>NC_053141.1:42428890-43130734 GCF_016808335.1 Panicum virgatum | reverse complement strand
GCAGAGAACGTTTGAATGTAAGATACGCTGGAGCCTTACTTCGAACTACTGTAGGCAGCATTTACTCTTTCCTTGAAGGTTCTCGGTGAAAGTTTGGCCGATGCCAAATGGTTTCCTACAAATGGCGAGGCACGCTTCCCTCACTCAGCAGCTGCGGTGAACTAGCCAAACTAATCCATGCTCCAACATTCCACGACCGGTGCACACTAACACACCGGCGGGAGCCGCCAACACGACGTCACGCGCTCTCGCTGTGCTGCCTGTGCACACCCCCCAGGGGCAAAACGGTCAGACCGCAAGGCGGTACAGACGCCCACGCCACGACGTTTCACCCCGGGGGGCAATTGGCCAATGGCAACGCGAGCAAGCAAGCGCGGCCGCCCAAAGCTGACCGGCCGGCCCGCCGCCGCGGCGCACCCGAGAGACCCGAAGCCAGCAGAAGCCGAGCCGGAAAAACCATCGGCCCCGCCGCTCGCCCGCTTATTATAAGGCGGCGCGCCGCCCCCCGTGTGGCCTCGCTTCGGCGGTGGGTGGTGGAGCCGCCCGGCCGCCGCCGCGGCACGGCAACCCCCGCGTCCCCGGCTCTGACCGCACGTTCCGCGCGAGCCCCCGAGCCGCGTACGCGCGGTCGCTGTCCGCGGCTGAGCTGTGGCTCCGCGGACCGGCACGAGCGCGTCCACCAGCCCAGCTGCTTCCAGCTTCCTTCTCCCCGTCTCCCCACCACGCGCGCACCTGCTCCTCATGTCCCTCATGCACGTTAGGCCCCGCCCCACCGCGCACGTGACCGCCGCCGAAACCGTGGTTATTAAATTCTTCTTCTTCTTTTTTTTCACCCCTCGGCACACGCCAGTTTACCGCTCGCGCTGGTATATTCAACTCGCGTGGGCCGTATCGATCCCGCGCCAATGATAGCCAGCTAGCAGGTGCGCGTGATAATAATAAATTAAGAGTAAACAAGATATTAATTAAAATGTATAAAAAAACAAGGAAATTGGGGACGGTTGGGGGGCACGGCGGATCCACCGATGACGAGGCGGGGAGGTGGGGATGGATGTGTGGTGGCGGTCGGCTAGTGTATGTGCGGCCATGATTGCGCGATCAGCGCTGGGCACCCGACAGCCGACCCGCAGCGCCGAACCTAACCGGCCGGCCGGTTCGCGCCCGCGCCCGCGCCGAGTGGAGCGGCCCAGGTGAGGCCACGCGAACCGGCGGTAGTCGGCGCCGTTACCCTCCGCCCAGGGCGGAGCGGTGACCGGTGAAGCTGTGGAGAGGAGGGTGTTGGCGCACGTGCGGAGAGATTAAAGCTTTCCTTTTTTTTGGAGGTGTGGTAGTTCTGTTGCTATGTTTTGAAGCCTGTCAGACCGTCACGACGCACACGGACTGTTTATGCTGAATTTCGAACGAACTTTTCTTTCCCTTTTGAAAAAAGTACGAACTTCGTTGAATTAATTTTCACAGTTCCTTTCTTTTTTTTTAACACAAGATCAGGAGATTGCCACGTTGTAGACGGGCCTTGCTGCACGACCTCTGCGAAGGCCCTGCGGTGCCACCATCATGGTTGATGATGCCACCGCGAGAGCCAACCTTTTTCTAGAAAGGGTCACTCCGGCAATACGATGCGAGCTCGCTTTAACCTGCCGACTAATTCTATGCTTATTCGAGTCATCACCACAGGATCGGTTTGTTTATAGCCTTCCTATGGTGCGGCGGGCGAGGACGTAGTGGGCTGTCCCCACACAGCACAGCAACACCTAACACAACAAGATCGACTGCAGCAAAAAAAAAAAAAAAGAGGTTCTACCGCCTCCAAGGAGGACGACGTGACGGCTCAAGTGGCAGTTTTTATATAGAAGTAGCAGCATGATTTTTCAGGCATCTCTATCAGCAGAGAATCCTTAAATCACACCTAAAGCTGTTTCACGCAACAGGAGAGGGGGCTGAGGGCCAGGCCCAGCGAGACCAAATCCAACATGATATTGTTTTTTAGTGTCCATCCACGCCGCAGCCGCGACACATGCATCGACATGTTGGCACAAGAGCGAGAATCTCTTCTCCCTTTTTTTTCTCTCACTTTCAATCCTTGAAAAAAATAATTGAGCTGAAAGGGCGAGAACAGATCAACTAATCATGGATTCACAAAAAAAAAGATCAACTAATCATGGTCCCTTCTATTATCAGCGTCTAGTTTAACCTTATTTGAATCTTAAATGCTGCGAGCTAGGTTCTTATTGAATCTTAATCATTGTCCCATATATATATTTTTCAACTTAAAATTATATAAGATAAGCTCAGCTCCTCAGCTCTGTTAAGTCTGGTCCTTAGATTATCTAGACTAAAATTTAAAGCTCATTTTACCACCCCTAACCTGTGCGTGACCATCTCCGTGTCAGAATTCACCTCTCCAACTGACTAAGGCTGTGTTTAGATGGAGGAAAGGTGGGAGAAAAAGTCACATCAGTCACTGTAGCACACTGTAGCATTTTTTGTTTGTTTGTGATAAATATTGTCCTACCATGACCTAACTATGCTCAAAAGATTCGTCTCGCAACGTACATCAAAACTATGCAATTAGTTTTTTTATTTAACTACATTTAGTACTCCATGCATGGGTCATTTGCTATATTTAATATTTCGATGTGATATGGGGATGTGATGGAATGTTTGGAATGTTTGGAAATTTTGTGGGATCTAAACACACCCTAACTCAAAAGGCGTGGAAACATTCATGCTAGCAGTGTGTGGTGTTGACCCTTGATATTTTTTCTGGTACGTGTACCCGTCAAACCTCGAGGCTATGCTGCCGTGCCCATGGCTTATCACCGATGATGCGATGCCATTGGATCATCTTTTAAGACGTCCACAAAGCTACTCCAGGTCCCCAGCAACGCCTAGCATAATGTAATGTACCCTCGTGATGACAGAACGCTGACGCCTGGCTGCGTTGGAGAACCACTAGCTGCGGCTTTGCCTCGCCCGGAGGCTAAACGGAACGCCCAATGCAACACACTTCACGTGCTGGAAACTTTCCACGGTTCAGCACTAAAGCCGCGGGGTGCCTGAGATTGCTGACGCCCTGGGGACGGGTTGTCATAAGTGCAATTGAATGGGAGGAGGTTTAGGCATGAGCTACAGGTTCACGTATCAAGTAATATTGTGCCCATACTTAAAACATAAAGCGACTCGAATACTTGGGAGTACAGAAATGCATAATGGTTGCTCTTACGCAACCACCCATCCATCCATCCGCGCCACCATGCGAGAACCGAAGCTGTTCACCACACAAAGCATTATGGCGAGAAAGGGGGAAGGAAAAGAAAAGGTCTGAAATAGTTCCTTTTTTTTGAAAGAAACAGAATAGTTCTTTGATTTCATGTTAAGCAACCAACAGTTGACATTCCCCCCCGAGCATGGCTCATTTGTGAGTAAACAACAAACGGCTACCTTATATACACGGTAGAGCTTACAACTCCTACAGCCACAAGCAGATATCATGGCAACACCTGAAGTGCAGTTACATTTCTTGCCAAATAGTTCACGGTATGGCACCATCGTAAGTGCAGTTGCATCGTTGAATGAAAGACTACATATATGATGCGAGGCATGCATAGACCAGGTACGGTCAGCACTAAATTCACAACCAGGGCAAGAGATGTCAACTATTAAACTGGATTTTGTAAAGTTTTGATCAAAGAGTCAAGCAACATGTTCAATCTCATTATAGACCACACAGGATAAGTACTGTAAAAATGTTCACAATGAATGTCCAACTAAAATATCATACCAGTACAATAAATAGAACAGTTCATGAGAAAAAAAGAATAAAGAACACACTTTTTTTTTGTCATTTTCCTTTTTTTTGGTTGGGGAAGATATTGATTCAGAGAAAGGGTATAAATAGATTGGTTATTGCTATACAATTAAGGCTTACATCCATGATCACTAAATGTCTTGACCAAAATCTGCTCATCTTTTTTTACTTGATAAGCATCTGCCATCCCACAAGCTTGAAGCATATGTTCATCAATCCTGCCCATGACTGAACACAACCAAAAGGTTGTGATTATCACAAATATGGATGATCCTCTTTCAGATGGCTGGAGTAGAAAGAAAACTGCTTGGCTAGTATGTTAGCCTGCTCACATGTTGTGAAGAGGACCAACTCCAGTTATCAGCATGATAAGCTTATCATATTTCTGATGCCAACCTCATCCCCCGTTTTCTTATTTTTAACATTTTCTATTCTGCATGCTTTTTTTGGACTTTTTTACAGTGCAGCAGGAAGGAACAATCTTCTCAGCTTGCTGTCCAAATTTAACCATTAGGGGCAACGAGCAAGATACCAATTGGTTCTTGTTATCAGCTTAACTATAACATGCTCTCCTATGTAGCAGGTGGGAGCACCTGCTCAGAGGATAACGGCACACTCATGTCAGTTTTTGCACCTGAATCAGTGCCTGAAGGCTCACGTTTCCACTGTAAACTTCTAGCACCAGCTTTCATCGGAGCACGCCCTCTAAAGGAACCGCCAGGGAGAACAGCCCTTGGGTATGCCATCCTACCGTGCCTACCATACAATGATGATCGTCCACTACCAGGCCAACCATAGAAGTGAGCGGCTTCATGAGAACTTCGACGGACAACCTACAATACAAGGAAAAGCAACAGAAACACCAACTTTACTTCACGCTCCAAAGCTTTGTTAATAGTTGTATGGGAATCCAAAATGACAACAATAAGTGCTACAAGGAGTGAGTATGCTGCATTCATCGAACATGAGTACATAGGGTAGAGAGAAAAGGCCGAAGAACACAAAAACTGAACCAGAAAAGAGAATTATCAGCTATTAAAAATCTGCCGGTGTACCATGTTAGACAATGGCAGTCCCTATTGGCCCAACAAAATGCAAATGGCAATCTAAGAAATGTCGAAACGATAAAGAATCATGAATCATCATACCTTAAGAATACGAGTCATAAATGATGTGCCATTCAATGACAAAGCACGTTCAGCTGATTCTTTGTGTAAAAACTCTACATAGGCAGATCTGTATCATAAAAGAAAAACAATTATTAAGTTCTATTCAAGAAATGGCGGAATAGTCGATACATCAACTTTCGTCTCAGGCTCAAATTCATCCATCAACTATCAAATTGGCCAATCTGGTCCTCAAAACTTTTATCTGGGCTCAATGTCACCTGTGTTCCTATGTGGCATGCACGTCGGCAATAGCATGCCTAGTCAGCAATGGGAGCTGTAGAGTGAGTCAATTGACATAAGTTGACTCTTTCATCCCCTATTTCTTTGATGTGTTTGATGTATCGCAAAATATGTGGTCCAATGGTCTAGGACAATGCAGAAATAAACAAAAGCGCAAACCTTTTTTATTCACAGACACAAGATCATCAATCACTTTTCTCTATGCTAGTGAATTTTGAGTCAGTATAGCACTTGAATATATATTGGTGCTCGAGTTGGTAGCATCGAAGAACCTTAAATGCACTCTTGGATGACGTGGCGTGCCACATCATACCGGAGATGAAGTTGGGCCTAAATGAAAAGCATGAAAACTAAATTGGCCAACTTGATAATTGATGGATGAATTTGAGCCTTGGAAGAAAGTTGAGGTACGAAAATAGCTATTTCCGCTCGAGAAATGAAGACTTCTGAGATCAGAATTAAGCGAGCCAGTGTGTTCAAAATGACTTGCATTTCAAAAGAAGGTAGCATTTTGCTTACCCTTTTCCTTTTATTACTAATTGTTAGAAAAAACAATTGTTTGTTTATCTGAAGATAGACAACAACCACAATTTCCGCATTATATTCAGAGAAATTTTCGCATTAATCTGATCTTGAAACGAGGGTGTAAGCATCACAGGAATTGGTGAACGTACTGATTTTATTAGATGTGGATCTCTGGTATAAGTAAAAAAATAGCATGATACAAATCTCATCTCAGCGTCGATAAGCATTAAAAATAAACTGACCCTGTTGGCTGACCCGTTGCAGCATTAGTGACAATGACTACTTTCAGTACTGCACCAAACTTGTTGAAATGGCGAGATAATGAGTCCTTTTTGGCAGCGAAGTGCACCTTCAAATAATTTAACAAGAGGTAAATTAGTGAATCCAATAGCATGAAATAGTAAGGGTAATGAGAAATACGCAGATACCTACATTGCTAATGTAGAGGGTTCTCGAATCTGCATCCTCAGTTGGGTGTGCTGTGCTATATGAAACTGCAACTGCAAAGGAGACAAGGTAAACTATATAAGTGATAAATGGCTTGATGATTAATTGTAATAATGGCTTGCACAACACATTAAAATAATCTCAATATATTTTCCCATCAATACATGATAGAAAATAAGAAAAATTCTTACAGTTTTTGTATTACTAGTAACTGCATTTTTTTTGTTAAGAACATCATGGACAAGTGGCAACATAGATGATATTAGTCCCATGTAAGTTGGGTAGGGTTACAATAAAAGTGATATCGATGCTACTGATTAGTTGCAGTGATGATGGGCTAACTAGTGGTATTACCGCATGTATCAGTGTTATTAATAATTGGAGAAAGGAAGAAAACAAAATCAATAGCAGCAATTTGATAAAGTTAACTGGATGGAGGAAAGAAAGCCACTTGTGCATCTTATACTAGTATACTTTAGTAGACGTGTACCAGATGGTGCAGCCCGCTGAGAATCCTTTTGGACTTCTGCATGACCTGATTCCTGCATGAAATTTGGTATCAGTCAGGGGCCAATGTACCCAAGAATTACTCCAATAGTCAGGGCATACCCACAAGACAAGACAAATGATCAAAAGAATAGAAAACTCCACACTAATGAGCATCATAATCAACACGATGGCATGATGGGCCACATGCTGTTAACTGCCAAGAGCACACAGTACTAAATCAATGCAGCAGGACATGCCAGTTACTGTTTTCACCCAAAGTTTCATTTGCTGGAGGCAAACACACACAAAAAAAAAAGCAATCACAGGTGGTCATGAAGAGAAGAGAGATGCAGATTAGACAGATTCTGAAGAAATATGTAACCTAGCCCCATAGTTCTAAAGGCGCCGCCTAGGCGTCCAGGCGGATCCAGCTCACCTTGTCGCCTTTAAAACATTGCCTAGCCCAAATTAGTTCAGTATACAAGTACTGGTCTCCCATTTCATTCAAGTAGCAAATAAGTGTAACTACTAATTTTTTACTGTAAAGTGTAACCAACTAGCATGGGAAAGTTCCAAGGAAAAGCTGCAGTCTTGTCTTACGACTTTGACTAATAATTGTAAATTTGATTGTCACCAAAATCAAGAGGATATCTGGTAGAATATTAAGTATACAATACAACTGGACCGAAATGCATAGTAGCGACCGATATGCATAGTAAAGGGAGACTTAAAAGTATTGTGATTGAAAGGTTGGAAGAAATTTAAACATAAAAAATATTTGATCAAGATGCAAGGCTGCTTACTTTGGCATTGGTGGCCACGCTGGTCGCATTTGAATTCAAGGGTGTAACATAAGGCTTCTCCACAACATGAACATCTTTTGGAGTTTCATAACTAACAGGTTCCACTGTATTAACATCAACAGAACTAGCCACAGCTTTATTTGCTGTTTTTGTTGATGAAGGAACAGGTTGTTCCTCAGCAATCACACTTGAAGACCTTATTGCATCTGTCTCTAGTTCAACACTGCATTTTGTCGATAAAGCTTTCTTCTCTTCAAACAATGAGAAAGCACCTTCATGTGAAATAGAGGTTTGGTATCTTGTAATCCCCTCATCTCGGTCCATATCATCTTCAGAGCTCGAATCAACATTCATTTCAGCTACCCGATCTGTCATGGTCAGCTCTCCTGATTCCTCTTCAGATTCTTCATTATTAACATATCGATCAGAATCATGTTCATCTATGGTCATAACTGGTTCAAAATCTTCATAATCTCTCTTCTCTTCACGAGAACGAGATGGCTGTTTAACAACATTCCCTTGACCCAATCGCTTGAAAACACTTCCAGTAGATCTAACTTTGGTAGAATCTGCAGCAGCTTCTGCTGCAGCTCTAAGAGCTAAAGCAGCTCCCTGCACCTGTAGTGTTGGCCTAGTTCTTTCTGATCTCCTATCACTCGGGTTGTCTTGAGATCTTTCTGATCTTTCATCACTTGGGTTATCTTGAGATCTTTCTGATCTTCTATCACGCAGCTTGTCTTGAGATCTTTCTGATCTCCTATGACACATGTTCTCTGCAGAAGTTGTGGAAACCACAGAGCGCAGACGCTTGGATGCTGGTTCAGCAGAGCTGCTGGTTGGCTGTACAGCTTTTACTGCATCTCGAACAGCAAACTGTAGGAGACGGCGAGAGGCACCACCACCTATCATGGGGCGTGATGAGATGTCTCTCTGGTAACAAAGAAAATGAGTTGATTGTAAAAGGCATAGTAATTCATAAAAGTATAATCAAATTTTAAATTAATAGTTGGAGGAGAAAAGAATATCCGAGTGGACCTATGAAGGGCTTAGGGTGAAAATAGGAAGCAGTGCCATGCTCATCAATCAGCGGTTCAAACAAGCGATTTCATTATCAAAACTTGGTGCAAAATTACAGAAGTTGATAAACTAACTGGACTGCCTACTCAAGAGAATTCTCCAACAGTCCAAATTATGGGAACGGCAAGATTTGCCAGTTGATTAATCAAAGGAACCAGCAGCACTGAAGGTAAACCATCAAAATTCATATGTGCACTCTCATTATGAACAAACATTAAGTTGGGACTTGATTGTTGGAAAATGATAATGATAATTCCACCATATGCCTGAAACTAATTTAGAGCTAACAGCATCTTGGTATATCCAATCTGGAGAAGTATGGACTAACATTTAGCTACAGCAGATAAAATTTCTGTGAGCCTTAGAAGAATAGAACACAGAAATTGTGAAGTAAAAATAGATATACGAAAGCACAATGCCACAATGTTACCGACTTGCTGTCAGCTTGGTCAGCAAAATAAGACATTCTTTGGTATTAGTTTGCAGTTGAGGACTAGGTAATAAGTATGCATCACACCTTTGTTTGCTGTGGCTCATCGTCCCTTTCACGCTTCCTGCCATTCTGTTGCCTTGATGGAGGGTGTCGTATTTCACTAGATTTTTGTGATCTTTTCTCCTCTCCATGAAGAATATCAGTTAGTACACTTCGAAGTGGAAAATTTTCATTACCCTCCCGACCAATTCCTTTCCACTCCCTCTTATTCCGTCTCCTTGTGGCTGTACTTGATTCAATTGTATGCTCAGAATGAGTTTGACCGTTGCTTCTTGGGAGCACATCTGATGATTTTTGTCTTCCAGATACTTCTTTGGGAGACTCATCATTCTTAGTCTCCTGATTTTGTTCTTGTGCTTGCACATAAAGGTGCAAGTGTGAAGAAACATGCTCCCACAACCTACAAAAGCAACAACATTCAGTAGAAAATTTATTTTGTGTAAGATGATATGAAAGCCAACCAAGAAATTTTTTTCCCTCCTCTGGCAATCTTTGTTGCTGTGCATGAAAATCGTTATGATGTTGAATCAACTCATATGCATTACTACTCTTGCCTGAGAAAAGAATGATAAGGGCACACATTTCTCAGTTTATATAATTGTTTCTGGTTTCAAAAGTAAAAGGTGCTCTAACGTTCTTGTTTCCATTGAGTTCAAATGTTAAAAAAATTAGAGCTCTCCAAAATGTGGCTTTAATGAATACATTTTATAGCTTTATTAAGAATTTTGACTGCATGGATTCAAAAGAGAAGTACGAGAAAGAATGGGTAATGTGTTTCTGTGTCTGTGGGTGTCCATAAGGCAAAGCTACCTAGATGCAACTAAACTTCAAGGCTATCTAGATACAAGAGCCATTTATGTGGCCTAAACTCTAAAGGATATGCAATGTTCACTAGGCCTTTTGTTGTACAATTTTATGCTTTTCATTCACAAATATATCAATATCATAGAATATAATGTGAAGTAGATACAAAGCACAACCTTGTCAAAACCTCTACAATTCTGCTGCTACCAGTATTACTTGCTAATTCATTCCATATACACGAAAGATAAATCAGACCCTTATTGTAATCTTGCTCAATATGAGCATATTTGTCTGAATATCAAATAGTGAACTGCATAAAAGGACACATACAAGGCCACTTGTTATATCCACTCTAAAAGTGAGGCGACCATTTGCTAACCCTTTACCATTATTTATAGCATCCTTACAAGTGAATGGTACAACAAGAAAAATATATGCATGTGAAATATACTAGGTACTGCTTCAGACAGTTGATAAACAAAGAATACAAGAAATTGAAGTGCATGATATGAATACTAACCAGGAAACGAATGCATCAGTATCATCCCCTAGAAATACTTCAAGCTCCGCTCTGGCCGTTTGCTTAGATCTTCCATTCTTGAGCAACATCATAACATAATCCTGCACTTAAGACAGCAACAGAGGTCCACTTATTGCTTTTTTCTCAAAGTTTTCCAACATAATAAAATGAAAAATAGGGCACGAGAATGATGATTGCGAAAAGTGAATACATGGAAATCAAGAGTATTACACCCTCCTAACCAAAATACATGTCTTTAGATTTGTGCACAAAGGACTATGAAAATTGACCAAATAACCTTGCTGTCCCTCATTTATACTACATCAGAAAGTGGCAGCATTTTTTAAAGTGATATAGAAAAGCAAGAAAAGAAGAAGAAAAAATCCCTAGAAGTTGTAGGATATGTATTTGAATTTTTTTTGAAAGGGTAAAAAAATGATATCTATATTCAGAGGAAGTAAACATATAAGCAATGCTCCATGCAGATTCTTTCATAGGTCCTTTCCCCTTTGCATTGCCACAGACACTGCATGCAGATCTGTTTTCTGGGGCATTCTTGACTACTACGAGTATAGGACTATAGGTTGAGGGCTAAATGTACATAAATAGTACAGATTATGGTGAAATGAAAAAAAAAAACACCAGTTTCAAATAAGTGTACTGACATGCAAAGATAGGAAAATCATTTATATCTATGGTCTAACGTGTTTCAAATAAGTATTGCATCCTCAGTAGCATAAAAAAGCAACACAGAGAAACAGACAACATGCAACACCTTTCCACACCAAATTCGATGATTCTCATCTGTCATTACATATGTTCACCTGAGGCAGAACTAAATCACAAACAAATTAGCATGCCCAAGGACAAGTATTAAGTACACAAGCAGCAACAAATAAGATCCATTCTAAATTTTGACAAAATTGGTATCAGTTAAGAAGAGAAGGGTCTTCTCAATTAAGAAAGAGTATATTTCACACATGATAACAGAACAGAATGGTGTATATAGTCCACCAGTCCATTAAATTTGCTGAGTTCACCTAAGCAGGGCCACACTAAATTGAAACAAATAGACATCAATCATCCCACACAGGGAAAGAAAGACTCGAGCCATCACAAACTTCATCCTATTATCTCATATCCTGATTTGAAAATTATTCCACTGAGAGGAGGGTCTTCCCAGTTAAGATGAGGCTACATGAGTATATTTCGCACATGATAACACAAAAGTTTGGTGCATATAGTCCACCAGTCCATTGCATTTGCTGAGTTCACCCAAGCAGCCATGTTATTAAAACGTCGTGAAAACGTCGTTTTCACGACGTTTACACGATAAAACGCCATAAGATTGTGAAACGCTCGAATGTTTTGACAAAATCACATAAAACAACGTTTTATGGCGTTTAAACGTTCGTTTTATTCGTTTTGGCGTTTTACCTCGTGAAATTCGTTTAAACGCCACTGCATGGACGTTTTAGGTGCCCATCAGCCCCTCCCAGTCGCCCCATCCTATTCCGATTCAGATCTGGATCGAGTCCCTCCCGTGACTGTCTGCCGACCGCGCCGCCTCCTTCCTCTCTGCCCCCGTGCCCTGCCTCCCTTCTTCTCCGCGCCGGCGCGCCGCCGCCTCCTCCATTGGCCTCCCGCTGCGCCTGCGCGGAACGCCGCCGCGCCGCGCCGTGCCGTGCCAGTGCCAGGGCGCGCCGCGCGGAACACCGAGGCAGTGCGCGTGCGCGCTGCGCGGAACGTCAGTGGCTCGGTACCAGGGCGCTGCCGCTGCGCCTGCCGCGCGGAACACGGTTGCAGTGCGCTGCGCCTGCCGCCAACACCGCCAACGCCGCCTCCGCGCCTCCAGCAGCTGCTCCAGCTCCTTGACGCCGCCACGCCGGTGCCAAGACGCTGCGCGGACCGCGGAACGCTGCTGTCGACCAGACTAGGTAAGCATTTCTCATTCTATACCACCCCTCTGTAATTTATATGCTCTGCTTATCCAGATCCAGGTTAATTTGAGCTACTTAGCAGTGTGATTTGCCTGTGGCCACTTGATTTACATAACCATTCTTGAAAGAAACATTGTTATCCTCAATTCCTCATTGCTTACACAAGAGGATGTTGTCTTTAATCAGAATTTGTTTAGGGCTGAGGGCTCATATACCATTAGTGAGAATGGAGTTAGTTGTATTTGACTCCGATTGTATTTGACTCTTGCATAGTTCTTAATTAATGAGAATGCTGCTGTTGTGTGCTGTCCAGATGGCAAGTAGTGGCGATGTTGGACGAGCTAATGCATCTGCAGAGAGTTCTCAGAATGATGGATACGATCCGTTAAAAGATCCAAGAAGAAGGCCAAAATCTAGTGACCCAGGATGGAAGTACGCCTATTATGTTGAACCTGGCAAGCGAGATTTGATCCAATGCGCTCTTTGTCCAAGAAAGATTTGTAAGACTTAATCTGCAGCTGTCCCTTTCTGATTTTGGTCAAGGAAGTCTGCAGTTTGCTAGTAGCCTTTGTTGACTTATGGCTCTAGGCCACTAATGTTCAGATAGTGATAGAAGTTATTAGCCATAACTGGTAGCACCTTAGAGTAGGTAGCAATGGTGTATAAATATGAATGCAATGCAATGAGAAAAAGCAGTTCATTCTTGCCACATTCTAGTGTTCAGCTCTCAGCCAGCGCAGAGAGCAGACAGCAGAGTGTATGTGTGTGCAGAAGAGCTCAGCTCTTCTTCTACCTTGGAGCCAAAGAGAGGGAGAGGAAGGTGACCAGGTTGCTTACCTGGCCCTTGATTGCAGGGACCAACAAGATTAAAGGGGGAATCATTAGGGTCAAGCAGCATCTTGCTGGTGGAAGCACATTAATCCTTGTGTGTCCCAAAACCACACCTGAAATCCAGAAAGAGATGAAGGCAGCTTTGGATGCAGGAAAGAAGGACAGACCCGTTTATGATGACTTAGAAGGGGGAGATGGAGAGGAAGATACTGTGGAAGTAATAGAATCATCTAGACCCGCTAGGTTCCAAAAAATGCGTGAAGAAGGAAAGAACTTTGATCCTTTAGTTCTTGAAGATTTTGATTGGGACAATGAGTGGGTTGATCCATTTGCTAATTCAACACCTATTGGGGGTGATCCTCTTTTCACATGGGACCATGTTGATCAAGCCGCTGGTGCATCTACACAACTTCAAGGACGTAATTTTCCTAGGCGAGCTCATGGTAGTCATGTGTCAAGAATTGTTCAAGATGAAGATGAAGATGACGCTGATGTGGGTGAAGAAAATGAGAATGATGATGATTTTGTGCTTGATGACCTTGATATGGATGACGATGAAGCAACAAACAATGGTGGCAATGGTGAAGAGGAAAGGAATGATGATATCGGTCTTGATGAACTAGATGATGGTTTTTGAGACATCATAGATGGGAGATTGAATAATGCTTGTGTGCTTATTATTGTGCTTGTGGTTGTGGATTTGATTTGCTTGCTTATGCACTTGTGCTTGTGGACTTGTCATTCTACTATTTTATTTTGTTGTTTGCTTGATTGCTTTGGTTGTGAACATGTTATTTTGGAACTATTATTATGTGAACCTACATTGGTTGTTTGATATTTAACTAGTTGTTTGGTATTAAACTTAGTATATTGTGTGAATTAATTATTTATATTGATATTTTCCTATATTATTTGTCACGGCGTTTAAATGTTCGTTTAAACGTTTACAAGATGAAATCTGCTCTCCAACGTTTCAACGTTTTATCGTGATAATAACATGGCCAAGCAGGGCCACACAAAATAGAAACAAATAGACAACAATCATACCAAGCAGAAACAACAACAATAACAAATCCAGCCATCTCACACAAGCATGCATGAACATGATATCTAACCACATTACATTAGTGGTTCCAGCAAAATGTTGTTCGCGGGGCGGCTATAAACAGAAACATCAGGCACAGTCACCTAATCTGCACAAGTTATCTAGAATTCTAGACGGTCGGTGATATGCTGTTAGCTAAGTTCCACCACACAATCCTAGATGCTACCAAGTCCCCCGAACACCCGAAATCAACCATTAAAACGCGAACCTAGCGAATCAGTGTTGACACAGAGGAAATCGAGCCGGCGAGCGGCGGCAACGTACCAGGAGGCTGTGCTCGGGGGCGCTCCTGAGCTCGCGCAGCTTCTCCCGCACGCGCCCCTGGAGCAGCTCCTCGCCGGCGGCGGTGAAGACGGCCTTGAAGCCGTGGCCGCCGTCGCCCGCCGCGTCCATCGCGGCGGGGGCTTCCAGAACCCCTCCCCACGCAACCCTAGATCCAGCCCGAAGCGGTCCCGGGGCCGATTGGAGCGCGGCGCGAGAGCGGGGCCGGCGGCGGCGACCGTCTTATCCGAACCGCCGCGGGGTCGGGAACCTTCGGCGGCGTGGCGGAGGGGGGATAGACTGACTCGCCGGCAGGCGGCGGCGACGCGTGGAGATTGGGGGTGGTGGGCGACGGGGGGCTTTGGCTGGGAGCCCGGGACTGAAGCGAGGCGAGATTTTATTGGGTTTTTTTTGTTTGGGCTCTCTCTTGGGTTTCTGTTGCGTCTGCGTGGTGGGTTGGCCAGGTCGGACGGGGGTGGTTTGGCCACGAAATTGAGCACGGTTTTGGGTCTGTTCGGCTGGTCTGATCAACAATGCTCGGCTGGCATATTACGGTTTATTTTCTTTCACAGAATATTATTCATTCTATCAGCCGAGCACTATTTATTCTACCAGCCGAACACGCCCGATCTGACTGCCTAGCAACCGCTCCGTTTCCTTTCATCAACAACAAATTCAAGTTCAGGTGCCATGATTCAATTGATGTTGCCTTTTGCCGAATTCGTTAGAAACCTGATGTTTTTTGCTAAGAAAGTCTGAAATGCAATTAATTTTAAGTAAACAAAAGAGAACTGAAATGCAGTTCGTCTTACCGTTATTGTATAACGGTTATCATATTCCTAAATAAAGCAAGGCGACCAGGCCCAAGGTTTGGTTCAAGTGCAAACAAAGGGATGGGCCGCGCCGTGTCTATTTATCGCGTGTGCGGGTGGGAGCCGTCACGTCGCAGAAGACACCGGCGCCCCCCTGTTCATCTTCTTCCTCAAGCAGGGGGTTGGGAGACGGCCGCCGGCAGGGTTGCAAGCTAGGGAAGGGGGAGGGTTGGCGGGGGGAGGGGTGGTAGGTGGGCGGAGCGGCCGGGGTGGTGGAGGGCGGCGGCGGCCTTTAGGTTCCGAGTTGTCGGAACTCCAATGGCCACCGGACCTAGAGGAGGGGGCCGAAGGCGGCGGCGGCCCGGCGGTGGAGGCGGAGGCGAAGAGAAGACGACGCGGCGGTGGCTAGGTGGCGCAGTGGCGGGCTCGGTTAGCGTGGCGGCGGAGGCTGTCGGAGCCGGGGGCGGCGATGAATAGACGCCCCCATGGGCCGACTGGCCTGCAAGTCTAGACGGGCCGAAACAGAAAAGGGCGGGTACTGGGCTGCACAGATGAATTCGGACCAACAGCACCGATGCCTCTGCATTTTTCTTCTGCTCCCGCCGCGATTCGTCGTCGGTGTCTACCCAACTGGCATGTCGTCCCACCGGATAAGCCGCGGGCCCACACGATCGCCTCTATCCTCTCGTCGGCTCGTCCCCAACCCCAACCCAACACAAAACCACACGGCCAGCAGCGCGCGCGCCAACCACCTCACCGCAGCGCCACCGCCGCCGCAGCGCGTCACGGGTCCGCGGCCCTACACCGCGACCATGTTCCCGCCCCTCCTCTCGCGCGCGCCGTCGTCCCCTCTCCTCACCGCCGCGTCCACCTCCACCACCGCCTCGCCGCCGGCGGCGCTGAGGCTGCAGCCGCCGCCCAGCAACAGCAAGCCGCCCGTCGCCACGGCGCTGGCCGCGGCGGCCGCGGCGGGGCTGCTGCTTCTCTCCCCCGCGCCCGCCCCCTCCCGCGCGGACCCGGAGTTCACGGTGTACTACGGGACGGCGGCGAGCGCGGCCAACTACGGCGGGTACGGCGGGAACGCGAGCAAGAAGGACACGGCGGAGTACGTGTACGACGTGCCGGAGGGGTGGAAGGAGCGGCTGGTGTCCAAGGTGGAGAAGGGCACCAACGGCACGGACAGCGAGTTCTTCAACCCGCGGAAGCGGGCGGAGAAGGAGTACCTGACGTTCCTGCCGGGGATCCGAGCGCTGGCGCCGCTCGGCGCCGTGCTCGACAACCTGGCGCTCTCCGACGTCGGGCTGCAGGACCAGATCGCGTCCGCCGACGAGGTGACGTCGGCGGAGCGCGCCGACGGCGCCGGGCAGGTGTACTACGAGTACGAGGTGGCCGGCGCCGGCGCGCACAGCCTCATCTCCGTGACGTGCGCGCGGAACAAGCTGTACGCGCACTTCGTCACCGCGCCCAGCGCCGAGTGGGGCCGCGACGAGGCCGTGCTCCGCCGCCTGCACGAGTCCTTCATGACCATCCAGCCCGGCGCGCCGCCGCCGGCCACCGAGAGCTAACTAGCATCGGCGATCGATGCGGCTTTGCAATTGCAGGTAAGGGTGCGCATCTGTATGAGGGGAAGGGGAGATGGAGCTAGCAAGAAACTGAACTGAGAAGAACAATGTGATTTTGCGGTGTAATATACTGATTAATCAGTTTTGTATAGGATGGAATTGGTTTGCCGCGGCTCCGTCTGTTTCTCAAACAGAAGAAAGGTCTGAACTCTGAACTGAGACGTCTGTATGAGCTCTGAAACTCGCGAGCTCCGTCTACAGCCAGCGGCCCAAACTTTGGGCCTGGTACCAGTTGGGCTACTAGGATAAATATACTCCCACTCTGCATGGGCCGATCCAGCCCATTATACCAGCGCAGAAGCCACTACGGGCCCAAAGGGCCTAAACCCAGCGGCCTTCTTCCAACGACAAAAAGAATCTGAAGAACCTTTCTTAAAAAAACTGAAGCAGCAATCACAAACTCGCATGAAGCTGCAATGATTTACACAGTACTCCACGGAGCACGAGAATTTCACAAGATTATGCTAGCTGGCTGCTGCGAATACAGAAACAGTAATACCGGATGAGCCCCCGCCTCGTAAATGAAAAAAAACCGTCGCATCGAATATTTCGACACATGCATGGAGTACTAAATGAAGTCTATTTATAAAATTTTTTACATAGATGGGCTGTAAATCGCGAGACGAATCTAACGAGCCTACTTAATCTATGATTTGCAACATTGATGTTACAGTAATCATCCACTAATTATTGATTAATCATGTATTACTTAGCATCATTAGATTCGTCTCACGATTTACAACTCATATGTGCAAAACAAATTTGTAAATAGATTTCATTTAGTACTTCAAATTAGTAAGATTCCAAAAAAATTTGCGTTGAACAGGGCCTGAACAACTCGTCTCGCGACACTCCAAACTGTTTGCTGATCGTAGCACTGCGACTCTGCGAGGCGCATTTAGTAGACGAACGACGCAGCTCCGCCCGGCGTGGTCCTGCGCTGCGACGAGCGCTTCCACAAGAGAACTGCAATTAGTTATCCCATATGCCGCGCCAGCCCCGGATCCGCGATGCGATCTGGAAGGGGAAGAAGCAGCCCGGCCGGCCGGCGGGAGCAGTGCCCCGCACAGCACCCGCTGCTGCTTCATCTCACGCCACTTCCCTGTCAGCTTTTCTCCCAGCGAGCAGCTTGCTTGCATCGCTCGCAGCTACAGCTGCGACCTGCCACCACCACCAGGAACCAGCCATGGATGGATCATGGATGGGATCGTCACCCCCAGGCCTCCATCGATCATCCAGCCCCGGCCGGGCCGGCTAGTCTGAGGGGGACAGGAGGGGTAAGTGGCGGCATTTACTCCGGCTCCCTCCCTGCCCTGCGCCGCGTCGTCGTCGGTCTCGCTTGCAGATGCAGTAGTGCCCCCTCGAGGACAACTTGTGGAGCTGCTGCAGCAGGAGCAGGGACAGCTACTGGGCTGTCACTGTTCCAGCACAACCAGTGCGCCTGTACTACCACCCTCTTTGCCGAGACGGGCATTTACTCGAGCTCACCTGCCTCCCATGCCGGCCGTGCCGGGCCACCAGCGGCCGGCCGGCCTACGCCGGCCAACCGTACGTGCGCCACCGTCGCCGTGCACTCTTCCTACTCCATGCGCTCCGATCCGTCTCCTGTCCATCGTCGGAGCACTACAGTGCATGCTGCGTTCAGTAATATCAGTACACCACTAGCAACTACTAATCAGGAGACGAATCGAAATATCATGTTGCTAGCAACTACTAATCTACCACTAGCAACTACCACCAGCGTTAGTTTGACCGAATTAAAGGCATGAAAATTTAATTAACGCATGAAAATCTTGTGGAACCGATCGCGCCTCTAAATGAAGCACGCAGCGGCTAGGAGTAGGAAGCTGCGTGCTGTCGGGGACCTGGGAGGGATTAGGGTTAGGTGCCTGATACGACGAGGAGGGAGAGATAGCAATGCAATGCAAAACGCAGAGCTGAAAAGCGGCTCGTGGAGCTGACCGGGGGAGACAGCCACATGGCTGCTCCTGCGCTGTTAGGGCGCGGGAGGGACAGCGCCCCGCTTGTTTATTCCTCCCCTGCTTCTCCTGGTCTCCCAGATGTTCTCATTAGCGTAAACAATTGGCTAGCCTGCTAGTATTAAATTAACCCCAAGTCGCCACTAATCTGCCACACGCACGCACGGACGAACGAACGCGAGGCCCAGCGCCCAGACGGGAGAATTTAGGGCGCGTTTAGTTCCCCCGGCAAAAATTTTTGAAGGTCAAATCAGCACTTTGACCGAATGTCGGGAGGACTTTTCGGACACTAATTAAAAAACTAATTTCAGAACTCACTTGGAAACCACGAGACGAATCTTTTGAGGCCTTTGACCGCGTCATTAGCACATGTGGGTTACTGTAACACTTATGGCTAATCATGCATTAATTAGGCTTAAAAGATTCGTCTCGTCATGTACATCCAAACTGTGTAATTAGTTTTATTATTTAATTACATTTAGTGCTTCATATATGTGTTTAAAGGAGAGGTGAAAATTTTTGGGAACTAAACGCGCCCTTAATAATTAAGAACGGGGATGTGTGTTGGTAGGTTGGTTTGGTGCCAGTGCTACTCCGATCCTGGTACGCCCACGCGTGCGCCCGTGCGCGTTTCGACATGCCGGCAGCTTCGAGGCATCTGCCGAAGGATCTCTCTCCCAGAGAACGATCAGGAAGCTCGCATCGCGAGACGTGTGATCCAGATCATCATCAACAACTCCCTCTTGTTTCTGGGTACGGTGCAGAAAGGTTTGACGCGCGCGCTCTTCTGGCTGCAGGCGTGTGTGGGGCGATTAGGGAAAGGGACAGGGGCCCCTGTCAGTTCAGTGTTCAGACGAGCTAGGATGCATGGTAGAAGCTTCGTTAAGTATTCACTGATTGATAATGATCCATGACTGAGCACTCATCGTCCATATCGAGACTACTCCAAGCATGATACTCCAGAGATGTACATCTAATCTAATCTAATAATCTTATACTAGGCGGCTTATTTCGAGGTGACCGTCGTCGATGCTGGCATGTTGCCGGGATACGAACATTTCTGCCCAACTTTTCCGCGACAAAGCCTGAATAATTAATAATAATAAGCTGGATGGCGATTAGACTAGTCGTCGTCACACGGCATATGGCTGACCTGCATGAAATGAAGCTTGCAGGTGCCTAGCTAGAGAGAGAGAGAGACATGGACGGAAGGGAAGGCATCGGAGGTGGGGAAAAGGACAGTGCAGGATCGGGAAGGGTGGAGTCTAAGTCACGTTGCTGGGCTGTCTGGTAGCCGGCCCCCATGGCCATATGCAAATGCAATGCAACCCGGCCGTTTCCGGCCGGCCGATCGATCCACAGTCCATTCGCACACGGCCACTCTGCTGCTCACCTGGGCGCCTGTGCTCTCATCAGCTGGTCAGCTATCTCGCTCCACAGGTGACACTAGATTGATGGATGGATTGTTCCCGTGAGGCGACCCTTCAAACAGCCCGTTTGCCGTGCCCCTGCATGCCCTGGCTAGTGCCTGGCCTACACACGCCGAATTGCCAAATTCAACATGAGATATGTTATTACCACGTCACAAAATGTCAACATTAGCATATAAGCAAAAATTTTGTTAGACAACGCATCAATTTTATATTTATCGATTATGGTTTGATTTCGTAATATTGATTGTTGTGAGAATATGCCATATATATAGACTTGTCTTCCTACAACATTTTGACGATGATAATAAACGTGAACCATTATTATTTTTTTGCGAGTAATTAAGTTGAATCATTAGGACTTAGGAGAGCCACATGCAGTGTATATTTTTTTTAAGAAAGGGATATCTGAAATTCACCAGCAAAGGGTTGTCTCGGGGGAGTAGTTCACTACTACTAGTCTCTCATCTTTTGTTGTTCTCGTTACGTGTAATACAAAACTAAATAGCAAGGGGTGTGCTCTAGCGCGTTGTAAAAACTCTTTCTTCTATCTTAATACAAAGATGTGCAATTCTCTTGCGTATTCGATAAAAAAGAAATTCACCAGCAAAGGGCCGGAAACCAAAAGTATAAAGTACACAACCATCACCATCTTTACAAAAGGGCCCAACATATATATATTTTTTAAAAAAAGATTAAAATTCCCGCATGCCCTTCGATCACCTCCATATGTAGAGTCGACGAGCGCACCACCATCCATCGAAGAACTCGCCATCACCGCTTACGGACGAACAAGAAAAATAAAAGATAGCGTCTAGTCGTCTAGACTCTATAGAGAGCTGCTCCTTTCCTTACACCAACGCCACACGTATGGATGGTAAAGTTTAACTTAGATAATTTAAAAATTGGATCAAAAAATTCAGGCTCTTATCTTATATAGTTTTGAGCTAAAAGTATATACGAGTTATACATTGGATCGTAAAGAGACCACTATAGGTCCACATACTCCTCCATGTTCACTTTAAAATCAATTAAAAAGCTAAGGTCGAGGCTTAGATAGAACAAATCTTAAATGCAAGTTGGAGTACGAGCCCTTGTACGGGAAAAACACACGTGTGTACAACGGCGAAACTCCACTAGGAAAACAGTGCACGAAACAAAGGTTGCAACAGCGACGGTGAATCGGTGATGTCATACCACAGGGCCAACTATGCTGTAGTGCCTGTGTATAAGTTGTACACAATGAAATTACTCTACTTCAGGTCAGAAAATGGTGCTCGCACAAAACATCCTCTCTGTCGGAGACATCCAGAATCCACTGTTCGTTCCAATGCCATGCATGTTCCTGCAATTTCCTCGCCCAACCGTCAGTAGTAAAAACCTAGAGCTTGCTTGGCATGTAGCCTTTCTTGGTGTCAACCAATATTTTTTATTTCTTTCTAACAATCTGACCACTCGGAGAAAGTAAAGCTATCGTTATTCCGCCATGCCTGAAGCCGTTAAGGCTGCATGAGCACTTTAACTAGTGTTTTTTTTAAAAAAAATAAAAAGTTCAGTTCAGATGCAATTCTAAGAAATAATGGTCAGCTCGCTGTCCATTCCTAGCTATCCTTCTTTCTATCCAGCCGACGTGAGGAAAGCTCATCATTTGACACGAACTCCTCATGGGATGTATATGAGACGTTCCATCCATCGAGCTTTGGCTATACACACTTTGGTCGGCCATCTCCCACAATCTCTCGAGTGCGCCCAAAAAGTTGATCCTCTCTCGCGCCAAAGAGCTAGCAGCGTGTGGAAAGTTTACATGTGTGTGTTCTTGTTTCGCTTGCTTTGTTTTACCTGCAGGCCAAAGACCAGATCATCAGATTAGTTTATTTGTAATTTTGATCTCGTTTTTTCCTTAATTTGAAATTCGGCTTAGTTGATTTAGTTCAATTACATATGAGTTAATTTGAACTGACATATTTTCTCAACGATTTAAGTACATACAAAAAGAACAGGAAGGCATGTATGTTAACTAGCTAGCTTGCTAGTAGGGGACGATAGTACTACATGTCCACTTGTCCAGTCTCTACAGCTCAATACCTATCATCGCCTTTTCTGCTTCCTCCTTGCAGGGCACACAAACCTGCTGCAGGAATGCTGTGGTATGTCCTACTAGCCACCGCAGGGGGCCTGAGGTTAGTAGATTGGTCTATGCATGTGTTTGCATAGAAAGGGGCATGTCCATCCATAGTAGAAACTTGACTGGGACAGTAGCGATGGATAGATGGGCTCAAGTTTTTCCACATGCAGGGATGAGTGACATCGATGAGGACGATGGAACTGGGGATGCATGCGTTGCCAATGCCGAGGAGGGAGACTAGTAGTGTATGTCCTACACCGTTAGACATGCAGCTGACTAGGTTGGCTGAATGGGGAAATTTTCCCCATTTCGGCCTCTGTGGATATCATGGGCGACGTAGTCATTCAATCTAGAGTACCACATATACTCAACCGCATGCATCCTGCTTGCTTCTCATAAAATTTCTCATCCGATTATTGTGAACCAGTAACAGTAGTGTTGAAAACGGGATGTTCTTGATGACTAATAATCCATCTGATTTAACCTGAATTGCCGCTTGCACTAACACAAACCAAAAACACGCGAGCTACATAGTAGAGATCGATCAGGAGGTCACGCGACCGACCGCGTACTCCTCAACAACGTACCCTAACACAATCTAGTACTACATGCTGCATACTACTCGAGCAACACAAAAGCAACCAATAACAAGAACAACATAGCTAGCTAGCTAACATGCATGATCATCTCGATGCCGGCCGAATAATGCATGCATGGTGTGGTCGACCGATCGATAAGGCGATCACCGCGCCGCCGATGAACGGCCGGCGCCGTCCTGCTCGATCTCGGAGACGGCTCCCTCGTCGTCGTCGTCGAGGCCGTCGACGTTGCATCCGAAGGCGCCGTGTCCGTGGCCGAAGGCCCTGGCGTGGTCCTTGAGCGAGCGCTTGTGCTTGAACTCGGAGCCGCAGAGGCAGTACCAGAGCTTGCCGCAGTTCTTCTCGTGCGTGCGCCAGTCGCCCTTGACGGCGAAGGCCTTGCCGCACTTGCGGCAGAGGAAGGGCTTGAGCCCGTGCTTGCGCTTGTAGTGCGTCTGCAGCGTGCGGAAGTCCTTGAGCGGCCGCGCCCGCGGGTGGTCGATGTTGTTGCGGCACCCCGCCGCGCAGCAGTAGCACGGCAGCCGGAGCATCGCCGTCGGCTGGACGCCGCGCAGCGACTCGGGGCCCTTGCGGTACTGCGACCCGTGGCCCCACATGTGCATCTGCAATATTGCATTGTTGATGGATGCAAGATTATTGTTGATGGATTATGGTAATATTGATGTCCAAACATAATGGAAATGAAAGCAAATTTAAGATCATATATATATCATCACATGTCGAGTTTTTTTTCATTATTTATGCAGGAGAGTTTATAGATTGGTGGCATAGCATAATCATGTGGGTCTACACCTAGTAGCTATTAATGCACTGACCCATGATGCCTTGAAGAGTATATATAGTGTATACACTGTATACTATATGAATGTTTGAAATTATACTCTTATTTAATTAGGTCTAGATATAAGCTTGTTTGGAGTTGTGACCAAAGCATGGCCTGACTTGGTTGAACCCAATCCTTGCTCTACAGCAGCCAAGACCTTTTTCCATGCAGCAGTGGATAGTGGTGTAATCAGTTCCAAACAGTGCAGTGATCTTTGAGGATGAGGGGCTGAGGGCTATATACTCTGGCAACTGGGTAAAGCCTTTGCTTGTGTTTGTTTTGTGAGTTGGTGTTGCTTCTTTAAAGAGATCGATCAGCTAGCAAGCCAGAGCGGCACTATGGCCGGCTACAGGAAGAACACTGCAGATCTCTTGGGAGGCGCGCAGGAGGAGAGAAGACTCAGAGACTGCCATGCGGCAGGCCATGATGCCACACAATCTTATGCTTTCCAAACCATGAAAGCCTGCCCCTGAAACAACCCGTATATCTGGCCAAATCTCACGAGCCATGACCCATGAGTGATCAGAACCGGGGTGCTAGTAGTGGCCTAGTAGTACTGGGGAAACTAGAAAGTAACCAGCAGATGGATCAGAGCTAAGATAAGAGAGAGAAGCAAAGGTGAAATCTTCACACCACTCACTCGTATGAATCTTCAAAAGGCAGGCGCCCAAAGAAAAGCATAAAGATGCATGGCTGCATGCATGGCTGCCCCTGGCATGCCAGTCTAGTTCAATCACGCAAAAGGCCCCCCCACACTGTGCATCAGCCTCTGGGCTTGAGTCTGTTTCATGGCATGCAACTAGCTCCAAAGCTAGTAGCCGGCCAGGAACCATGATGGCCAGTCGATCCAAGAATCAAATAAACTAGCAGGTGATGAAGAACTAGAACAGCTAGCAGCAAGGCAGGAACAAGAAGAACAATTAGATCGAGGTAGGGGTGAGCATGGGCAAGGGCAACCGACCTGCATGTTGTTGTAGCGGTTGAAGGTCTTGTAGCAGACGGGGCACGAGAACTGGGTGGGCCCGATGAGGATCTGCGCCGGCGTCGGGATCCAGTACTGCCCCTTGTTGAGCCTCCCGATGGGCGTCGACGCGAACCCTAGCGGCACCATCTCGTCGCCGTCGCCGGCGCCGGTGTCCACCTTGCACTCCTCGTCCTCCTCGGCCTCCACGCCCCTGCCCGTGAGCCCCGACAGGAGGTCAGCCTCCGTGCCGCCGCAGCCGTTCGCGGGCGCCGCGGGCAGGCCGATGCGCAGGGCGACCGCGGCGTCGTCCGTGGACGCCCCGGCCTCCACGTCCATCGGGTCGCCGCCGTCGTCGCAGCAGGAGGGCATGCAGTTGAGGTCGGCGAAGAGCGGCGCGCGCGCGGCGGAAGGGGTCGCGGAGCTGCCGGCGACCTCCCGTGGGAAGTCATCGGCGTCGTCGTCGGAGTCGTAGTCCGCCGCTACATGCTCTCGGGCGCCGCGCGTGGGCGACTGAGAGAGGAGGGGCAGCGCCTCCCGGAGCGGAGGCGAGGGAGGGCTGTCGTGGAGAGGCGGCAGCGTCGGCTGCGGCTGGAAGAAGCAGGCCGGGTACTGAGGCGTGGCGGCGGGGTAGAGGCTGGTGTACGGTGGAAGGGGAGGAGGGAGATGGGCAGCTGGAGCTGCCGGGAAGGAGGTGGTGTAGTAGTAGTAGGGGTTCTTGAAGAAGCTCGTGTAGGGGTCTTCCATGGAAGGATCGACGGATGGGGTGGTTTCTTGCTGTGTAGTACACTCAGTCTCACTCTCCCTGTAGTTTGCTTCTGTTCTCGGCTATCTGCTGGTTTGGGGTGAGGCGCCGTGGTTGGCAAGGGGTAGTTATAGTGGTGAGGCGGTGAGGCCGTGAGGGAGACAGCAGGCAGCCGCAGGATAAATTATGGGAGTAGCTTTGTTCTTCTGGCGGTTGTATTCTGGTAGGGAAGCCGGAGCTTACCAGCTGGGGGCTTCGAGTTGTAATGGATGGTATACCGGCCAGGGTGCGATCAGGATCATCGGGGGCTTTATTAGGGCTGTATTTAGTTCGCGAAAAGGTTTGGATTTTGATACTGTAGCATATTTTGTCGTTACTCGACAAACAATGTTCAATTATAAATTAATTAGACTTAAAAGATTCATCTCGTGCTAATCAGTTAGACAGTGTATTTAGTTATTTTTTTCAACTATATTTAATGTTTCGTGCATGTGTCAAACGATTCGATGTGATGGATACTGTAGAAATTTTTTGGAAACTAAACAGGGCCCGGTCATAAAGACCAAAATAAGTGATAAAACAATCTTTATAGAGAAAAATATTTATCTCACTTATATAAGTTTGGAGTTCGTGATAAAGAAGAAAAGGAGAAGTATGAAGAAGAAAAAGAGAGAAAGCAGGAAGAAGGAGAAATAAAGCCCCCCCACCGCCTTGTGTTAGTCTAAACGTTAAACGGTGAATGGTCGGTTACCTATCACTTAGCAAAAAGTCGGTATACACGGACGTTTAATTAAATATTTTTTTAACGATCAAAATGATTTTGCAAGACTTTACACGGCTAATCGGTCTACATTAATATTGGTACCCATCAAATAACATTTTACACGCTGTGTAAACGGTGAAAACAGCGTAAGTTCCTGAACTCACTTGTTTGTGAGGGAGCACATGCATTATGCTTTGCTAAAAATTAATATAGAACGAAACAATTGCCACTTCACGTTAGCATATTTGACGCCGAGTGCTTCACTACCACGGCGGCGGCGGCTTGCGACTGTGTCAACAGCCCGTGGCTCCGATGGCCCTCGGCGTGCGCAACTCGTCTTTGGCTGAGCTCAAGCTCGAAGACGTCTTTTTCGCCCCAGTGGCCACCGCCGTGGGGGCTCCGATAGCCGCCCCCTGTTGGGGTCCTATTGGACGCTCTATGGGCATTCTGATGGAGGTACCGGGGGTCGTCGGTCACCCGCTTTGTTCCTTGTGCGCAGGCTCTTAGGCGAAAGTCTAGCTTATGCCGGTGATGATGGTGTCATGATCATCATTTTACTTATTGAAGGTGTTACTATGAGAACTTTAATCTACAGGGACAGATCCAGAGATCGACTCAGTATCACAAGTTGACCAGAAGGCAAAGACTGTTGACGACCCTCACATCAAGAGTTTTAAGAAGGGGAAAATTGGTCTCATAGCATCTAAAGATCGCTATATCCGGAAAATACCACTAAAATTTTGTCGTTCCGTAAAATAGCATCAAACGAACCAATGTTACCCGAAAATCGCATTCCGTCATGTTTTCTGTTATTTGTCAGTCACGAGCGTCTTCTTCCTGCCTTCCTACCACTTCCGCTCCTCCCTCCCTCCCCTTGCCATGGCCACCAGCACTCCGGCAGCAGCCGGCGGCGGCTCTGGTGGTGGACGCCGAGTGCCTCGCGTATGTGGCTCCCGCTCACTACTCATCCTGCTCCCTAGCTGGCTGGCTCCCAAAGCCCTCTGCTCGCGCTTGCTTCTGCTTGCCGCGGGGAGGGACTTCATGGCATCCCACGCCGCGGGCACTCCTGCGCTCCACTAGCGGGCCTCCGCCGCCAGCTGCTCGAGCACCACAGATCAAGCGCGAGCACCACGGCATCGGCGTCCAGCACGCAGTCGCGCCCCTTCACCGCGACGCCGACAGCGCGGCCGTCCTGCAGCACGCAGTCGCGCCCCTTCACCGCGACGCCGACAGCGCGGCCGTCCTGCACCACCACGTCCGGTGTGCCGAGCTCCCGAGAACACCGACGGATTGCCCAGGCCGGGAGCAACGGGTGCGCCCGCACGGTGTGAGCGGCTGCCACACCCCGATGCCCGCCCACGGCCGACCAGGAGGTGGCATGGCCGGTTCGACGGCCCTGCTCCCCGTCACGGCCGGCCGGCGCCGCAACGGTCGGTCTACCGGCTCGCTTCATCCCCGTCGCTCATCACCACCCTGCGCGTGCCGTCGTTCGGGTGCTAAGTCGGCGGCCGAGTGCTGCGTGGGGCGCCGGCCTCGACCCTGCGCAGCTGCGCTGCCTCGCTCCGGCGAGCAGATGCGGCTCCGCGCCTGCCCCATTCGCGTGGCCGTTCGGGTGGCCCGGCCCATCCGCTCCGCCTTGCTGAGCACGGGGGCGCGGCCCTGCACAGGAGAGGAAGGAGGTGGAGCTCGCGCAGCCTTGGAGGATGGAGAGCTACGAGCCGCCCAAAGGCAAGGTAGCCGGAGCGACACCACGGTGGAAGACGACGGAGGAGAAGCGGTGGCAAAGTTCGAGAGGTAGTGCTTCCCTGGGTGCTTGGCCGGCGGTAGGCTGGTCAAGGAGGCGGCGTGCGGAGAGCGGGTGCAGGTGCCGGTCGTCCTTGTGGGGGTGAGCAGCGTCGGGGCAGGGAGGAGGTTGACGTAGCGGACGGCGTTTGCTTCAAAACGTGACAAAATGCTATTTTCGGGTAACGTTTGTTCTTTCGATGCTATTTTACAGAACGACGAAATTTTAATGGTATTTTTCAGATATGGCGATCTTTAGATGCTATGAGACCAATTTTCCTTTTAAGAAGACAGTTGATGATGTGAGATTTTTATTACGACATGAGGACAATTGGACAAATGTAAGGTTGAAGGAAGGATTTCGAAGAAGATTGAAGCTTAGTCTTTCGTTTTTTTCTTATTTCTTTCATTTTTATCTTTTATGTTTTATGTTTCTCGGTTGGAGGTTTAGAGTCTAAGTATTCATGTAAGCTTCTGGCTTTTGTGGCCAGATATATTTCTATATGGTCGAAGACATTCACCTATGAATATTCAAGATCGAATTTTTTTTCTTAATCTAAAAAAATTCAAACCATTCAAGAACAGCGGAAAAACACAATATATGTACTATGGAACTTATTATTGACTCGCCAATTGTAACGAACCCTGCTATTGATTGATGAAGAAAAACGGATTTCGTGCAGCATACCAACGGCGGACGACAATCATCCGATACATCCTGAAACAAAAATGCATGCTATGAGCCGTTGACTTGTAGTTCTAGCTGGGGCCAGTGCAATAATCTACCACGACGACTCCGGCCGACTACCCACCCCACACCTGGACAGGAAAAGGCGACCCAAAATCCAGCCTGCATGCTGCATGCAGCATGGCCACATGCGCCCCGGTTGCCGAGGCCCGGACGACTCCGAACGAAACCAGCCGAGAAACGGCTCGCCGGAAGCGACACCACACGCATGCATTGCCGACGCCATTCCGGCCGCAGCACTAAACAAATCCACGCCTTTTCCCATCCGGACATTACATGGCTGATGATCCGTCCATCGGCAACCCGCACGATCCACACACCCCCGCGTGCGCCGCGTATTGTTTACGGGCTACGCCACGGGCGTGGTGTGCGGTCGCGGCGACAGGGGGAGCGAGCCGGCCGGCACCGGGCGCGTGACCTGCTCGGCAGGCCGGCACCCGCCTCGGGACGCGCGGCGCCCGGTCGGCCCCTGCCGCTTCCGCCCGGCCGGGGTCTCCATCCCGAAGGCCGCGGGAAGGGCTCCGGGCTCCGGCACCGATCCTGTTGCCGGCGCGCACGCGCGCGCGGGGGGCGCTCGGCGGCGCGGAACCTCTGCCTGGCTGCCGTGCCCCGCCGCGCGCACTCCTTGCTCTGGTTGGATATAGGAATTTGCCTGCCTGCCTGCCTGCCCCCGCGCGCGCGCCTCGTAGTCTGCCGACTGGATTGCCGCGTGCTCGGTCGGGCGCGGCTGGCTCGCCACCGCCACCGCGTCCGCTTTTCACACCGGGTCTCATCGTCCGCGGCCGCGGCCGTGCCGCGCGTGCGCGCGGCAGCCTGCTCGGGAAGGAGTTGGAACGCTGCGGTGGAAGCGGGATTTCGGGGGGCTCCCGACCAACCGCCCGGGCGCCCTGATTCGAATTTCGGCCCTCTTCCTTGTGGACTGTGGTATGTATTTGTGGCATTTCCAATATCAGAGCAAAGTATTATAGGAGGATGTAAGTTGACTGAATTCTACGTGGAGGAGTGAGAAGAGGAGAGAGAGAAAAAGTGGGCGTTTTACTGTGCGCCGACTCAAGCAGGCGGTTTGGCCTCTGCTCATGGGCCCGCCCAAACCCAGGCGCCCGCTTGCCGCCTCCTGCTGGCGCAGAGCTGCCCATGCAGCCAGCAGGCCGGCTGGGTTATTACCCATGCCCTCAGTCGCGCAGGGTGCCCGATCTTCTATAGTAATCGTAATCGCTCGTTCTTTAATCCTAATCGACGCAATAATTTTTTTTCTCGCAAAAACGTAAACGCCAGGTATGACTAGGGGTGATAAAGGACCCTAGATTTTTGCCTAGAAAATTTAAAAGCTAGACCCTAAAAGAGTTGGGCTCTAATCCTATTCAATTTTGACCTAAAATATTTAAGACCTATATGTGCTGTGAAGAGAATACTAGGGTCATGGCCCATTACCACCTCTAGGTACGAGTGAGTGGATGTGCTCAAGAAAATAATGAGCACAAGGGAACTTAGGGCCCTTGTGCAATTTTCATGTGGTAACTTTGTGAACTGTGATGAATGATGACATATGCACTTGCGAAAGACAGTCCTGAATCATTTGAGTAGTGTAGTGCAATGTTAGCCTAACGCTAAACAGTTTTTTTAGTAAAAAGTCGGTATACACGGTTGTTTAAACGTCTTTTTAAATGGTCGAAACGGTTTTGCACGGTTTTACACGGCTAATAGGCCTACATGACTACCTATAGATTAGCATTTATATGTCATGTAAACGGTGTAAACAGCCATGCAGACGAACAGTGTGTAGTGGTGGAGACGTGGGGGGTAAGACTCTCACAAGGTTTCAAATCCAATCGAACTTGACGTCATAGTATATCATGTATATATAAGGGGGTGTTTGCTTTGATTCAAGTGGTAATGCTCCAACGTGCTAAACTCTATCTATCAAACAGGAGTGCTAATGTCGTGAGCTGAACTTTAATTAGTATTAAAAAAGATTATCAGTCTGAGTGCTAAAATTTAGCACTCAACTTTGGGTCATGCAAACCCGGCCAATTCTGCCTGTCAGTAAAATTTCCAATTTGTACGGTGCTACTGATCAGATAGCCCTTTAATTATTTCATTTGCCAACTGATATTCTAATTCGTCGTTGACCATGCATTTCGTGCCATGATGCGGTGACATTGTTGAACAAGGACGATTGCATCACTGTACCGGTGAATGCTTCTGGGCAATGAAGTCCTGTCGGCCGGCGTCTTGTAATCCGGGGTACACGCACAATCCATCCCGGCCAGCCTCTGTATCTCGTGTCCATATGATCGATTCTTTTTTTACTAGATCTGAAATATGGACGGAGGTGCCGGTTGCAATTTTTTTTTGAAAGGGATCGAATTTTATTAAAAAATAACCCCTTTTACAACTGAGACCTCAATATAAAATAAAATTACATTGAAGCATGCCACTGGGTCTCTACCCTTCTTTTTCCTTGCAACGGCGCCGTCCACTGCTTCAGGAAACTCCATCGCCGTGGAAGAACACCAGATCCGAACAGAACCGCAGTCCCCACCAACAGAAGGCTCCACAGATGTGGAGGCCGCAAAAGAGGCTCTATATGCTCAACCACTGTAGGGAGTAAAAGGCGCCGAAAGCACATCGACCATATCTTCTGAAGGTTGAACCAAATATAAGATCCGATGTAGCCATTAGCCATTACTAATGGCGGCCGGAAGAGCAGATCTGCCACCGCCAGTAGTAGCACCAGCGACCGAAAAGACGATTCCACCAGAGGGGAAAACAGATCCAATCCTTCCTCAAAGAGGATTAGGCCAACGTATCTCGATACATCTACTGGAGAAGATCCAATACGACATAGAAAATCAAATCGAAACACATCGAAAAGACGATCCAAATTCTAACCTAATTATTTTGGAGAAAAAAATTATTAAACAAAAATCTAACGATGAAGTAGATCTCCAAGAAAATGAACCCCCGCCACCTTGCCACCGGCTGGGAGGCCGGAGACGAGAGGAAACGGGGGCCCGAGGAGGAGGCGGCGGCGGCGGGCGGCGGGCGGCAAGCGCGGCACGGAGGCGATAACCGATCATGGTGCCGGTCGCAGTTAGTACTTAGTAGGCAAGGCAAACAGCACATTGATGCCACACTATAGCTTGCAGCAGACATCCTGTGTTGTCCTGTGTGTGTGACTGTGATTACCTAAGCCTTTTTTTGTACCTGCAGGCTTAGAAAAACTACTGCATGCATGCAATATATGTTCATTGTATACGCATGCATGCATGGTCGAAACTGGAATATGCATGCATGGATCCCGGCCTCACGAGCATAAATGTGCATATCAGGCACAGGAAACCTATCTCTTTTTTTTTCCAAATTTTATTGTCAATTGATCATCACATTAGTTTGTTTAAAGGGAAAAGTCTAGTTTGCACCCCAGAACTATCATAGAAATCTAATTTTCAACATTCATACAAAATTTGGATAACAAAGGCCATCCAAATGTTGAAACTAGACAAATTTGACCCCTTAGCTGGTTTTGAAGTTGGTTTTTTATTTTGTGAGAATTAAAAATATTTAGTTTTAAACTAAAAAATTTATAAGTAGTTCATTTTAAATAAAAAATGCGAAATGAGTATCAAAATTTTTCTAAAAATGTAACCTAGCTATTGCATGATACTTTTTAGTTATTCATATCCAATTTTTTTTATTTTCATAATATTTGGTTGCTTGCAGTTATGTCTATTATTTTCAATAACTAAGATTTAAATAAAACAATAATAGATAGGCTACAATTTTAGAAATTTTTTGATACTAGTTTTGAATTTTTTTGATTTAAAATGAATTAGTTTTGATTTTTTAGATCTAATTAGAATTTCTTTAATTTTTTAAAATGCAAAACCGCCCTAAAAATCACTCCAAGGGCTAAATTTGTCTGGTTTCAATAAATGGTTGGTTTATATTATCTAGTTTTGTAGTTAAAAGTTAAAAATCGGATTTCTGTGATAATTCGAGAGTGTAATTCGGAATTTCTTATTTAAAAGACAATATCACATACATCACCACATACTTTTGAGATGTATTATCATGAGGGAATGAAACCTCGTTAGTATTTTTACCATAATTTTGAGGTGATCTAATAACCTGCTATCCTACAATCGGTTGCTTCGCGAAACAACCATTTTATTCTAACACCATCCAAAATTCAACGGAAAACTGCACTAAACAACTTATTACGTACGTATATGCTGACGTGTAATATAGAATTACAGTATGACTCCATCTTTGCATGGTATATATGCAGTTAGACGCAGGACAGATACGATCATATCATACGTACGAGGAGTCGTAGCTATCTCGGATCATCGGTGTAGAAACACACCCACTGATTTAGGCTGTCACTGTAGCTTCACCTCGCTAGCTCGATCGACTTTGCTTTCAGTGTCGCTCGATCGAGCAACTATGTGACGCCCACGCACACCACTATACCCATTCACCGGCCTACGCCTGACGAGAAAATGACGCAGGTGAGCAGCTACGCGTATGCGTGCAGTGCCCCTATATCTAGCAAGTAGCAAAGTGCGGTTAGCTAGACAGCATTGAAGGCGTGCACTGTGCGCGCTTCCTTGTTGTTGGGTGCCCATTTCGGCACAGGTGACGGCCCTCCGGGAGCGTTCAAATCAAGTATGCGAACTGTTCACTCGTACAGTGTACCGTTGTGGCCGGCCTCTGATCGGACCAACCGGCCACTGTTCCAATTCATTGGGTTTGCTACTTGAGCTAGCCGCTGCCCCGGCCGGCCCTGTGCACAATCCGGCGGTCCCGCGAGCACAGATCCTAACACGGCGCCGCCCATGGGACGAGTGTGTACTACTCCCATCCGATAACAAGTAAATGGATGTTTCCACCTCCAAAACATGACAAGTAAATGGAGTATGTCATAAAATATTTTTAAAACTAGCAAACTAAAGATGTACTTTTTTATATATAAAATTACATCCCGGTACAAATGTGATTGTATCATTTTCAAATATCCGAACTCAGCATGGTGATGAAATTCTCCCCACATCTCGTGAAACTTCATCATTCTCTCTCATTGTTATGTCAGCAAAAATGATGGTATTTAATGTCATAAAACTCTCCATAAATTTTTTATTAAGACCGGCCTTAGCAGCCCTCGTGTATTTTTCTAATAGAAGCGATGTCCAACGCTAGTACGATACAACTTGGTGGGTCCAGTCAGACGGTGCGCGGATCCTTTCATAATAACTCGGTGAGATGTTATGATAGTGCTAGGAGAAGGTGGGGACTGTACGTGGTGCCCGGCCTGATATAATCAAGCAGAGATTAGAGTATAAGCCCCATACGGTAGAGGATGACTCCGGGCAGACAGAGTGGGTTCAAGGTATGATCATAAACCCGGAACAGTGAGGCCATTGAATCGGAAATAGTGGCCAGAGAACAAGGCACTGCTGGCGTGATGCGCACATAGTGTTGTGGTTGCACGGAAGGACAGGAGCCAGACACTGGACGCCCTGCCCGGGGATGGCATTTATAAGCCCCAGGACAGAGAATGCACGGAACAGCTAGCACCTCTCTCTCCATCTCCAATGCAAGTCTCAGTTGTATAGTTTTACGATGCAGTTATCAAAACTGAGAATTAGATAATCGTGACGGCTGAGTTTTATAGGGATGAAACTCTCCTCCCATCTCTTAAAATTTTCTCCTTTTCTCTATTTGCCATGTCAACAAAATTGATGATGTAGCATAGAATTTAATATCATAAAACTCTTAATAAAACCCTACTGAGATTGGCATGATTAACTCACCACAAACATTAGCTGTATTTTGGTTAATTTCTATCCTATTATCTTCCTCAAAACCACGGTCTCTATCTTGTGAAACGAAACGATGACTGATCCTAGAATTGCATTGAATCTGTGTGGAGGGAGGGAACGAAGACAATGCGTCGCCGCAGCAGGTTCTTGCATTGCTCGCCGAGTTTCAAGCTGGGTGTGGGGGCTCCTTGTCCCGGGCCATGGTCAGGTGTACCACATAAGTCTGTTGTGAGGTGAGCTCCTGCCATTTGTAGCCTGCAACGAAAGGTTTCATACTGCTGCCTGAAGAAGTGATGAGCCTGGTAACCATGTTCACCGGTGGGTGCCTAGCTAGTGCGTGCCGTGGCATACGTGTATCGTGCACGTCAGGATTTGTGTGGGGCGCTGCTGGGGTCACGCGGGTGACCCTTATCAAACTTATCACCTACTGCAAATTTTATGTTTTTGGGGCCTAAACTGGTACAACAAACTGGCACATAGTCAAATTTGTTTCAGAATAAATTTATTTTGTTCCAGAACAATTTTAATTTTATTCTAGCAATATAAAAAATTTGTTCGGGAACAAAAATTTTTTGTTCCGTAACAAAAAATAATTATTGGAGCTTGTGCGATGGTTTGACTGACAGTAGCCCGAGCGACTCATAACATACTCATAACATTTGCCGATTTGATGGGCCGCTCACTGTTAGTCCCTCGGAAAATTACCCAGGGCGAGCCCAATGAATCTGGGAATATATGGGCCGTGGCCCGGCAAGCCATGCCCATCTCACGCCCATATAAACAGAAGGGCCCGGCAGCAACTCCCCATTGCTGGCCGCTGTCAAAGTCCTGTCCCCCCTTCCAGCTACTCGCCCTAGGTTCCAAGCAGACAGAACAACGTACACCTGGGCACGAGCACTGTGAGCCACACTGATCAAGCCGGCACAAGGTGGCGGACTCGCGAACCCCGCTTCGGCGCCATGACAAAACTGATCGAATCATACAGCATGCGCAATGGAGGAACCTAAGCCATGTTCCAACAGGCAGTTATCAAAACCTGAATAATGGGAAAGCTCTCAATACACAACATACAAAAGTTTTGCTGAATCTATAAGCCGGGAAAGAATACAATTTGGTTAAGCCTGTGGTCTTAATATACTTGCGCGAACAATGCAGTGGGCAACCTCGGTTGGATTGCATGTCATCAGTTGCTCTCAGATACCGGACAGAGGGTTCTATTCTTGGCTCTTCATTCAGCAGCTTAAAATTCTTCTTCTGATAAATGGGAATGAATCGGGTGTAGGTACATTGGTGGAAATAATCTGTGCAACACTCCCCTTCAATTAAAATTGTATTCAGCTGTGCAGTTAGCGTGGTCAGTATGTATGAAGCAGAGACGGTATCCATTGATGGCCTATGGCGATGTTCATGGCAAGCACCTCTGTTTCAGCATCCAAGACCTGTCAGTATATTACTCAGCTCACTGATGACATCTGTGATCCGTGCGTATGACCCTGGGAGGTTTATGGCATGGTACTCTAAAGCCTTCCACTGTGAGATCAAAGCAAAATGTGGGCGCCGGTACATGCTGCTGATGATCTCGAGAACCTTGGTATCAGGAGTAGCTGAAACTAAGTGTGTTAGGCCCGCCCCATGAGCCCCTATTACTACTGAAGCTTCCAGGACAGCACGGAGTTGCTCCTTCATGTTCATGTGGGCAAAAAGACCGTTGATGACATTTACTTTGCACTTTAGACCTTTTGCCCACTTATCAATTGCATCATACACCTCCCGCTCATTGCTTAGTCTGGATTCAACCTTACCACTGTGGCGTGGGTGGGCCAAGTAGTCTTCTCTCCGAACAAAGAGAACATTGAGCCCATTTGATTTTTTGGATGACATGATGTCATCTTGTGGAAGACCAAAAGAAGCTACAATCATCTCCCCAAATTCTGATAATCTTGCTGTTTTATCATAATCTGGTTTTCCTCGTAGGGACTGAGCGGAGGCACCTTCACAACTGAAGCTCTCGCTAAGCCCCTTAAACATGGCAGTCTCATAGCCCAATGGTGAAAGAATGGCACGTCGGAAACAAACAGGACCAGAGAAGTTCTTAGCATATGTCACACTTGAAAAAAGTGCTTCCCATGTTTGCTCCAATTGTGCCTGTGGATAATAAGGTCACATCTGTCACTTGACAGTAATGTACAGAGAAAGGGAAAACAGAGATAAAGCATCGTGTAGACCAATAAGTTGGCTGCTACCTAGCAATAGAGTATCACATTAAGTTATGAACGCTAAATCTGAAAGAAAATTATGTGGTGCTCTCAAAAAAAAAATTATGTGGTGAAGGAACAATACAATCTGGAAGTAGGGTAGACATGGAAGCATAGTATGACTACCAAAAGCTTTAGATGAGGCATCAGGGCAGATTATGCTAGCTACAAATTCCCCCCCCCCTCCCCCCCCCACAAATCTAGAAAATAGGAACTGACATGTTGGGCTAGAGGATACAAGATTGCTTCTGATTGCAATTGTTCCCCAAACATGAGAAGCAGTCATGGCACAAAAACAAGCGAGTAAAAAACGGGAAGACGGCCATGCCTATCAACACACAAACCAAGCTAAAAGATCAAGAATACAAGAATGTGACCCATATTGTTTGCCCCAACAATAGCTGACGAAACAGAGTTGTCCATAACTCATGCAACAAACAGAATGCACTGAGACAGTAAGAAAATACAAAGCACATCACATACCTTGCAATGCCCATCCACGAAAACAACATTAGGACGGTTTGGTAAATTTGTGACTCTGGAACTAACATATGCACTGTACCAGTCTGTAATTGTGTGGAAAAGGTTTGCATATTCAAAACGAGTGACCAGAAGCGTTGGTTCTTCAACCCACTGCAATAACAAGTGCCATAACACTGTTAAGAAGGAACTACCAAAATTCCAAAGATAAAGGAATGAGAAGAAATGTAAACATTGACTCAATATTAAATCATGCTATATGATGATCAATACAGAAATGAAGTTAAAGATCTTCTACAGGAATCACACACTCCTCTGTGAAAAATCTCTAATATAATAAGAGCCTACAATGCTACACATATGTGTCTCAAAAGGTATCACCAAGGACACTCATTTTTATTCAATAAGACACTTAGAATATGATTCTTGACATTAGGTTTCTATTTTGAATATACATTAGACGCAGACTTATTTATTTAGACCCTATTTCTACTCTTAATCTTGTTAAGACACAAACAAGAATAAATATAACTTTGGATCTTAATTCTGAATATGATTCATATTCCTACCTTGCTGGTTTGTTCTACACCCCAGTCCCCAGGGCTCCTCAGAGTTGACTCACAGTTGTTTCAGGACAAAGAAAGTATTGTAAGTGAGCAGAAGTGGGCAATTATGTGCTCTGGAACAAGGCTGAAAAGCCTTAATGACAAAACTTCCATTCGCTCTAAACTTTCATAAAAATATCTAGCTCAACAGCAGCATGAGCCCTGGATCCAACAGACTTCCATTAAATACTCCTAAATCAAATTCTGACCTGACTCTACTTTTCCCAGTCTATTGGATTTCCATGCATGTTATTTTTTTTAACAATCCATTTCTCATCAACCTCCGAACCAACTAGCTAGCAAGGCAAAGAGTACCTGGGAGCAGTGTAGCTCACCGGGCGGCACAACGCGCGCCGACTCGAGGAGCGCCCTCATCGTGTGCATCCCGATCCCGCCGGTGGGCACATAGTTGTTGAGGAACCCTGTGTCCACCAAGGGTGCCATCCTCCCCGCCGACGGCCTCTCCACCAGCAGCGCGCCGGGCTCGTACTTGGGCAGCTCCTCCTCCTCGGCGCGTCCCATCACCTGCTCGAGGGGCTCCCCGCCGCGCGACATCGCGATGAGCGCCGGGTCGAGCCGCACCCGCGCGCCCTCGCAGATCGAGCTCCCCAGCGTCTCGCTGTGGTGGCACCGGAACCACCCGCCGCCCCCGCCGCGCGCGGGGAGGACCTCCACGCGGCGGGAGAAGCCGTTGCCGAAGTAGGCCTCGCAGGTGTGCGGCGGCGGCGCGGGGCCGCCGACCCAGGGAAGGAAGGAGGGGAGGCGCGGCCAGGGCTTCTGGGAGGACGGCGGCGCCCGGAAGCCGTCGCGGACGTCGGTTCGTAGGGTGGGGTCGGGCGGCGGCGGGCGGTGGGGCTGGCGGAGGAGGTAGATCGCGAAGGAGACGGCGTAGACGGCGAAGATGATGAGGAGGACCCGCGGGATGAGGCGGCGGAGCCGGTTCCGGTGGCCGTGGGCGCGGCCGGCCATCATCGCCGGCGAGCCGCGGGCGTGGCGGCCGCCGGAGAGGGCTCGTCGCCGCCGGGGTCGCGCAGATCGAGGGGGTGGGGCTCTCACTCGGAAGTCGGAAGCGGTCGCAACCAATCGGGATTCCCTTTGCTGAAGGCTGAAGGCAAGTACCTGCTAAATCACGGTAGGGAGCAATCTTCATCCAGAGTCACAACACTGTTCATCTTTGTGACCTCACTTCATGAGGCCTGTTTGGCTCCAGGACTTTTTCCAAAAGTCCCTATCACATCAAAAGGAATCTTACTATTTTATATTATTAAATAAAATCTGTTTATAAATATTTTTTGACAGCTGAGTGCTTTTTCGCGAGACGAATCTAATGAGCCTAATTAATCGATGATTGGCTACAGTGATGCTACAGTAACCATTCGCTAATCATAGATTAAGATACATCATTAGATTCATCTCGCAGTTTAGCCCCAGGGTTCTGCAGTTAGTTTTATAATTAATATTTATTTAATACTTCTAAATACTAAAAAGTCCCTAGGACTTTTTTGAAGTCCCTCAATCTAAACACCCCCGAAGTGAGAGAAGGCCGGCGAGATCATCGCATATTCGCATGGGTACTTGGCCAATGTGCGAGTCGGGCCATGGTTCCGGCCGGCCTTCTCTGCCGCCGGAGCCGTCGCATTGGTCCGGCGTGCCGCGTGCCTATCCGTGTGTATTTTTACTTGAGAACGAAATTGCATAGAGTTTTTTTTTTCATCTGCTTGCTTTTGCCTGTACGGCGGAAGAATTCAGAAGAACGGAATGTCTGAGGTAGCCTGTTGCCTGGTACAGGGTTTAAGTGTGAGTGTGTGACGAGTGAACATAAACCTCTGCAGAAAGTCAACGGGTGTGATGAATAATCCTGCTGCATTGAGAAGCGAACACATCGAGTCCGTTTCAGAGTTCAGACGTTTCCTAGGCAATGAGGCATCAGTATGGTCCAATAACTGACCGAATTTTTCAAGTTCTCGTGTGTCTAGAATGCATCATGTTAGCTGTTCTTTGGCGCATCTCGGGATGTAATGCATGGTTACGCAGTTGGAAATTCAGTGATCTAGATTCTAGAGTGTCCGTTTTTGCGAAAAACTCGGTATCATGTTAACTCACGTCATGCTAGTTAAATACTAATGCTACATTAGATGTATACTTGTGCAATATTATAACAGCATTGCTGATGCATGCAAGGTGGTAACTTGGGCTCTCATGTTATCTTATTCTACAAATTTGAATAGCTTTGTCCCTTTACTGTGCAAACCTTGTTTAAGTGAAAGATTAAATGCTGACAGGACTTCAGAGAATTCGCTATTTTCCCGAATTGATGGAAGACTTTGACAAACAAGTGACAGTTAGAGCGCATTGCGCACATCATTAATGGATTGTCGGATACAAATTTTGTGTAAAAGGCGATCAGTAGCTCCACAAAACCAGTTTCTCAGTTTCAGAATGTTTTTGGGCCACACAATTGATGACTCAAAATCTAGCAAGAATCTGATTATATGTTGCGTGAAGAACAATCCGTTCATATTTTTCATGTGGATTGGGTAACACTTGACTGGTTATTGTTCACCAGCTGTAATTGCTGGTTAGCAAGGAAAACGTCTCAGTTGGATAAGGCATATATGAATCTATTTCGTCTCTGAATTTCAGATTGCTGAAAATTCTTAATATAGCTACTGGACATCATTGCACTGTGCAGGCAGAAAGTCTGATCAAATCGGTGCATTTCAGCTATATTCACATAGTGGCTGCATACATATCTTAATACTTACTCTTGTACAAATCAGAGAGTACCCCATGGCCTCAAATAGGGCACAAATATGACATAAGGAAACCACTGAGCAAATATACTGCTGGACCAGGAGAGATGAACTCCCAAAACCTGCATTCGTGCTCCTAGGACCTGCTGTCTATGCCAAAAATGTGTGATCCTGCATAATCACATAAGTAAAAAGATTATCAGAGTAAGAAACCAGTTCTGAATTTACTGACTAGTTCTTAATGGTGATCTGAGCAGATGTTACCTAAACTTGGTAGCAAGATTGTCAGAGATGCGATTCCGACAATCTTCAGGGGCATCCCGGTGGTTACAAGATCCTTGATGGTAATGTGGCCACTACTGAACCCAACAACGTTTGACGGTGACCCAGTGGGCAACAAGTACGACAGCTGAGCCCCAACTGCTCCAGAAATCATAAGCAATGCTGGGTGCACATTGATAGACTTCGCCAGCTCAGCGAACAGAGGAAGCACCAGCGTCGTGGTTGCATCGTCAGACGTGAACTCTGTGATGACCGCACTGACAGTGCAGGCCACAGGAACAATGACCATCGTCTGTGCGTCCTTCAGGAACCTAAGCCCGTCAGAGAGGATATCAGTCAGGCCACTTGAGCTGAAGCCGTCAGCGATGGCGAAGCCTGCGCCAAGGAGGAGGATAATGTCCCACTGGAGCTTCCTGCACTTGTTCCAGTCCATCAGTTTCTCGCCGTTGTTCTTTCCGCTTGGGATTATGAAGAGCAGTGTAGCCATCATGATCTGAATTGCAAGCAAATTGTGAGATTGGTGATGAATAGCTGGATAACTTTGATATCTTCGTGTACTTACAGTGACTGTTCCGTCGCCAACGTTGTTGTGGAAGAGAGCTCCCCACCCTGGTATGTCATTTGTCAGGGTCCTGGTCATCCATAGCACAATTAGACCCTGCAAAATTTAACCGTTTCAGTGTGTTAGGCCATCTTTGGAATAGAAAATTGATCACAGAAATTCAGTAGAACTTGTGTTGGCAAAGAAATGAAATTTACCCCAAACACAGCCAAGACCATCTTCTCTGCAAAAGCCATTGGACCTGTCACAGATCAGAACAGTAATCTCATGAGACAATTATTCCCTTATATTACACTGGAATAATGATTGTTTTTATTCTAAAAATCATCGATTTAAATGTGGTCTACCCATAGCCAAATGCTTACAGCAATTTGTCTTGATCTGTCACACTATTTGCATGATGGAAAAAGAAAGTTGGATGATGTTGTTATCGTTGAACTAGCAACACTATTTTCACAGGGACAGTCAATTTTCTCGTAAATATGCTGTCTCTCTAAAAAGTAACATAGAGGAAAACTCTGAACACACACACCCCAAAAAATTTTTTACCGAACACTAGATTGGATTAGAAACCGAAGTAGTTACCTAACAGGGTGAGCTCTCTTCTCAGATGGCTTCTGTCCAGGTAAGCAGAGAGTGCCTTGCCAGTGTTCTTGGTGCAGTACATGAGGCAGAGGGTGACCCAGAGCGTCAAGAAGATGATGAGCGCCATGGGCAGCCCGAAGGACATCCAGGAGCTGAATGTGATGGGCTCATGCTCGGGGTAGTAGGTGGACCACATCCCGACCAGGATGATGTTGACGCCGGTGCCGGTCAGCGTGGCCATCCCTCCGATGGCCGACGCGTACACCACGCCGAGCACCACCGCCTTGGAGAACCGGCGCACCTCCTCCTCCTGGCACCCGGTCTCCCCGGCGCCGCCGCCGCCCCGCGGCAGCCTCTGCAGGATCCCCGTCGCCACCGGCATCATCATGACCGTGCACGCCGTGTTGTGGATCCACATGCTGAGGAAGAAGGTGGTGCCGGTGATGCCCAGCAGCAGCAGCGGCGGCCGCACCGGGTCCCCGCAGAACAGCGACGTGATCTGCGGCGCCGGCGCACGGGCAATTCATCAGTAATGCAGTCTCGGATTAACCTGTCACGTACGGAGACGGCAGCTAGGGAAGGAAGAGGAAGGGCGGCGCGCACGTTGAGGGCCAGGCGGCGGTGGATTTGGTAGTGCTCGATGGCGAGCGCGAGAATGAAGCTGCCGAGGACGAGCGAGATAACGTCGTCCATGTAGGCCTTGGCGACGGCGTCGGCGGCGGCGACGCCGAAGAGCGGGAAGAGGAAGAGCGGCGCCATGGACGCGACCGCCAGCGGCACGGCGCCGGTGACCCACCAGAGGAACACCCACGCGAGCACGGCGAGCATGTTGCGCGCGCCGCGGTGGGCCCCGCCGAGGTCGACGAGCGCGCACACCGCCGCGCACGCCGCGGGGCCCGACGCCACCGCCGGGTACCCGTGCGCGAGCAGCGCGCGCGCCCACGCCGCCGGCGCCGGGCGCTCCCTGCTCTCGGCGGGCGGCGCGAGCAGCGGCGCCTCCACGTCGTCGGCCGACGAGCCCCCGCCGCGCTTGCCCATCGGCTCCCTCCGGTGGCTCGGCTGTTTCTGGCGTGGAGGCCGCGCCGAGCCCGCCCGCCCGCCCGCGCTGGCTTTTCTACAGCTGCGCCCCGTCTTAAAATGGCCGGAAGGAGTGGGCCCATCTGGCGGCGAGCGAGTACTATATTACTCCTCCCCGCACGGAACGCACGAAGAAATCGTGCGGCGGCCGGACGGGTGGGTGGCTGCTCGACGACGGCCACGAATCACGGCGTCCACGTGGCGCCACGGCCCCACCGGTCTGTCTTTGTGCCACGTCGGACGTCCAGCCCTCGGACTCGGACCACGCCGCGTCGAACCCGCTCGATCGGCGGCGGGCACGTGCCCGTCAGAGAGGTTCCTTTCGTTTGGGAGCCCGACTGGATCACTGCTCGGATCTCCAGGAAATCCGCGCCGACGACTGGATCACGGCGAGCCCCCGCGCCATCCGCCACGCTCAGCTGAGCGCTCGCTCGACGCCGGAGGCACGGCCGGCGCGCGGCCAACGCGGCCTCGTCGTGCTGCCTGGCAGCTCTATCCAACGGCTCTCTGGCTCGGCTGCTGCCGCAGCCCAAGCGTGGCATGCTGCGCCACGAAGGATCGGAGCGATGGCCATCAGGTTGCGGTTGCGCCGCGGAGTGCGGTGAGGCGGCCCACCCGGCCGGGACCCTGCACCTGAGCTGATACGACATTTGGCCTGATACGTGGCAAGTCCAGTTAGCTCGACGCGAGAACTCCACTCGGCCACAAACACGAGCAAACGCATCCAAATCTTCCTTTTTGTTTCCGTGCATGCAACGAAGCTAGCGGAGCTCCTGCGCTCCTGTGGACGCGCAGACAGACGCCGACCAGGCACCCACCAGTGACCAATCCATCACCGGTCACCAAGTCGAACGCGCGCCACAAGTTCACCCCGCGTGGCCCCCGGCACGGGGACAATCAGGCGCCGTGCAATCACCGAACCACCATGGCCGGGCCTCGTGCACCATGTCGTCTCGATCCGGAATTCCGGATCCGCTGCCTGTCGATTGGCTTGGCCGGGCACTGCACACACCACCTCGCTCCTTCCGACCACCGGAAAATATCAGGCTCGGCGCGCGCGGCCATGGAGGCGAAGACACGGCGCGCGGCGGCGCTGGGCGGCGTGTCCAGGCGACCAGGCCATCCGGCGTGTCGCTGTTTCGTATGGATGGAACGCGAGCTGGGCGAACAAGGCCAGCGCGAACTGGCAGGAGACGAGGAGGGGCTCGGCTCGGGTTGCAACAGGGCTTCGTTTCCGGCCTGCTGGGACGGAGACCCTCGCGGTTCGGCAGCGTAACCGCTCGCGGATCGGGCAAACGCACGCACGCACGTACGGCGCCGCTGTTGGCCTCTCGCAACGGTCGCGGCGCCAGCGGCTTCGTCTTCCCCCGCCCCAGTTTGGGGTCGGAGATCCCCGCCTAACCCTGCGGCCCCGTTTGGTTCTCCCTAACGCAACTTACGCTATAAAATAATTTTATATATATGGAGTACTAAATAAAATTTATTTATAAAACTTTTTCACAGATAGGTGCAACTTTTCGTGACGAATCTAATGATGGTAATTAATTTATGATTGGCTACAGTAATAATACAGTAACTATTCTCTAATCGTGCGGTTAAAAGTCTCATTAGATTTGTCTCGCGAAGTAGTGTAAAGTTCTCAAGATGATTTTGTAATTAGATTTCATTAATACTCATAATTAATGGTCAAAGTAGTACTGTTCATTAGCACAAACCAAACCAACAAGGCCTACATCTCTGGTTCCAGCATGCTGCTGCAGGTCACATCGCGCGCTGCTAGTGCTAGGGGAATCGAGTCTGCACTGCGATGGGCTCCACCTCGACGCCGACATTGCCCCCAATCTTCTGGGATGGGCGAGCTTGCTTTGTTCGATCAGTGATGGTGCTCGTGCAGGCGGGCTCGTGCCGTGGTCCATGGGCGTCTTGCGTAGGCCCGGGTCTGTTCCAGAACGTTCTGAGCCTGACACGATGGACGGAACGACGGGATCATTCGACATGCGCCGTTGTCTGATATGACGCCCGGTTGCCGCCGCGCCGGACACGCTGTCAGTACCCCGTCATCTGAACTTCCTCATGTGCGAGGTTGTGATCACTCTGTTCCTCTAGTGCCTGGTGCTGCTCCCATTGCAATCAGGCCCTACATATTTGCACCACACTTTAAGGATGAAATTGAGAAGCAAGTCAAAGAGATGTTAGCAGCGGGTCTGATTCAAAAGAGTTCTAGTCCTTTATCATCTTCTGTGTTGCTTGTGAAAAAAAGGACAATTCCTGACGCTTTTGTGTTAATTACAGGCATTTGAATGCAGTAACTATCAAAGGGAAATACCTTGTTCCTGTGATAGATGAGCTCCTGGATGAGTTGGCCCATGCCAGTTGGTTCTCTAAATTAGACCTGAGATCTGGTTTTCATCAGATAAGATTGAAACCTGGCGAGGAATTCAAAACTGTCTTTCAAACTCATTTCGGCCATTTTGAATTTAGAGTGATGCCATTTGGCTTGACTGGGGCACCAGGCACATTTCAAGAAGCTATGAATACTCTTTTAGCACCTTACCTCAGGAAATTTGTACCGGTCTTCTTTGATGATATCCTGATTTATAGTCGAACCTTTGAGGAACACTTACATCATATCAGATTGGTCTTTCAATTGTTGAGTGGAAGTTCAAACTCTCCAAATATACATTTGCCCAACGAGAAATCTCTTATTTGGGGTCACATTATCAGTGAAAAAGGTGTGGGTACAGATCTTGAGAAGATTGCTGCGGTGGCTCAATGGCCAACATCATCTACTGCCAAAGAGTTGAGGAGTATTTTGGGCCTCGCTGGATATTATAGAAAATTCGTGAGGAACTTTGGGATCATTTGCAAGCCACTGACAGAGTTGTTGAAGAAGCATTTCCTTTTTATTTGGCACAACTACATGCAGATTCCTTTTCTGCCTTGAAAACTACATTATGTCATTCTCCTGTACTTGCCTTACCAGACTTCTCTAAAACATTTTTTCTAGAAATTGATGCAAGTGGGTCAGGTATTGGAGCAGTGCTGCTACAGTATGGTCATCCTTTGGCATTCCTTAATAAGGCTCTGGGCCCCAAATCTCAAGGGCTCTCCACTTACGAAAAAGAATACATGGCAATATTGATGGCAATACAGCAATGGAGACCTTATCTCCAACACAGCGAGTTCATTATCTACACTGATCAGTGTAGTTTGACTCAGCTCAATGAACAATGGCTCCATACTCAATGTCAACAAAAAGTTTTGACTAAATTGCTGGGCTTACAATACAAAGTGGTGTATAAGAAGGGATTGAAAAATGGAGTTGCTGATGCATTATCAAGGAGGTCTCATCATCTTTCTCAGTGTGCTGCTGTTTCCCAGTGTACTCCACAATGGATATCTGCAGTCCAGCAGGGCTATCAGTATGATGAAGCAGCACAACAGTTGCTAACTAAATTGACACTTGATCCACTGGCAGTTCCTTACTTCACCTTGCACAATGGTGTTTTGCGATATAAAAATCATATATGGATTGGCTCTAACTTGGCCTTGCAGCAGCAATTGATTCAGGCCTGTCATTCCAGTGCGCTCGGTGGTCATTCAGGTATCCTGGTAACATATATGCGTATGAAGCAGATGTTTGCCTGGAAAGGAATGAAAACTTCAGTTCAGAAATATGTTCAAGCATGCCTCACCTGTCAGCAGGCCAAGCCCGATCGCAGTAAGTTGCCTGGGCTACCGCAACCACTCCTTGTTCCCACTGAAGCTTGGCAGGTAATTTTCATGGACTTTGTGGAAGGGTTGCCCACATCTGGTACATCAAACTGTGTGCTGGTAGTAGAGGATTCCTTCACTAAGTTTGCCCATTTTGTTCCACTTCATCATCCCTTCACAGCACTGGTAGTGGCTAAAGCATTCACGAATCATATCTACAAACTTCATGGCATGCCGGTGGCAATTATTTCTGATCGTGATAGGATATTTCTCAGTAACTTTTGGCGTGAATTGTTCAGTTTGGCTGATGTGCAGCTTCGCATGAGTTCTAGTTACCACCCACAGTCTGATGGACAAACTGAACGTCTGAACCAGACCATGGAAACTTTCTTACGTTGCTTTGTCAATGCTTGCCCGTCCAAATGATCCCTCTGGTTGTCTTCTGCAGAATTTTAGTACAATACCAGTGTCCATTCTTCTATTGGTCGTTCACCTTTTGAAGCATTATATGGCTACGCGCCCAAACACTTTGGTATAACTGCTTTGGATTCAGTTCAAGTGCATGAATTGTCAGTTTGGCTTCAAGACCGCCAGGTGATGAAGAATCTGATCCAGCAACACCTCATTCGAGCCAAGCATCGTATGAAGACACAAGCTGATAAGAAGCAATCTGAACAGCAATTTTCTGTTGGTGATATGGTATTCCTCAAACTTCAACCCTATGTTCAATCATCACTTGCTCCTCGCACCAACATGAAGCTGGCATTCAAGTTCTTCAGCCCTTACAAAGTGGTTGAGAAGATTGGGACAACAGCATATAAGCTGGAGTTGCCACCTTCTTCTCTTATCTATCCGGTTTTCCATGTTTTTCAACTCAAGAAAGCCAATACTGTTGCAGTACCATCAGTGATTGCTCCTCTCCCTACTGATATTGATCTGCCCCGCGTGCCTGAGCTTATCTTGCAGCGTCGCTCTATTACTCATGACTCCAAGTCAATTCAACAAGTACTGGTCAAGTGGTCTAGTTGGCCGTCGTCGCTGGCAACTTGGGAGGATTTGATCAGTTTGCAGCAACAATTTCCGCGAGCTCCCGCTTGGGGTCAAGCGGCATCTCAAGGAAGGGGGAATGTCAGTACCCTGTCATCTGAAAGTGACCAAGTAGCTGAAGACCAAACCAGGGAGCTTCGCTCAAGCAAACGGCCCAAGAAGGTGAACCCGCGGGTTTCCGACCCGGATTGGGTGCACGTGCTTGCACGCACTGAAAGGGGCTAGGCCCATGTAACGAGTGGTTAAATAGACTCGTGAGGGAAGAGAGAGGGTATTGAGAAACAGCTGTAAACAATTACTTCTTATCCAAGCTGCTCTCCGTTCTTCCCATCATCTTCTCTGATCCGATTCCCTTCCTCGTTCTTCCTCGATTCCCCACTACCTTCTATGTCGTTAACACACGCGGTGGCCAATCATGCAGCGGCGGGCGGACCTCGGCCGCGCCGAAAACGACGGGGCCACGGCTCCGCAGTCAGCTCAACCGTGATGCAGGGGGTTAAACGTATCGCGGGCGATCGGAGCTGGGCAACCTTTCAGCGTAACTTTCCCGACAACTTTGTAAGAAGAACATCCCGCAGGTGATGTTTTCTATTCAGAACCATTCCTTCATCTTGCATAATATTCATCCAATCATTGAATTTCTCGCCTACTCATGATTCATCTCACTTTAGGGTGCAAATTGGTGTTTTCTAGGTGCACCTCTAATTCTCTTAGTTCAAAATTTTGTACTATTTCTCTAAAGTGAAATCTTATTTTTAAAAAAATAGTATAAAATTTTAAACTAAAGAGGATTGGAGGTGCACGTAAGGATCACATCCTTACACCCTTAATCTCACTATTTTCAAGATGAATGATTTGGATAGACCATGCAGTCACAAGTATATCTGTATATGTGAAAAATCCATCTTCTATCTAAACACCTTATATATATTATACTATAAAAGTTGAAACAATTGAAACCTTTTCTCACTAAGATTAGATCCACCTTACTCCTCACGGAGGTACCACTTGTCAGGCCAAAATATTTGACAAAAAAGGGTGGAATCTCATTTTTTGATAGAAGAAAAATATTTCCACCCAAATGGCTTGTTTTTTTCACCAAAAGTTTTAATATACCCATCCCTTCTACCCGCGAGTATCTTCCAAAACATACGCACACAACCGGAACATGCATGACACTAACGACGGGACTTGATTTGTTTTGTTTCCTTTCCTTATTGAAGGAACAGGTTTGACGCACTGTTTTTTTTGGAAGGAAATAGAGAGGGTCCGGTTCCTCCAACGTTTGACGCACACGTTTGGAAGAAAAAAGCGTTCCTGCCTGCACCTGCCTCCGATCCTGCCTAGCGCCGCCGCCTCCGGTCCGTCCCGTTACTCCGTCGCTTTCGTCGCGGTCCCTCGCTGCACGGCGCGCTCTATCCGCCCCACGTTGCCGCGCGCTCTATCCGCCCCAGTCCTGCCCACCTGCTCGGCGCGTGCGGTTGGGCTGCTCGGGGCGGCAGTCTTTCCTCCTCTGGTGATCTAGGCGGCCACGCCGCTGATCGCCGGACAGTAACTAGCAGGGCTTCACATCAAGATTAGTTATGCTCTATTATTGGCTCTGCTTGTTTCTCTGCGCTAGTGAAGTGCTAGGATTTTTTTAATACGAATCAAGTAGGAGAGCTACTAATTATATTAAAAAAAAACACCGTCCAAACTGGACACAACAACAACCACCACCAACAACACGGGTCAATGCGACCACACAACTTATGAACTCGACTCAAACAACCGGTTGGATTGGGACGTCAATACGGTTGTGCAACTCAAACTCAACTTCATAAAAAAAAACCCCACGCCACGCCACTACTACCCAAGAAGTACTAGTGAGTGCTAGGAAACTTTGACTGCTAATTACGGTGTTAAATAAAGTCAGTTTAAAAAACCAACTTCAGAACCCCTACGCTAGGAACCCTGAAGAATCTAATGAGACCTTTGATCGCGTGATTAGAGGATGGTTACTGTAGCATCACTATAGCCAATAATTGATTTATTACCGTCATTAGATTCGTCGCGAAAAGTTATATTCATCTCTAAAAAAGTTTTACAAATAGACTTGATTTAGCACTTTATGCATGCAAAATTCTTTTCTCGACTTGTGTGCGCTGGCATAATCAAACAAGGCCATAGCCTTCTGCCCGTGGTCCATGAACGCGGCACCGGCACAGTGCAGCACGCCGGAGTTGAAGACACTCTGCATATTGATTTTTGTTCTCCTTCGTTGCCTTGTGTCTTGTCTGCTTTATCTACGGCCGTGTTTGGTTAGATGTGAAAAAGTTTTTATGAAAAAAATTCGTATTTTTTACCACTAATTAGAGATATTAAATAAAGTCTAATTACAAAATAATCTCTATAATTATAGTCCTGTAGCTAATAAGACATTTGAACGCATGGGTAGAGAATGATTAGAGACGGTTACTGTAGCATCACTGTAGCCAATTATGATGGAACTTAACTCATTAGATTCGTCTCGAAAAGTTACACTCATCCCTAAAATGATTTTACAAATAAACTTCATTTAGTACTCCATGCAAATATTCGTCTTTTTATATAATTTTGATGTGACCTCTAACCAAACACAACCTACATATTGTTAGAAAAAGTCACATCGGACACTGTAGAATATTGTAGCATTTTTTATTTGTTTGTGGTAAATATTGTCCTACCATGACCTGACTAGGCTCAAAAGATTCGTCTCGCAACGTACATCAAAATTATGCAATTAGTTTTTTATTTAACTACATTTAGTACTCCATGCATGAGTCATTTGCTATATTTAATGTTTCGATGTGATTTTGATGTGATGGAAAGTTTGGAGAAATAGGAGGAAAGTGAACACAGGCATAATCAAGGCTGGAGGTGCATGCACTGCGGCTGCCTCAGCTACTGTTGCACCATAATTTGTATAGTTTATTTACACATGCACTTTCTGCAGTTAACGTGTCATTGGATACACGAACCGACAGGTGCGAGCAGTGGTGACGATTCAGGCGGACCTGCTCGAACTACCCGCAGGCAGCAGGCGTCAAGTTCGACCAGACCATTCAGGCCGTGTTTAGTTTCCTATATTTGGAATTTTGAAAGAGCATTTTTTTCATATTTGAAGTACTAAATATAGATTAATTATAAAACTAATTACATAACTCGTCTGTAAACTATGAGACGAATCTAATGAGTCTAATTAATCTATCATTAGAGTATATTTACTGTAGTTTTACTGTAGCAATTTAGTGTCTAATCACGGCCTAATTAGGTTCATTAGATTCGTCTCGCGATTTACAGTCTATTTGTGTAATGCGATTTTTTTCGACTATATTTAATACACCATGCAGGCGATTTACAAAAATTTTGAAATTTTGAAGAATGGATCAAAATAGAGTCTCAAAAGCTCCTGGACCACCTGAGGGGAAGGCGAGGCAGGGCGGCCCGGAAGCAGCATGAGCTCATCGACGATTTCATCCCCACCATTGAGGGCAAGAACGCCATCCACTACCCATATCTGAAGAGGCTTCCTGGTATGTTGTCCAAGTCCAACCACGATATTTACCTGATGATGCGTGTCTCTTCAGAGGACAATTCAGCAAGCAAACAGAGGTAACAGTCAGGTGCTCTGAAATTATACAGATAGAAATATAGATGGGCAAATAGCCAATAATCTTATATGCGTTCCTTTTTATATGCATGTTAGTGGCATGCTTGCATTGCATGAGCAAGCAAATTCAATATGCAAATAATGAGAAAACAAATGGAAAAAGTGCGGCTGCTTACTTGCATTGATGCTAATCTATGTCCAAAATAAATTTATTATTTGGTCCTCTAAACTATATATGAGACGTGCAGATCATTTTGACATGCACAAATAATCCTATTGTGTCGCGGGTTTTTGGGGTACCCACAGCCGAGTGGCGGAACGCACCCGCCTAATCCCCGAGGGGGTGAACTCGGGATTGCGCGAAGCGATTAGGCGATCTAGCTTGGGAGCAAGAGCGCAAGAACACACGGATTTAGAGTGGTTCAGACCGCCGGAGCGTAATACCCTACATCCACTGAGAGTTGTATTGTTCTTGGGTTTGTGGATGAGTCTATCTTCTGCCTCCAAGTCCCATCCTGGACCTGATCCCTCCTCTAATGGGCGTCTCCCTTTTATAGAGCAAGGAGGACGCGTACACCGGCGTCGGACCCCGACAGGTGGGCCCAACAAGGATGTATATTTTACTAGATAGTAGTGGTGCTACAGTGATAGAGAATCTCTTGCCGGATACACTTCATCGTCCTGTAGACTCTCTGGCCGAGGGGGGTCTTCTCCTGTCTCATCAGCGAGGCACCCGTTGAGGCAGTGTAGGTTGCGGCGTAGACTGTTGTGTTTACCGTGTAGGCGTTATAATACTCCGTCGCCGAGTTGTCGTGTCTAACTGGTATAGCAGACTGACGTGCGTGGCGTGAGTGGCGCCAGCGGCTGTACAGTGTATCTTGGTAACACGCGGTCAACAGTACAGCCTGGCAAAAACCTCCTCGGGCTCTGCTGTGGCAGAGCGTTCTTAACGCCTCCCGCATTGAATGCGGTAGGTGGCCAAGTCTTCCCGAGGAAGCTTGGCAGCCGCGCGCGTATCTGCGTCTGCGGACACGTGGCGGCTTCGGACCCCCCCAGGCGGGGTGTCTGTTCCCTCTCCGCTGAGGGGTCTAAATAGTATTTGCGGGGTCCGAGACCCCGCAGGAGGTCCGGGGCCTCCAGCTGTTTTGGCTGAGGGCTACCACCTCCGGGACACGTGGCGTCACCGGACCCTCCCCAAGCGAGGAGGGGGTCCGGGGCCGTTTGCCGGGAGAGTAGGAGTCGGACCCCAGGGGTCCGGTTGCTCAGCTCCTTTGGGCGTAGTTAAAGATAGCTACGAGTCTTGACACAGCAAGAGGGGGTACCCTAGTCCAGGGGTACCGACAGTGGCCCCCGGGCCCACCTCGGGAGAGGTACGAACCCGCAGGTGGGGCAATTATTGTGACACAATGCTGATTGTGTTGGCGTGCTCATGTCGAGAGCGAGTGCTCCGGACCCCTTCAAGGCCGTGGCACTTGTTGCCAGGTTCAGGTACTAGAGCGATCTCCGCAGGGCGGCGAAGGTGCATGCTTAGGATATGGAACCGAGCTAAGCGGCTGCTCGGACCTTGAACCGCTCAGGGAGCCAGCACTACTTCTCCGGACCCGGCTCCAGGCGACCGTGGCGAGCGGTCTCCGCCGGAGCAGGCCACCGGAGTGGACTTGGATCGACCGTGGCGAGCGGTCTCCGCCGGAGCGGGCCACCGGAGTGGACTTAGATCGACCGTGGCGAGCGGTCTCCGCCGGAGCGGGCCACCGGAGTGGACTTGGATCGACCGTGGCGAGCGGTCTCCGCCGGAGTGGACTTGGATCGACCGTGGCGAGCGGTCTCCGCCGGAGCGGGCCACCGGAGTGGACTTGGATCGTTGCTGGCGATCCCATGAATTACGTCACCGGGCTTTGCAGCAAGGTGTAGGAAACCAGGCCTTATACTAGGAAGGAGCCCGGGACCTCTAGGGACAGCAGACTCGGATACTAGGGGACTCGTAACAGGGCAGTGAAGTACGTAGGCTTAGGGTACATTACCAGGCTAAGCTACGCAGAACTTCTCTACCCCAGGATACGAGCACCACTTCTCCTGAGCAGGTCCCTAGGGGTCCGAACTGCCTTCCAGCTAGAAGGGGTGTCCCAACCCGACCACAAGCTAGCAACTCAATTTGGATTGTTAGCAACTAAAGAAAAAACTCCGTGCGGGGGAAAGAAACATGCAGGTTGAACGAACAAGTGCTATTAAGTTAAAGTAAAGATAGGACTGAGGAAGCAAATCTCCTTTATTGCTTGACTCGTGGTGTACATCAGAGGTCGGGATTACGAGGGCGGACCTCTACCGCTCTGGACCACTTGCTGGTGTCGCCTGTTTGTGCGATGGAGCCAGAGATCGGGTTTACAAGGGCGGACCTTTACCGCTCTGAACCACACGTAGGCACCAAATCATTACAAAGGAGAAACACACTCAATCCTATCTAGTGATATCCTACAGCCGTCGCCCCGCAAGGCGTGCACGTTGCTGGCCGTAGTGGAGCTGCCATCTTGGGGGCTCTTCTGAGTCGTTGGGGCGATGGCGCCCTGGACGTGCTTATACAGCATCATCCAGCATCACCTCGGGAGCTTGCGGGGCCCCTTCCCAGCACAAGAACTGTCCCACACTCAGATAGCATGAGAATAAATTCTTTGGCTTTGAATGGGGGTGGCCCTGCCGCTGCCGTCTGCCGTCGGAAGCCAGCCCGATGATTGCTCACCACGAGCTGGGTGCTCATTTGGATGAGCATGGAGCGTGGAGAAGGGCGGTCGTTCGCCGGCTCGACCTTGGTGCTGGCATTAGGCCCCCGCGCCTGGTGGCGGAATCCTGTCTGCAGCAGCACCAAAAGAGACTCGGTCCTAGCGAGGGAGGAGACGACGGTAAACTTCCCCCGGTCCACAGTGGTCGGCTCCTGGCTTCACATTGAGAGAAAGCCTTGAGCCGATGCCATGACGCCGCAGGGGAGTCCTGGTGGTTGCTTGAGAGAAAACCTTGAGCCGACGCGGAGGTGTTATAGGGTGGCGCACAGCGGGCGTCTCCGCTGCGCGCCACTGCGCCGGCTCTGAGGTGTCGCAGTGGCGATGCACAGCAGGCGCCGCTGCCGCGCGCCGCCGCACCGAGGGCGCTGCTGCCTCGGCGCTGTGACATGCGGCATAGGTGCCGCCATGCCTCTCTTCATCTTCTCGTCGCCGTTGCAGAGGATGAGCTCAACCCCAGAGGCGAGGAAGTGAGCGGAGATCTGACCGACGCTCGCGCGCAGTCCCCACGGACGGCGCCAAATGTCGCAGGCTTTTGGGGGTACCCACAGCCGGGTGGCGGAACACACCCACCTAATCCCCGAGGGGGTGAACTCGGGATTGCGCTAAGCGATTAGGCGATCTAGCTTGGGAGCAAGAGCGCAAGAACACACGGATTTAGAGTGGTTCGGGCCGCCGGAGCGTAATACCCTACATCCACTGAGAGTTGTATTGTTCTTGGGTTTGTGGATGAGTCTATCTTCTGCCTCCAAGTCCCCTCCTGGACCTGATCCCTCCTCTAACGGGCGTCTCCCTTTTATAGAGCAAGGAGGACGCGTACACCGGCGTCGGACTCCGACAGGTGGGCCCAACAAGGATGTATATTTTACTAGATAGTAGTGGTGCTACAGTGATAAAGAATCTCTTGCCGGATACACTTCATCATCCTGTAGACTCTCTGGCCGAGGGGGGTCTTCTCCTGTCTCATCAGCGAGGCGCCCGTTGAGGCAGTGTAGGTTGCGGCGTAGACTGTTGGGTCTACCGTGTAGGTGTTATAATACTCCGTCGCCGAGTTGTCGTGTCTAACTGGTGTAGCAGACTGACGTGCGTGGCGTGAGTGGCGCCAGCGGCTGTACAGTGTATCTTGGTAACACGCAGTCAACAGTACAGCCTGGCGAAAGCCTCCTCGGGCTCTGCTGTGGCAGAGCGTTCTTAACGCCTCCCGCATTGAATGCGGTAGGTGGCCAAGTCTTTCCGAGGAAGCTTGGCAGCCGCGCGCGTATCTGCGTCTGCGGACACGTGGCGGCTTCGGACCCCCCAGGCGGGGTGTCTGTTCCCTCTCCGCTGAGGGGTCCGAATAGTATTTGCGGGGTCCGGGACCCCGCAGGAGGTCCGGGGCCTCCAGCTGTTTTGGCTGAGGGCTACCACCTCCGGGACACGTGGCGTCACCGGACCGTCCCCAAGCGAGGAGGGGGTCCGGGGCCGTTTGCCGGGAGAGTAGGAGTCGGACCCCAAGGGTCCGGTTGCTCAGCTCCTTTGGGCGTAGTTACGGATAGCTACGAGTCTTGACACAGCAAGAGGGGGTACCCTAGTCCAGGGGTACCGACATATTGGTTTTAAAAAGTATACCTGAACTTAATTCCTTCAACTGTTTTCTATTGCTATCTTTTAAGGGACCAATTATATATATATAGATATATATATATATATGTATATATATATGTATGTATATATATATATGTATGTATATATATATATATATATATATATATATATATGATTATTGCTATCAGCATGTTTGAGCAACCTCAAGTGCTCTCAAAACAGTTATCAGTCAAACATCCTCCACTAGAATTGCTCAATGGATTAATTATAATTTTGAATCATATGGACATCAATATAGTACCAATAATCTTTATTCTTAGGATTTAGTATGATATCATTTCAGGTTCACATAATTCGGTATTATAATCAGGTTCAGTAACAAGGTAAGGATTCTAATTGGTAACTGATCTTTTTTTGTCATGTAGATTAAACACCACATAGGTAATTCTTTTTTCTTATCGTGAATATTTTCATCAGTAGAAGCAATGGATGGCCATCGACCATTTGGAGGTATCACAAATACCCTGAATAGCCGTAAGCGACAATCGCCGAATCATCCTGATAACCAAGATGTGGAAAATGGTAATTTTGTTCGTGTGATCTTGTTATAACCGTTTCATTTTAGTTTTCCATGCAATTCATAAACCACAACATTTTGTTGAGTGTGAATCAATTTTGGATCCAACTTTGCTTTTGTTATATCAGTTTTGAATCTTATATCATTTTCTAATATAATATAATTATTTTTTAAATATATGACAATTTAAATATATTATTATTTAAACACGTGCTTGTGTCATGTGCATCTCCACTAGTACACATTAACTTTACGTCGTTCAACCTCTACAAGAAAACTTGTTCAGAACAATTTGACCAAGTAATTTTTATACAAAACTCATCCGAATAAGATTCATACAGATAGTTTGAAACAGGCTCCGTGCTACTGGACACGCTGGCTGTGCTTGCAGCTGCATACTCCCCTGTTCGTGGAGTTGACACGCTGGTGAGCGAAATGCTTTACCGATTTGTGCATTGATTGTGGAAATTCAAAACTAGCACACACACTTTTGAAAATTCCAGTCTACGTTTCGAGCTTAGAGAAGCATGCGTCTGTGACAGCAATTGACACAATTATACCTTGACTACAATATCTTGCTACGCTTTTACAATATACTCAGCAACTAGAGCCTACACTGACACTTCCAAACATCTTCAACCAACTGTTCCATGTAGTCTAGAAACCATAAAGTCTCATGAGCATCCTCCACAAGATTCAGTCACTGTCTTGAGCAGAAAAAATCCCCTTCAGAGCATGGGGTAGGTCCAGCACAATGTCTGCGTATGCTGAAACACAGAACAGGAAGGGAGGAGCCAGATCAGAACAAGTTCCGCATAATAGTTGTACATACTGTATGGCAGGGTGAAGACAAAGTGGCAGGATAGGGACCTTCTGGTAGACACAAGGTCTTGAGTGCTTCCTCAGCATATGGAAGGCGAAACGGTACCGGCTGCGCAGCTGACGCACTGCTGCTTCGTGTGGATATTCTCTTTGACGAGCGAAGTGGCCAAGCCAAGACCCTTGCCTGACTTGGCAGGGTCAGAAGTAGATCCGAATATCGGATACTGACTGTGACCTTGCTGCTCAATTGGCAAACAGGTGCATATTTCAGTCTCTAGAAGAGGTAAAATATGCAGCTTACATATGCAAATGCCAAAGGCCAATGAAAAATAAGGGTAACAGTCAGCACGTTTAGAATCAGTAGGCAGCATTCAAGATGGTGCTAGCAAAATTAAAAATGAAAGACTGCTAGTTGTAGAATGAGGCTGTACTCAGAACATAACAGAACAGAGCTTGACCAATGCAAATCCTAGTATTAGCAGTTACTCCCTCCATCCCAAATTATTAGCCGTTTTGGCTTTTCTAGATACATCGATTTTGTTATGTACCTAGGCATGATATATATCGAGATACATAGTAAAAACTATGCACCTAGAAAAGCCAAACGACTAATAATTTGGGATGGAGGGAGTATTATCCTTACCACTCAAAATCCTCCAATACGAACTCTATCACATTGTAAGGAAGACTGTGAAACAGTTCGCCAATTTGGTTCCCATAGAGCTCCTTGATAAGACGAACCTTGAACATGAAATAGAACATTATAATTGACAATCTGCTGTCAAACAAAACACATTGCAGTAGCTGTATGGCCTAACCGTCTTCAGCTTTCACATACGAGCCTACTAACAATCTTTACAGGCAAAAATTCTAGCTCAGTTGATAGGCCAAACGATAGAATGCATCCTTGGCAAAAGGGAAAAAAGGATGCCATGAGCCCATGTCTCATCTGTATTCTTTTCTAATACAAGATTACAATTTTAGATACTGGAACAGAATAAAAAAATCAACTAGTATGACAGATTGGTCAGTTTATGCACAAAGTTATACATGAGCAAAAATTGAAGATTGGTATGCCATACACAGTGGTTAAATGCATATATATGTAGAACAAGAACACTAAAAAACAAAGTCCGAATATACAATAAAATACTCCCAACTATGGAAAACAGAGATCTGAAATAGTTGCACGCCAAAGGATGCTAGCCCAGTTGGTTAGTCACTCCGGCGGCACCCCTCAGGTCCTGAGTTCGACTCCCCGTGGGAGCGAATTTCAGACTGAGGGTAAAAAAATCCCCTCGCTGGCCCTGTGTGCCAAAGCACTGGTTGTGAGACGGCCCAAGTCGGCCTGAGGACTCTTACATGGCCCAGGCACAGTTCCCAGGGGTTACGTCTCCCAGTGTCAGGGCGGGGCCAGGGTTCGGGGATTTTCTCGGTCGGGGAAGCCGAGGCTTCTTCTTAAGTTAATACCGGTGGGGCGGTCTTTCCCCACCCGGCCGAGTTTTTTTTTTCTGAAATAGTTGCACATTTTCTGAAAATAATAGCTGCAATGAGCACAGCTCCTGTCATGGCTGCTGTCTGGCCAACAGTTTCCACTAGACACTAGCCTAACAAATAAGATGTGGTAGACTAGAGTTGTTTCAACTGTTTTAGATTGTGATGAATAATACCTAATTAGAGTTTTTGCAACCCAGAGTTGACAGATCATCTGTGACAGCAATTTTCTTTTGTAACTAGCATTACACAGAAGGGCGGGCCTGGTGCAGCGGTAGAGCCTACCGTCTGTAACCGGAAGGTCCCGAGTTCGAGCCTCAGCCTCTGCATATTTGTGTGGGTAAGGCTTGGGGCTTAAAGACAACCCTTCCCCAGACCCCGCACAGTGCGGGAAGCCTACGGCACTGGGTACGCCCCTTTAACTAGCATTACACAAGATAAGATAAGATAGGGAAAATGTGAGTATAAAAATTACAGATAAATTACATGTGGGAGTGACTCCTAATAGCTGATACTGACCTGCTCTCTCCTATCAATATAAGCCTGTAAAATTTCTTCAAGATGATCAATAAATTTCTGTATGGGAAAGCATGTTAGCACATAGAACTTTACACGCAATTCATATATAAAATCAACCGCTGTGAGAAAACATACGATGGCATTAGATGACAGGAGATCACTTTCCAATTCACGTATGGGCAGAAAGAATGGTAAGGTGTGCTCAATCAAAGTCATCTTTTCCAGGAATGACTTGCTTTCCAGAACACAATGAAATATTTCACAAGGCTCCCCTGCAAAATGCACATGTTGATCTACTATAAGAAATCATGTTAAGAGTTAGAGATGTATCATGTCTCTTTCATCCTTTTTGACCTAAAGACCACACTTCAGTTGATCCTATCATTCAGGATATCACAGATAGGCATGTGCCTAGTGCACAAAATTATGCTATAGTTTAAAGTGAACTACACACGGGGTTTCCATAACTGCTTGCTATGTCCAACAGAAACATCACACATCTTAAAAAGTTTCAAATAGGAGAACCATCTACTAGTGCAAAAAAAAAACAAAGGAACTAAAAATATTACTGGGTAATTACCGGCAAAGAATGTCTCAAACTGTATGCCAATTCTCGCTCCATCCAAGCAATAGATAACCTATTAAAGCGAAAAGATTTAGTTTTGATATGCTAGAATAACTGACAGATTAAGGAAAACTAAATCTAGAATTCTAGTCTTTACCGATGATGAGACTCTCATATGGGACACAATAATAGCATGATGGTGCAGCATAAAATGTACTGTACACTAATTCATAAATCATAACGGCAGCGTAGCCATGTACAAGCTGGCATAATTCATAAGGCACCTGAAAGTCCACAACACTGGTTTGACAGATAGATTGATTGTGGCAGTAACCAGTATAGAAGGTTTTGCCAATTCTAGACATAGAAACAGAATTTCAAATCATGAAAGACCATTACCCAGCCAACACAATCACTGGCTAGTATATCGTGATGCCATGCCACTAAATCCCAATCCGAACTTAGCTATCTCTTATTGCTGTAGAGCTAAAATTGAATAGTAAATAGTACATGAGCAAATAATGCTAACCTGGGCAAATCAACCAGGAGAAGAAAAAAATCCTACCAAAGTAGCACAAAACTAGATTGAAACAAGTCAACCCTGGATGCTAAGCAGATACAAAGCTAGATAGAAAGTCAATGCTCTGGAGAGCATGTCACCTTATTTCTAATCCTATATGTAGTCTTTGACTGTAATGGAAGATCTGCTGGAACATTTACTTGGTTAGCCATGGCCTTCCTGTCAGCCTCCATATGGACCTGGTCTACGAGATTGAGCAAACTCAACAAAAATTCACAATTCACAGAATGTGACATGAAAATGAGAAAATTAGGCTAGGCTGTTGAATCACATTAAATACCTTCTCACGGATAGTAGCCAGCAAACCATCATTCCAGTCATCATCATCTATTGAAATCTCTACAGAAGACCAAAAAATGGTGTTGGCAACTCTCCAAGAGAACAATAGGATTCAGAGCACAACAATGTTGTGATGCTGGCATTAGAACGTTAATTGCTGCATATATTAAAAACCAAGTATGATTTGATGACTATGCCAGCAGTGCAGAGAATTACAAGACAAACCAGCAAACAAGCCAGGCATATTATCAGGCTATATCCTACTGAACTACACTATGCATTTAGTTCCTTTTGACAAAGGGCCATTTGCAATTCTGCCCCAATTTGATTTCCAACTGCATGTTTGCCCACCTTTTTCAAGTTTGCACCATTGCCCTACTTTGACAAAGCCAATGCACCGTTGCCCCTTGTGTTGCCATAAAAAAAAGGCAAACCCAGGGGCAATGTTGTATTGACTTGGCAAAGAAGGGGTAATGGTGCAAAGTTTAAAAGAGGGGGACAACCATGCAGTTGGAGGTCAAGTTCAGGGTACTTACGCAATCATCCCCATCAAAACGAATTTGTGTAGAGGTAAGATACGGGCAAGAAATGTGACAACTCTACTCTAGCCTGTTCAACACTGTGTTGCTAAGGCTCCCTTCCACCTAAACGCACAGCTATACCTTACCAACAATATTATTTTCAAAGACAATTTGAAATGTCGTAAACTTGCCTGCAAATATTATATCCAAACTCAACTTGAAGGAAATATATACCTTCAGCCTAATGAATGGACAACACTGATTTGTATTCCAACATGGAGAATTTATGTTGTAGACCTAATGTTCTTGATCTCTATCCCTGTGATCTACAGATCAAACCCCGCTAACTCAAGTATCCAAACCATCTAAAGAAAGTTATCAATTACAGCACATTGACACAGTTTGTTCAATGCATCATGCTTTCCATTTATAGCAGCAAGATGCTTCTGTTCATTGAACGCTTGGACCATTTAAGTTATAGTAAAGAATTTCTCAAATAAGCTATTCAGAACACTGATATTGTGACTACCAAATCCAGAAATATTCAAAATGACATCAGAGGTAGTGCGCCATTAAAACTATTATCAGTTTGTTGAACAGATCAGCACCAAATGAATGCACTGTCAGAATTTATTCAGCAACATAACATGATCAAGAAATACCTATTCTTAACATGAAAGTCCAAACTTGAAACATATGATGGAAGTTCCAATTGAACAAATATGACCCACATGATCAACAAGTGATTATTCTTAAATTGTGCAGGATTTAAATGTAGGTTAGCTGGTCAAGTCATCTATTCAACACTTCTTCTCAGAAGTAATTAAAAAATTTGTTCAAAATGATATGAAGCATAGTTAATAGCTTCATCTCGCCATAAAAAGTTCAAGGGAGACTAGTAAGTAATACGTGTGAAAGAGTATTATTAGTTCACCCATGCCCTATATCTGTGTGCATATCTAAGACAAGCTTACTTCCTAAAGAACTAGATAACAAAGATCCAATGTAGTATTGCAAAGTGTACCTTCAGTTTGAGCAGCTCGAGCACCCTCAAATTCTTTCTGTAGACGCTCAAATATCAGCTTATCAGAATCCCTAGAAAAATAAAATTAAAGGAGTACATTTACAATAAGCCCACGACACACTTCAGTAAAGATGCAAATACATTGACATAAATTTAGTACAGATAAACTTAAGTTTCTCCTTTTCTTTTGCATGCATGGTTCTAGCAAAACACTAAAATTTATTTTGACTAGTTTCCCGTTCAAATTTGAGCAACATGACAAGAGGTACAACAGTTTGGAACAGATTTAGAAAAATACAGTTGAATTAAGGCTGAACAGTGGAGGAATGAAGGAAAGCAAAACAAAAGTTACTAACTTGCAGTTCGCAGTAAGCTCTCAGTTTGAACAAAGAAACAAGAATTTTGCTATTGTAGTACATGGCAAAGGACCTAAACGATAAATCGATAATTATCTTAAACAGTAAGCTGGTCTGCATCTATGAGAAGTTCTCGCGAAGTTAAAGGAGTACCGTGAAAGGCGCTCTTTCAAATCTTCATGCCTTTTGAGGATGTTTGATACTGCAAAACAAAATGTTCAAAATACTAAGAGTTAAGACAGCACATTTTACATGCTAAGCATGTAAGGGATAGAATGCCCCATTCATGACACAAATAATGTTCCGAGGGAGAAAGAAGAAGGTTATTACGCCTTGCCCGTGTGGTCTCAAGTTTTGCATCTTCATCCCTTGCATAAGTCTGAGGTAAATGAAAGGATAGGCGGAAGAACTCTTAACACCCCACAGAGCACATCCATAGAGTACTAAGAAGAAATCAGACAGGAAAATGATAGCATACCAATTCTGATAATGATTGATGGCGCCTCCTTAGTTGCTCAACATGCTGCAAAATATGAAAACATTAAGGTGCTGCTATGTTCAAGAACATAAACAGTGCTCTGATGGTGGAATAATAACTCCCATATTTTTCTCGTTTTACTTTTCTGTTGTTCGGAGTCCTTTGCTTTATTTGTTTTGCAAAAAAATGGCATTAGAATACCAGGTTGGGAATAAAGAATAGATGACTTAACAAAATGAAACACATTAACCCTTTGTAACCATCACTTTATATCAAAAGAATTCAAGGAATGTTTCGATCTATCAACAAACCATAGACTTGCTCATTTCAACACGGACATTGAACAGTACAATTTCCCCAATTACGCAAAGCGACATAAAACGGAAAAAAGGAACAGGAAAATAATTAGAACAGCAGCTCCGACGAGTGCTCGATCTGCTTAGGGCTCCTCAAATTTGGAGAGGGACGGCCTAGCGCTTAGATTGGAGAGCTACATGGGAACTTCCGTTCCAGAGTACCCGAATCTGCGAGTGTTCGACGGATTCGGAGATGGACGAGGTAGGGTTCGGTGAGAGGAAACCGGTTGCGAGCGCTCACCATGTGAAGGTAGTCGTGAGGAGGCGAGGCGCGGGAGCCCATCGAGTCCCCGACACGGCGCCGGCGCTCTCCCTCGCGTGAGAAGGAACGCCGTCCCCGACCAGGGCAAGATTACCCGTCCCAGTTGATGCTCAAGCAGCGGCTCCGGCGTTCGCCGCCGGGATCCCTTAGCACAGGGGTTGGGTGGGGGCGGGGGTTAACCGGCCGCAGGAGTAGACGCCGGTGGCTGGCGGTGTCTCTGTTGCTATGGCCGGAGGAGGAGGGAAGGAGAAGGCCGGTGGGCCGGGGGCATGTCGTCCATTGTGCTCCATACGAAATGGGCCGCTGCATTGCTGGACATGTCGGCGCGGAGCCCAGTACTGTTAATAAAGCCTGAGCCCAGTTCGGAGTGGGGAGCTCCGAAGGCAAAGCTCGCGAAGAGACGGGTGGGCGGCAGTGAGCAGGTGCCAGTGGCCTCCTGGTTTGCTCGGGAGATGGCGGACGCCGTCAAGGACGACATCGCCGGGTTCTACAGGAGCTGCCCGACGAGCACGGCCACGGCTACGAGGAACTTGGCCGAGTGCCCGAGTTCGAGATCTTTTCGCCGGTGATGACTGCGCCAGGAGGGGAGTTGGAGCTAGCGGGATATCCGCTGGTGCAAAGTGAAAAAGGACACGAGATGATTCTACTCGCTGGTCTTTGCCCAGCGCTCACATATCATCATGCGTCGAGCACCTGATTTCTCGATCTAGCTGTGCCGTTGATATATGAGTACTTTCTTTTTTTTCTTCTTAGACCTCGTTTGGTATTTTAAGTTGTTGTGATGTTGTCACATTAAAGTTCGGATGTCAATTCGAATATTTGGATGCCAACTTAATATAAAACTAATTGTATAATTATAATTTATTTAAAAAAAATGTATAATTGCAATTAATGCACGTATAGCGGATGGTTACTATAGCTATAGATTAATTTGGCTTAATAGATTCGTCTCGTGATTAAGTCACAACTTATGAAATTAGTTTTATAATAATTTTATATTAGTGCTCATAATTGGTGTTTAAATATGCGATGTAACGGGATTTATGACTTAAACTGAAAAAAGTAAACAAGTTCTTACTCGGGAAGGCTATACTTGACTTGGTTATTTTATTATTATTTTTAAAAAAAGGGTTAGGAAGCAAATGAGTTTGAAAACAAAGTCGATTAGGACTCGGTTATTTTATTCCCGCACGTTTTTACCCCTTAATCTTCTCCGTCAGTGGTGGATTGACATACCTACGAGCTTTTCAGGTTAGGTTTCGGAGTTTCACAGTTTTCCTTCTACTTCTTGAACTTCCGTTCTTCTCCGGCGTATCGCCAAATCCCCCCAATTAGGTCGCTTGGCATAGGCGTATCCAATGGGTGGCACCGGTATGGTGCGGCATACCCTAGGTTAGTACACGTACTCCCTTCATTCCACACTAAATCAATGTCTAGGTCTTAAATTTACCCAAAATAAGTGTACATCTACAAATAGGATAAACTAACTCTAGTTTTTTTTACTTTCTCTTCACTCGAGCTACAAGGATTACATCTTGATAGGGGTACATACATATATTTACACTAACATTGATCTCTTCCCTAAAACTTTAGAAGTGCACTTATTTTGGGACGGAGGAGTAGCTATCTGTCGCCTCCTCCGACCGGGCTTGTACCCTAATCCCTTTGTCTTGGACGTTAGAGTCTTGCACGACACACCCGCTTCACAACTCGTCCACTCCCCTACCCCCAGGCGCTCCTCGACGTCTGGGCGGCGGTGCCATCATGGCTTTGCCTTGACGCGTCCCAACCCTAGACGGGCAAACGACCATACCTGCGGATGTCAAAACCTGGCCCCACTCCTATCCGGCCGCCGGCGCCCAGTCCATGGTGTCATGGCCGGTGGCCTACTTCAACCCTCCTATGTGCTGGTAAAGTGGTGAGCAGCTTTATCATCTGTTTGTTCCGTGTATATTTCCCCACCAAATCTCTAACCTTAACTTTTCTTTGATGCAATCTAATTTGTTAGCTAGTTGTTGTTAGATTTTACCATTTAGTAGTTGTGTATCGTATTGCAACGCAATTTTATGAAACTTTACAGTTACTAAATGGGTATTACCGGTTCGCATATGAAAATTTTGGTTCGGCATGTCCCATGTAAAAATTCTGGCTACGCCACTGTCGCTTGGACTTGCAAGTTGCAACCGTTGCCCCCAACTGGCCACGCAATCCCATGGCGCCGCGCGCCGCTGCCGCTTCGGAGCGTGACTCCTCGTCCGGCGCCGTCCAGCTCCTGCTGCGCAACATCGACTCCACCACCAGCGTGATCCGGGCGCGGCGAGAGGACACCTTGGACTCGGTCCTCCTCGGCCGTCTCGGGAAGGGCGCCGCCCGCGGGGGCGAGCTGCGCGTCTCGTACGCCGGCCGGGACCTCCCGCGCGGGTCGACGATCGGCGAGCTCGGCCTCCCGCGGGACCCCACGATCCATGTCTCCTCCCGGCTCCGCTCCACCCCGTACGCCGACGCGTGGAGCCTCGCGTCCGAGATCGCCGCGGCGAGGAGTGGCCAGCCGGCGGACCTTGACAACCTCGTCGGGAGCTTCCTGGACTTAGCCCACGCCGCCGACAGGAAAGAATCTCCTAGCTCCCGGGGGGCGGCGGTCGCCGCCCACCTCGACATCTTCCTCTGCAGCGGCGCCCCCGTCGTGCTCGTCCAGCAGTACCTCCACGCCGACGAGCCCCCGCGTCGCGCCGAAGCGGAGAGCGCCATCCGACGCTTCATGTCTCCCCATCTCACTGTCCGAGGGTGGACGGCGCCGGTGCTCCTGGAGTTCTGCCGATACATCGCCGCCGGCGACCCGCTTTACGCTGACTTTCGAGGCACGCTCGCGGCGGTGCTCTCCGACCCCGACTGGACCCCGGCGCGCTGGCTTGACCTGCCGCAAGAGCGGGTGGCCGAGCAAGTGGGCCGGTTCGCCGTGGAGGCGGCGAAAGCTGTGGCCGAAGAAATCGCTAGGGCGCACTGCCGCCCGGCGGCGGGTCCATGGAACTTGGCCGCGTTCGAGTTCAAGATCTTCTGGTCGGTGCTGCGCAAGCTGGACGCCGACGCGCCGCGTCTCCAGGGCAGGGCAGGATGGCCGCCCTGTCCGAGGCGCTGGCGTCCCTGCTGAGAACCGTCGACGCGTGCATGGCCAGATTCGATACGAGCCTGCGGCGGCCGCCGTCGGGCGAGCACGCCGCGCCGCCCAAGTGGACGGCCTCGCCGCGCGCCGTCTGGGCCGTCCTGGCCGAGGTGGACGCGTGGTCGCAGTCGCAGCAGAACGCGTTCTGGTCCCTCCGCCGCGCGCCGCGCGCCGCGCTGGCGGAGCACCCGGCGGCGGTCACGGCGCTTGTGCTGAGCGCCGGGAGAGAGATGAGGAGGAGCAGCAGCATCAGCTGGATCGCCAGGCATAGGGACATCCTCCCGTTCGAGGCACGGAGGCACCTGGCCATGGCAATGCTGCCGGAACTCGTCGCCGGCGTCCACGCACCACCGCCGTACGAGATGCTCATCGATCGGCCGCGGTTGCTGCCCGACTCATTCGGGTACATTGCTCGTGCAACGCCCCAGGAGCTGGGCGCCGGCCTGTCCGTGGCGTTCAAGCACGAGCAAGCCACCGGCCCGGCGTGCTGAGGGAGTGGTTCTGCTTGGTGTGCCAGGCGCTGTTCAGCCGGCACCTTGTTCTCTTCTCAGCGTGTCCGCATGACAGGTGAAGGTTCTTCATCAATCCCAGTGAGTTCGCTTCGCCTAGCCCTCTCATAAACTTTCATATCGGTTTCATTCTACAATAACGACCATGTTCTTGTAGTGTATAGTGGCGCAATAATTTCTTTGATAAGGAGGTGCCAGTTATCTGTCCACCAAAACATACTTGCTATATAGTTCAGAAGACTGTCCTCTTTTAGGCCAAGATTCAATGTCCTAATATTTAGTTATTTTAGCTATTTCTTCTCACTGAATACTTTTAGCTACCTCACTCAATTTAAATCCTATTTGGATCCAAGTGCTAATGGGTGAAAGTGCTAAACTTTAGCACTAGCTCATCCAAACCGAAATGCTAATGGGGTGGGCTAAACTTTTGCCAAGACTCAAAAACTTTAGCATGTATATGAGTGCTAATATGTACTAAAGTTTAGCACTCAACTTTACTTTGAAGTTTGAAGTTTACTTCTTTTGACCAATTTGAAGTTTCCCAATCTCATCAATGTTAAACTATGTAAATGATTGCACCTTTCTAACATTTCACATTTTTTATCCATATTGCAGCATCTGTTGTGGATCCACTGCACCTAGAGTACTTCATGTTTGCTGGACGCATGATTGCATTAGCTCTGATGCACAGAATACATGTGGGGGTCTTCTTTGACCGGACATTGTTCTTGCGACTAACGGGGAGATCTCTTATATTAGATGACATTGCGGACACAGATCCATCCCTGCACAAAAGCTGCAAACAAATCCTAGAGATGGATCCGAGTCTTGTGGATTCGAACGTGTTGGGGCTAACATTTGTTCGAGAAGTGGAGGTGTTAGGGTCTAGAACGACCCGTGAGCTCATCCCAGGAGGGAAGGATGTTGCTGTGACTAGTCAGAATAGACAGAGCTACATCAGTCTGCTCATTCAAGATAGGTTCATCAACAGCACCAGACTTCAACTGAGTCATTTCATTATAGGATTTTCAAGTTTCTTCGACAGAGGGAAACTCTGGGGTAAAGTTCTTTAAGAGTTTGGATGCTACAGATTTTGATCGCATGTTGGGCGGCGGCAGCGATGACACCATAGATGTGAAAGAATGGAGAGCGTATACTGACTACCGTGGATACAAAGAAAAAGATCGCCAAATCAAATGGTTCTGGAAGGTATGTCCAACTCTTCAACTCATGTCTTGATGGCTAACGTAGGCAGATGTTTTTACTCCCTCCGTTCCAAATTATAAGACATTCTAATAATTTTGGAGAGTCAAAGTTTTTTATATTTGACCAAATTTTTATAATAGAATAATAACATTTAGTATATAAATAAGTACCATTAGATTCTTTATTAGTTATATTTTTATAGTACATCAATTTGATATCATAAATCTTTATATTTTTCTCTATAATCTTGGTCAAACTTGAGATTTCTTTGACTCTCCAAGATTCTTGGGATGTCTTATAATTTGGAACGGAGGGAGTACCTCTCTTGATACAGTCATTATTCGATCAAATTTAACACATTTATCCAACGCATTATTGTAGACAGAACAATGTCTAGGATATATTTTTAGTGAAAAGATTTAAAAAGAAAAACTCTTGCTCCATGACAGGCCGTTGAAAACATGACGGTTGAACAGCAAAGGAGGTTGCTCTTCTTCTGGACTTCAGTGAAGTATTTGCCGTCAGATGGTTTCTCGGGGCTGGGTTGCATGTAACACCCAAAAATTCAAATTTGTTTTGAATTCAAATGAATTTATTCAAATGAGTTTGAGTTTTAAAAAAACTTCCTTTCTTCCCTCTCCAAACCAGCCCAGCCCATCTCCTTCCCTTCTCCCCCCTTCTTTTTCCCGCAAGGCCCAGTCGGCCCAACTCTGCGCCGGCCCACCCCACCTCCCTCCTCTCTCACCCTCACCGCCAAGTGGGCCCCGCCTGTCGGCACCTCCCCCTTCCTCCCGCCTCCCTCTCTGCCGCGAGGAGCACCACCGGCCGCCCGCTCCTTTCCCCAGCGCCCGCTCGTCTCCCTCCCCTCCTTCACTCCACGCCATCAAGGCCCAATGGGGAGCCGCCGTGCCCCCTCCCTTCCCCTTCTGTTTCCTTCTGTTTCTCTTCAACGGCTGCGCCACCATGCGCCACCATGGTCGGGCCGCACCCGAGCGTCGCGCCCCTTCCTCTGCCGGCGTTTCCCCTCCCTCTCGGCCTACAAAAGCTGCACCCGAGCTCGCCACTCCTCCTTTCCTCGCCCTCGCTCTCCTCTGCCCCTGCTCCTCCACCGCAGAGCTGCGCCGCCGCCACCGAGCTCGGACTGTCGCCGTCGATCCGCCGCCTCGCCACCTCCCGGGCTACTCCGACCTTCGCTGAAGCTTCGCACGGGGGTGGGAATCCTCGCCAACCCGTTTCCCCTCTCCTTCCCGCCCTCCAGCGGCTGGAATTGCTCGCCGGAGTTCCGCGGCCACGCCTCGCGGCCGTGGGCTCACCCCGGCCTCTGCACCACCTCGTCGACCTCGCCCTCGTGTTCGGCATCGCCCCCACGTCCTTCTCGGCCTCCCTGCGCACGAGGCCGAGGACCAGGGCGCCGCTCCCGGCGAGATCGCCGCCCGCCGCTGCCGTGCGCCATGGCGCACCTCACTCCCGGCCCGCACGACCTCGCCCTGGACTCCATCGGCTTCCCCGTCACGCGCGCCAGCTCCCCGGCCCATCTCCGTTGCAAACCGAGCCCCGGAGCACCGTTTTCGGTGAGCTCCGGTGGTCCGCCACCGTCTCCGCCGGTCGCTGGCGCAAAGTGCTGCCTGCCCGAGCCGAGCCGAGCCGCGAGCCGCCCTAGCCGCCTCCAGCCGTTGGATCAAGATCCAACGGATCTGAATCCCACAGCTGAAGTCAAACCCAGCCCCATACCGGTCAACCAGTGGCGTTTTTGCTAAAGAGCCCCTATAGTTTTACAAATCAACCTGCAGTCCTGAGTTGTTCAAAAGTAATTAGATTTAGGTCCTGTTTCTTCCGTTTAGACCCCTGATCTCTCTGGTTTTTAAACCCGCAGTCCAGGACCCCTCTTTTTGCATGCTAACCCCTCTGTTTACATGTTTATTTATGTTTTAGCCTCTGGTTTCTTCAGATCTAGCCTCTGGAAGTTTAAATATCTCGCAAACAAGTCCCTGGAACCTTAGTCTAGCCATATCTTTCACGTTTTAACTCTGATTTCAGTGATTCTTGCGCTCATGCGATCCTTGCATCATGCTCTACATCTTTCTCAGCTTATTCAGTTCTGTTTTTCCTGTTTTTATACTATTTCTTATTTTGTATTGTTTGTTTTGCTTGTGTGATCGTGTAGACGATGTGCTGTTCGAGGGAGAACAAGAACAAGTATACGAGGAAGAGAACCAGCAATTAAATGAGGAAAGCAAGTGGATTTCCCCCTTTACATGTTCTGTTTTGATCCCAATAATAGCATGATGAAATACCTTACTTTATTGTTCTATGCATGAAATTGATGGGAATCCTATTAAGGACTTTACCTAGTCTTTTTACCTAAGCCTTGAAACACCGGGTTTTATATCTTGCTGGGTAGAACGAATTAGTTGCTTAACTTTGGGAATGGTGTTATCTTAATCTTTCGAAAATGATAAATATGTTTTATGTTGTTATACTTGTTTTAATTACAAGATCATGCTATATAAATGGAACATGGAGAACCACCCAAGAAAACCGTACAACCACAATACCATATGGCTCTGGTCTTGGCTGATTAATTAGAGACTCTAGCTTGTGACAGTCTTACCGAAAGGGCAAGAGGGGAAGCATCGTTGGGGTATAACCCGGTCCTCTTGGGGTAGCGGCCTTTGCTAAGGTGCTGACCATTAGGGAGGTTTATACTCTGCTTTGACTTGAAACCTTAGCGGATTGTCACTTGTTAGGGAATCTTTGTAAAGGCCTCGTAGTGGACCGCTCGCCATTCACCAAAGGAAGTGTTTAAGGGCCTTACAAACCCGGGCGACACAGGGGGACACGAATTGTGGAGAAAGTGTACAACCTCTGCAGAGTGTAAAACTGATATATCAGCCGTGCTCACGGTCATGAGCAGCTTGGACCCTCACATGATAATTGAACTTGAAGAATAATTAACTTGTGGTTTTTGGTTTTAAAATGTTGGATCCTTTTAGCTTATGCTTAAGTGGGTTGGTATATACTTATATCTAGTAAATAGGCGCTTGTTAATAAAATTTGGCCAACTAAAATGCTAACTGCAATAAACCTTAGCCTTTCCTTGATGGCCTTGCATTTTCTCCCACTTGCTGAGTACCAACCATAAGAGTACTCACCCTTGCCTAATTGCTGTTCAGAAGAGAACAATGAGGTGGAATACTACAACGACTTTGAGGAGTTCTAGAAGCGTTCACCAGTCGAGTTCCTGTGGGAAGCTTTGTTGAAGATATCGTTTATGTTGTCGGTGAAACGTTAAGATCTTCGTGTCTATTATCGGAGTGTGTAATAAAGTACTTATTCCTCTTTTGTTTACGTTGTTGGACATTGTCTTTGATATATTCACTTATGACGTCTTCCATATGTGTGAAACATGATCCTGGCACACATATAAGGTACATCTGGTGTTCTTTCGAAACCGGGTGTGACATTGCAGCAAGCTGCTCATATTTCGGGCCTCCAGCTCCCGCGACCATCTCCCCACTTCGCAAACCTGCTTCTACCACCTCAACCTTCCAGCTTACACTTCATCCAGTATGATGCAAAGGCGGTTGCATATGATTGTACAGGAACACGTGAGCAGCAGCTTCGGTGAATCATAGGCTTTGCTGCTCTTTGATTTAATCTTAAGTGGCGACATGGCAAGCATGTATGATCCTTCGTAGCCGCAATCTGATAATGCTAACACCCGATACTAGAGTGTAGACTCGTAGTGGCCATATAGAAGATTGGACATTCACCGAGCTTACATCATATGGAAGTTCGATTTTTATTAGTTCGTTCATCAATGACCCATCTGTTTGATGTGTGACAATCATCGTGCTAATGAGATATTATGCCTGGAGGTTTGGCATAGCTGTGTTTTGATGATGCAATTCATATATAATCTGAATTAGGGGTGGGGGTGGGGGGGGGGGGGGGTTAGAGTGAGAATTTAGGGGGGGGGGGGGGGGGGTCATTTTCCTCTTCTTCCTTCCTTAGGCCTAGTTTGGAAGCCCACTTCTCCGCCGGGATCCCCATTATTTCCCCGCGTCGGCAGCCCATGCGGAGTCCAGCAAGCGCCTTTGGAAACTCATTGCGTGGGGTTTATCGGCCCGGATGAGCCCAATTTCCACGTGGAATAGAGCCCGGCCTCTCGATACCGGGGAACACTCCCCGTCTCTCGTCTCGCTTCGTCAACCCCGTGCGGTCGAGCGGGAGAGTGCCACCGCCGCTGTCTGTCGATCTCCTTTAACTTGCCTCTAACCGCTAGTGCCACCATGGAAATCCGACTCAAGCTCGACGGCAAGATCCAGGCGGGCGAGCACCACCGACGGTCACGCATAGGAGCGGCGCGGTGCGGTGCGGTGCGGTGCGGCGGAGGAGCAACAGGCAGCTCCGACGGCGGCGAGGAGGTGGAGGGGCCGGAGATGAGGAGGAGGAGTCGGCCGAGGAGGGGAGGAGGAGGAGGAGGCCGGCGTGAAGCGAGTAAGAGGGGATTTTTATGTGTAAGTGACATTTTGCAAAAAAACTCACAGTGAAACATATAATTTGTTTATAGTTTTTCTGTGTCTTGGAACTTTTATAAAAAATTCTTGCAACATAAGAGTGTTTTTTTGAAAACTTTATAGATATCCAGTTATACTAAATCTGCTTGAGGGGAGCACAAAAACATAACTTAAATCATCTCTCTCCTATACATAAAATAAAATTTAGGTATTCATTTATATCAAATCTGTTAGAGATGTTCTAAATGATTCTAGAATTGTTCTAAGAGATGACAAGTATGGTTGGTTGGCATCAAAGTTGTGCTGTGATGATATTACATTAAAGAAAAGAAAAACTCCATGTGAGAAGGAAATAACCAGAGTTGAAAATGAAGCATAAGGATCGGTTCAACTCCTGACCGAAAACGGAAGACTGAACGATATAAATACCCCGTGTCCCTTGCTTTTCAGGCTTCTCAATATTCTACGGAAGCAAAACCCATTACACGATCGTTCTCCCTGACACGAACCTACATTTGATTCAGTTACACGATCGTTCTCCCTGACACGAACCTACATTTGATTCAGTTTATTACTCCCTCCGTTCCAAATTATAAGTCATTCCAAGAATCTTGGAGAGTCAAACCATCTCAAAGTTTGACCAAAATTATAGAGAGAAATATAAAGATTTATGATATCAAATAGGTGCACTATGAAAATATAGCTAACAAAGAATCTAATGATACTTAATTGGTATCATAAATGTTATTATTTTGTCATATAAATTTGGTCAAACTTGAAAAACTTTAACTCTCCAAGATTCTTGTCACACCCGGTTTTAAGAACAAAACCGAATGCATAACCATATGTATGCCAGGATCAAATTTCATACATATAGTGACATTATAAGTGAATAATCAGTAACAATATCATGTAAAAGAGAATTACAACAATTAAAAGACTATCAGAGTTATACAGCTTATCCTGGAAACGAAGGCTTCAAACTTCACAGGCAATCGACTGGGGGTTGCGTACGCCTAGAACTCAGCATCATCTTTAAAATACTTCTCACACCTTATCCTTCTGAGCAGCAGTAAGTAAGAGTGAGTACACTTATGGTTGGTACTCAGCAATGCCACAAGAAATAACCAGAAAGTGATTTATATCCATCTTTAAGTTTATTAATCATGTAAGGGTCCAAGCCGCTCTTGACCGTGAGCACGGCTAACCGGTTAGTTTTAACTTTGCAGAGGTTGTACACTTTCACCACAATTCGCGTAATAGTTCCGAAGAACTTTGAACCCAACCATGCATGTGCCGCCCAAGCACGTTATCACACTTCCTTAGGTGTGACTACATAGGGACGCTACGAGGCCTTTCCAAAGAATTTCTATATGTAAGTGTTCGTCCCAACAATTGCAATCGCTTAGAAGACACAGCTTCCTTCACCTGCTCCATGACACAAGCCCAAACACCACCAAATGAGCCACCCCAACACCACATATAGTTCATCTAATTAATCAGCCAAGACCAGAGCCATATAGTATTGTGGTTATACTGTTTTCCTAGGTGGTTCTCCATGTTCCAATTAAATCATATAATCTTGTAAATAAAGCATAGATAGAAGTATGGTTAGGGTCACTTGCCTTTCACCAACAAAAAACTACTCTTACTGCTCTTCACTGCTGTTCAGTTCTTGCTCACTTGCAATTCTTGATTCTTCAAGCTTCAACAACGATCCTTCTACTCGAAACAATCATCGACAACATACAAAGCAAATAATAGGTACAACTAAGAACAATACGCCAAACAAAAGAAAGACTTTAAAAGAACGCACTAAAGGATAGGGCTCGTTGCTATGCTTACGAAGGCGCAAGAAACGCGAGAAACGAAGCTACAGTTGAAAAGACACAACTATCGAAAGATTGGTGTTAACAAAGAAACTATGAGCTTCATTTGTTTTAATTAGAAAGCACATGTAAAGGACTTTTAAAAGAAAAGAACTTGATTACAATTAACTCACATTATATTTGCATTTAGAAAAATGAAGTGAAACTTAATCAAATTATATATATAATTGTCTATATAGAAATTTCACTAATTAAACAATTAATTAGAGAACAGATATGTGAGAGCATCTAAACACATATATTTATAGGATTTATATTGAACTAACAAATTATAATTGGAAACATATTTAAGTTGGTATTAATCAAATTAGCATTAACTATGAAAACTAGAGTTAAAACTCTAATTTGTTTTTAATTAGAAACGCTAGATGACAAGATATTAATCAAATTAAATTTATATTAATTTTTTTAAAACAAGAACTATGGCAAAAAGACACTACTAAATGATAGCTTAGGCTTTTAGAAGACTAACGCAACAAGAACGATAAAAAACGGATCTAAAATGAAGATTCTATGGGCTAAACGGTGATCTAGGGGCCCAGTTGCAATTAACCGTAGACATTAGGGGTTAGCAGGAAACTTTGGCAAGACACTGAAAATAGTGCTCACAAATTGGATAAAAGAGAGGGTTAGATCTGAAAAAGGTTAGGGTTGGGGTTGGACTGAAAAGAACTAATAGATCTAGGGGGTTTTCTGCAGATTTCCGTAGACTCAAATGAATCTACAAAAATTACAGAACTTCATAGGGACCAAATAGAAAAAGCTTGGAACAGCACCCATGGAGGGCGGCGGGTACTGTAGCACGAGTTCCCGGTGTTCTAGGGCATCTAAGGGCTTGGGATTTGGTGGAAAAGAAAGAGGAGGTCGAGGAGAACTCAACTCGTTTTGGTGCTTACCCATCGCGGAGACTCATCGTGGAGATAGAAAACGAAGCTGGAAGTTTCGACGATGGCTCTGTTTCAAGAGTTCATCAGGGACATCGCCATTGCTCGTTGGTCGTCTTGTTGCTGTGCACGCGGGAGGCGATGCAGGTGAGCAGGGGCCTAGCAGGAGGGGGCGCAGCTGCAGGGATCCAGGAGGCACGGGACGGAGGGTGCTCGCCCTTGCGGCGCTCGGAGAGGCGGCGGCCTGAGCTGTTCCAGGCAGCGTGCAGGGAGAGGCCGGCTGCAAGGGAGCGCTGCTGCTGCAGGGGTGGCACTCGGGAGGGTGGAGGCCGGCGAGCAGGGGGTGACGAGAGCAGGGAGAGCGATGGCCTAGGGCCGGCGGCCCTAGCAAGCAGAGAGCCCGAGGGGAGAAGGAGGTGCAGGAGCTCAGTGCTCGCTCAATATATAGGCGACGCTCGCGTGGCACGCACGCCAAGAAAGTGGCGGCAGCGTGCAACACCCAAACTAGATCAAGCAGGTCACATGTAGGACTGGGCTTTGGGCCAAAGGGGTTCGGACTTGGCTGATATGGGTTCGTATGTGGACTGAGGTGGGTTCGATCTTGGCCGAACAGGAAGACGATCTGAAATGGAGGAGAAAAACAAGGCTGGGCCTGCCGATTGGGTAGCAAGACTGGCCGAGCAAATTCGGTCACAGTCGAAGTAGGTTCGGTCATGGGCTAGGTCGATCGAAAAGGACAGAGGTGCAAACTAGCGAGCACATAAAGGCCGGATGAGTGGTACTGGACCGATCAGGAGAGTGGACTGGAACGCAGACGGTCGGGCTTGCGTGGTGTGTGTGAAGACAGCACACGCGAGCTATCTGATCTCGAAAGAAACCCCAAAATGAGCACGTGGATCTCGCCCTGCCGGTGGCATTCTTGAGTACGATAAGGTCGAGCTTGTGCGACCAGAACAGACTCATCATCCTAGCGCGTACATAGGAAAGCGAGGATTGACACGGTATGGCTACCATATGCAGGAAGAGAGAGGAGGGTGACAGGTGGGATTGGTACCTTCGGAGAGAGAGGGAAAGGAGTGACAGGCTGGCTGCTATACCAAGGAGGTGAGCGGGAAGCAAGGGGATGCTCGTATGAATTGAGATTGATTCATGCTATTGATTCATGCTGATGGACGGAGAGTTGCGGAGAGAAAGGAAAAAGAGGGAGAGATCAAAAGGTGGTCAGATGGATCCAAGAAAACGAAAGCACGCTAGCTTAGCGGAATCGGACCGAGAAAGATGCATATTGGTTTGGACTATGAAAAAGGACAACAACCAAGACCGGTTGATCTAGGGTTTTCGGTGAGCCGGATTGAATCTAGCTTGAGAAAAGGGATTTCATTTGTCAAGAATATATGTTTAAGCTTTGTCGGTGTCCTGACCCGGCGGTCCAGACCCAACTAGTGATGATGCTGCGTGTTCCTCATCCCAGATGTTGATGCAAGAGGCAACATATTAACGCACGGGTTTATCCTGGTTCCGGCCGTGGGGCCGTACGTCCAGCAAAGGGGTGTGCAAGAGCATTGTACTGTCTTGCACCGGGAGTGCCTGTAGTAGGGGGTACAAGCGAGGCGAGAGAGGGAGGGAATCTGCCAAGTCTCTTCTAGAGGGGAAGTTGATTGAGGCGAGTGCCAATATCGGGGCTCAGAAGAGCGTATGTGCTCGGTGAGTTGTGCTGAGCGTTGTGTTCTACCGAATGGGCCGACCCCTTTAAGGGAAAGCCCACCTCCTCCTTTTATAGACACAAGGAGGGACGGTGTACATACACAGGGGATCGCGGAAGTCGTCACCTTTTCCCCGAATCACGGGGGTGCAGTGGTCGAGCACTGTGGGAAGTACACTGTGGGGTATGGCGCCGGGCGTGGCAGTCGTCCTGGGCATCGTCCTTGGTCTTGCGGAGATCGTGCCGGCGTCCTGGCGGCTCCAGCGGGCGGCGTGGTCGTTGATGTGGGGGGTACTGTCCTCCAGGCGTGGCGTGGCGGCGTTCCGAGGGTCCTACAGGCCAGGGTCTTGTCCTGGTCAAGGCCAGAGCTGCTTTCGAGGGTCGTGCCCATGCCGTTCGAGGGCTCCGCGGAAGGGAAAGTACGAAGGAGGTATGGGGAGTTGGCAGTATAGTAGTCGGAGCAGTGCCGAGCAAGTCTTGCACTGCGTCGCAGGTTCCCACAGTGTCGCCACAGCGTCCGGAATGCGGAGCAGTGACCGGAGTTGGCGGACGGGACTCCGGTCACAGCCACTGTGGGGAATGGCGGTCTGGCGCTGTCTGGCTCGGGCGCTGTGGAGGAGTGGTTGGCATTTAATGCCTCTGTACGGCGGGCGGGTGAGCGGAAGGGCCGTTTGTCCTTTCCATCGAGGGGTGGCCTCGAGCGAGGCGGAGATGATTCGCCCCTCCGAGGGTAGGCTCGCTACCCTCGAGCGAGGCGGAGATGATCCGCTCCTCCGAGGGCAGGCTCGCTACCCTCGAGCGAGCCGGAGGCGCGGGGCGCGGTCGAGGGCTTTGGCGGGGAGCCCTCGAGCGAAGCGGAGATCACTCCGCGGGTCCGAGGGGGGTGCGGATGGGCCGCACTGCGTACGTGGGCCGCGTATTGGGCTTCTTTGAGTCTTTTCCTTTCTTCCAGATTGGAAGGAGGCTATAGGCCTTCATGGGCCCAGTTGTCCAGCATGTGTTTGCGTTTTTAGGGCGATTTTAGTCCCCTGATTAGGGTACCCCTAATCATGGTGCCCGATAGTAGCCCCCGAGCCTTTGGTCGAGTAAGGGAATTCGGCCAAAGGGTATTTCGGGAATTTTACCCCTTGATGTGATCGATTGGCGCTGTGCTCCCGCCAGGCGCATCCGAGTGCTGGCCTGGCGGACGCGACAACTCGTCAGTCGGGGCAGTGCACCTGCAGGAAAAGTACTCCGAGGCGCGCGCCCCTTCTTGTCTTGTTTCGGTGACGAGACGCGTCAGCGCGCTGAGCAGGCCAGGGCCGTGATGGCACCTGCTGCTCTGCAGCTGGTGCTATTGCCGTGCTGTCCCGCACTGTCCTGCGCTCTGGGTCTCAGCCCTGCTTTCCCTGGTCGCCTTACGACGCGCCGTTCGAGGGCAGTTAGCCAGCGCCGATGCTGGGCAGCTCAGCGTCCAGGGGCTCGGCTTTATGTTGTTTGGTCACGTCTTGGCACAATAACCGAGGGCATCTTTCGCTCGTGGGGTGCCGCGCCGTCACGGGCGGTCCAAACCTTTCCCCTGCGACAGGCTTAAGGCTTGGCGCCCGACGCAGCTATAAATAGGGGTCGTGGAACTTCCTTTCCTCTCCAACTTCCCTGCTCTTACTTCTAGCATCACCTAAGTCTAGTAATGTTTCCCTTTGCCTTTCACGGTCGTCCCCCGGATGGGGTGGCCTGGTTTCTTTAGGCTCTGATGCTAGAAGAATACTTGCGAGCGGCAGGGGAAAACTGGAGAGGGCGTGCTCACCATCCCTCGGCTTTAGTGGGATTAGCAGAAGAACATTGGGCCTGTGGGCCTCTGCCTCTGTGATGTCCCTCAGCCTGAAGGGGCATTGAGACGCCTGACCATGGTGTTGGCGCCAGGTTTGGTGGCCGTTCTTCGCATCGTCCCTTTTGGCGATAATGTCGCTCTCGGGGAGATGGTGCAGAGGGGGCTGTCCGCCAGCTTGACCCCCCGCAAGGTCTTCGGTGGAGGAGACGCTAGAAGAAAGCTTGTGAGGAGGGCATCCTGCCGGACCCGTGTGGTCTGGGGGCTGCTCCTCGCAAGCCCGAGCAGCCTGGTCGTCATGTCGGCCAAGGACTCGGTGCTCTTCATCGGCGCTCGCTCCTCCCCAAGACAAGGAAAATTGCCACACAGGTGGCTGTGTGTTTGTACTTTTCGACGGCTTCGAGCCGGTAACTCTTTGTAATCTTTGTTTGTAAAGAACAATGAAGTCTCCTTCTCCTTCGCGGAGAGGATGACCGAGGGTGTAAGGGTGTGCATCAGCCCTGCAGAGGCTTAACCCTTCGAGGGTGTGGCTCGAGTATTGACCGCGGCGGCCTTAGTTTGCCCGGCGAGGGCACAACGGTGCTCCGGGGAGCATTGTTGGAGGAGTCTGATCTAGGGTCGGGGTTTGTCGCTAGAGAAGCAGTGAGGTGGCCACTCCGAGTTGCCTATGCAGATCATGGCCGCCTCGAGTTCCACGGTGCCGCCGCTGGGCATGTCGACGTCGTGCGGCTGAGGGCATTCGAGCAAGCCTGCTGAGGATTTTGGTCCTCGAGTGTTTGAAGTTTCCTCCGTGGGGGCACGCCAGCGCACCCGCGGGTGTAGCCCTCGAGGCCTTGGAGGAGTGTTTGCACTCGTCCAAGGGCTATATACGTTGCCCTGCTTGGTTGCTTTACTGGGGTGGCCGTCCAACGTCTTTTTCAGCCGGCATCAGCATTCCTTTCAGCTGGCCTCGGTATTTTTCGTGCTGGCACAACGACTCAGAGTCCTGCTGAACCATCTGGCAGGTGCGTGTTAAGAGTGGGGGTTTTGGGTTAAACATGTGGAACTTCACAATCGACGGTTGTCGATCCATTCGAGGGTGCGACCTGAGCCATGGTGTGTGAGGAGCCCCCGAGCCCTAGCCTGCGTGAAGGCGTTTAGGGGACCCTCGTTGCCCTTCCGCAGGGAGGAGGGGTGAAGCGCACCATACTACCCATGCCCGGGCCGCGAGCTATGGCTGCTTCAGTGAGCTGCTAGTGGGTGGTTCAAGTGGACGTCTGTGCCCCATTCGATAAGGGTCGGCTCGTGGTCTGTGGACACGTCACATAAAGCACTCATAAAGGTTCGCTAGGCGGGGCTCGGACCCGTTCGATAGGGTCCGAGGGCTCGATGCTCTCCCTCGATGGGATCCCCCTGCTAGGCACCCTCGTCTGGCCTTGAACATTGCGTAGGATGTCTTGAACTCCGTATTCGAGGGTAGCTTGTACGGTACACCCATGCAGTCCCTGACTCTGGCGATCTGGGGCGCCTGTCGAACCCTCGACGGGCTAGGCTTCGAACCCCTGATCAGTAAGGCCTCGGAATTAGGCTCCTTCGAGGGTGAAGAGCCCCCGAAAGAAATATTCCGTCACGGTTTGCAAACAGCGCGGAGTCGCAGGTCGTGCGCGCGGGTCTTCCGCTGGTCATGGGCGACGTGGCCCGGTACGTGCGGTGCAGTGCGGGCGCACCTTTTCAGGCGGCTGCCTCAGGTAGGCGAAGAGGCATGGGCGGCGGCTTACGGATGGAACAGCGCTACAGTTGCTCTGCGCCCGTCGGTTACCGCTCCATAATTATTGCCAAGTGCGCGCGTGGGAGACTCCGCGGTCGTGGGGCCCAGCCATCAGCGACAGCAAAATCTACCGCATTCAATGCGGTCGATTCGGGCTGTGGCGGCAAATCTGCCTGTCTTGATGGATAAAAACAGGGAAGGGGGGATTGTTTGGGCTCACCTGGCCACTTTGCCTTCGTCTCCCCTGCCTTCTCCGTTTCCCCTGCATCCTGAGCCCAGAGCCGAGAGCGAGAGGAGGAAGAAGGAGAGAGCGAAAGCACACCTTATCCACCGTAGAGCTTGCCTTCCCGCATCCCCCAGCGGTTCGAAGCGATCTCGGATGTCCAGGAGCCGTTGTCGTGGGGGCAGTCCACCGCCACCGAGGCGGTTTTGGAGTAGCTGGTCGCCGACAGGCTGCTGCCGATGAACATCAACTCGGAGCGGCCGGCGTGGATTCCCCCGCGGTCGGAGGAGACCAAACCGAGTCCCCCTGAGGGCTACGTCGTGAGCCTCGTGCGACTCCACTAGCGGGGATTCGGCGTCCCCGTCGGCAGATTCATGCGGGCGCTGTGCGAGTACTACGGGGTGGAGCTGCACAACTTCGGCCCCAACTCCATCTCGCAGGCGGCGGTCTTCGTCGCTGTCTGCGAGGGGTATCTGGGAATCGAGGCGCACTGGGATCTGTGGATCCATTTGTTCCGCGGCGAGCTCTTCATCGAGAACGTGCGGGGCCAGCCGAAGAGGTTCGCCCGCGCCGGCGGTTCGATGCTTCACCTGCGCCCATCCCAGAGGAGTTTGTACATCCCCAATAGGATGATGACGAACAACGCCGGGTGGACCCGAGGGTGGTTTTACCTACGCAACTTCAGCAACCGGTGTGGCAACATAGATTCTTAAAACGCTAATTAAGAATTAATCCTCCGAAGATGCATTTTGAAGTGGGTTTAATTTGAACACCTACACGTGTTTATACGCGTGTTAACAAAATTTAAACCTTAATTCAGGAACCATTCGTAACATTTAAACCACTGAGAGAACACGCCCAAACTGTTAATGGCAATTCAGCGTGGGTTAGACCTAGAACGAGCAAGGAAGTTATAAACAAAAATTAGGATTAAAACATATCAAATTAATTTGACCCTAAGTCAGAACACATGAATAACTTTTTAACCATTGCGAGTATGCTTATGAAATTGCATAGGTATCTCACCAACATCACAATGAACCAAAGTCTAGTTGAACTCAAGAGGAGAAAATAAAATTTTGCACATGAAATGACAAGTTGTTTCAACTCAAGTTTTATAACATATATTGATTTTGAAAATTCTTTAATTAGGCCTAAAAGGTAAAATTCAAACTATTGCTTAAATAAATTTTTCCCTAAAACCAAAGTTGTAAAGTTTTATATGACAAACAACTTTCATGTTCAAAGTTTTTTTCAAGTTGCCATGCAAAATTTGGAGAAAATTTTGAAATACAAACTGTGTAGGGAACTCTTGGTTACCTTTAAGTTTCAAATTTTAACTTTCAAACGGAGCTTCAAATGAAAATGTGCCTAAAATGAGAGTTGTAGGATTTGGAATTTGGAACAACTTTCGTATTGAAAATTTTTCATGTTTGAATGGAAAATCGTGAGAAAAATCATAGTCAAAATCACTGTTCGCGCTGACCGTTTTCCTTCTCTCTTCCTCTCTCTCTCTTCTCCCTCCCTTTACTCTGTGCTGTCGCCGCCGCCGCGCCGCGCCAGAGCCACTCGAGAGCGCTGCTGCCTCACTGCACCGCGCCATCAACACCTCCGCTGCTGCCTCGCTGCGCCCTCGCCGCCCCGCCACGGCACACCGCCATCAATGGTCTCGCTGCGACGCCGCCCGGCCATGAGTGCCTCCCTACGCCATGCCCGCAAACCCCCAGGCCCCTTCCCTCGAGTCAGAATGCTCGCTTCCCTCCCCTCTCCACTCCTCTCGCCCAAGAACCAAGCCTCAGCCTCCCCTGTGCCCAGAAAAGCTCACGGCCGCCACCATTTCCGTCGCCGAACTCGCCCTCCACGCTGAGCCGCCATCTGGGCTCGCCCCGACCAACTACGACAACCCAGACACGTTCATCGCCTTCCACTCCATCTCCCCGAGCCGCCACTCAGCCGCTCTCGCCACTGCCCTCGCCGGAACATGAGCGCCACCACCGGTGCCCGCCTTTGCCGCCGCCGTGCCGACCTCGCAGCGGAGCCCCATCCTCTGCCCTCTCTCGACCCGAGCCGCCCCCGGGAACGGGTCCCCAGGCCCGGCCATCACCGCCCATGGCCGTCGGAGCACCACCGCCGCCGTCAGCCACCGCCGCCCCCAGTTCTGCTCCGCCGCCGACCCCTCTCCCGGCCGCCCCCGACCTCGAGAAGACCACCTCCGAGTAGCTCTCGATCTCCTCTAGCCTTTCCCCCACTTCCCCCTTGCCGCCGGCGAGCCTTCTCGCCTGATTCCGGCCAAAACCGACCGCCGCTCCCCCTCCCCTGTTGTAATCCGGCCAAGGGCCTATTTGCAAGGCCCCAAATCTTTCCAGGGGCAGTTATGCAAATTCCAGGGACCCCGTTGTAAGGTTTAGTTAGTTTTTCTAAATTTTGCTGTGAAATTTGAAAATTCGTAACAATTCATATAAAAATTAGAACAATTCAAACTCAAATGTTTTGGATTCTTTGCAACTGGATCTACAAGTTTATTTACATGCACGTTTTCATTTGCTCAATGGTTTTTGTTCTAGATTAAATACAAATTTATTAGTCCGTTATTTATATCTCAAGTTCTAGCCATGATCTGTAGGTGATTCTTGGTCAGATTGTTGCACACTGCAAGTGTAGGACACTGTAAAAATTTAATGTCCATTTGACACTCCTAGCTATAGGTTTTAATTAGGACTTGATGTATGCCTAAAATAAATAATTTTATTTATCCAAGTTGTTATGATATGATTCATGGGTTCAAACGTTTTCAATACCTTTAGTTTCGTTCTCGGAGTCTACAGAAAAAGTTTGAGAATTTTTAGTTAAACCCAACTGGACCAAATGATTTTTGGTAAGGAGAAATACATTAAATCAAGGAAAATAGTTTCTATGCCTGAAAAAACATGATATTTTGACCATAGGTCTATTATGTTCACCTAATCACTCTATAAAAGTTTGAGGCTCAGTATCTCAGTATAATGGTCTGTATAAATTAATCTTGATCTATGCCACTATATATTGCTTTATTTTTCATGCCTTGTATGTTTCTCTTTTAAAGCTGAAAAATTTATAGTAGGTTCATCGTCAGATCCTCAACACTTAGTTAAAGTTTCGTTACTAGTATTCGCATGGTTTCGCCTGTACAATTTAATCTTGATTCTTGTGGTAGCAGCTTACGCTATTTTTTTAGTGATTAATCTGCTTGACGAAAATGTCTGAAATTTTTGACAGTAGGTTTGTGTTTCAGCAAAGTACTCTGCATAAAAATCTCAGCGCTGGAAACTATCTTTAACAAAAGTTAGGAATAATTCGTGTTTGTTCATGAAAATAGCTTTTATAAAAAGACAAAACCCTCACTTACTTAATGTGAAATAGTTAATCTAGATAATACTCTATAAACAGTTGCCCAAGTAGATGTAAATGAAATATTTTATAACTTTATAGTGAAGTAAATAACAAATTGTTACGGTCACACAACTCATGCATGTGCATTTCATATAGATTCGACTACTCTCGCTGACGGAACGTACGAGCTGGTGCCGGAGTCCGAGAGTGAGCAGCGTGAAGCCCAAGCTAATCTAACTGAAGCCGCCGAAGACCCGAACCAAAGTTCGGACGAGCCCAAGGCTAACTTTGCTTAGCAAGGCAAGCCCCGGAGCATGTACCGTCTATTTTAAATTTATGCAACTTATTGTTATTCCTATTGATTTGTGCATTTAAGTTTACAGGGGTTGATTGGAGCCTTAGTTGCATGATCCTAGGTACCTATGCTTGAACACTAGTATGTGTAGGTCGCTAGTTGGCTATGCTAATGGTTCGGTAGAAGTCGAGTGATTTCCTGTCACTCGTGAGAATTATAGGAGCTGGATGCTTTCTACACACTGCAATATAAGGTTTACGGGCGGGGTTGTTGTACTTGTGATACCCCATCTGTTTAGTGAAAATGGATAAGGCCGCGATGTGTGGTAGTGGTGGTTAAGCGTTTGAACGTACTAACCACATGCCAAGAATATGGTAATCGGTAAGCTTAAGTACCTGATGGAACCGGCCATGGAACACACTCCCCACTGTCTGGTCTTTGGTCACGCACGGGTGCAGAGCACCCTAGGGCGGTGGGCCTGTTCTATGCCCGGGGAAAAAGGGGAAAGGTCGCGTGGGTGATTCCATTCCCCATGCGTGTGTTTAGGTCTGCCTGGCCATGTTAACAAATTCGATTCGAATCGTCCGTCTCTCATGGATATTGAGACTGCTTAACCCTTTTGCCACATAGAGTAAGAAGTGGAACAATGATGATGAGGAATATGGTTGAATGACGAAAAATAATTGTTTTTCACCATGTATGCTATTGGATAGATGCTAATGTAGAATGGTTAATCGAACTAGAACTTTAAAGCTAAAATCTGAAAATAAGGACTTACTCTTTGTTGCTTTTCGGCAAAAACAAACCCCTCAAGCCAAAAGACTTGCATGTCTAGTTAGAGGTTAAGTATATCCTAGTCGGGTAAGCCTTGCTGAGTATTAGTATACTCAGCCTTGCTTGTGGCTCAACTTTGTTTTCAGGTGATACGTTTGAAGATCAAGTAGCTAGCTTGACTTGGCCGTGTATTTTACCTCCTGGTTGGTCGGTGGAGTGGGTTACGACTCCGGCCAACGATGACAATGCCGAGTGATGTCATGTACGGGCTTCATCATGACATCTTGTATCGTCGTTTAGAACTCGCTTTATTTCCGCTGCAGTTGAACTCTGAACTACTTTCAATTTGAACTTCAAGTACGTTTCTGAGATTTCAAACTTGGTTTGTAATAATTAAGACTCTGTAATGTGATGTATTGATGAAATGTTGTACTCTCTGGACTTACCTTCGTGTGGGTTGCATGTAAGCTTTGGGTTCGATCGACGCTCAGGTGGATTCTTCGGGACTTTACCCGACAGCCCTATCGGATTACTCCGTTTGAAGTGTGTGTTAGCCGGGATTACCTTTAGGATGATGGTTAGCGCACTTGAGCCGGATTAATTTGGGCGGTGCTGCCACAACCGGCTCCCGGCGTTCACCAACAAGGTGCTCCGGGAGAGGCCGGAGAAGTGGGACTGGGGGGTTTCGCCCCCACCGCATCAGGCCAGGCTCGAGGTGCTCACCGACGCATTACGGCATCTGGCAAGGAGGGGGTTGACGGCGGCGGCCGTCATTGCGAACTTTTCACCGGCAGAGGGTGATTCCTCTCACGGAGAGGAGCATGCTGATTTTCGACCTCACCCCCGAGGCCTCGAGCGCGGGCTCGAGGACGTCGTACGTGCTGCTCCTCCGCGACGTCGCTGCCCGGAGGGCGAGGAACGCGGTGGCGAAGTTCCCCGACAACCCGAACGATCTCTGGGAGATCAAGATGCGCCCCGAGACGGGGTACCTTTCTGTGGTAAGTTTCAGTTTCAATTCATTGCCAATTCGTGCTTCTCCTCTCCCCACTCCCCGATTCTGACTTTTTTGCGTTTCGCAGGGGTTGAGCCGCAGGGGTTACACCTCGAGGCCTCCGGTCCTGGAGGAACGCGAAGTCAACCGCCTGCACGTAGAGGTGGTGAAGAAGCAGAAGGACGCGGCGGACGCGGCCGCCGCCAGGAAGAGGAAGAGGAAGGAAAAGCACGATAAGGCGTGCAAAGTTGCACACGCGGAGGGGAAGCCGCAGTCCGCCACGCCCGAGTCCACCGAGGAGGAGGAGGAGGGCTCCTCGGATGCTGAGATCAACTTCTCGGACGATGACGATGCGGCGACAGCGGCGGGACGAAGGTCGCCCACGCCGGCAGCGGGCGGGAAATCGTCTATGCCCGTGACAGGACAGAGGTCATCTCCACCGGCGATGGGTAGGAGGACACCCGCGCCTGCAGTGTCGACGGGTGGCGACGGGTCCGCGGCGAGTGCGGAGACATCCGCGCAAACGGCCTCATGGCTCCAGGCCGATCCGAGGACGTTGCCCTCGGGTCAGTCGTCGAGAGGTGTCACTGTGCCGCGGGCCCGAAGGAGCACCTCGGGCAAGCACAGCATGAGCGCCCGGTCAGGGTAAGTGATTTGATTTTATTCTTCGCGTTCGTTTAATCGACCCCCAATCCTGCTGACTCCAGCGTTTCTTCCCGGATCACCCAGTTCCGGGGCCATCACCAGGGATGCAGCCCCGCTTGCACCGACCAAGACCATCAAGACCGGGGCGCGCGCCACACCGCACATGGCACCGCAGCCCCTGCCCGTCGTGGACATCGCGGCGTAGGCCGCGAAGCTCCAGGAGGCGATGGCTCGAGGGTCCCAGAAGGCCCAACAGGCTCCAGGGGCGACGCCGGCCAGAGCGGCGCTGTAACGGCCGCTCAGGCTGACGCCGAGGGGGAGGTCGACCGGGGCGGCGCAAATGACGCCACCCGGCCGGATATCGAAGTCGAGGCCAATCGTTGCGACGCGGATAGCGCCGCCCAACTGGTTGTAGCAGAAGGAGAAACTGGTGGGGGCGCACAGGAACGCCCCGCCAGCAGCCAAATAGGGGTGGAGACCCTCGTCCTCGAGCCCCCGAGGAATGGGGTCGATGGTGTCGCGGAGGAGGAGTCGGCGCCAAGGGCGCCGGCAGCGGAGGAAACCTGCGTCCCGGAGCCTGCGGGGGCCCGGGACGACGGTGCTGTTGCAGCGGTGATGGCGCAAACGGCGCTGGAGAACGTGGTGCCGGTAGTGCAGCTGCCGGAGAGCAGCGAGGAGTACGTTGACTCGAGGGACATGGACCCTGCTGCTGCGGTCAGCGCCGCCGACCGGATTGCCGAGTTCACGTCGGCCTCCGAGGAGGTACTCAACGCGGGGACGTCCGAGGGGCCCCGTCACAGGGCGATCATCCAGTCCGGGGTCCCCTTGGAGTTTCTCCGCAATGAGCAGGAGGAGGAGGCCGACTGGAAGGCGCAGTTCGAGGCCGGCTCTCAGATTCTGGGCCACCTCGACCGCGCCTTGGAGCTTCATAGAACGACGGATTTCCATATCAGCCAGGTAGGTGGCTCCCTCCCTGGAATCGTTTGTATTTGGCCTTGATTTTGTTCGTTTCATTCATGCTCTTCCACTTGCAGCGGCTGAGGGACATTTCGCGCAAAAAGAGCGACGAGCTGACCCGGCTTTACTCCCAAATGCGCTGGCTTGGGCAGCACAATGCCGACTCGGTGCTCCAGAACATCGATGCCAACACCAGATGATAGATCTGGGGGCGCGTCAGCAGGCACTAGAGGAAGAGCTGGCGTGGACCGCCGGTGAGCGTGACGTCCGGAGGGCCGCGGCGGAGCAGAAGGCTTAGGTGGCCGAGGCGCAGACTGCCGAGCTGCAGCGTGTTAGGACGGCGCTCGAGTAGAAGGAGGCCGAGCTCCAGCACAAGGAGGCCGAGCTCCAAGGCAAGGAGGCCGAGCTCCAGCGCGAGAAGGCGACCGTCGCCACGCTCTCCGGGATCCTCGAGGAAAAGGGCAAAGCCCTCGAGGAAAAGGAGGTGGCCATCTGGAACGCGAAGGTCACCCTCAAGTAGAAGGAGGACTCCTTGTCCTCTCTCGAGGAGGCCGCCCGAGTCCAGCAGGAGGAAGCACAGAAGAATATCATGTGTGAGTGCTCGAGATTTCACTGTTGTTGGATTCTTATTCATCGCAGCTTATCTTGGTTCCTTTGACCAGAGCTGAGGCAGAGAGTGGCGGACGAGACTACGGTGAAGGAGGCGGTCAACACCGCGCTCATGGTGGCGCAGGTTGAATACACTGACCTGGAGCGGACCGCTGTGAGCGTGTGCCATGAGCTCGAGGGGGAGGGCATAGTGTCTGGTAGCTCGGTGATCAGCCGCCTGCGAGCGCTAGGTGGCCGGATCGCCGAGCACGCCAAGAGCACCTTCCGCCTTGGTGTCCTACGAGCCCTCGCCGTGGCCTCGATGCACTACATCATGGACCTCCAGAGAGTGTCATCGGGGTACGTGGTCCCCAACGACGCCAGCCCGGACACTGCGTCAGCCATCATGGACGATGCCGACGCCACCGTCGAGGGGTTCGCCACCGTCCTGGCCGCGAAGCTGGAAGCCGACATCCCCCCATAGACGAATTCGATGCCGTAGAAGACCCGCAAGGGGGGATGATAACCTGTAGGTAGTCTGGGCCTCGGAGCCCATGTAATAAGTTAGTACTTTGTCGTAATAGTACTTGTGGATGTAAGAAATTGGTAATTGTAAATCGACAGTGTGGCCCATCGAGGCCTTACGCGTTTGAGCCCTTGTTTTCCTTACTCTATTTCTGTGTTCTCGTATGCAACTTTGGTAAACTTCTGCAAGGAATTTAGCATTCATAAGCGACTTAGGCGTAGGGTGGTGAGGAGGGTGCCGTATCCCGGAGGCGTAGGCGGCCCCACGGCTCGGCCGGCCCCATACCGTAGTTGCTCATGCCTCGCGTCCATTTTTGCCAAGTATACAATAAACTTAGATACGGAAATTTTTCAAAAAAACGTTGGCGATTTTTTGGGGACGTTCAGGGGTTCCCCCCGTAGTAGCCCCCGAGGGATGCTTGGCTTTGCCGAAGGTAAAGCTAGGCCTACCTCAGTGTTCGTGCGCCTCCGAGCCCCCGAGGGTCTGGAAAGTTCCTAAAAAATAAACAAGTAAAACATACTCCTTTATTGTTTTGGGAAATTGTAAATGCGAGTACAAACAATGTACAAATAGCTTGGAACTTTAAGGATAAAAGCGACGTAGCTGTTGTATGTTCCAAGCATTGGTGAGGACTTCGCCGTTTTCGTTCGCCAGCTTGTACGTGCCGGGCTTGAGCACCTCGGCGATGATGTATGGGCCTTCCCACGGTGGTGAGAGCTTGTGGCAGCCCATGTTGTCCTGTTGAAGCCTCGGCACCAAGTCCCCTTTGTTGAGGTCTCGGCGCCGGACTCTCTGCGCTTGATATCTTCGCAGGGACTGCTGATAACGCGCAGAGTGTAGGAGCGCCACGTTTTGAGCCTCGTCCACTTAATCCAGCGAGTCCTCGCAGGCTTGCTGGTTCTGCTGCTCTTGATAGGCCTTGAGCCTCGGTGACCCGTACTCCAGGTCCGTAGGGAGCATGGCCTCGGCGCCATAGACGAGGAAGAATGGGGTAAAGCACGTGGCTCTGCTTGGGGTCGTCCTCAAGATCCAAATAACCGAGGGTAGCTCTGTGAGCCACCTTCGGCCAAACTTGTTCAGATTGTTGAAGATCCTTGGCTTCAGTCCTTGGAGGATCATGCCATTGGCACGCTCCACTTGCCCATTCGTCTGTGGGTGCGCCACAGCCGACCAGTCCACGCATATGTGGTACCTGTCGCAGAATGCCAAGAATTTCTTGCCTGTGAACTGGGTCCCGTTGTCGGTGATGATCGAGTTCGGGACCCCGAACCTGAAGACAATGTCAGTAAAGAACAGAACAGCTTGCTCGGATCTAATCTTGCTGATGGGTCGAGCCTCGATCCACTTGGATAATTTGTCGATTGCCACCAACAAGTGGGTGTAGCCCCCGGGCGCCTTTTGTAGCGGGCCAACGAGGTCCAATCCCCACACGGCAAACGGCCACATAATGGGGATTGTCTACAGAGCGTGGGCCGGGAGGTGCGTCTTCCGAGCGTAGAACTGGCAACCCTCGCAGGTTCGCACGACGTCGGTGGCGTCGGCGACCGCGGTGGGCCAGTAGAAGCCTTGTCGAAATGCGTTACCCATGAGGTTGCGCGGCGCGGCGTGGTGACCGCAAATGCCAGCGTGGATGTCACAGATCAGCTCCTTGCCCTCGGGGATGGGGAAGCATCGCTGCAAAACGCCCGAGGGACTGCGTTTGTACAGTTCGTCGTCGATTAGGACAAAGGACTTGGTCCGCCTAGAGAAGCGTCGTGCCTGAGCGCGGTCTGAGGGTAGGATCCCTCGAATCATCCAGTTGAGGTACTGGGTGCGCCAATCATGCGGAGATGGGGCTTCGTTGATCTCCATTGCTTTGGCCTCGTCCATGGAGGAGGTCTCGAAGTCACTGTCCATGGGCTCGGCCTCGTGCGCCGAGGGGTTCCCACCGGGGGGGCGTTCGAGGGGCCTGGTTCCGCCGGATCCTTGAAGTCGACGGAGGGCTTGGTGACGTCGCGACCAAAGATGTTCGGGGGGACGGTGGTCCGCCCTGACGCGATCTTTGCTAGTTCATCGGCATCCTCGTTGTACTTGCGCGGGACGTGGTTGAGTTCTAGGCCGTCGAACTTGTCTTCGAGGCGGTGTACTGCACTGCAGTATGCCTCCATCTTCGGGTCGTGACAGCTAGACTCCTTCATCACTTGGTCGATGATGAGCTGAGAGTCACCGCGTACGTCGTGGCGCTTGACGCCAAGCTCGATGGCGATGTGGAGGCCACTGAGGAGGGCCTCGTACTCCGCCATGTTGTTAGACGCAGGGAAATGCAGGCGTATTACGTAGCGCATGTGCTTTCCGAGGGGTGAGATGAAGAGGAGGCCGGCGCCGGCGCCGGTTTTCATCACCGACCGGTCGAAGTACATGGTCCATCATTCAGCTTGGATTTGTGTTGGGGGTAGCTGAGTGTCCGTCCACTCAGCGATGAAGTCGGCCAAGACTTGGGACTTGATCGCCTTGCGAGGGGCGTAGGTGAGAGTTTCTCCCATCAGCTCTACGGACCACTTGGCAATTCTACCATCGGTTTCCCTGTTGCGGACTATCTCTCCCAGAGGGAAAGACGAGACCACGGTGACGGGATGGGCCTCGAAGTAGTGGCGCAGCTTGCGCCGAGCCAAGACCACCGCGTATAGCAGCTTCTAGATCTGCGGGTAGCGTGTCTTGGTTTCGGATAACACTTTGCTGATGTAGTACACTGGCCGTTGGACAGGCAGAGCATGGCCCTCCTCTTGTCTTTCGACAACGATCACTGCGCTGACCACTTGGGTCGTCGCAGCTACATATACATAGAGGGGCTCGCCGTCTATGGCGGGTGTAAGAATGGGGGCGTGAGTGAGCGATGCCTTTATCCTGTCGAGGGCTTCTTAAGCCTCGGGGGTCCACGTGAAGCGCTCAATTTTCCTCAGGAGTTGATACAGGGGCAAGCCTTTCTCGCCGAGATGCGAGATGAATCGGCTGAGGGACGCTAGGCATCCCATGACCCTCTGTACCCCCTTTAGGTCTCGGATCGGTCCCATCCGAGTGATGGCTGAGACTTTCTCAGGGTTGGGTTTGATGCCCCCTGGGAGACAATGAAGCCCAAGAGCATGCCTCGAGGGACTCCGAACACACACTTCTCGGGGTTGAGTTTTACCCCTTTGGCCCTTAGGCAATCGAATGCGATCCTGAGATCGGCTACCAGGTCGTCCGCCTTCCTGGATTTCACAATGATGTCGTCGACATATACTTCTACGTTCTGCCCGAGATGGTCCCCGAATATGTGGAGCATACACCGCTGATATGTAGCTCTCGTATTTCTGAGGCCAAAGGGCATCGTGACGTAGCAGAACATGCCGAGAGGTGTGATAAAAGAGGTCGCGAGCTGGTCGGACTCTTTCATCTTGATTTGGTGGTAACCGGAATAAGCATCAAGGAAGCATAAAAGTTCACATACCGCAGTTGAATCTATGATTTGATCAATACGTGGCAAAGGAAAGGGAAACTTCGGACATGCTTTATTTAAACTAGTGTAGTCTACGCACATCCTCTAACTTCCATTTTTTCTTCACTAACACGGGATTAGCTAGCCACTCGGGATGGAATACCTCCTTGATGAATCCGGCCGCCAGAAGTTTCTACAGCTCCTCGCCGATCGGCCGGCGCTTGAGCTCGTCGAAGCGTCGCAGGCGCTGCTTCACTGGCTTGGAGTTGGGTCGGATATCAAGGGAGTGCTCGGCGACCTCCCTCGGTATGCCAGGCATGTCCGAGGGGCTCCACACAAAGATGCCTGTGTTGGCACGGAGAAAGTCAACGAGCACCACTTCCTATTTGCTGTCGAGGGTGGCGCTGACCTGCAACGCCTTGTCGTCGGGGTGATTCGGGTCGAGGGGCACCTTCTTGATACCCTCGGCGAGTTCGAAGCTGCCCGCGTGCCGGTGCGTGGTGTCCAAGGCCTCGCTTGCCATCTTGTCGAGGGTGGCTGCGAGGGACTCGTCCTCCGCTTGAGCCTCCGCGTGCTCGACACACTCGACGTCGCACTCATAGGCATGCTCGAACGAGGAGCTGACAGTGATGACACCCCTCGGGCCCGGCGTGTTTAGCTTGAGATAGGTTTAGTTGGGGATGGCCATGAATTTGGCATAACAGGGACGGCCAAGGATGGCGTGGTAGGCTCCTCGAAACCCCACCACCTCGAAGGTGAGCACTTCCTTGCGGAAGTTGGCTGCCATGCCGAAACAGACGGGTAGGTCGATCTGGCCGAGGGGTTGGACTTGCTTCCCCGGCGCAACGCCATGGAATGGCGACTTGCTGGGGCGGAGCTTGTTCAGTCCGATCCCCATGAGCTCCAAGGTGTGGGCGTACATGATGTTGAGGCTGCTGCCTCCGTCCATGAGCACCTTGGAGAAGCGGGTGTTGCCGATGATGGGATCAACAACAAGCGGGTACCGTCCCGGGTGTGCGACGTAGTCGGGGTGGTCCTCTCGGCCGAAGGAAATAGTGTCCTCCGACCAGTCGAGGTAGGATGGTGTGGCCTTGGTGACGGAGAAAACTTCCCGACGCTCTCGCTTGCGCTGCCGAGAGGTCATGTTTGTCGTCGGTCCTCCGAAGATGAAAAAGGCGTTCTCCACCGGGGGGAACTCGTCGTCTCCACCTTTGTCACTAGCATCCTTCATCTTGTCCTTGTCGCGATGCGCGACGCGGTTGTAGTATTTCCGGAGCATCTCGCACTGCTCGAGGGTGTGGTTGACCGAGCCCTTGTGGTATGGGCACGGCTTCTTGAGCATGTCGTCGAACAGGCCGCCACCGCCTCGAGGGGGGCCTCGAGGTCCTTTGTGGTCCGGGGCAGCGACGAAGGCCTCGTCGGAGTCTTCCGCCTGCCCTGGTCCACGCTGGTTTGGTGGGGCCGGCTTCTTCCCTTTCTTCCCCCGCTTTTGTTTCTTGGCGGGGGCATTGGTCTTGCCGTTCCTGCCCTCTGCGGGCGCATCTTCCTTGCGCTTGTTCGGCTTGTCGTCGAAAATGGCGCCAACAGCCTCCTCGCCGGCGGCGTAGTTGGTGGCAGCGTCGAACAACTTGTTGGTCTTGGCGGGACGGCTTCGCGCAAGCTCTTGCACCAGGTTCCTGCACGTCGTACCCTCGAGGAAGGCGTTGATGACCTCGACATGGGTGACGCTGGGCAGCTCGGTGCATTGCTTGGAGAAGTGCCGCATGTAGTCGCGCAGGGACTCATTAGGCTTCTGCCGGCACCCTTTGAGGTCCCAGGAGTTCCCAGGGCGCACGTGCGTGCCCTGGAAGTTGAACACGAAGATCTGGACTAAGTCGGTCCAGTTGTAGATCTGGTCCGCGGGCAAGTGCTCGAGCCACGTTCATGTGGCGCCAGCAAGGTGAAGGGGAAGTTGTTGAGCCATGCTAGGCGGTAGTCGTTGAGCCAGACTGCGGGATCGATCTCGCCCGAGTACTTGACGAGGGTGGTGGGCTGTCGAAAGCGCGGGGGAAAAGGAGCGGTACGAATCTCCCGGCTGAACACACGGGTGCCCGGAGGCTCCGGTGACTCGCCTCTGTCATGTTCGGGGTCGAAGCGTCCACCCCGTCGAGGGGTGTACTTCCTGCCATTGATGATGTTACGGGCGTTGCCGTCGCCGTCATGTCCGCGCGTGTCGTGGAGACGCTCCTTTGCGGGAGTCTTTCCGATGCGGTCGTGCACCGAGGGTGCCTTCGCATCGTGCGCTGCGGCTGCCTTTCCCTTCCCTCCTGGTGGAGTGTGCACCGAAACCTCGTGGTCCTGCCGTGCGGTCCCACCGGGGTGCTTCGGGACTATCGAGCGCATGCGGGACGCGGAGCTCTCGGCCTGCTGCACAGCAGCTTGCTCGATGAGCGCCTGTGCCTCGTGGCACAGGTTGCGACCCGAAGTCGTCGACGGCTCGGGCATTGCTTGGAGTAGGTAGGCCGTAGCGATGAGTTTTTCGCCGGCTGTTTTCAGTTCCGGAGGTTTGTCGACATTGTCATCGGCTAGGATCTGCTCCCGGGCAACGCGCGCCGCCGCCTGGGCATGTGCGCCACACGCGGTTCGCTACTGCTCGAGTGCGGTGCGCAGCTCCTGTGTCTGCCGACACTGCTCGTCGAGCTTGGATTGAAGCTCCTTAAGCTGCAGCTGTGCCTGCCGCGCCGCCGAGCTTGACGAAGAAGAAGGGGTCGCGGCTGGCACCACTGGTTGGTTTGCCTGCGCGTCTGCCCCGCCGTTCCCGTCATTGCCCGGAGCATTGTCGTTTTGCCCGTCCGCGAGCTGGACCATGAAGCACTCCCGAGTGGGATCGTAATCCCCCTCACTGGAGTCCTCGGAGCAGGTGAGGCAGTAAGCCGCCGCGAGCTGGAACGAGCGGAAAGCGTCGGGGTCGCGGACCCCATAGTAGTCCTCGGCCGTGAAGTTGTCCATGAAGAAGCTGGTGTCGTCGGCAATCGAGCTCGCCGTCTCGCGGTAGGAGTCGTCAGGAGATGATGCGACGAGGTTGCGTATCGACAGGAGGTGATGACCCGGCAGATCCTCGTACTCGGCGAAGTTGGTGCTGGACGAAGAGGCGTAGGTGGCAGCGTTGCACATCCCGAAGGGAAAGGGCGACGGCGCAGTCGCGCCCCCCTGGGAGGCACTGGGGCTGCAGTCGGTGATGGTGCCGGCGTAGATGACGCCGAGGCACGTGATGACGAAGCGGCGGCCCCATCGGCCGCGACGCTGAGCTGCGACATGGCAACCTCAACCCACGTGGGGGAGATGAGGCGTGCCACCCGGCGCCGCTCCATGCGCACTTGTCGCGAGTGCTGGCCCGAGCGCCTGTTGGACCGGGCCAGTGAAGTCGGAGTGTCAGGGTTGCGTCTGGGCGAGAGGAGCTCCATGAGGTAACCGTTGACAGTTGCTCTGAACTCAAGACTCCCGAACCAAATCACGTACCCCGCTGGGAGCGGATCCGAGGCGCCCATGGGGAATGGGTTGGATCTGATCGCCATCCCTGGAGTTCAAATGGGAACAAAAGAGAAATGTCACGCAGCGCCCCTACCTGGCGCGCCAACTGTCGGTGTCCTGACTCGGCGGTCCGGACCCAACTAGTGATGATGCTGCGTGTTCCTCGTCCCAGATGTTGATGCAAGAGGCAACACAGTAACACACGAGTTTATCTTGGTTCCAGCCGTGGGGCCGTACGTCCAGCAAAGGGATGTGCGAGAGCACTGTACTGTCTTGCACCGGGGGTGCCTGTAGTAGGGGGTACAAGCGAGGCGAGAGAGGGAGGGAAACTCCCAATTCTCTGCTAGAGGGGAAGTTGATTGAGGCGAGTGCCAATATCGGGGCTCAAAAGAGCGTATGTGCTCTGTGAGTTGTGCTTAGTGTTGTGTTCTACCGAATGAGCCGACCCCTTTAAGGGAAAGCTCGCCTCCTCCTTTTATAGACACAAGGAGGGACGGTGTACATGCACATGCACAGGGGATCGCAGAAGTCGTCGTCTTTTTCCCGAATTGCGGGGGTGCAGTGGTCGAGCACTGTGGGAAGTACACTGTGGAGTATGGCGCCGGGCGTGGCAGTCGTCCTGAGCATCGTCCTTGGTCTTGCGGAGATCGCGCCGGCGTCCTGGCGGCTCCAGCGGGCGGCGTGGTCGTTGCTGTGTGGGGTACCGTCCTCCAGGTGTGGCGTGGCGGCGTTTCGAGGGTCCTACAGGCCAGGGTCTTGTCCTGGTCAAGGCCGGAGTTGCTTTCGAGGGTCGTGCCCATGCCGTTCAAGGGCTCCGCGGAAGGGAAAGTACAAAGGAGGTACGGGGAGTTGGCAGTATAGTAGCCGGAGCAGTGCCGAGCACGTCTTGCACTGCGTCGCAGGTTCCCACAGTGTCGCCACAGCGTCCGGAATGGCGGAGCAGTGACCGGAGTTGGCGGACGGGACTCCGGTCACAGCCACTGTGGGGAATGGCGGCCTGGCGCCGTCTGGCCTGGACGCTGTGGAGGAGTGGTTGGCATTTAATGCCTCCGTACGGCGGGCGGGTGAGCGGAAGGGCCGTTTGTCCTTTCCGTCGAGGGGTGGGCTCGAGCGAGGCGGAGATGATTCGCCCCTCCGAGGGTAGGCTCGCTACCCTCGAGCGAGGCGGAGATGATCCGCTCCTCCGAGGGCAGGCTCGCTAGACTCGAGCGAGGCGGAGGCGCGGGGCGCGGTCGAGGGCTTCGGCGGGGAGCCCTCGAGCGAGGCGGAGATCACTCCGCGGGTCCGAGGGGGTGCGGATTGGCCGCACTGCGTACGTAGGCCGCGTATTGGGCTTCTTTGAGTCCTTTCCTTTCTTCTAGATTGGAAGGAAACTAGGCCTTCGTGAGTCCGGTTGCCCAGCATGTGTTTGCGTTTTTAGGGCGATTTTAGTATACTGATTAGGGTGCCCCTAATCATGGTGCCCGACAAGTTTAAAATACATCTAGCAGATTCTAGATAAATATTTTAAACCACAAAAATATATTCCAACTATCTGAAAGTTCCCAAAACATTTCTCGAAGATAATTCGGATACGAGAGTCCAATAAAATACTTGGAGCTCATGAAAAAGATTTTAGAGTTCACAAAAAAAAAACGATTTAGCCCACTAAAAATTTGAGAATAATTGCCAGAAAATTTGGAAATTCTCAAGAAACCTTAAAGATGGGTAAACACTTTCTAAAAGATAATCACATTCTAAAATTAAATATTTTAGGGTGTGACAATTTTTGGAATGACTTATAATTTGAAACGGATGGAGTAATTTTTAAATTGAAAAAAAAAAGAAAAGAGCTGACGACACATTCCATGTGTCACCAAAGTTACCAAAGCTAATTTGACAGTAATTTATAGAAATTATGATTTTTAATTGTCAGTTAAGACGTTTAGTGGCAGACTATCGTTACGTCGTTTAGCGGGCTAAATAGCAGAGCAGCTGTCCTTTCGAGGTATATAGCCGGCTATTTAGAATCTTAAATTCTCTTATGAATGAGACGAAGTGGTCTACCTGACAGATCGATAGTGATTACCTCGCTAACTCGCAGCCCTGCAAGATTAGGGAGAAAAAAAATGTCAACCCATCCAGCTTTGTGAATTGTGATTGCGTCAGTTATACCAAGAGCGAAGCTATCCTCGCTCACTGGTCGCTTGCAGAATCACGCGGAAATTGGCCTCCAGTTTGTCCTTTTTCGGGAGAGAAAAGGAAAAGATTGGCCCCCAATTTGGTCCCCTGCACATCGATCGGACTTTCCCCTGCCCACCCAAACCCCCTCCCCACGCATGGCGCCGCCGGGCGCCGCCGCGTTGGAGGCCGGCGCCGTCCAGCTCCTGCTCCGCAACGTCGACTCCCGGACCACCGTGATCCGGGCGCGGCGGGAGGACACCGTGGGCTCGGTCCTCGACCGCCTCGGGAACGGCGCCGCCGACAGCGGGGGCGAGTTGCGCCTGCGCGCCGTCCACGCCGGCCGGGAGCTCCCCCGCGGGGCGACGGTCGGCGAGCTCGGCCTCCCGTGGGACGCCACGCTCCACGTGTCGTACCGGCTCGTCCCCGCCCCGCACGCCGACGCGCGGAGGCTCGCGTCCGAGATCGCCGCCGCGGCCAGGCTCGCCGCCGCGACGGTTGGCCAGGCGTACGTGGCCGTGTCCCTGGAGTTGCTCGTCAGGAGGTTCCTGTACTCGGCCCGCGCCGCCCACCAGGGGAAGTCGAACAGCGCCCTGGGCCCCGTCGCCGAGCACCTGGGCATCTTCCTCCGCAGCGGCGTCCCCGGCGTGCTGGTCCAGCTCTATCAGTCCGACGACGAGCGCCGCCGCGCCGAAGCCGAGCGCGCCATCCGGTGCTTCCTGTCCCCCGACCCCCCGGAGGGGAAGAGCATCGTCAAGGCGTTGACGGCGCCGGTGCTCTTGGAGTTCTGCGCGTCCTTCGACGCTGGCGCGAGCAAGGGCGACCCGCTCTACGCCGCGTTGCGAGCCATGGCCGCGACGGTGCTCTCCGACCCCGAGTGGACGCCGGGGCTCTGGGGTGACGTGCCGCGACGGCGGGTCGCCGAGCACTTGATCCGGCTTGCTAGGGAGACGGCGATTGCTGTTGTCGTAGAGATCGCCGGGGCGTATAGGAGCCAGAGCCAGCCCGCGGCGGCTAGGAGGAACTTGGTCGAGTTCAAGACCTTCTGGTTCGCGCTGCGCCCGCAGGTGCTTGAGCTGGACGCCGACACGCAGCTTCGCCCTTGGAGAAAGGTGCTGTCCCAGGCGCTGGAAGCCCTGCTGAAGAGCGTCAAAGACTGCATGACCAGGTTCGAGATGAATTTGCCGCCGGCGGCGGCGGCGGGGCGCAAGCATAACTCGTCGTCGAGCGCGCTGCCCAAGTGGACGGCCTCGCTGCACAGCGTCTGGGCCGTTCTGGCCGAGCTGGACGCGTGGTCGGATGTCCACCATGCCATGCGAACCACGCTGGCGGCGCACCCGAGGGCGGTCACCGCGCTTGTGCTGAGCGCCGGGAGCGAGCTCAGCGAGACCATCCGTTGGATCACCAGGCACAGAGACCTCCTCGAGTTCGAGGCACGGAGGCAACTGGCCATGGCAATGCTGCCGGAACTCGTCAGAGGTGCCAACGCGCCACCCCCGCACGAGATGCTGATCGATCGGGGGCGGCTGCTGCCGGACTCATTCGGGTACATTGCTCATGCGACACCCCAGGAGCTACGCGCTGTCCTGTCTGTGGCGTTCAAGCACGAGCAAGCCACCGGCCCCGGCGTGCTGAGGGAGTGGTTCTGCTTGGTGTGCCAGGCGCTGTTCAACCCGCGACTTGTTCTCTTCTCAGCGTGTCCACAAGATAGGAGAAGGTTCTTCATCAATCCAAGTGAGTTTGCTTCTGGTGGTCTGACTGTTTCACTGTACAACCCTGACTGTTCCTCTAGTATATTGGCATGATAATTTCCTCATTAGTCATTACAGAGATGCCACTTGATAGGTAGTTCAGAATTGTGTCCTCTATTAGTTCTATTAAGGTTTAGTGAAACTGGTCAGATAAATTGTACTTAAACATAAGCATATGCTTTCGGTCAGGTGAATTGGTAAATCATAAGAACTTAGTTTGCTTGTGTGGGCGGAAATTCATCAATACTGCAACCATCCATCATGTGGCTAAATTATGAAACTGGAACATGTTAAGATGATTTTTTTTTAAAAAAAATTTGGCCCATCCGGAAAAAAGGAACCAAACCTTTTACAGTGAAACTTGTGAGTTAGACCCACCAAAACTTTAATGCCAGCAATCTTCAGTCTATAGTTCCTGATTTTTAGGAAGCTTGGTGCATTTCTTCAAAAGATAGTATCCTTCTCATTTCGAACTTAACTCATAGTATCCTTCTCAGTTTGAACTGAACCTTTGCTTTAAGCTGGGTTTTTACTTCTTTTACTGAGTATTTATCTCTGTTTTCTGTTTTCCTCTGGGTTGCGTTCATACCACAGACAATAAAGTACCTTATCCCTGCATCTGTGGGGGCAGGGCATACACCATTTGAAGTTCCCAAATCTCAATAATGCTACACTGCTATCCCTTTTATACCTTTCTGACGTTCTGCATTTTCATCTGTATTGCAGCATCTGTTGTGGATCCACTGCACCTGGAGTACTTTGAATTCGCAGGGCGGATGATTGCATTAGCTCTGAGGCACAAAATATACGCTGGAGTTTTCTTCGACCGGACATTATTCTTGCAACTAGCTGGGAGACCTATTACACTGGATGATATTGCAGACACAGATCCATCCCTGCATGCAAGCTGCAAAAAGATCCTAGAAATGGATGCGAGTCTTGTGGATTCAAACATACTGGAATTAACATTTGTCCGAGAAGATGAGGTGTTAGGGTCTAGGACGGTCAGCGAGCTCTTCCCTGGAGGGAAGGATATTGCTGTTACTAGTGAGAATAGATACCAGTACATTGATCTGCTGATTCAAGATAGGTTCGTGAACTGCACCAGACGTCAACTAGCTTATTTCACTGCAGGATTTCGTATTATGTTCAACAAATGGAAACCCTGGACACAGTTCTTCGCGAGTTTGGATATAGAAGATTTTGATCGGATGTTGGGCGGTAGCAAGGGCACTATAGATGTGAACGAGTGGAGAGCTCAGACTGACTACCGTGGATACAAAGAAAAATGTCGCCAAATCAAGTGGTTCTGGAAGGTAAAGCCCAACTCTTTAACTCATATTTTACTTAAGTTAACTAGAAGGTTTTACCTCTTCCAGGACAGTGATTTTTTTTTATGAAAATGGAACATATTTGTCCAATGTTGCCTTAATGGAGATAGGAGACAGCAGCATGCAGTGATTTAGTTTTTTCACGAAAACATTTTCATATAATCTTTTACATGACAGGCCGTGGAAAACATGACGGTTGAACAGCAGGGGAGGCTACTCTTCTTCTGGACCTCAGTGAAGTGTTTGCCGTCAGATGGTTTCTCGGGGCTGGGCTGCAGGCTGTTCATATACAGGGCCTCCAGCTCGCGCGACCACCTCCCCACTTCGCAAACCTGCTTCTACCACCTCAACCTCCCAGCTTACACTTCGTTAAGCATGATGCAAAGGCGGCTGCATATGATCGTCCAGGAACATGTGAGCAGTGGCTTTGGTGCATCGTAGCTTCTGCTGCTTTTTGGCTCTATGTTGCTTTGTGCATAGAATGTTTGATACTGTGACTGAGATCATAGTAGCGATATGTTCTCTTAGGCTGTTCTTTTTCTCTTTCTTTTTTTTTTGAGGCTGTTCTTCACTGTAGCCTGTAGGAGACATGAAAGTCTCACTCCTTAGAAAAGCTCGCCTTATAACTTACATTCGATAAAAAATTGCTATTTCATCTGAGCTTCATTCTTTCATGCGACAGTGCGGATTGCCAATTCGCAGAACATGTAACATATTCTTCAGGTCAGAATGAGGATCTATACAGAACAATGATGTGCAGACACCAGGAACCATGGCTTCCATTAGCAATGTATCGACACCCCATGCTCGCTAAATAGTGCAACCTTTCTACTGGTGAATTTATACAGGCAGAAACGATCAAACAAATGCCTGGGAGTGGGAACACTAGGTCATCGGTCTAAGCTTGCCTGAATCAAATGGAGATTGTATAACTTATATCGCCTACTATACAGCCTCATGTGTCTGTTCAGATCAGCAGAGCTGTGAAAACCATCACAAACAGAATACCAGTACTAGCAGTAGCCTTGTGGGTATCAGAAGGAGGCGCACCAGGAGTTTCAGCACCCCTTGGGGAACCACCAGGCTCATTTCTTGGTGCAACAGGAGGAAGCGGTGTCTCCACCACGTCTGAGGCATTCAGTGTCGGCATTGGCGGCATAGATGGCGGCTGGGCTTTAAACTTTTGGAGTAACTGGTCAAGGGCGCCAATTGGAACAGCCTGCATGTAGTTGGGCATGTCATTTCCCAAACCTGTACAAGTGTTTTCTGCCAATACAAGAGTATGCAAGTGTCAGAAACAGGAACATATATACTGCAGTTAGTAAGTAAATACTATCACAATAACCCTACAAAAAAATGCTAATATCCGCCTCCCTAATCTATGGAAAAAGCAGGGCAAATGTGGGATCAGAATTCAGAATTGAAAATTTTGATATGGCACTAGGGCAAGGTACTGTGGAGCTGGAAAATGGTTGGAAACTAGCACTACCATTGTGAAGACTCAAAAATTGACCTAAACACCACTAGCCATGTTCACATGCTATTTTTCATTGTACCGTGCTGATGCAAGCGGCAACATGATGACCCACTATATGTAGATGGCAAATGAGACTTACTTTTGTATCTTCTAACCGTCTTCGGGAAATCAGTTATGATGCCTGACAGATTAAATGATTGAAAGTAGTAATTGATCTCCACAGTTTCATCTGAAAAGAAATCTAACGGTTGTGACACAAACTCATTCCGGAACACTTGAGCATACACAGCTAGCCCTGATGACTGTAGATCTTTCATAAGATTGTTCTGTCTGATGATAAAATCAAGACTTGATGTAAAAACAGAATTATCCTTATCAACAACTACAGCATCAGCAAACTTCTTCACAGCTTCTAGTGAGGAGGTAGAAACATCCCCAATGCCTGAGGGGAGAGTGTAAACAAGCTTGCATTTTGTTTTCTGTTGCTTCAATTTGACAAGAACAGCACTATCTTTTGACTGAATCAGGACCCCCTTGGCAGTCTGATTGTCGTATCCAGCAGCATTTAAGGCAGCATTTACAGAATCAACAATGTCAATTCCTAATGACTTTGCCAGAAATGCAGCATTCTGCAGTACAAACATAGAATGATAAATGAATAAAGAACACGATTTATTAAGAAAAGTTTCTAGATATTTGCCATCTGCAAAGATGCATAGAATATGCGGTAAGGCACGAGGGAAAATACAATCTTTAAATTATCTAAGCCCAGACCCAGAGGTCTATACAAGTATAAACTTGGTGTGCCTATACAAGAAACAGAGCCCATCAAGGTGACAACAGTTACACAAATTATACCATTTATAAATATAAAAATTTAAAATAGATCATGAGCTCTTCCTTAATATAGATTATGTTGATTATTCTTCAAGATATTGAAAGGTTACTATCTGGTTAACTTTTGCCCGTCACATAGTCATAATAGAGACATAAAACTCAGGTATAAGTTACAAAGTTTTAACTCTGGAATCATATCAGAATAAGTGAAATTTCGAGCAAAAGTATCACCTCAATAATGATCATGACACCGGACAAATCCTTATCCATTCCCATTGCTAGAAAGTCAGATAACTTCAGAAACTTCCCTTGATTTGTGTATCTTGGGTTCCTTACAACATAATACCGACTCAATGGGGAAGATATTTTGGCTGTAGGGAAAAGGACAAGTTAAAAGGCTAATGATGAGTTTGTGCTTTTTCTCAATAATACTAGAAAAGAAACTCACGTTGTATACTACTATTAATGTCATCCCAAGTGAGGTTGAATGTGAAGACTCCTGGTGTAGCCTGAATTTCTGAAACAACAGAAGCACGAGAGCTGAAAGGTGTTCTCTGCACATTTGTGGTATCAAGCAGGTTAACGGAACTCATGCACATAAGAGTTCCATCACTTGTCACTTGAACAGGACAATCAATGACATCTGCGCCATCATTAATTGCACTATGGTAGGCCAGGTCAGTACAGTCCGGATAGTCTCCACTAGCACCATTATGCGAAATAATTAAGGGTTCCCCTGTATAGAAACACTAAATAATTAAAATGAGCTGAAATAGAAGAAATTCAACCATCATGGCACAACAACTACTAAGGTAGGTCTTACACCCTGATGAGACATACCATGATCAGTCTTACTTGAATTCAGATTAGCAAAGCAACCTGCAGTTGAGGAGATTCAAAGGCATTAAAATTTGCAAGTTGCTTATTTCTTCATAGATATCATCATAAGTTTCCATGATGGGCACAACCATATCTTAAATGCAGTAAAGTTATTTTGAATCTACACTTCCAATCTATTTGATCATTGGACACTTTGGACACAAAACTAAATGAGGGTTTAGGGGACAAAAAAAATTTAGTTAATATAAGTTCCATAGGAGGATTGTAATGTATGCCTCTTACTCAATAAAAGTGCAAGTCCAAAGTATCATACGTAGAAGAGCAGAGGGAGTAGTTCGCATGCTAATATAATCATAAATGGTTAAAAAAATCAATAACAATATTTTAGTTAATTCTTTGACATGTACTTGGTAGCTTACCAATAGCCCCTGATGCCGTAATAGGGTGTTCTGACAATACACCATCAACAGAGAAGCCCCCATCGCTGATAAAGTTTAGGTATTCTGCCAATGGATCATAACTGTAGTTATAGGGGATAATTCTATCATTTGCAAAATCAGAGGCATATATTTCCAGCCCTGCACTGTGGGCTTCTGCTACAATTGATGTGGGTGCCTGTTGTAGATAGTTATCCTTTGTCACTGGCCAAATGTAGCTCTTAGGGACCATTATGCCAGATGCAATAGACTTAACAAATGTTAGGTTGCTCAAAAGTGAACCATATGTTCGGTGTATAGAATTATCTAAGAGGGCTTTATCAAGAAAGCTAAACACAAGCTTTGTTTTGCGATGAACTCTTCCAGATATATTTTGGAGGAAGCCCAGTTCAGGTGACGAGATATAATGCACAGATACATTCTTTTGGATGGAAAGTATGTAGTTCCTCATGTTCAAACCATGTTCTTTGTAGAAAATATCGTGCTACACACATGAAACAAGAAATTAGCTTTTGAAGGTAGCACTAGCAACAATAAATTCCGGTTAAGTTTTAGGAACAATAATTCAACCTGAACATTCAACCAAACAGAAGGCTGCTTGACGTCAAGGATGGTTGGCAAATCAGTGACAGAGAGGATAGGATATCCATCGAATCTGGTGGAGCGAGACCAAATTGCTTGAGTTACTGCTCAAAATATTAGATAATGAGTCAAGAATAAAGAAGTATAGTTTGCATCATTAGATCAGAAAAGTATTTTTAAGACAAAAGGCACAAATGCTCGAGTATACACAACTTAAGAGCAAAACGATGCCCACAATGTGAAAGTAGTTATAAATAATAAAATAAAACTAAACAGAAAGAAGAATCATAATATGTTACTATGTTTCGAGATTCATGACCTTGGTGGTACGTTCAGGGGCATATTTGCACATATTAGTTTTTTTCTTTGTGATGGAAAAAGACTACTACAAACTGTCAAACTTTATTATTAGTTTGTCGACACGACACATCGAAGATGTACAGAGCTTATGCAATTATCCAACTAATTGCTCTATGGTGAAATGGAAGTTGGCCGTGGCACTGTTATACTCACAAACGACAGACTGAAGCTCAGCCATGGTAAAGTCCGAAGCAAACCATCCCGTTTTCCGCACACCATCGATGACATAGGTCCAGCTCTCCTCTGCTCCTCCTTGGGTAGACGAGCCCGTAGTCGCGCGTCCCTGCCACATAACGGAGCAGATGCTTGACCGCGGTGAGGTGATCCTCCCGCGGCTCCGCCATGAACCGGCTCACATACCCCACGGCGAACCCAATGTCCGGCCGCATGTGCGTGAGGTAACGCAGTGCGCCGACGATGCTCCGGTAGCTCGTGGCGTCCACCAAGGGGGCAGTGCTGTCCTTTAACAGCTTCACCTTCTCCTCCATGGGCGTCTGGCACGCCCTGCACTCGCCCAATCCGCTCCGCTCCAGCAGCTTCCTCGCGTAGGCGCTCTGGCGGAGCGTGATGGCATTCCCGGTCTGCTCCACCTCAATGCCGAGGTAGTAGGTGAGTAGACCGAGGTCTGACATGCAGAACATCGACTTAATCTTCTCCTTGAATGCGTCGATGTCCCGCTGCTCAGCTCTGGTGATGATGAGGTCGTCGACGTACACGCCGACGATCACCAGGCCTCCCTTCGACCACCGTGTGTAGAGGGCATGCTCGGTGGCACACTTGGTGAAGCTGAGCGACGCGAGGCTGGCGTCGAGCTTGATGTTCCACGCGCGCGGTGCCTGACGCAGCCCATACAGGGCCTTGCGCAGGCAGAGCACCCTGTGCTCCTCGCCGGCGATGACAAATCCCGGCGGCTGCTGCACGTACACCTCCTCGGCGAGCTCTCCGTTGAGGAATGCCGATTTCATGTCCAGGTGATGGACCTTCCAGCACCTCACCACCGCCAGCGCCAACAGCAAGCGCACAGATTCCATGCGCACCACCGGTGCAAAGACTTCCTTGAAATTGATGCCCTCACGCTGCACGAATCCCTTGGCGATGAGCCGCGCCTTGTGCCGCACCACCTCGCCGTGCTCGTTCCGCTTCACCTTGAACACCCACTTGAGCCCAATTGGCCGGCAACCGGTCGGCGGATCCACTAGCTCCCACGTGCGGTTCTCCTCCACCGCCGCCATTTCCTCCAGCATCGCCGCCCGCCAGCGTGCCTCCTGTTCTGCAGCGGCGAAGTTTGGTGGCTCCTCTATGCTGCCCAGATGCAGCTCGAGGTCGTCCAGCACATGGGCCGCCTGCCCGGGCGGACTCCCCATGCCAACGATGTCATCCACCAGACGGAATCGGAGTGGCTCGCCGAAGTAATCGGCGTCGATGTTCGGGGAGGCGCTCAGCGGAGGCGTGACAAAGCGAATCGACGAAACGATGCTCGTTGCGGTGGAGATCGGAGTTCCCTACCCCGCTCTCAAGGGTGTCGCCTGCACCTCGCTCGAGGGTGTCACCTGTGCCGCTCTCGAGGGTGCCCCCTGCGCCTCGCTTGAGGGTGCCCCCTGCGCCTCGCTCAAGGGTGCCCCCTGTGTCGCACTCGAGGGTGTCCCCTGCGATTCGCTCGAGGGTGCCCCCTGTGCCGCTCTCGAGGGCGTCCCCTGCGACTCGCTCGAGGGTACCCCCTGTGTCGCACTCGAGGGTGTCCCCTGCGACTCGCTTGAGGGTGTTGCTTCCCCTTCGTCGTGAGCCAGCTCCCCCGCACCGGAGTACACCATGTACTCGATGGTGAAAGAGCTGCTCAGGCCGCCTGGCGTCGCTTCCCCATCGCCAGACTCCCAGCCCCAGCACGCCGCCTCGTCGAAGACGACATCGCGGGACACGACCACCTTGCTGCTGGCCGGGTCATAGAGCCGATAAGCCTTGCTCCCGCGCTCATACCCTAGGAACACCATGGGAGTGCTCCTGTCTTCCAGCTTGGCGAGGTTGGGCTTCGTCTTCTTCATGTGCCCGACACAGCCGAATGTCCTGAGGAAGGACACGTCCGGCTTCCTCCCGTGCCAAGCCTCGAATGGCGTCGTGCCCTTCAGGCTCTTGGTGGGCGCGCGGTTCAGGATGAACACCGCCATGCTCACCGCCTCGCCCCAGAACGCCGCCGCATCTTCTTGGCCTTTAGCATGCTCCTAGCCATGCCGACCACTGTCTGATTCCTCCTCTCCACGACGCCGTTCTGCTGCGGCGAGTACGGTGCCGTGAGGTGGCGTTCAACGCCCTGTCCCGCGCAGTAGAGGCCAAACTCGACCGAGGTGAACTCGCCGCCGCGATCCGTCCGCAGCACGCATAGCTTCTTCCCCATCTCCGTCTCCACCTGCGCCTGGAACTCCTTGATCACCGCTGGCGGCTCGTCCTTGCTTGATAGCAGGTGCAGCCACATGTAGCGGCTGCAGTCGTCCACCAGGAGCAGGAAATAGCGCCGTCCGCCGTGCGTTGCCGGTGTGATTGGCCCGCAGAGGTCGCCGTGGACGAGCTCGAGGGTGTTGCCAGCGCGGTAGCTCACCTTCTTGGGGAACGGCAGCCTCCTCTGCTTCCCGGCAAGGTAGCTGTCGCACGGCTCGCTGGCATGCTCGATCAGTGGCAGCCCTCGCACCATGCCATGCCGCGCCATCCTGGCCAGAGCATCGAAGCTCAAATGGCCGAAGCGCGCGTGCCAGCGCCATGCCGCATCGTCGCCCCTTGCCGCCAAGCACACCGGGCGCGCAATGCACAGCGCCAAGGTGTAGAGGCGATTCTTGCCGCACTCGACCTTAGCGAGCAGCTTCCACTCGCGGTCCCTGATCCGGAGCACGCCGCCGTTGATCAGCACCAGGCAGCCTCGCTCGTCGAGCTGGCCAATGCTGACGATGTTGCTCCGGAGCTTGGGGATGTAGTACACATCCGTCAGCACCTTGTGCTTGCCATTCTTGCAATGGAACACGACTGTGCCGTGCCCCTGGATGTCGACGCCGGAGTTGTCCCCGAACTTCACGGTGCCGACGACTCCGGTGTCGATCTCGGAGAAGGCCGTGCGGTTCCCAGTCATGTGGTTGCTCGCGCCGGTGTCGAGGTACCACAGCTCCTCTGCCTCCTCCTCTGCTCGCCCGAGGTTGACCCGCGCACGCGGCTCATCGAGCTCGACACGCCCGACGCGGTCCTCTGCCTCGGTGTTGATGGCGCAGACCAGGGCCATGAGCAGCGTAGGCTCTTCCTCGTCATCCTGGGCGAGGTGCGCTCGCTCCTGGCGCCGCAGCTCCTTGCAGTCGCGGGCCCAGTGCCCGATTTTGTCGCAATTTCGGCAACGATCCTTGTCGGCGGCACGATCTCCGCCGTCCTTGCCGGCGCCCTCCGTCTTCCGCCGTGGCTTGCCGCGCCGCCTCTGCCGCCGCTGCGCAAAACAGAGGAGCCCTCCCCCTGCTTCCTCTCGCGCAGGCGCGCTGCCCACTGCTCCTCCATGAGCAGTAGCTGGCCGCCGGCAGTCGTGCGGGCGGGGGCCTCCGTGCGGTCCTCGACCGCCTTGTGCCGCCCGGTGACGTCCTCGATCGAGAGCGTGCTCATGTCGAGCAGCGTCTCGATTGAGAGCGCAATCTGCGCGAACCGGGGCGGCACGACCCGCAGGTACTTGGCCACCGCTTCCTCCTCTCCGATGTCGACGCCAACCTGAGCTAGCTGGCTTACAAGTGAGGTGAGCCGCAGCGCGAAGTCCTCGATGGCCTCTTCATCGCGGAACGCGATCGCCTCGTACTCCCGCCTGAGCTGCTGCACCTTCGCCTTGCGCACACGGTCGCCGCCCAGCCGCATCGTCTCCAGGCTTTCCCACGCCTCCTTGGCGGAGTCCTTAGCGCCGAGCGGGACGACGTACTCTGCCGGCACGGACTTGAGGATGGCCTCCATGGCCGACTGGTCGTCTTCTTCGTCAGCGGTGGCCACAGTCACCACCGCCCACAGGCGCCTCGCCTTGAGCATCACCTTCATCAGCACCACCCACTCGGCGTAGTTCGTGCGAGTGAGCATGGGGTACTGCGCGCCGCCGACGTCCCGCACCGTCTTCTTCACGACGTACGTCATCTGGCGCCCACGGCCACGCTCCTGAGAACACCCGCGCCCATGCTCACGATCCAGAGAAGCCATGGCCACCAAACTCGAACACTCAAGCTTTGATACCACTTGTTGGCACTCCCTCACACACACATAACACCCTCTTGCTTGCAGGTGGAGGAAGAAGATGAGAGAAAGAAGAAGGACTCAGGAAGAGCACACGAAGTGGAGCTGCTTAAGACTCTGAGCTGCAACTGTTCTCCTCTTTATAGACACACCGGTCAAACTGAGAATTTACAAGGCATGACTCTACAGTACAATGCAGCCATGACTATTACATGTACAGCCATCTACTGCTACCATGCTGCAACTTGCAGCGGCTACTATGCACAACAGTCCTTTGCCGCCCAAGAGTAAATGACAGGCTTGACTGAGTACAAGCTAGTGCTAGTACTACTACTAGGCATGGAAAAAGCAAGCATGAGCATGAGTAATTATCTATCATGAATGAGTTTTTTTATCGTACATAAATGAACTAGTTGGGATGATGACAGAAGCTTAATAGTGAGGGAGCGCATGTTTCTTATTAAAAAGGAGTACATTTGATGCTCTGATGACAGTAATATATATGGAAAATAGGTGGGCGCCAGCATAATATAATGGCTTGTCACCTGTGAGGGAATTCTTCTTTGTTATTGTAATAAGACACCCATTTTTTGTGAAAGGATTTCCGTAGGTTCCATTAGGGCATTGGCATTGAAAAGTTCCTGGGAAATTTTTGCACTCTCCGTAGCAGCCATGTGATTCCTTGTTCTGACACTCATCTATGTCTGAAACATACTTGCACAACAAAGCAGAACCGTTAGCACGCTATATGTTTGAAAAAGAGAAGCATCATATATACCTTTCGGTAAGCAATATTGTTAATGTAATGCCGTGTGCTAACTGGGGGATAAAACTAAATATAATGAGGCTATATATATAGATGAGCAATAATTAGTAGCTATTATTGAGGAGGTGCAAATAATGAATCTGAGTTGCATAGTGAAACCTTGGCATCCATTTGGGACTGAAGCATTGCCCTCGAAGCCATGAGGACACTGGCAGATAAAGCTTCCCTGCGTGTTCGTGCATTTGCCGTAGCAAGGGTAGCTCTCTGGAGAACTGCACTCATCCACATCTAAAAAAGCACATTGATGGACTTTAAAAATTAGAAACTTGAGTAAAGCTTGCTTATTCATGTAGCTCAAGGGTACCTTTTCAAAAAAAAAAAAAAAGCAGTTACTCTGACTCTATTGCTATATACCTTTGCATCCATCGGCGATGTAAGGATTGCCTTGATAACCATCAGAGCACTGGCACTTGTACCCTTTAGCAGGACCCATGGCATAATCTGACGTGTTTAGGCAAGAGCTGTAGGCACTGCGGCATTCTGGGGCAGACGCATTTGTAGGACATGTCATGTTATAAGCTATCATCCAGTTTAGCGTTTGCCTGGTTTCAGGAGTCCCTGTTTCACTCATAATGGTATAATTGTTACCCTGGTCAACTATGTAGATGGAGTTTGATAACTCTGTACCGGGGTCGAATGACCCGTCAAGCTTGTTGATCTGGATGCTGTAGAAAGAATAGCCTATATAGATGTTTGCCTGACAGCATCCAATGCCTATGCAGCCGCCACGAACCACCACAAGATATCCAAAGTATTTACCATCTTGGTAAGCCGGCGGACATACAGAGCTGCAAGAAGCGACCAAGCTGTTCTCCTCTCCTCCCCGGACGACGGCCTGGACGTTGCAGCTGTCCACCAGCAGCATGTTTGTGTCCTCCGACAGGAAGTAGGGCCCGTCTTGCGGGAGGCGGCCGAGCCCCCATGTCCCGTTCATGGCGCGGCCGTCACCACCGCCGCCGCGGCGCGCGAATTCCACGCGGCTGCTGTTGATGCGCACCGTGGCGTTGGGGGCGGAGATCTCCAGCACCTGCACGGTGCCGTCGCCCAGGAACAGCTTCGGCGGCCGGAAGGAGAGGTCGCAGGTGAGGTTGAACCAGGTGGCGTGGTAGCAGCCGGGTTCGATGCCGAACGGGTACGGGACGCTGATGTTGCCGCAGCTCCTGGTGCAGTTTGGAGCAGCTGCCGCCGCGCCTCCGAACGGCGGCGGCAGCAGCAGCGTGGCAACTACGGCAGCGAACGCTGCGGCGACCCTCTTACTTTCCACTGCCTCCCCCATGTTTTCGTGCATGCAGTTTTATGCAAAGATACTAGCGCACAAGCCGATCGCGATCATCTACCCATCTATGTATATATAGGCCGCCTGTGGTTTCCACCCATCTTCCTCGCTACAGCAAAAGCTACCGGGTTCTACCGGTGATTTTCGGTACACATCACGATTCACTGTCGTTTACTCGTTTGTTAGTCAGTCTACTCCATCCCCGGAGCAACGTGTGTGTGCGTCCATGTGTTCCTTCCTTCCCAAAGGCCTCGTTCGGTCGTCGTTCTCGTTCCCACACCCTACCAATCACCGCCGAGCAAAGTGCCAGCGGGTCATTTTCTGAATGGCATCCTTTTGAAAAGAAAAATTCTGAATGGCAGACCCGGGTCGTGGGTCGACGGTGGAGGAGACAGGACAGGAGACCTACCAAGCTCACACACACACATCAGCAATCAGTTCCCTGTCTTCTGATGATCCAATGTGATGCTGATGCTATGCTAAACTGCCACGACGATCAGGTGTAGTATTTCAGATTCCCAGGACACACATCAACACAAGCGATTCTTTGAACTTTTTTTTTCTGAAAACCACATGTGAAAATGAAAACGAAATGGGGCAGGTGTAAGGCCCTGTTTAGTTGGTGAAAAGTTGTTGGTTTCGATACTGTACCACATTTCCTTGTTACTTGACAAATAATGTCCAATCATGGACTAATTAGGCTTAAAATATTCATCTCGTGCTAGTCAGTTAAACTGTTTAATTAGTTATTTTTTCAACTGCATTTAATGCTCCATGCATGTGTCCGAACATTCGATGTGACGGATACTGTAAAAAAAAATTGGGAACTAAACAGGGCCTAAGTAACGAAACCTCCGCAGATGCATCGAGACCAGTGTCGGAATTAAGGGGGGCTGACAGGGGCCATAGCCTTCCTCAACAAAAAAAGTTAATATATAGTGCATAATTTGTTGATGAAATTAGATCAATTTCTGTAGAAAATCAATGCAAAACTAAAAGGACTAGTTTTTATTGGGCATCAAAACATAATTTTATTTTAATGTTTTCATTGAATTTTTAAGGCATCAAAACATGCTCTAAAATTTATAAAATTTGAAAATTAAGATTCAGTTTGAACTCAGTTCATCATGTTAATTTATTTCACTCATTTTCCACAGAAATTTTAAAAAAATTATTAAGATAATCAAATTTGCTACAAATTTTCCCTTTATGAACAAACTTAAAATATTGCTATGGAACATCAATCAAATAAAATTAATATGGTAAACTAAAGTTCAATAAACCTTATGTTTCAAATTTGGTAAATTTTAGAGTATGTTTTGATGCCCTAAAAATTCAATGAATCTTAAATTTTACCCGTATTCAAATATTTATATTTCAAAAAAAATTCATTCCAACAAAAAATAATAGTTAAATAGTTTTCTTATCACCTACTATACCTATGTAAAATAATTCATAATTGTTAGACCTATTTAACTTTGGTATTCCTTTAACTTTTTTTTCTTGCTATGAAAGTTGGAGGAAGAAAAAGGAAAAACCGCTCTGCTGTGGCGAAAACCAAGGTGGTTTTGGTTCGGGGGGGGGGGGGGGGGGGGGTCAAATGGTTTCAAGTGTTCGACGGTGTAGGATGTCCGGTTTCGTAATTCAAGGGGAAATACAGACTTTGGCAAGAGTTAGGGGGCTAAAGTGGACTTGTGCCAAATGTTTATTTTAGAAATTTAGGGATGAAGTGCTTCGGCTGAAAATATTTTCATGTATTTGGCTGCTTGATTGCTCAGTGTCCGCTTCAACTGACAAATCCCTTTTGTGGAAGTAAAGTCTTCAGTTAACTCATAATGGTGTAGTTTGGGCACTGTCGTGTTTCCTACCATCCTTGATGAATCTTGTAGAGCAATCTACTTTCTAGTTTGCAAGTTTCAAAATGACATGACTATTTCCCTCTATTTTGCAAGTTTCAGAATGACATGACTATTTCCTTCATCGTAGGACATTCCATACGCATGGAGTTCAAATGAAAATGTGGGAATTGACTTGGGCTCCACATGTAAATTGGAGTTTTTGGTCATTGGAGTTTTTTTTTTCTGCACCAACTAATCTGTGTCGTACTGTTGGCTCGCCATCAGTTTTGGGGAGGAGAAATTGTGAATTCTCACATTGGCATCAACAAATCCGTGTCATACTGTTGGTTCAGTCGCATTTCCAGAATACATGAGCGAATGGATTTCAGGGAAAAAAGAACTTTCCGCCAATCAGAAATGGATGAAATGAGATGGCCTACTCAATTTGCTAAATAATGTCCACCTCAGGGAAAGAGGAGGACGAAGCAGACTGGGCTCTTCCCCCAATAAACAGCTTAAGATTGGAATGTGCCTTCAGATGCAGAGTAAGATTATCTTACTTTACTGTCAGAGATATCATCAAGAAGAACGTTCGAAGTTTTGACATGCCTATCGAACATTTGGAGATGCACCAATCTTTTTCTTTGAATGGAGAGATGTACCAATCTTTAATCTCACATCAACCATCAATTCCTTGTTTGTTCATCCAATGTGATGCTGATACTACACTAGATTATCACAATCAGGTGCGGTGTGTATACCTCAGCATCTCCCTCAGATTATCACAATCTACGGGGCCGGCTTCCGACATGGAGGAGGCTGAGCAGTCCGACCAAAGCTTTCTCGCCTCCCCTACACGATGCGTGACCTCCCCTAAAATGTCTCTCCGAGCCCTCGACAACGGAGGAGGAGGGGACGCGGCGGGGAGATCCGGCGGCGAAGGGGGAGAGCTGGAACCGTTGAGGCAACACCACATCGACTCCATGCCCCTTCCATTACCGGTTGAGGCTTAGCTCATGCGATTGAGCTCGTCACCTATAAACAAGGTGGTGGTGATGCATTGATGCTTGTGATTGCTTGCTTCATCTTCTACTAGCTCTTTAGGTTGCGAGGACAGTGAGGTTGCCTGGTTCGGATTGGACATTTGGGATATTCTTACGTGCTGGTATGTTGCAGGATGCCGCGGCACAGAGTTTGCAAGGGGGAATGGCGTGCAGGACTGCAGGTGGTTGTGTTCGCAATTCGCTAAGTCAAAGACCGTGCCCGAGGACTGCTCTGAGGTTGGTTGTTTTGACCTGAGTCTGGGTTTTCCATATTGCAGGTTTATGTTTCATGTATGTTGTGTGTTGGTTTTGCATCTCTGAAATTCTTACTGAGAAAAAGGTGAAAAGGGTCATAATTTGGGCCCTTCATCCTTTCAGAGTTTCAATGATGACCCTTCATGCTTTCAGTTTCAGTTATGTTTGCATACTATACACACAAGCACTCCTGGTTGAGAATAGTCTAATCTTCTTGTTTACCTTGCATACCATGGTCTGAAGCTATCAGTGAAGATGACTGATAAGTTACTTCACAACATTTACAGTTTATGAACTTCTGAGAACTTTTGTTATGCTTCACTGTCAAATTTTTTCAGAGCTCTATACAAACAAGTAATAAGTTGGGCTGGTACTACTAGCTAGCAGCAAACACAGTGCACCATACTGAGTTTGAGTACTAGCTAAGAGGAACACACAGGATTGCTCGTTTTTGTTATCCAGTGGTGTATGCAATTAAGATTTGCTGTTGACTTCTAACCAAAAGCCACTGTATACTGTACCTGTTTATTTTTACATTTTGCTACTAGGAATGTACCAATGTCTTCTTCTGCAAGAAGGCCGTCTAGTGTCAATATTTTATTTCTTGATGTATGCAATTAGTCTGAACTTATGTTTATGTCTAAATTTTTACAGGGAGCTCAAGGTAGATTGTATTCTGCTTGTCGGTTACTTGAAGTTTGTTCTTGTTGAGCTGGTTCAAGTGTAAAGATCGATCCTGAATATCACCCTTCACTGTTCCCAGCATTCGTTGGACCCTTCACTGTTCCCAGCATTCGTTGGCTAGGGCTATTATTGTTTGAAGATGCATAAAGCAGTTATTGCATCTTTTTCTCGAACACTTCTTTTTTCCTCAAAACCAGCAGTTAGTGCATTTGCAGCAAGGTACATTACAAATACGTGTATGCCCACACTATTATTTTAAAGTAAAGTGACATCTTAGAGTTACCTCCAGTTTATATGTTGCACACTTTAATGGGAATATCTGTGTAACTGTTATACAATGTATGATTACGCTGGGTTTGTTTATTGTGTATTGATGCTAAACCACTAAATCTATTTAACTTCTAGAAGAATTTTTTGTTCTTTTAACTTGATCATAATTCCCTATAATATGCAGGTACTCAGGATCTACTGTGCACTTTGCTGATGAGCATAATGGCACAGGGAGAACTCTAACCCAAAGAATTGTGCCTGTGGTAGCCATATTGGTGTAACTGTTATACAATGTATGATTAAGCTGGGTTTCTTTATTGTGCATTGATGCTAAACCACTAATTCTATTTAACTTATAGAAGAATTTATTCTTTTAACTTGATCATAAATCCCTATAATTGGAGGTACTCAGGACCTACTGTGCACTTTGTTGATGACCATACTGGCACAGGGAAAACTCTAACCCAAAGAATTGTGCATGTGTTAGCCAATGATACCCGTGAGCAATTGGCTGCTAAAATCCTTAATGAGGTAACATTAACATAGCACATTTATATGGTGCACTATGATGGGGTCGAGAAATCCACGAACCCCGGCTATCCAGGACCTACCACTGACGGCGAGGAAGCGCCTGCAGACGTGCATCACGCTGCAACCGTCAGTGGACCATGCATTTCCTGTTTAATAGCAAAGCGAGTGGCCTTTTTTTTTTACTCCGTGAGAACGGGGAGTCGAACTCCCGACCTGCAGGATGCACAGCTACCGCCCTACCACTGTGCTACGCGCACGTTCTCATTAAGGATAAATGAGAAACTCGGGGGAGGTCACCCCCCAGGTGTCGAGTTTTTTTATATGGTGCACTATGATGGCTATCCTGATTGCTTAGCACTTAGCAGAGGTTTGGTATTATCTATATTCTATAGACTAATATTTTAAAAAAAAACTCGGCCGGGTGGGGAAAGACCGCCCCACCGGTATTAGCTTAAGAAGAAGCCTCGGCTTCCCCGACCGAGAAAATCCCCGAACCCTGGCCCCGCCCTGACACTGGGAGATGTAACCCCTGGGAACTACCTGCCTGGGCCATGTAAGGGTCCTCAGGCCGACCTGGGTCGTCTCACAACCAGTGCTTTGGCACACGGGACCAGCGAGGGGATTTTTTTACCCTCAGCCTGAAATTCGCTCCCACGGAGAGTCGAACTCAGGACCTGAGGGGTGCCGCCAGAGTGACTAACAACTGGACTAGCATCCTTTTGGCTCTATAGACTAATATCTTGATTGAACATTTCAGGAGCATCATGTTTATGTTGGGGCAGTTTCTTCCTTGTGCGATGACCAACTTGTGTGGTGCGAAAGCGGTGTTCCTCTTATCAGAAGTGTAAGCGAGATCCTTGCCTATCTCTAATCAATCTAGGTCTATTGGCCGGCCAGAGCCAGAGGTGCACACGCCTAGGCCTGGCTGGGCCTAACCACATGTATAGCACAATGGCTTGTCTAACAAGAAGCCTTACAATTCCTGATGAGTACACCTAATTCATTATACGGTTCCATGGACTGAGGAGCACACGTTGGAAAAAATAACTTGTTTAAATTTTGAAAACAAAAATCACAATGCCTTGCTCGTTTTTCAACTGACACGTTGTGTGGCTTGCCTTCTCTTCAACTATAATATATTGTTCTATGCCTTAACTAGACAAGAGCATATCTTCATAGAGCTTCTCCCTTCCTTTTGTACAGTTGCACTTTGGAGTTTCATGTTATGATTTGAGGAAGGCTGCTGCCATGAATGGCTACTGCAAAATCAATTGTAGAGGATAGTGAATCTGGTTGTATGCAAAAAACTTCCAACATGTGTTCCACCAAATGAGTTTTCCGTATCTTATTTTCTTCTTAATTCTACAGATGTTAACACTTAGCACTAGTGATGTTTTTTTCTTAGGTGTTGTGTTGTTTCTTCAATTGTAACAATGTAGCTTTTGCAAGAGGGAAGAATGTGGTGGTGGTAGCCATTCCTTGACAACCATCTCAAACAGTAAGGTTCCGCGGTGTCTCCATTCATTTTGATTTGAAATTTCTTCATTTAAACGTTGGGTTTGGGTTGTAGGATGATTCTTTGCTAGTTTGCTGCTTGAATTCATCCAGCATCGTTACAAATTTATTTTCAATTCTGAGAAAGATGGCCAGACTGCACGTTATCCAGCCAAGCTGCATTTCATTTACCAGTCGCAGGCGTTCATCGATGCCTACATTTTGCTGTCCAAATTGTACCACATCGCACTTGCACTGCCACATATCATTGCAGGTGAAAACAGGCAGAAGAAAACAACTGAGTTGCATTTTCTCAAAAAGAGATGTACAATACTCTGCCTGTTACTCCTTGGTCCTTCCAGGCTTACCGCAAGCTGGAAAACAATCTAATAACATGTGATGTTCGATTAACAAACTTTAAGCACATCAATACTATCTGTAGAGCTTTCATGAAGGGAACTACATAAAATTAGCATTGTAACAAATGCATTTACCAAAATATTTTCAGAACAATCTAGAGCAAATGTGGAAGCTCATCATTGTTCATGACAGCATATGTTCATCGGGGGTAGGTTGCTGACAAAATTATTTCATCTTCCATTGTGTATTGTCTGCTTGCTTCCTTATTAACCTTTTCAATTGACATGCAGTGAACCAGAGTGTTATGCTCATTATATCCCCTTGGTGCCATAATACATGGAATCTGGTTCTTCTTAACTAGTAAGTTTTCAAGTCTCATCTCAGCTTCTCTCATTGTAGGTCGATCTTCTCTCCTCAATTTAGTACACATTGCCGCTAGTATAGCTACTTCGTAGACTTCTCCATCTTCATCCTTGATGATTTGAGGGTCTATGAGTTCAACCAGTTTGCCTTCTGTGAGTAGTGAGACAAAATGTGAAACAAGACCATCCCCATCATCGGTCCGATAGACAAATGGTTTCTTTCTTGTTAGTAATTCTACAAGAAGTACACCAAAACTGAAGACATCACTCTTATCTGTTAGTCGGCCAGTATAATAGTATTCTGGATCCAGGTAACCAATTGTTCCTTGAACCGCTGTAGTGATTCCTGTTTTGTCAATCGGGATATATCGTGAAGCTCCAAAGTCAGATACTTTTGCAACCAAACTGTCATCAAGTAGTATGTTGGAGGACTTAATATCTCTATGAAATACTGGCATTGAAGTAGCTGAATGTAAATAGGATAGTGCTCTGGCAACTTCCATCGCTATCCTCATTCGATCATCCCATGGTAGTGATATGGGTCCTTCAACATGAAGATGCTGATAAAGGGTTCCATTTGAAATGAACTCATAAACTAGTAATGGGACTTCTGTCTCAAGGCAGCATCCTAAGAGCTTCACAACATTTCTGTGGTTTACTTGAGAAAGAACTACAACTTCATTTATGAATTCACTGATTTCCTTTTGTACCATTATCTTTGACTTCTTAATTGCCACGACATGCAGATCTAGAATTCCTTTAAATACAATGCCATGCCCTCCACCACCAATCACACGTGCTCTATCAAAATTATTTGTGGCCTTCTCTAGCTCTTCTAAGGTAATCATCATCCTTCCACCAATATCAACATTCCGCGATATCAACTGTTGCAACAGTAACCCATGATTTTGTTTGAAAATTTTCTCCTTTGTCTTCCTCACCTTATGTGACTTGAGTTTACGAATCACGAAGGGACCACCAAGTGCCAGAATCAAAAGCCATATGCCACCGTAAACTCCTAGCTCAATGCTTAGGTCTAAAAAAGATAATAATAATAATGTTAATGATGTGCCAACTTCATGAGTTTGGCGCAAGCATGCATATTGAACTGAGAAAGATGAAAGATGCACGTAGTTATTGTCAAAGTTTACAATGAAAGCTTTTTACTGTTGGAGAACTTGTAAAGTTATCATTACAGAAATACGAGAAAGATATAAGGCAAGGTAATCGGTTGAAGCAGTGGCTTTTTCACCTGTAATTACCAAGGAGTTCTTGATTTTATTACATCCGTCCTGTGTGAAGGGATCTCCATAAGTTCCTTTAGGACATTGGCAGTACAAATTGCCACTGAAATTTTGGCAGGTTCCATAGCACGTGAACCCTCCCACGTGCTCACACGGCTCAATGACTAGAAGAATACAAGGAAACGAGGTAAACAAATGAGTCCACCTTATATGCTGGATATGAAAGTCAAACGTTTTAATAAGCAGTGGCACTGCATGATATTCTTTTTGTCTAAACTGCAACAGTCTTTCTTGAGTATATGAAAACATATAAATCAAACTAGATAGGTAATTTATCTATATTAGTAGCCCCATATATTACTGCAAGCATGAAGTTGGGCCAAATTCTCAAATATGTGGCACTCTCTCTGATAAACGATGGTTTGGGTTTGGTGTGGTTTTCAACATGTGCCTTTGATCACTAGTTGCTTTTATAATGTAGTATTTTACAAAGTTCAATAAAATTTGGTATTACAAAAGTATCTCTCAAGACAATTTATACATGTGAATTCATGTGTGAAAACGAAATATTTTAGCATTTACTGATCATCAGTTTTGAAAACGAAACATTTACTGATCATCATAAAAACTTGACAACAAGAGGAAGATAGCATTTCCCGCTTCGAACTAAGAAGGAAGCAGGGCTCGAGCCCTGAGTCTCCTAACTGAGAGCAAGCTCCACTAGCCAGCAGCCCGCGGGCGCACCTTAAAAAGTTTATCATTGAAGATTCATGTAGCCGGTAAGGTTTCTTGTGGTGGAATCTGCCACCCGGGTTCGAGTCTTGACTCGATTTATTCTAGGATTTAACTAGCACTATTCTTTCAGTGGTAGACGAGGCGTAGAGATTAAAAAAAGCAAAGTTGGTAGCAGATTTATGCAGTCCATGGATCAGGGGAAAAAACAAGTTGATTAACTGTTACCTTGGCATCCATCAAGGACGTAAGGGTTGCCTTGGCTACCGTCAACACACTCGCATATGTACCCACCATGGCCAGCATTAGTAGCGGGATATGAACAAGAGCTGCGGGCACTGAGACATTCAGATGCAGGTCCATCTACCGGACATGTTGAATTACTGATTACCCAGTCTAGCGTAACCGCTTGCGTAGTCTCAATGTCAAATAGCTCTGGAGGTCCTGGGCTGTAACTGAAAACCCCATCAACCATATAGATGGAAGCTGAATTGGAGGGCAATGTACTGTCGAGGAAGTGGACCTGAATGTTGTAATGAGAGTAGCCAAGAACGATGCCTATTTGACAGCAACCAATGCCCGTGCATGCTGTACTTCTAGCAATTGCTGATCCCTTGTCATCAGATGGGCATATCGCAGTGCAAGAACCGATCAGGTTGTTCTGCACTCCGCCCCGGAGGTCGACCTGGATGTAGCAGCCTTCCGCGAGCAGCATGCTCGTCGTCTCCGACAGGTAGTACGGGAAGCTGACCCCCCATGTTGTGTTCACGGTGCGGCGGCCACCGCCACCATCATCGACCCCAAAGTCCATGATGCTGCTGCTGTTGATGCGTACCGTGGCATTGGGAACAGAGATCTCGAGAACCTGCACGGCGCCGCCGCCGAGGAACAACTTGGGAGGCCGGTGGGAGCGGTCGCAGGTGAGGTCGAAGCCCGCGGCGTGGTAGCAGCCGGGCTCCACGCCGAACGGATACGGGATGTCGATGTTGCCGCAGCTCCTCGTGCAGCCACCAGTCCCACCACCGGTGGCTGCTGCAGCCGGTGCCGCATCGCCGAACGGCAGTAGCAGCAGCAGGAGGAGGATGCTAACTACAGCAATGGATGCTACAACTCGGCTATTTCTTACCCTGTTCATGTGTGCGTGTACGCAAACTGAAGGCACTAGGCATGCTTTTCTTCTTTTTTGTGTATGTGTTTGTGTGTGAAGGGAACTCCTCGTTACCTTATAATGTAAATCTGCAATACGGCACGTACGTGCGGTGTTGGTGCTCGAGATACGTAGTTAAACTTAGACTGTTAGACCAATTTGTGGTGCTCGTGTACTTTTGGTGCACTGGACATCCTGTGACTTTGACAGGTCGGTTAAATATCTCATTTGAATCATCTAGAACTAAACTTTAGTCCGGATTAAACTTTAGATGACTACTAAACTTTGCGAAAGGACCTGTAGCATGTTGGTTACAAGGCTTCAAGTTCTGAGTTCAACTGAGTGTCTGAGTTATATTGTGTTATCGAAAAAAATGTAACTAAATGATTGTTCGGATCTATGAACTAAACTTTAGGTAGGATACATATGAAAATATAGAAATTTTTATATGCTCGTAGTGAGGGGTAGTTTGGCTTTTTTGCTATTCGCAGGTTGGTTTAATCCAAAGTAGGTAGATTTTGAGAACTAATGAACTAAACTTTATTTGAAGTGAAACTAAACTTTAATCTATATTTTAATCAATGATCATCTAATGGAGTAATATAATGTACTAAACTTCTAAAGTTTAATCTATGGATCCCAATAGGACCTTCGATAGGCATATGATTTCTACCCACATCTCCATCCCCGGAGGAAAGCGCGCTACATTGACACTGCCCTCCCGTTGGCCTAACCTCGCTCTAGCCGCGAATTGTTTGAAGACTAGCTTGGACGCGTAGCGCATCTGGTGGTAATTCAACTTGGACTTGGTCGTGTCCCCCCTATTTGGACTGATTAAATGGTGCCGTCTGAAATTCAAGTTGATTTGACTTTGGACGAAGGCTTCGTCCATCTTTCTTCATCGTCCCTTGTTACCTGCTGTTACTCTTGGACCAATACTATTCCTTCACGGCTTCACGTCCGCGATTCACGCCTCATTTCAGCTCAAAATTAAACCTCCTGTGTCGACTTTGTGGTTACTGAGTGCTACTCCCTCCGTTCCAAATTATAAAACATCCCAAAAATCTTGGAGAATCAAAGCAATCTCAAGTTTGACTAAGATTATAGAGATAAATATAAAGATTTATGATATCAAATTGATGTACTATGAAAATATAACTAATAAAAAATCTAATGGTATTTAGTTTATATAATAAATGTTATTATTCTATTATATAAATTTGGTCAAATATAAAAATTTTGACTCTCCAAGATTGTTGGAATGTCTTATAATTTGGAACGGAGGGAGTAGTTCAGGGTTGCTCTCAGTTTCTGGGGCAGAATGACACCACTCGGACTTTTCTAACAGAGCAAAGCCTGATTGCTCCCGACCGCATATCGGGCTAGTTTGTGGCTTTATGCTTACATATATAGTTTAGTGAGCTAAATATAAAAACAATTGTGTAGTAGTCAATCATACAAGAAGTTTGTTTGGGTGCCCCTGGCCCCACTGTAAACTTTGCTTTCTCTTATTAATAAAATACACTGCCTGCTGGACCTTAAATTTGGCTCCAAGTGTCATCCAAATTCCTAAACTTTCAAAATGCACATTCAGATTCTTGAACTTGCTAATAAGTATCACTTGAGTTCCAAATTATATTTGTTTAAGTTGAATCAAAAGTTATATATTAATTTTTTTAAATATAAAAATATGTACACCGCAAAATAAATTATAACAAAATTTATTACTTGTACTGCATAGCTACGTGGGATAAAGAAACATGACACTGCATCACACCATATGCTAGCGCGCCTGACTTCCTATACTGTTCGTCGATGGAAAATTTTTCCGTGGTGGCTTGACATGGACAGATGCTCTTGTATTGGTCTCCATTCTTGGCATCTTCCAATAATTCCATCCTCTGATGGATACAAGTTGTGACCTTGACTAGCTAACCGGTTACTAAGATCCTGTTTTGATTCAAGGTGAAAATATTAAATTTTAGCACTTGTGTATCCAAACAAGAGTGCTAATATAATGGGCTAAAGTTTAGCCACGATTCAAAATCTTTAGCAGATATATGAATGCTAATAGATGCTAAAGTTTAGCACTCGACTTCTCCTCCAAACAGAACCCAAGGCAATCAATCAGCTTTCACTCTGTTCTGCTGCAACCAGCCACCAACAGTATTATTCTCTCACACCAAACCAGCACCAGCCAGCCAGTAATATTTTTCTCTTACAACAAATCAGCACCAGCCACTAGCCAGTCGAACAGAGTGTTTGTGGTGTAGGATGATCATCTAGATCACAGGGCACCTGTGTGTTTTCCACCGATCTTCTTCGCTAGAGTTTTTTTTTTGAAACATTCTTCGCTACAGCTAAAACTACCCGGGTCTACTTGTTTGCTAGCTAGCCAGTCCACTCCATCCGTAGATCGAGACACGTCGTGTGTGCCAGTACTGCACCCGCGTTCTCCTTCCTGAAGACCTCGCTCGGTCGTCGCTCACTGGCTCTCGATCTCACACGTCCACACCGTACTTATTACTGTATATCAAAGCAATCCATCACTCCTCTCATAAGAGCAAGACTAATAATAATAATATAGCCGGTTGTTGGCTGTAAAATTTTTTGTAGCCTACCTCTTAGTCTATTAATATAGTAGTTAGCCATTCATTATTAATGTAAGGCCCACATGTCTCTCTTATAAAAACTTTTAGTTCTTGTGTCGATATTGGCTGCAAACTTGCAATCCACATCTCCTGTCTCCTCTCTAGCTCTCTCCTCTCCTTCATATAAAAATGTAGCCTTCTTACAGTCTATTATAATACGTGCTCTAAGCTACCCAACCAATAATGTTTGATTTTCTGATCACACCTCTGGGCTCTAACTAGGAACGGTCGTTTCCGCTGTGCCAGACTTGCAGAAGGCTTTCCAGCTCCAGTACCCACGGCCACTGTTGTTTTTAGTCTTGGGCCTTTTCAATCTAGCACACACTTCACGCGGTCTGCTGGGATGTGGGCACAACGCCGCCGCACATGGCACGGCAGGCCCACGCGCTTCAATTTTTGGGTGGGGGAACTTTTGAATCGGCGCCAACTTTTAACCTACTGCATACTTCTTCTAAGCAAAATCGAGATGAATCTTCTGATAATATGCTGTGGTCTCCGATGATTGAGCTAGTGCGCCAGCTCTAAATTTGTTCACGTCATACACTGTTGGAGAACGGCTTATTAGTGCCGGTCACAGCTTATTAGTGCCGGTCACAGGACGTGTTAGTGCCGGTCCCTGTGGCCGGCACTAACGTGACAGACGTTAGTGCCGGCTACTCTGACCGGCACTAACGTGCGTATGTTAGTGCCGGTCCGTAATACCAGCCGGCACTAACGTGCCCGCCTCCGCCCGAGTCCTGACAGCAAGGTTAGTGCCGGCTGATATAACTAGCCGGCACTAAATGTTTTTTCTTCTTTATGTTTCTTTTCTTTTCGTTTTTATACGTATGGCTATGCGTATTTCTAGCGTATGTGACTACATAATCGTACTCTTTGCATTGCACAGTATTATTAGAACAGCATATTACACTAACATTATATATATATATATATATATATGTCATGTATGGAACACTTAGGAGTTCAAAAGTACATGAGATATTACAAATTATTGCGCACATCAACTATAATAACGTATCAGCTTCCTCGTCGTCGGATCTTCTTGGGCGACGCTTAGACGGAGATCGCCATGAAATTCGCCCTTAGGATTTATGACTTCATCGAGTAGAAATCCGCATATAGCTTCTTGAATTGCCCTGATCCGAGCGATTTCAATGAGTTCTTCTTTCATCCACCAACGCTGTCACATTTTTCGATAAAAACATGAGAATAAAAAATAATGAATTAAAATAATGAGCAGATGTGATTGTGCTCACGTACATTGAATGCCTCCACTGTCATTTGCCCTTTTTCACTTGCAAAAGAGTTGATCCACTCGCATACGTAGTATCCACATAAGTTGTTTCCTTGGCCCTGTCTCCAACACTATGGACAAATGCGGGTTACGATATAGAATTTTTCTGATGTTTATTGCGAATGACATTAGTAGCGAGAGTATATTCATACCGGAAAATCAGTCACCCAATGAAGAGGCTCGATTTCACCTATGGGCAAGTCTATGTGTTTGTGGAGGTAGCGACTCCATGCAGTATTTACCACCTCGATGATATCTTGGTACTTTGATTTATCTTGCCTTAACGAGTCGTACACCAAGACCTTGTGCTCCTCAATCCGAATACAAAGCAATATCCAATGAAAGCTGTGCATATACATACGCATAACCAATTAATGTTGATTATAATAGTTATTAAATAGTATTATTAATACGAAGGGATTGAAAAAAAAGTCTAACAAAGAACGACTCACTGCTGGTTGTATGGCAAGAGAATGAAGGGACACATGCTATTTTTACGCAACCCCCTGTATATAACATTGACTATGTCTCCAGGATTTAGCGCTAGCGATTTCTCGTGTATAATATCGGGGTCGAAGAACCCGACATTATGGAAGTTCTTCTTTCGGCAAATTTGAATTTTTGACCTACGGGACACAAAAAAAACGGGGATCAGTCAACACACAAGGCTAAAATAATGAAACGAGAGACAATACTTACATGCACCATACACTGACGAGGCACTTGTGAAGGGCATCTTGATGGTATAAATCGTAAAGTGCTGCAAACTCAATATATACATCATCTCCCCCCCCCCCCCCCCCCGCCAGAAATGCTCATCTTTAATCCGAGCTGGGAACATCTCTAATTGATTAGCTTTAGATTGCACGGCATACCATTTGTGTAACTCGGCCATTCTCGTTGGTAGGAATGGTAGCAACTCTGGCCATATCAAAGGTTCACCAAGTATAAACTTTTTCTTGCCGCGGGCATTCTGTAGGGCCTCCCCAAGCAATTGAGCCCTTGTTAGATCAGTTTGCAATATCATCCCAGCCATGGTCAACGGATCTCTTGATTCATCGGGACATTCTTCACACGGCACTATCAACGGAGGGATCGATTGTTTGGACTGCTCTCCGAGCTGGGGAACGGTCTTTGTATTAATCCGACGATTCTTGGGGTTGCTGTAGCACTTTCTGATCTGCCGATCATAATCCGACTCTCTTTCTTTCTCCTTGGTGGGATCTTTAATGAAGTGTTTAATGAAGTGTGACTTTGCAACCGGATCTATTTCTGGCTTCTTGTTCGCAGCCTCCCTCAGTAGCTTGCGCTTCAGCAAGAAGGTTTGAAACGATTCTTCTGCCTCTTCCTCTTCTGGAGCCTTTGCTTTCTTCTTTCTTTGCTGCTTATGAGATGGCTGGACCGAAGGTACCGTGTATGACTTCTATCGCTGACTCTGATTCTGTTGTGCGGCTGGTGATGATGCCGGAATTGGCTCGCTTTGTGCGGCTGGTGATGGCGGATCCATGCTGGGGTCCCGTGCAGGCGGTGGAGAAGGTGGGCCAACACTAGGATTCCTGTCAGCTGGCATCCTTTGTCTCTCTTCTCGGGTTGCAAGTCTTGTCGTCCAGCTAGCTGTTGCATGTCGCGCCTTGCTTCCAATGTGTCTTTTGACTTACCATACACTCCCAGGAAGCCTAGTAGGTTCACGTAAAGATTCTTCGACAGATGCATCATATCAATTGCGTTGCGAACCTGTAAGACTTGCCAATAAGGTAGGTTCCATAATATAGACTTCTTCTTCCACATTGGAACATGTCCCTGGTCATCCTTGGGAACAGGTTGCCTACCGGGACCCTTTCCAAATACTACCTTCACATCCTTGATCATCGAGAACACACGCTTTCCATTACGGAATAGAGGTTTAGGACGAGTTTCGGGCTCTCCTTTGAAATGCTTCCCTTCGGTTCTTAGGGGGTGATCGGTAGGAAGAAATCGACGATGGCCCATGTATACGCACTTCTTACAGTGTTTCAAATAAATGCTATCGGTCTCATCATAACAGTGGGTGCAGGCCATGTATCCCATGTTCGACTGTCCCGAAAGTTTTGCAAGTGCAGGCCAATCATTGATGCATACAAAAAGCAAAGCTCGGAGGTTGAAGGACTCATGTTTATACTCATCCCACACACGTACACCTTCTTCTTTCCAGAGTAGTAATAGATCATCCATCAAGGGTTGCAGGAACACATCAATGTCGTTGCCAGGTTCTTTTGGCCCTTCTATAAGCACCGGCATCATGATGAACTTACGCTTCAGGCACAACCAAGGAGGAAGGTTGAACATACATAGGGTCACAGGCCATATACTATGAGCGCTGCCAAACTCACCGTACGGATTCATTCCATCAGTACTTAGAGCAAATCTTATATTCCTTGGGTCGTTGTCAAATTGAGGATACTCTCGGTTAAGATTTCTCCACTGGGACCCATCTACTGGGTGTCTGATCATGTGATCCTCCTTACGGTCTTCTTTGTGCCACCGCATCAACTTAGCATTATCCTTGTTTTTGAAAAAGCGCTTCAGACGTGGTATTATAGGGAAGTACCACACCAACTTTGCGGGAACTCTCTTCTTTACCGGCTGCCCATCAACATCACCTGGATCATCTCGCCTAATCTTATACCGCAATGCGCTGCAAACAGGACAAGCTTCCAAGTTCTCATATTCACCGCGATACAGGATGCAGTCGTTAGGACATGCGTGAATCTTCTGCACGTCCAATCCAAGAGGGCAAACCATCTTTTTTGCTTCGTATGTTGTTGACGGCAGTTCATTACCCTCAGGAAGCATGTTCTTTACAATCTTTAATAGCTCACCAAATCCCTTATCGGTGACACCATTAGTTGCCTTCCATTTCAGCATATCCAGCGTGGTACCCAACTTCTTTTGCTCCGGTTTGCAACTAGGGAACAACGGCCTTTTGTGATCCTCCAATATCTTCTCGAACTTTAATGCCTCCTTCACAGTCTCACTGTCTTTCTGTGCATCAAGTAACGCCTGACCTAGCTCGTCAGGTGGCTCCTCTTGTGCAACATTTGCTTCACCCTCGTCCATTGGTTCATCTTGAAAGCCACCTGCTTCATGAACCCATGCCCAATCTGGAAGGTTGTTATCATCATCGGCATTTTCTTCATTATCTTCCATCATAACTCCAACTTCGCCGTGCTTGGTCCAAAGGGTATACTCATGAATCCATTCAAGGCCAGGTGATTCCATAGAGTATCTCTTTTCCGGAATTCCTTTTTATTTTCGCAAATACTGCATGGACAACACATTAAACCCTTTGGCGACCTATTTGCCATTGCCGCCTTGAGAAAAGAATCTAAACCCTGAATCCACGCCGAGGTGCTCCGGCTGCCGTGCATCCATTGCCGGTCCATCTGTAATTAATTACCGTATAAAAACAAAAATCAATTCTACATATATCAAAACAAGTTACTATGAAGTATTTCGAAAACAAATTGTAAATGTGTCATAGGCCACCTATCTAGTAAACCTAAAGTAAATAGCAAAATAAATTGACACAATAACATATACACATGTCACCATGAAATAATTCGAAAAAAATCATTCTAAATATGTGATAGTCAAACTATATAGTTAACTTTCTCTAAAAAACAACAAATAATTCTACCTTGCTCAAATTAATGAACAAATTGATAAATCATGTTCATTTTCCCTCATCCTTAAAATTTTGCATAATAACATATAGACATGTCCCCATGAAATAATTCAAAAAAAATAATCTAAATGTGTCATACTCAAACTATATAGTAATCCTTCTCTAAAACACAATAAATCAATTCTATTTTGTTCAAATTAATGAACAAATTGAAAAATTATGCTCATTGTTCCTCAACCTTAAAATCACTATTTTCTTTACCTAGAAAGCATGAAACAAAAGAATAAACACTGTGAAAGAAGAGTGGAAGAAGCTGCTAACCTTTAATGCACTTGGATGGGCGAAATCCTCACAAATTTTGGAGAAAATGGGCAGCACCTCCCCTCTAACACGCCATGGTTGAGAGGAGAAGCTCGGCCAAATGGATGGGTCGGGCTGGGGAAGAAGGGAGGGGGCAGTATATACGGGGCAACTTAGTGCCAGCCAGTGAATTCAGCCGGCACAAACTGTAGACAGTTAGTGCCGGCTGGACCCTTAAGCCGGCACTAACCTGCACCGTGCCAAGTTAGTGCCGGCTGGAGGCTCCAGCCGGCACTAAATTGGCTCTGACCGTTAGGGGGCAGGCTGCTGAACGTTGGGGGTGACACTTTAGTGCCAGCTGTAGAGAATAGCCGGTGCTAAAGTGACTGTGGTGTACTGTAGATACACGTTAGTGCCGGCTCCCTTGTGACCGGCACTAACGTGCTGGTACCGACAAGTGTTTCTCCAACAGTGATAAAAGAGATAGCAAAAAATTTTACCTCTAATGATTTGTTTTATAACACATTTGTTCAAAGCATCTTGATCCCATAACCTCTCTCCCATCAGTAAAGTAGACTGCACACTTTCTGTTGAGATTTGGGGAAAAAAATCTGGAACTCTTCTCACTCTTTCTCCATTGTCTATTTACATATATAGTTACATATATGGGCTTTTGGCCCATGGGCTTCATTTCACTCAACACTCCCCCTCAAGATGGATGATAGAGATCTATCATTCCCATCTTGTTACATGCTATATTACATTCTTTTATTCCTAAACTCTTGGTTAAACTGTCTGCTATTTGACCTATAGAGTTTACATGGCCTAATTGTAGAGTACCATCATCTAACTTCTCCTTGATGAAGAAGCGATCTATCTCCATATGCTTTGTTCTGTCATTTTGAACCGGATTATTAGCTATATTAATAGCGGACTTGTTATCGCACCAAAGCTTCAAAGGGCCTTTTCTTAGCACATTTAGTTCTAATAGGAGATTCTTTACCCACAACATTTTGCTTACCGCAAGTGACATAGCTCTGTACTCCGCTTCTGCAGTTGAACGAGACACAATTGATTGCTTCTTGCTTCTCCAAGACACCAAGTTTCCTCCAACAAAGACACAATAGCCTGAAGTCGACCTCCTATCATCAAGACAGCTAGCCCAATCAGCATCACGGTAACCCTCTACATTTAGATGACCATGGCTCTTGAACATAAGCCCCTTTCCAGGACTATTCTTCAAATATCTTAGGATCCGGTAAACGGCATCCAAATGTCCACTCTGTTGACGCTCCTTAGCGCCCCCGATTTATATACCGCAAGCGCACGGTTTCGTGTAGCTTTTCCCTTAGAGTATTCCCCCAAGGTTTATCAATCCACGGAATCAAAGAGACAAGAAACAATCTACTAGCATAGAGATTCCTTTGTGTGAGATGGTGAAAACGAATCTAATCTACTAAAAACACGACAAACACCGAAGGTAGCAAGAGAAAGTTAGAGATAACCAATCTAGATCACCTAGATCATGCATATGTTGTAGTTCCAGCTAGATAAAGTGAAGTAAGATATATGTGAATCTCAATGAAAAGCCTCTTTAAACCCAAAATCTCCAATCCGATCCCTCGATACCCCACCTACTAAGTGGCAACGGCCTGTCACGACGCCACCCCTTTCAACAAGATACCCTGAAGCAAGTCGAACCCCCTTTGGTAGTTCCGTCATGAACCTCTAGCCACCATGACTACAAGATCATGCTAAGTGATCTATCTCAATAATAGATCTAGGATGAAGCGAACCCAAAGAAAAGATCGAAATCGAAAGAGAGAACATGGTCGCTAAATATTCGGAATCACAAATAACTTCACCATGAATGATAGTACATCACAAGATCACAACCGGGGCCCTACCTTGATCTTGATGTTCCTAGCTTCAGAACTCCGACGTGGTCTTCCTTGCAAGGTTCTCACGTCGGCTAGGGCAAACCCTAGACAACTAGCACGACCCTCGGCTCTCCGAGAGGTGTCCCTCTATCTTCTCTGCTCCTTGGCGTCGTCTCCCGAATTGATCTTTGCGTGAACCTTGGGGAGGGGTCTTTAAATAGCCTCAGGGGACCCTCGGTCAAAGGGGAGGTCGAACCGACCTAATAAAGGGCTGGGCCGGCCGGCCCAATGAGCCTAGGCCGGCCGGCCTGGCACTTTCCTTCGCCGGCTCGTGCTCATCTTTCTCCCCAAGCCTCCTGGAATCTTCTAGAGTTTATGTCTTTCACGATTGCACCCCTTTAGACGTCGTTATCTTCGAGATTTCTTCGAGGAGAAGGATAGGATGGAAAATCCTTCCTTAAATATCTCTTTGCTTTGCTTAGCCCCGAAGTATCTCGATCTTATCTTGTGGGCTTTGTCTTTTGGGCTTCATTGGAGGGTGGATGTGCATGAACGTGCCTCTAATCATCATGGCCTTCGATCCTTTGTTCGGGCTTTGACCTTCGTCTTTCTTTGTTTCATCACGTGATCGTGGGCCTCGCCATTTCATGCTCCAAAATTGGTCAAAAACCTGCAAAAACGAAGTACCTCCAAAATATATGTGCAAACGTGAAAACGACCAATAGTTGGGCTGAGGTTAGGATGGTTAGTGATTTTGATATTAAATTCATGCCATTATCAAAGTTAAACAGGGGATAAAATGGATACTTAAGGAGCGCCAACACACTCCTAGGACCATGCATATATCTACTCACAACACTCACGGCGTACGATATATCAGGCCTTGTATGACATAAATAGATTAGCCTCCCCACAAGCCTCTGGTAGCTCTCTCAGCTCACTGGATCACCTGACTCGGCACATAACTTGTGGTGTGGATCAATAGGCGTTGATACAAGGCGACACCCAAGCATGCCGGTCTCACTCAGTAAGTCGAGTACATACTTTCTCTGTGAGAGAACTATACCTTTAGGAGATCGAGCAATTTCAATGCCAAGAAAATACCTGAGTTGACCTAGATCTTTTACCTCAAACTCCTTACCCAAATTCTCCTTTAGATTTTGAATCTCTATTTCATCATCACCTGTTATGATGATATCATCCACATACACAGCTAAGATTGCAATCCGCCGTGCAGAATGTCGATAGAACACAGTGTGATCCCCATTGCACTGCTTATAACCCATACCACATAATGCACGTCTGAATCTATCAAACCATGCTCGTGGAGACTGCTTGAGGCCATACAAGGATTTCTTCGGTCTACAAACCTTCCCGTCTGCCTCTGGTTTCGAAAAACCAGGAGGAATCTCCATATACACCTCCTCTTGAAGATCGCCATGCAAGAATGCATTCTTAACATCCAGTTGGTGCAATGGCCAACCAAAGTTTGCGGCACAAGAGATCAATGTTCAAACAGTGCTCATCTTTGCAACCAGTGCAAATGTCTCGTCGTAGTCAATTCCATATGTCTGACTATATCCTTTTGCAACTAACCTTGCTTTATATCTCTCCACCTTTCCTTCTGGGTTTTGCTTCACAGTGAAAACCCACTTGCAGCTAACAACTTTCTTTCCCTCAGGCAGTTTTACAAAATCCCATGTTTTATTCTTTTCAAGAGCTCGTAGCTCCTCCAACATAGCTTCTCGCCATTTAGGATCACACTTTGCTTCTTTCCAATCTTTAGGAACAACAACAGATTGTAATGATGCAACGAAAGATCTATACGAAGGCGACAAAGATGTATAAGAGACATAGTTACTGATGTCATCCTCAAATCCATACCTCGGTGGAGGAACTCCTGCCTTCGCTCGTGCATCTTTTCGTAGTGCAATAGGCAAATCAGCTAAAGAGGAGCCTTCAATCTCAGTCTTAGAATTTGATGAGACATCAACAATCTCTGGGCCATCGTTAGGTACTAAAGGTGAAGGATATTGTTCATTGGTTGATATTGGAACCGCCTTTGTACCTTGTGTTTGAGATCTGAAATTTTTCCTGGTATACACTTTGTTTTTCCACCTCCCACACATGGAGCTATCTGCCCGAGAAGATGTTGAACCTGTCACTACCTCCACTCTCTTTGTTTGGGGAATAGAACCACTAATTACCACATCCATCTTCCTTTGTTGTTGCTCACTTGAACTACCTTGCATATCACTATTCTCCCTCTCTTTCTCATCACCATCCATACTAGGAGTGTCAAGATCAGTGAATAAAGAACTCAAATCTGTTCTTTCTCCATAAAAAGGATCAGACTCCCTGAATGTAACATCCATACTAACAAATAGACGTCTTTCAGTGGGGCACCAACACTTATAGCCCTTTTGACTTGACGAGTAGCCCAAAAATATACATTTAATTGCTCGAGGATCCAACTTACCCACCGAAGGGCTATGCTCCCGGACAAAGCAAGTGCACCCAAATACCTTAGGTGGAACAATGAACTCATTCACTCCTCTTAACATCTCATAAGGAGTTTTCCACCCAAGCAATCTTGAAGGCGTACGATTGATCAAGTAAACTGCTGTCATCACTGCTTCACTCCATAAGAACTTTGGCACATTCATAGTATACATGAGTGAGCGGACAACCTCCAAGATATGACGATTTTTCCTCTCAGCTACTCCATTTTGTGGAGGTGTATCAGGACATGTGGTTTGATGCAATATTCCCTTAGATGATAAATAACTTTCAAACTCATTGTTCACATACTCTGTTCCATTGTCTGTCCTTAGTACCTTAACCCGAGCATCATATTGATTCCCAATAAGTGAGCAGAAATCACAAAAACATTTAAGAACCTCATTCTTCTGCTTCATAAGATATATCCAAGTCATACGAGAATAGCAATCAATAAGTGTTACAAAATACTTCATTCCACTAATTGAGATGGCCGGGCATGTCCAAACATCAGAGTGGATAAGCATAAAAGGAGATATGCTCCGAAGCCCCTTGCTTACATATACTGATCTTGTATGCTTTCCATACTCACATGCATCGCAAACAAGTTTTCTTTTATCCACCTTGCTCATGGTCTCTGGGAATACTTTGGCCATGGTATCAAAAGACAAATGTCCTAGTCGACAATGTTCTAGTATCACCTTAGCCTCATTTTCACCCGTAGCAACTGTCAAAGCAGTGCATGAGGTATCTTCTCTCCTATCTAGGAACCATAGGCCATTACGCCTTACACCACTACCGAGCATTCTCCCTGTCTTTCTATCCTCAATTAAACAATTCTCTCGATCAAGAGTAACACGACAATCCATATGATCCACCAAAGCACTTAGGGATTCTAGATTAACAGGAAAGGAGGGAACATATAGAACTGACGATAATGTAATTGACGGAGTGCATTGAACTGTGCCAACACCTTTAATAGGTTGAGCAGTTCCGTCGGCGGTTTGAATAGTTTCCTTTTGCATAGGAGCAAATGGATTATATGTTGCAAATTCACTTAATGTACTCGTAACATGCTTAGATGCACCTGAATCTAGTATCCAATTTGCAAGAGATGTACCTTTATTAGGATGAGCAAGGTTGACAAGGTTGCCAAGGATTGTCTTGGTTGCTTCCAAATCCTTTGTATTTGATGTTTGTTCTGAACTCTTTGCCAAGAACAATTGAGCTATCTTCTCAAGCTGGTTCACAGTAAGAATTTCGGCCAACTTCTCAAATACGCGCTCTATTACTTTGTTCTCTGCCATTGCTTCGGTTGTACAATAGCGCACGGTCACTCTCAGTAGACACAGCAGAATGTTCCCTATTCTCCTCTCCCAATTTGCTACTATCACGACTCCCCCTGAATCAAATCCTTCAACTTCAAGCCTTGCTTATCCTTCAGTTTTCTAACACTAGGATGAACAAGAAATTGAGCTGCTATATCTCGAACAATAGCAGCACTTTCTTGCTAGCTTGCTTTACTCCCCTGCCGTTCAACACTTCCAACACACTGCAGTGCTGCCTCCACTCAGCACCTTGCCACCAAGCCGGAAAAAAAAATGCAGCAGCCCTTCTCTTCCTCACAGCAACACACGTCCAGCACAGCCTCCAAATCAAGCACAACCGCTGCAATTTTTTCCAATCCACCTGAGAAACTACCTCCTCTGCTCAACCCTGCTACTGATTGCTCCACCAGAACTGAATCGCGGGATTCCACACCAGCCTTCGCCCGACAGTGCTCCTCTCCACGCTCGTGCTCGCCACGTCCTGCGGGCCGCCGCCAAACAGCCTGCTGCTGCTCCTCTCCGTGCTCCAGCAGGTGTGGCCTCCTTGCTCTCCTTGTTCCACCAGCAGAACCAACCGGCAACACTACCTCCTTCGTGCCCCAACACCATGCCACGTCGGCCGTCGTCGTCAAGCTGCCGAAGGTCGCCGAGGATTTCAGGAACCGCCAGGGTGGTCGCCTCTCACTCCCGGCCCTGACACCATGTTGAGATTTGGGAAAAAATCTGGGCCCCGTTTAGATCCACCAAAAACCTCCACAAAAACATCACTTTCCATCACATCTCCATCACATCGAAATATTAAATGTAGCAAATGACCCATGCATGGAGTACTAAATGTAGGTAAATAAAAAAACTAATTGCATAGTTTTGATGTACGTTGCGAAACGAATCTTTTGAGCCTAGTTAGGTCATGGTAGGACAATATCTACCACAAACAAACGAAAAGCGCTACAATGCGCTACAGTGTTTTTTCCTTGGCGCTACAGTTAATTTCAAGGGAACTAAACACAGCCTGGACCTCTTCTCACTCTTTCTCCATTGTATATTTACATATATAGTTACATACATGGGCTTTTGGCCCATGGGCTTCATTTCACTCAACACTTTCTCTCTATAAGCTAGCTCTTGAAAAAAGATATAATACAAGTCTCTTCTTACTTTCTCTTTTTCATGTAAGCAAAAGAGTAAAATGCATCAAAGGTCCATTAACTTATAAGAGGATGTCACTTAGGTCCATCAACTTTGAGATTATGAACGTGCTGGGTATATATTTACATGCATGGCTGGTCACTGGCCCACACACGGACTTCCATAAAAAAAACTTTTATACAAAAATCACATGAAAGCTCGCGCACACACAGCAACAATCAGTTGCCTGTTTCTGATCGAGTGTCGAACTACCACGATCAGGCGTAGCATTTCAGATTCCCAGGAACACATCATCGCAAGCGATTCTCTGAACTTCTATAGAAAACCACAAGTAGAAACGACATCGAAATGGGGCAGGTGCGAGCAAGTAACCAAGCCTCCGCAGATGCATAGACCCCGTCGGTGGCCAACCGGCCGCCCCGAAGCGTGCGGCGGCCTCCGTCGTCGCCTGACGCCCTCACCCGACGAGCTACACGCCGCCTCCTCCAAGTCTCATCAGTCATCGCCTCCTCCATCCTCTAATAGACACCAAAATTTCGGTTGTGAATTCCGTTGGCTCCTAGATGGCCGAATGCATCCACATATTTCGACCCACTATATCGGGTACCACAAAGGCCCATCACGGCAAACACTAGACAGCCCAACAGAAGCCAGCGCTCCCACCAAGGCCCACGCCAGCGTGTGCGATGCGGTGTCGTTCCGTGAGACATTTACATGTATATCCTTATGTTATTATGTTATGTTAAGTGCTCTTGACCTCTGTATCTTTTTTTTTTTTTCAGTCGCACTTATATGTCCTACCGCCAACTTATCTTTACCCCTGTACCCTTCCATCCATGTGCCGTTAGAAGATAACGGGATCAAAGCCTTGACAGGTGGGACTCAACAATGAAATGACCCTATTGCCCCTGGTACCTCTTTACTCATATTCAGTCAAAAAAAATAGGCCGCCGACCCCATGCCGCCGTCGGCCGTGGCTTCCGACTTCATGGGGATACGCCACCGATCCTCACGCTGCGCGGCTTCGACTTTGTGGACCGCATCAAGGCCCTCGTTGAGGAGGTGTGCCCTGGCGTCATCTCCTGCGCCGACGTCCTCACGCTCGCCGCCGGGACGCCGTAGCAGGCAGCACTTCCTTCACTTGTGGCTAGCCGCCGCCCTGAACCTTGAGGCGCTGACGGTGTAGCTGTTGCAGGGCGGGCCGTCGTGGCGCGTGCCGACGGGGAGGAGGCTGGACCCTCCAGCCCGCCCCTCTCCGGCCGGACCCGCCTCTCTTCGGTCGGACCCGCCTCCTGCCGGCCGATCCCGCCTCGGCCGCCGCCCAGAGGCCGCCGGCGAGGAGGGCCGCGCAGCCGGTGATGAGGACCGGGGGCGTCGAAGGCTGCGGGCAGGATGTGAGTGAGCCCTATGGCGAGGATGACATCACCCGCGAAGGCCTTGATGGCGCGCAACAGGCCCGTGCCCGCCCGCAGCGCAGGGACCCGGCGGCCCAACATGGGCGCCGCGGCCCCGGCGGCGCCCCCCACGAGGATGCAGAGGATGGCCACCACCTTCAGCCGCAGCACCTGCGCCTTGTCCCGCCCCGCGGCGTCCTCCGAGCAGTCGCACCCCGCAGTGGCGAGGCCCGGCAGCAGGGAGACCGCCAGCGCCAGGAGGAGGCCGGACCCCTCCGGCCCGCTCCTCTCCGGCTGGACCCACCTCCAGTCGGCCGACCCCGCCTCGGCCGCCGCCCAGAGGCCGTCGAGGAGGAGGGCCGCGCAGCTGGCGAGGAGGGCTGGGGGCGTCGGCGACGGCGGCCCGGGCGTCGGGGGAAGCTACCTGGGCGCGGAGGGGCCACGGCTTTGATGCAGGGGCGGAACGTCCCGGCCATGGGATGCAGGGGAGGGCGCGGAGCGGGCCACAGCTTGCCGGCAAGGATGCAGTGGAGGGGGGCCACGCGGCCCGCGGCTCGCCGACGAGAGATGCAGGGAAGGGCTCGCGGCTCGCCGCCGCACTGGTTGTCGTGTCGTGCGCAAGGAGGGCGAGAGGAAGGGGGTAGAGGTGAGAGAGAATATCAAAATTGTCTTTTCCCATCTTCATTAGGCACCGTTAGTGTTCATTTTGTCCAAAAGTGTATAGGGGTAAGATAAGTTGGCAGTTAGATATACAGGTGCGACTGAAAAAATATAGAGGTATGGAGGTCAAGAGCACTTAACACAAAGATATACAGGTAAAAGTCTATTGTTCCAATCGAAAGATAAACAGCACCAAATAGGCTGACTCAACTCCCGCTCCCGATTTCCCCCTCCTCCAGCCGCCGCCGCTGCCAGGTGCTCCCAACGCTGCTCCCTCGGTCCCCCTCCTCGGCCCTCCGGTGGCCTCGCCGCCGGTAGGTGGAGGAATGGGGACCCATCCTTTTTTTTTACATCTGTTCTGTTCAGTTTCTTTAGGGTTTGGTTCTCCAACGACATCAACGAGGTGGTGGCAACGATGACGCTTTGGAATAAGGTCTCTCCGGCCTTTCCCTACCTCGACGATGTCCGTTCTGGCGCCGACGATGGCCAAGTGAGAGTTAGTTCTGCCAGATCTGAAGGTTCTCTCCAGATCTTTGCAGTTGGTGCTTCAGTCAGGAGATGCAGTTGGCTGTCCTTTGTTGTGGTGATTTCGACCTTTTCTTTCGATATGTTCGGCGACAAGATCCGGTTTCTTCAACCCTCTGTTTTGGTGGTGAAGGATTGCAAGCCTGTGTTGCTTGGGGTGTTCCCCCAGCCGATGTTCTTTCAGCGGTTGCTAGATCTCGTTGCAAGCAGCGAGTGGTTTTTGCAGTCTTCAAAGCCTTGTGTGGCGATAGTGTTTGCAGTTGTCCCTTTCCCTTACTGCCTTTTCAGTGCTTTTTTTAAGTTCCGGTGGACGATGAATAATCGGATGAAGAAGACGACCAGAGAACTCTTCGGTGTTATTATATTTTCTTTATGTCATCTTATATCAAGTTGTCCTTTTAATGTACTACCAATTGTTTTCCTATATGAATCAGATATGAGACACCTTTACGGTGTCTTACTCAAAAAAAAAGTCTCTCGTTCCGTTCGTTCCCACCGCACGTGAGGTGCAGCGAGCGGCGGCTAGCGGGTGGGGGCGCCGCGCCCGCCGCACGCCACGTGGGAGGAGAGAACGCCGGAGCCGAACGGAGGAGCGGCGTGGAGAGGCTGCTTTAGCCGGCGCGGGTCAGGCCGCCTCCGCTCGCGCGCCGTTCGAGCTTGCTCGCCACGCCCACCATTGCATCCGCGTGAGCCAACGCCACCGGCCGCCGTTTCCTCCTCCAACTTCGGCGGCCGCTGCCACCTGCCTGCTGTCGCCCTCTCCGGTCAAGTGGCCGGATAAAAATCCGGGTGCCCGAGATCTCGGTCACGGTCAGTTCAACATTTCCCAATTTCCTTAGGGCTTGTTCGGTTGCACATGGTTTCATTCCGGACCGGGAATGATAGACGCAATAAGAAATATAATAAGAGGACCGGATTTATTCTGGGTCGGAAACTACTTGCAACAAAATAAATTTATAATAGATAAAAAAATAGACCCGGATTCATTCCCCATCTCTAGACTCATGGATTGATTCCGGGTCTCTTATTGTATCTATTGTGAGCTTATTTTGTTGCAAGTAGTTTCCGATCCGGAATAAATCCGGGTCTCTTGTTATATCTCTTATTGTTTCTATCATTCCGGGCTCAGAATGAAATCGTGTGCAACCGAACAAGCCCTTATAAAAAATATATCCCGATTTTGGAAGACGGAAATTAAAAAACGCGAGGGAGCCGGACAGAAACCATGGGTTAAAATTTGCTACGGTGGGCACTGTGAGAGTGACCTGCTTGTCTGTCATGGGCTACGGTGGGCTCGGCCGCCTGCCTCCCTCTCCATGAATTAGCTCTGCTCACCGTCGGTTTTGGGCATGGATGGAAGAAGGGGATCGTGCAAAATGAATGGCAATAGCCATCCTTGGTGAACACAGATGCAGTACCCTGACATGTACAATGTTTTCCATCCATGTCGATTTTCATTCTCTCCATTGAAGTATTCTTCGATATGGGATGCCGGGTGATTAAGTAAACTACGTCGCCTGTTGTGTTCAGGTCCTTTCCCACTCTGTTTTGAATCCTGATAAAGATGGGCTGGTGACTGTGGCTCTTCGTCCAGGCAAGCTGCTTTTCTTTTCTCCATTGCAGATTATCCTCGTGGATCAGCAGTTCATTGTCCAAACTATACTGTACAATGTTACCTGCACAACATGCCTGCACAGAACAATCATTATCTAAAGTACAAAGACACACCCAGCACTACAAAATAGGGATAACATCTCAGGTTCCGTTAACATACTCTGTGTCTCTGTCTCTCCAAAAAAAGTTGGCATACTCTGCACAAGAACACTACAGGCTTTACACATTATTAATGAACGGAAATATGCAGAGCCTGAAGTCAAACGAATCACGAATGTAGTATTTCATGAAATATCTAGCATAGCTGGGCCATCATCCCGTCTAATGTTTTCCTCATATGTAGAATCCTGGTCGATTATATGAAGATACCAGGATTGTCAAGACTGGGTGCCGCAGAAGAAGGCGATCCTGGGTGTGGTGTCTGTCCCTGTCATGTTCATGTTGCCATCGATAGCAGAACTAGGACTAGATGATGGCATGATGATAGTGGCAACATTCTTAGGCACTGTTGTTGAGGCCACATTAAGGCATCACTGAGCATACTGTTCTGACGGCAAGATCTTCTCAATTTGGCCACTTGATTCATTTGCAAAACCCCTTCAACTGACATATACTGAGTTTCAATTTCAGAATCGGAAAATAAACTGAAGCACAAGCAAAATAGCCAACTGATTCAGAAATTGCACGATCAAACAAATGACATCACATGATGTTTTCCAGAAATATTCAGTGTATAAAGATGCAAAAATCTACGCACTACCCAGGCAGTACAAATGATACAAATGAATATATAAAGCATTTGGGCTCAAGCCAAAACTTACGGAGGATACCGTGTTGACAGGAATATTTCCCCTTCCATAGTGTATTTGGCTGCTTGATTCCTAAGTGTCCCCTTGAACTGACAAATCCCTTTTGTGGAAGTAAGTCTTCAGTTAACTACAGTTTGGGCACTGTCGTGTATCCTTGATGAATCTTGTAGAGCAAGCTACTTTCTAGCTTGCAAGTTTCAGAATGGCATGACTATTACCCTCATCCACTTTGTTCGGCAGCTCCAGCAGCCTCCAGCCCAACAATGTTTTCCTCTCACCCAGCTCCAGCACCAGCTTCTAGCCACCAGCCAGCCAACAGTATTTTTCTCTCACACCACTCCAGCCACCAGCTCCAGCTCTAGCCCAGCGAACAGAGTATCGTAGGATAGTCCATGCGCATGGAGTTTCAGTGGAAATGTGGTAATTGACTTGGGATTCACATGTAAATTGGAGGGTTTTTTTTTTCTGCAACAACTAATCTGTGTCGGACTGTTGGCTCGCCATCAGTTTTGGGGAGGAGAAATTGTGAATTCTCACATTGGCATCAACAAATCCGTGTCATACTGCTGGTTCAGTTGCGTTTTTCCAGAATATACATGAGTGAGTCGATTTCAGGGTAAAAAACTTCCGTCAAGCAGAAATGTTGGAATGGAATGGCCTGTTCAATTTGCTAATTAATGTCCATCTCATGGAAAGAGGATTAGAGGAGGACAAAGCAGATTGGGCCCTTTTCCCCAATAAACAGCTTACAACAAGATTGGAATGTGCCTTCAGCTGCAGAGTACCTTGCTCCATTATTACATGCACACACAGGCCTGGAGAAAACAATTATGGCATTATCCCATGATTAAGGAGACACATCCATTACTCTCCTTTTAACTTCGTGTTCATTACAGCAAAAATGAGAACAAATTAAGAAAAAATTACGCTGGACAAACACTACACACAATACTACTTTATAGTATCCATGAAAGAAATTAAGAAAATATATATCTGGGATCAACCATAAAGCAAATGCATATACTGAAAAATCACAGAATAATTTAGAAGCACGAAGTTCATCGTTTTACATACATGGCTGCAAAACTTCATCGGGGGTAGCTTTCCGACAACAATACCTCCTCTTCCATAGTATATTGCCTGCTTGCTTCACTAGTATTCACTTCTTTAATACTATGTTGCCTGCTTGATTCGATACTAACCAGTTCAATTGACATGTAGTGAACCGGAGCTTCAACCTCGTCATGCCTTCTTGTAGTAATACATGGAACCTGCTTCTTCTTAACCAGTATGCTTTCGAGTGTGTCTCCACTTCTCTCATTGTTGGCCGGTCTTCTCCCCTCAATTTAGTACACATTGCTGCTATTGCAGCTACTTCTTGGACTTCTCCATCTTCCTCTTCCATGACTTGAGCATCTACGATGCCAACAAGGTTACCTATTGCGAGGAGATTCCTAAAATATGAAACAAGGTTGTCACCATGTTCGGACCGATAGACAAATGGTTGCTTTCTAGTTAACAATTCGATAAGAAGAACACCAAAACTAAAGACATCGCTCTTGTCTGTTAGTCGACCTGTGTAATGGTACAAGGGATCTAGGTAACCCTTTGTTCCTTGAACCTCTGTAGTTACTCCAGTCTGATCAATTGGGATGTATCTTGAAGTTCCAAAGTCAGATACTTTTGCTGTTAAACTTTCATCAAGAAGTATGTTGGTGGACTTAATATCTCTATGAAATATAGGAATAGAAGCAGCTGAATGTAGGTAGGATAAAGCTCTTGCAACTTCCAGTGCAATCCTTATTCGATCAACCCATGGTAGTGATATCGGTCCTTCAATATGGAGATGCTGATAAAGGGTTCCATTTGAGATGAACTCATAAACTAGCAGTGGTACTTCTGTCTCGAGGCAACATCCAATTAGTTTCACAACATTTCTATGGTTCACTTGAGAGAGAACAGCAACTTCATTTATAAATTCACCAATTTCTCTTTGTACTACGATCCTTGATTTCTTGATTGCCACGACATTTAGATCTATAATTCCTTTGAACACAACTCCATGCCCTCCACCACCAATCACACGTGCTCTATCAAAATTATTGTAGCTTTCCCAAGCTCCCTTAAGGTAATAATCATCCTTTCCCCAATATCTGCATTCTGTGATATTAATTAGCTGCTGCAATAATAATCCATGATTTTGTTTGAAGAATTTCTCTTTTGTCTTTTTCACCTTCCGCAGCTTTATTTTATGCATTGTGAAGGGGACACTCTAATGTGAGAAATAAAATACTTGTGCCACCACCAACTCCAAGCCCTATGCTTAACCCTGCCAAAATAGAGGAAAGGTAATGTGGGGCAAGTTTCTGTGTTCTATAGAGAACACTACGTAAGAAACGAGGAAAGGAGACACCTAATTAGTGTGTGAAAATAAAACACGTCACTAATTTAGAATTAGTGACGGGGCTATACTGGACACATCACCAATATAATGGTCTTGCTCTAGTGCAAACATATCGGAGACGGGTCTAAATATGACGCGTCACTAATTACAATAACAAAATCATTGGAGACGGGTAACTTTGAGACGTGTCACTAAGAATGGAACATATGACATATTGTTATCCCTACATCACTAATACGCTACATTGTATAATTATCTGTTATAATGTAGGTCACCGTCCAGCCTCGGCACTGTTTCCCTACACAATTTCTAGTAGTTCGGATCAAAGCAACTCAACGTGGATTCATTTTCTGTAGAATAATAGTAGCAGTAGCTAGCCTTTTTAGTGCTTTTGACCAGTAGAATACATGACCGCTTGTGTTTGAAGAAGTAATCTTGGCCTCCATTCTGGTTACACTGCAGCCATATGGACTGATTAATGTTAGCTTTGTTTTTGTCCATTTTGCTTGCACTGGAGTCTTAGTTTTTGTTAGCCAATAATTAGTGAGGACTCTCTTTTTGCCTTTTGCTTCCACGATGCTTATAAGTAGTGTGCATAAATATTACACTGCACTTTCTGGATGTGAGCTTGCAGGGAACTGTTTCTTGAAAGTTACATGTTATAAATCGACTCAATTTTTTTTGAATGTACTAGAACTGGTTGGTACATACGGATTTATGAACCCTACACGGCCACAGCACAATGGTTGATGCTCCTGATTATCAAATTCTAAAGATTTTGCTAATAGAGCAGAGCAAAAGAAGTATGAGAGAACCGGAGAAATGATGCCCTGCATCTTGTTGGCCCATCATTATTCCATCAGTACTACAGTGTAGACGATATTTTTTTCCCTTCTGAACATTTACACAGAAAAAATGTGGAAGTCAGATTTGATGAAATGTTTGCTATTTCGATGTTTTTGCTGGTACACTACGCAGGTGGTAGATTCTTTCATAGTGATCAGTCTAATTTTGGGGTTGATCTTCAAGAATTACGGTTGATGGGGTATGTTACAGGTATATGAAATCCATCTTTTTTTCCTTTTCAAAAATAAATGCAACATGTGTTGTCCTATGCTGTAGTCCTGCAATTTTAGTGTTGGAAGCAGTTTTCCCACTTTTTTCAGTATAAAAATAAGAGTTGATGTCAGCTGATAAATCCTGTTGCCTTTTTTCCTTGATGGTGAAAAGAGAAACTAGTTATGTGGTGACCAGTCATATATGATGAGCCACTCTTGATGGTAATCATGTATATACTTTATACACGATTTGCTGATACTTTGTTATTATGAGTTCACATGCTGTTTAGTGATTCGACTGCAGTAACTAAATTAATATAGTGTCTTCCAAATTAAATATCGCTTCTAACCTTTAATATATTGTGCTCCACTTGTCTACATTGTCATGGTTGCTCTTCCATTGTGTTTCAGGTAAGGCGTTTCTTTTCTTGTCTTAACCATTTCTCTCGCTTCTGCTTGCCCCTCTTGGTGTGATGTGCGCTACTAGTTGGTTCTGGCAGTGGTTAATGATATGTCATCAATTTTTTTCTGAGATGTATTCAAATGTTGGTATCTACCCATACTTGAGGATAGCCAAAAATTTCACCCTACCCCCTCATATCAAGCAACAAAGAAATATATGCCAATGTTATTCAGTTATTCTTATTTTGATATGCTATATGCCATTCTTAATGTAAATAAAAATGAACCTTGCTAGCTGTTTTCTGCATCATGGTTAGATGGTTCTCGCTTGCCATTCGCAACCTTTGCAACATTGTATTGTTGTAACCTTGAATAGCTAGATTTCATAAGCTATTAAGGAAGACTCACTTTTTGCTAAGGTTGAAATGATTTCTGTGCAAATGCGATTTCTTATTTTTTTTGGAGATTGATATACTATCCAAATGCAGGTGACATTGTGCTAATGGTGGACTGGTGGCGGTGATGTAGGACAAGGAATGGTGGTGGCTTTAGATAATAGTTGATTTGTATGACTTCAATTAATTAAGCTTGAGTATGACTACAAATCATTCAGGGCTTTATGTTGTATTGTATATAGTGGACAAAACCTGTGTATCTGTAGTATATATAAAGGATGAAATATACGTATTTGTGATATGTGTGTGTGTGTGTGTGCTGGATAATAATCCAGCGCGCCAGCCCCACCCACACGCCAGACCAAGCCGTAACCGGAAAATAGTAACCTGAAACTGGAAAATTATCTGTTAAACCGGAAAAACAGGTCCGATACCGGAAAAGATATTGATAGAACCGGAAAATTGATATCCAAACCGGAAAATAGTAACCCAAAATCGGAAAATTATCTGTTAAACTGGGAAAACAGGTCTGTTACCGGAAAAGATATTGATAGAACCGGAAAAAATTGATATCCAAACCGGAAAATAACTATCCGAAACTGGAAAAAATGTTAATGAAACCAGAATCTTGTAATCTTTACCGGTAAAGATTACAAGATTTCGGTTTCATTAACACTTTTTCTGGTTTCGGGTTACTCTTTTCCGGTCTGGATATCAATTTTCCAGTTCTATCAATATCTTTTCCGGTAACAGACCTGTTTTCCCGGTTTAACAGATAATTTTTCGGTTTCGGGTTACTATTTTCCGGTTTGGATATCAATTTTCCGGTTCTATCAATATCTTTTCCGGTATCGGACCTGTTTTTCCGGTTTAACAGATAATTTTCCGGTTTCGGGTTACTATTTTCCGGTTACGGCTTGGTGGCGTGTGGGGGGGGGGGGGGGGGTGGGTGGGGCTGGCGCGCTGGATTATTATACAGCACCCTGCGCCCTAAATAGCGCCACTATATATATATATATATATATATATATATATATATATATATATATATATATATAACTATTCAAATTCCACTGACACTATTCAAATTTGTGGTACTATTCAAAATATTCGCTACTATTCAAATTCCGAATATGAATAGGATGTTCCCACCCACGAAGTGGACGAAGCACCTCAGGGAAGGCGTCGCTTTCACTCTACAATTCGGTATTCGCTAAGTATGCGCTTAACTCTTAATATGAGCACTCACGAGCACCCAAAATTCAAGACTACTATTTGGAGCACTTATGGTGGGAGTATGGTGGATGGAGCACTTCTGGGAGGTATGCGTGTGCGAATATTATGCGTGCTATTAGCAACTAATATGCAATCGGATTATAGGTATGCGTGCGGATTCTCAGGATCTTGGCAGGTTGGCGAAACCAAAATTCAGCCGGTCGTGCAACTATGCTTGTGTAAATCCTACTCGGTACTCACCGCATGCATCGCTACCTTGCTTCAGAACCAGGCCTAACCGGTCTTCTCCCGAACTAACCCCGACCACGTGCACACAGGACTCAGGCTCTACCGTCTCCCCAGGCAGTTCCACCCGAAGGGAACACTTCTCTGCGGACACAGGCTCTCTCAGACGCCTCTCCATGGGCTAAACGAGAGCAACTCAATGCAGAGGTTTCTCCTCTAGGGTCCCTAGCGTAGAGACATCACCCCAACGAGCTCAAAGGAAAGCAGAGAAATTCACAGGAAAGCTTAATCCATTTCCACAGAGCAAACTTACATACAGCTTTCCCTTTCTGAAAGCCCCCAAGCACTAGCACAAACCTGGGATTACCTTACAGTCTATTCTACACACAGGGTGTTGAATATTATTCAACACTCCAGTGGCGCAAAACATGTCTCCTGCGAGTAAAATCAGCGTCCTAATTACTACCCTCACCACCGGATACCATAGCCATCAATGCTATTGCAAATTTATATCCCGTAATAATATTGTACACATTTCACGGTCCAAAAACCAGATATTTACGGTTCCCATGCACTCAAGAAGTAATATTCGTGCATGCAAGTGTCAACTCCCTCTTAATTCTCTCTCTCTATCTATACAATGCATGCAAGTGTTAACTCCCTCTAAATTCTCTCATACTATAAATAGCATTGGTCAATATTATGAATTAGGGATTAAATGCATATCGTGCAATAACATTTCAGTTTTGCATCATGGATGTAATCTCTCTTTCTCCCAAAAACATGCATGCAAGCCAACGTCCAAACGATCTTTACAGAGGAGGCAAGAAATTACTCCTCTCTCGCCATAGTAGATTATTGGAGGAGGCAAGTGTTAGAATAATCTGGTCTTTGTAACAGATATGTTCGGAACTAGATGTGGTAGATTGTATCATACTCGGTTTGTTAAGCTCTTAGATATAGACATAGATTGATTTTGTACAAGCCAAATCGAGTCTGTAACTGCTACCGTATCTTTGTAAAACTCTTGGCAATTGCCTATATAAACATGCACCCGTGGCTAGCCAAGATAGGTAACCACGTTTCCTTCAATTTTACATGGTAATCAAAGCAACCTCTTCCACAAAACATCCATAACCTTTTTGAGTGCTCCATGGCGTCATCATCTTCAGCTTCGCCAACACCGGCGCAACTCGGCTCTGTCTCAGAGAAGTTAACTCGGGACAACTATCTGCTATGGAAGGCGCAATTTCTTCCTGCAGTACGTGGTGCTCAGCTCATAGGAATCCTAGATGGTTCAGACCATGAGCCGCCAAAGACCATCGAGCTGGTCGACAAGGACGGCAAGAAGGTAGTCGTCCGCAATCCTGAGTACGACTCATGGATTGCCAAGGATCAGCAGCTACTAAGCTACCTGCTGAATTCTCTCACCAAAGATGCATTAGCACCGGTGGCTACGGTGACTACATCTGCAGAAGCATGGAAGGCGCTGTCAACAATGTTTTCAGCACACTCCAAGGCTCGGGTCACGAACCTGCGCATGCAGCTTGCCACGCTCAAGAAGGGTGGCATGTCAACTACAACATACTTCACCAAGATGTGTGCCTTCAAGGACGAGCTTGCTACCATCGGCAAGCCCATCGATGATGATGAGATGGTACACTTCATTCTTACTGGGTTAGATTTTGATTATAACCCCTTTGTATCTTCAGTTCTTGGTCGTGTTGGATCAATCTCTTTGAGTGATTTGTACTCCGAGCTACTTTCCTACGATCAGAGGTTGGAGATGTACCAAGAGAGTGGTCAGTGCCAATCCTCGGCTAACATGGCTGGTCGAGGGCGTGGTAACAGAGGTCGCGGCCGTGGTAACAATCGTGGTCGTGGCCATGGCAATTCTGGTCGCAACAACCAGAACTGTGGAAACAACACCTCCAGCTCCAACAATGCTCCCAGACAGGGAGGGCGCAACACCAAGCCGGTGTGTCAGATATGCAAGAAGGACATGAAGCCCCAAGATGCTGGTATAGGTATGATGATGATGATGATGATGATGATGATGATGATGATGATGATGATGATGATGATGATGATGATGATGATGATGATGATGATGATGATGATGATGATGATGACGACGACGACGACGACGATCAACAAAACCAGAAGACAGCAGGGGCAGCTACAACTGGATACGCCTATGACTCAAATTGGTACGTTGATAGTGGAGCTTCAGATCATGTCACTTCAGAGTTGGAGAAATTAACCATCCGCGACAAGTATACCAGACGAGATCAAGTCCATGCCGCCAATGGATCAGGTATGAAAATTAATAACATTGGCTCTACAACTTTACATACCCCTAGCAAAGATCTGCTTCTAAATAATGTTCTTCATGTTCCTAGTGCTAGCAAAAATCTTGTTTCTGTTCATAAGCTAGCACGCGATAATGATGCCTTTCTAGAGTTTCATCCCAACTTCTTTCTTATTAAGGATCAGGGAACAAAGAAAATCCTGCATCAAGGTAGATCTCGAGGTGGCCTATATCCTCTAGGACCACACCCTTCTAAAGGAGTACCCAGCAAACAAGCTTTTGGAGTCAACAAGCCGTCCAGCTCTAGATGGCATAGTAGACTTGGTCATCCAGCTTTTCCTATTATAGAGAGAGTTCTTAGTCAGAATAGTCTTCCGTGTGATAGTAATAAGAAATCAGAGTCTATTTGTGATGCTTGTCAAATGGCCAAGAGCCATCAACTTCCTTATTCAATTTCAAATAGTACCTCTGATTCTCCTTTGGATCTAATATATTCTGACGTATGGGGGCCTGCTCCTATCTCAGCTGGTCGGCATACATATTATGTGAGTTTTATAGATGATTTCAGCAAATACACTTGGATCTACCTACTCAAGAAAAAAATCTGATGTCTTCTTAGTTTTTCAAAACTTCCAGCAACTTGTAGAAAGGAAGTTTAACAAGAAAATAAAATCCATGCAATCTGATTGGGGAGGAGAGTATGAAAAATTAAATTCCTTCTTTCAGCGCATTGGAATCTCTCATAGGGTTTCTTGCCCTCATGCTCACCAACAAAACGGTGCAGCTGAACGGAAGCATCGTCACATTGTTGAAGTTGGCCTTGCCCTTTTAGCCAATGCCTCTGTGCCCCTAAAATATTGGGATCATGCTTTCCTCACAGCCACATATCTTATTAACTTGCTTCCCAGCAAAGTTATTGATTATGAAACACCCACTGAACGTCTGTTTCAAGAGAAACCAGATTACACATCCCTAAGAATCTTTGGTTGTGCATGTTGTCCCAACTTGCGACCGTATAATTCTCGAAAACTTGCTTTCCGCTCTACCCGCTGTGCTTTCCTAGGCTACAGTCCCATTCACAAAGGCTTTAAGTGCCTTGACATCTCTAGTGGTCGCATATACATATCTAGGGATGTTGTTTTTGATGAAGGATTTTTCCCTTTTGCTCACGTTCATCCCAATGCTGGTGCTCAGCTTCGAAAAGAAATAATCCTTCTTCCTACTCATTTGCTTGGGGGTGTAAGTTGTGCTGCTGATGTTACTAATGATCCTGGTGATAGTGCTTGTGATGGACAGGAAAATTCTGCAGAAAACTCGGCACAAATTGATGACAGCATCAATCCAGGAGGTGGGAATTCATCTGCTGTTCCATCTGGCAGCGATCACGGTGTTGCTGCACCTGATGTGGTGTCCGCTCCGGTGCCGCATTCACCCAATCCCGGCGTGGCGTGTGGGGGGGGGGGGCAGTGGATTGTCCCACGCACGCACCCATCTCATCCTCTCCGGTTCGACCAACAAATGTTGAAGAGGATCAGCCTGCGGGATCACCTGTGCCATTAGCAAATGTTGAAGAGGATCAGCCTGCGGGATCACCTGTGCCATCAGCAAATGTTGAAGCTCCTTCTCCTCCACGCCGACGCACAAGGATGCAACATGGGATTATTAAGCCCAAGAAATTTACAGATGGGACCATCAGGTATGGAAACTTCTGTGCTACAGGAGAGCCTGAAAATTTACAAGAAGCTTTAGATGATCCTCGATGGAAGAAAGCCATGGAAGAAGAGTATACAGCATTGAAGAGAAATCAAACATGGCATCTTGTGGAAGCAAAACAGGGTAACAATTTGATTGACTGCAAATGGGTCTATAAGATTAAGAAGAAGGCAGATGGCTCGGTTGACAGGTACAAAGCTCGTCTAGTAGCCAAGGGATTCAGACAACGTTATGGCATTGATTATGAGGATACTTTTAGTCTAGTTGTCAAAATTGCTACAGTTAGACTAGTTCTGTCTCTTGCTATTTCTAGAGGATGGTGCCTTAGACAGTTGGATGTTCAGAACGCGTTCTTACATGGTGTTCTGGAAGAGGAGGTTTACATGAAACAACCACCTAGTTTTGAAGATGACAATGCTCCACATCTTGTTTGCAGACTTGATAAAGCTATCTACGGGCTAAAGCAGGCTCCAAGGGCTTGGTATGCAAGATTAAGTTCTAAACTTATTGATCTTGGTTTTAAGGCTTCTAAGTCAGATACTTCTCTGTTTATATATCAAAGATCAGGAATTGTCATTTATATGCTCATATATGTTGATGATATTATTGTCACAAGTTCATCTAGTGAAGCCGTGACAGCTCTATTGCATGATCTAAGGAAGGATTTTGCACTAAAGGATCTTGGCAATCTACATTATTTCTTGGGCATCGAAGTTCAAAGAGACAAACAAGAGCTGCTGCTGTCTCAAGAAAAATATGCTCAAGAAATATTGTCTCGTGTTGGCATGATCAAATGCAAAGCTGCTCCAACACCCTTGTCGACTTCGGAAAAACTCTCTAGTCATGAGGGAGAATTGTTGGGACCAGAAGATAGTAAAAGATATAGGAGTATAGTGGGTGCATTGCAATATCTTACTCTCACCAGACCAGACTTGGCTTATTCAGTTAATAAGGTGTGTCAGTTCTTACATGCACCCACCACTGAACATTGGTCAGCTGTGAAGATAATTCTTCGCTATTTGCAAAATACTTTGAAAATTGAAAAGTCAAGCTCAATGTTACTAAGTGCTTTCTCTGATGCTGATTGGGCTGGAAGTGTTGATGATAGAAAGTCAACATGCGGTTTTGCGATATTCTTTGGGTCAAATCTTATTTCTTGGAGTGCTAGGAAGCAAGCTACTGTCTCAAGATCAAGTACAGAAAGCAGAGTATAAGGCAATGGCAAATGCGATAGCTGAGTTGATTTGGCTTGAGTCTTTGTTAGTTGAGCTTGGAGTTCAGTTAGCGCAACCGCCAATTCTGTGGTGTGATAACTTGGGAGCTACATATCTTTCAGCTAATCCAGTCTTTCATGCGCGAGCAAAGCACATAGAAATCGATTTTCATTTTGTCAGAGAACGTGTGGTCAAGAAACAGCTGCAAGTAAGATTAATTCCTTCCAAGGATCAGGTTGCTGACGGCTTCACCAAAGCATTACCAGTCAGGAAACTTGAAGAGTTCAAGAACAATCTAAATCTCAAGAGGAAGCGAAGTTTAGATTGAGGGAGGATGTTAGAATAATCTGGTCTTTGTAACAGATATGTTCGGAACTAGATGTGGTAGATTGTATCATACTCGGTTTGTTAAGCTCTTAGATATAGACATAGATTGATTTTGTACAAACCAAACCGAGTCTGTAACTGCTACCGTATTTTTGTAAAACTCTTGGCAATTGCCTATATAAACATGCACCCGTGGCTAGCCAAGATAGGTAACCACGTTTCCTTCAATTTTACAGCAAGACCGTAGGCTCTGTTGTTCACTCTTATTATCTATGGAAGTAGTTAGTTGGAGCAAAGTATACGAAAATTACTCCTCTATCGCTTATACCAGATTAGTGGAGGCAAGGCTGTTAGGTTCCAGCTGTCACCATCATTATCTCCGTAAGTAATTAATTGGAGGAAGGCCAGCAGAGTCGATTGTCTTCATTCCTTGCATGCGCTAATTCACTTTTCCAAAAACTAATGGCGTATATTGCTCTTTCAAGCATTCATTGTAGGCATGCAAGTTTAAATAGACTCCAGAGATTCACTACAGATGCACTTCATATACCTTCGAAAAACTACTTTTTACTACCAGACAATCCAATTTATACTTCAGCGATACGTGGGGCAAGGCAGCCTATAAAACACACACTACTGGAACAACAAATTTTTTGATGCCACGACCCACACGTAAGTGTGTTATAGTTTTTTACTTCCACATATTCTAGTTTATACTCCATCTAAACATTTACATCAAACACGAGAAGATATGAAACGCTCATGGCGCCACATTCACTGGTCAACCAATGCTAAAAAAATATGCAAGTCATTGAAAATATATTAATTACTCCATGACTGCGTCAACCCATGAGAATTTACCGGACACTGTAAACTACGATAAAAACAAACCAAACTTTTCCTATTATTCAACACTCACAGGGTAAAAGCACCGGCGGCGCCGCCTCTACTCCAACGAGTAAAAGCACATCTAATATTTACTACCCGCCAGCACGCACCGCATTCATAACATTCCGTGCGCGGGCGGCGACCACTGCAATCAACCCTCGTAAATCCCACATCCTGACACGCATTAGAGAGGTAGTAAAAACTCTCATCTAAATGTGTAATAAGACTTTTACTGTCCAGGTTGCTCGTTTTGGATAGAATATTGGGGTTTGAATCCTGGGAATCGCATCATTAACACCTCTAGCCGCAAAGGCAGTCACGGTTTTTCCTCCCCTAATTTCTCTCCGTCATTAATTGCCATCTCATGTCTCGTCACCACTCATGGGCTCGGCCAAACTCGCCAAAGATGCTCATCCCCATGAAACTCTGGCGAACCTGTTGCAGACACACGACACAAGATCCCCACTTCCCCCAGCCCCACCCGATGCTTCATCAAGCTGTGATTGGGACTGCCGCCACCTTCCCGGGAATGGCAAAGCGGCCATCGACACTGGAGTGGCTCTTCATCCACTAGCATCTGTGTCAGCAAATTCCCTAGAAGGCACTTCATGGTGTTTTCAGGAGAGGGCGCGGCGCTCTCCCAGGTATGGACACTCATGGCGACCTGCAAGCAACCGTCGTTGGATGCCTGGAGGGCGATGCAGCCGTGGTTCGATTTGGTGGGTTATGGCGCATCCATGCATCCCTCTCTGGTGAGTCCGTTAGTGCCACTTCAGCATCTAATTTCACGGACCTAGTCCCTCAAAATCTCAACTCACCTGGTTCACTTAGCATGACAACTATTTAAATTGTTCATTCATGGGTTAGATTAAAAAAGGAAATTTTATTTCTTTTTGCAGATCCAAATTATAGAAAGATGGACAACTGATGTTTTTTTTAAATAAAACAACTGATGTGTATTCCAGAGTGTTGAGGGAATGACATTCATGGGAGTTTTACTTTTTTTTTGAGTGGCCAAATTAGGCACTGAACTTTAGGTGTTTATCGGTCTAATTCAGAAGGGAATTTTTTCATATCTATATGCAAGTAGTACTCTTTGTGCACGATTTGTTCCATTCTTCGGATTTGGTGCTCTGTCGTAATATTCGGATATGCAAGATTCCAACCTGATTATATGGGTTTGCTGCTTCTTTGTTAATTTATTCAATTACTTTTCCACAATTACTAATTTACTACAACTTCTCTAAGAGCCACCCGATGATGTGCAGGCGGGGTGACGTAATAGAGGGTGCACTAATTTCGAATTGCTTATGGAAGCCAATCGACACTAATTTGGAAATCGCAAGGCATAAGTTATTTTAAATTTGCTTAGGAGTAATTTACAACTTCATTAGTGTGTCAATTGTTGATATTTTTTGTTGGCCAAAGTATCTGTATAGTAGCTTGACCTTTTGTTTCTAATGTCGTGCAGATAACCTTGTATACCTTCCGTTGGAGAAGCTGCAAGCTAGAAGGATGCAGGGAAAGATACATCCATGGATAGGATGTTTATTCGCTTTCTTTTGTCCTTAAAATGAGTGGTCAAATTTTGTTCATCTATGTATATGGAGATATCTTGGAGTAATTATTTGTTGATAGTATAAATATTTCTTGTTGGTACATTTAAAATTACTCCCTTATGGGATAAAGGAGTATGCACTCCTCGTTTCGCATAGAAAATTACTTGTTTGCTTAAAAATAATTCTTATTCTGATGACTAATTACTAGGATGCTGCACGATTTTCACCACCCGCGATGAACAAGAGTAAATAGTCATCTAGAGGGCTCATCGGAGCTCCGGACCTCATTTTGTCGAACTCGTTTTTTGAATTTTGTGGGATGGATTTCCTAACAAATTACGGTCACATGACCTTGTTGGAGCCACTACGGAAACAGGGTAAAGAATCTTGTCCTTTGCCGTGTAGCCAAAAAAGAACTTGGCAAAGCTTTGCACACTCGACTTTTAGCCCGTTTTCGGTAGTGAGCTTTAAAAGCTAGCTACTGACTTTTTACGGAGGTAGTTTTTACGATCCAAGGATGCAAAACTTGATTTTTTACTGCCAGGATGATTCATCGAAGGTCCGGCAAAGACACCGCCGGGAGCGTCGAATATTATTCAACATCTCCAACGCTATCACTGATGAAATACTACTTTTTACTTTCACATCCTATACTTTATACTCCACCGGGATACTGACAAGGCAGCCTAGAATACACAATTGCATGCACCAAAATCTTTTTTTCCTGCTACGATCCACACAACTCAAACATAGCTTTTTACTTCCATATATTCCACTTTATACTCCATCCGCATATTTCTAATATAACTTTGGAGTTGCTGACGGGAATATCACACAACGACATGCGCATGATGCCCTTTTTACTGGTCAATGAATGCTCTATTAATATGCGAGACAGCCAAACTGCATTAAACAGACTACAACAGCGTCAAACCATGGGATCTAAGGCCAAGTATACATTAAAAGCACACACAACACTGGATTTTACTACTTGTCATGGTGGCACCGTAATTTTCTCCTCGCCGGAGGAGGGGCGGCGCTCCGCCGTGGGTGTTGAATAATGGGATGCTGAATAGACCGGTATATATATATATATATATATATATATATATAAGATATATTTGACGCTCTCTTTTAACTTTTTTGTTTTTAAATTTGACATTGGAGACGGGAGTTGTGAAGACGCGTGACTAATGGGTGTCATATCAGTGATGTGTTTTCCTCTCTTGTCACTTAACATTATCAGTGATGGGTCTAGCCAAGTGCGTCACTGATATGGGTAATCATTGGCAGGTTGCTGGTAAAACGTGTCACTGAAGACCTTATCAATGATGCATTTTGGTATCACACGTCAGTGATGATGAGTCATTAGTGATGGAGTTTTTCGCGTCACTAATGGGTTCACATCAATGATGAAAATTTAGTGACAGTTTTCTGCTGTCACTAATGTTGGTCTACATTCACTAATATGGGTATTCTGGCATAGTGACGGATAGAACCACAAGAAACACGAAATGATTACGACGAAGCTCTATATTGCAGAAGCATATTCGAAGCTGTGATGATACATATGAAGAAAGTAAGGTAATATGTGCAAACAGTAGTTGACTACCTGTGAAGGATTTCTTGACGATGGTAATGCATCCCCCTTTTGTGGAGGGATCGCCATAGGTTCCATTAGGACACTGACAAAGAAAACTTCCGATGGAATTTAGGCAGATTCCATAGCATGGGTAGGCTTCTGGGTCCTCACACTCGTTGATGTCTAGAAGAAAAGAAGTGCTATAGATTAAAGAAATTGAACCCAACAGTTAAAGGCAAGGAAATTCGATAATTCAGTAAGCTGCACTGCAGTACCATGTTTATCGACAAAAGGGATAAACTTATGAATGGCATTGAATATATAATTAAGAAAGCCAAATTTATAGTTGAAGATAAAAGCAGAAGTCATGGTAGACATGATAGCTACCACTTCCTCCAATCCAAAATAAATGATGTCCTGTTCTGATCGAACTTAATACTTTTTACTGGCAATAACTTTCAGAATTAGTATATATGTATGTATATATTATAAACATTGATATTATATGAGTATTGCCTTCAAATGCACTTGTGTAGTATTATGTATGATATATTAAATTCTAGTAAAATAATGGTATCATTGTCCGAAACATGAAGTGTTGTACTCCCTCCCCAAATTGTAGGTCATTTTAGTAGATCTAGATACATAGATTTTGCTTTGCACCCTGATATAATAGATTTTGCTATGCACCTATAGACATAGCTATGTCTAGATACATAGCAAAACCAATGTATCTAGATTTATCAAAACAACCAACAATTTAGAATGGAGGAAGTAACCGATCAAGCAGTAGTAATAAGTTGTATGTCTTTTCAGTTTGCACCATGTACCTGTGCATCCATTTGGGACGGAAGCATTGCCTGTATAGCCACCACGGCATTGACAACTAAAATTTCCTGGTTTATTCTCGCAAATGCCATAGCAAACATATTTGTCTGGAAATCTGCACTCGTCGATGTCTATAGCAAAACAAGAACATTGATCAGAAGTAAGAAAGGCTGAATGCAATAATATAATAATTTATTAGAAAAGTTAGTTAACTACTGTACCATGGCATCCATCGGAAACATAAGGATTGCCTTCGTAGCCCGTAGAGCATTGACACAGATACCCACTATGCACGAAGGAATTGTGGTCTTGGCAATAGCTGTTGGTACTGCGACATTCGGATGCGGTCTTATTGTTTGGGCATGTAGAATTACTAATTATCCAGTCTAGTGTGGCCGGAAGCGCTTCAGGACCTTCCCCACTAATAATGTCCACCATGTTTGAATCGAAACTCTGGTCAACTATGTAGGCAGAAAGAGGTAAGCCTATGTCACCAGGAAGCCATTTCATCTGGATGGTGTAGAAAGGGTGGCCGAGGACGATGCTTGCCTGCCAGCAGCCAATGCCCGTGCAGCTGCCATTTCCCGCAGCAGCGCTGCCGGGGCCTATCGATGGGCATATAGCAGTGCAAGAACTGACCAAGCTGTTATTCACGCCCCCAAAGATGCTGACCTGGATGTTGCACCCTATCACCTCGAGCATGCCTGTCGACTCCCGTCTTGTTTAGTTGCAAAGTTCAAAATTTTAAAAAAAAAATTCCGGCACTTGCATGGAGACTTAAATCTAGACGAAATAAAAAACGCATTGCACAATTTGCCTATAAATCGCGAGACAAATCTAATGAACCTAATTATGCCGTAATTAGACACTAAATTGCTACAATAATGCTAATTTTGTGATTAATCTATGTTTAGTCCTTTAAATATAGAAAAATTCTTTTCAAAAATTTTACAAACGCCAACTAAACAAGCCTCCGACAGGAAGAACGGCCCACTCTCCGGGAGCCCGAGTCCCCATGTCCTGTTCGTGGCGCGACCACTTCCATCATACGGCAACTCCACGCCGGTGCTGTTGATGCGCACCGTGCTGTGTTCAACGGAGATCTCCAGCACTTGCACGGTGCCGTCGCCGAGGAACAGCTCCGGCGGACCGTGCCGACGGGAGCCGTCGTCCCTGCACGTGAGGTTGAAGCCGGGACCGTGGTAGCAGCCGTGCTCGACGCCGAACGGGTAGGGGATGCTGATGTTGCCGCACCACCTAGTGCAATTATCACTCCCCGCCCCGGTGGCTGCCGCCGCGCCGCCCAACGCTGGCACCATCAGCAGCAGCAGCATGGCAACTACAGCAGCGAACGCTGCGACGACCATCCTCTTACTTTCTACCTTCCCCATGTTTCCGTGTACGCAGTTACGCAAATATACTAGCGTGCAAGCTGATCGATTATCTATATAGGCCGCCGCCGCCGCCGCCGCCGCCTGTGGTTTCCGCCCATCTTCCTCGCTACAGCTAATTAAAACTACCGGGTTGCATTGTACCTGTGATTTTCGGTACACATCACGGTCGTTTACTCGTTTGCTAGTCAGTCAACTCCATCCCGGAGCAATGTACGTGTGCTCCTTCCTTCCTAAAGACCTCGCTCGGTCGTCGTTCCCCACCGTGGACCGACCGCCGGGCAAAGTGCCAGAATGGCAGACCGGGTCGTGGGTCGAGGAGACCTACCAATCTTTAAGCTCGATCACACACAGCAACAATCAGTTCCCTGTCTTCTGATCCAATGAGATGCTGATGCTATGCTAAACTAGTAAGAGTAAGGTTAATAATTTAGCTCATTGCTGGCTGCAAAATTTTTTGCAGCTCATCTCTCAGCCCACTTATAGTTCAGCTCCCCCACCATTAATACATGATCCACTTATCTATCTCATAAATTTTTTAGTTCTTGTGTCGAAGCTGACTGTAAGCTTATAGCCCACTTCTCTTCTCTCCCCTCTTCTCTCTCCTCCACCTCATCATTCAGTCTGCTTATAGCCCACCATAATACGCTCTAAACAAGTACCACGATCAGGTGTATTATTTCAGATTCCCAGACACACATCAACGCAAAGCGATTCTCTGAACTTTTTCTGAAAACCACGAGGGAAATGCAAGAGTTTGGTTCAGGATTCGTATCGGAAAAAAGATTCCGTTGGCTCCTAGATGGCCAAATGTATCTACATATTTCGGCCCACTATCTCGGGTACCACAAAGGCCCATCACGGCCCACGCGAGCGTGCGCGATGCGTCGTCGTTCCGTTCGTTCCCACCGCGCGTGTGGGTGCAGCGAGCGGCGGCTCGCGGGTGGGGGCGCCGCGCCCGCCGCACGCCACGGGGGAGGAGAGAACGCCGGAGCCGAACGGAGGAGCGGCGTGGAGAGGCGGCTTTAGCCGGCGCGGGTCAGGCCGCCTCCGCTCGCGCGCCGTCCGAGCTTGCTCTCCACGCCCGGCCATTGCATCCGCGTGAGCCAACGCCACCGGCCGCCGTTTCCTCCTCCAACTTCGGCGGCCGCTGCTGCCTGCCGGCCGTCGCCCTCTCCGGTCAAGTCGGCCGGAAGCCGATGGCCGGATAAAAATCCGGGTGCCCGAGATCTCGGTCAGTTTAACATTTCCCGATTGTAGAAAAGAAAATATTTCCCGATATTTGAAGGCGGAAGTTTACAAAAAACCGAGAGAGCCGGACAGAAATCATGGGTTAAATTTAAATAAAAACTTTTTTTTAACTTCAAATCCGCCTCGTGGCCTGCGAGCAAACCGAACAGTAGCTGGCCTCGCACCTCGCTCGCTGCGATTCCCCTTCTCTCTTTCCCCGGGCACCAAGACCCTGCCCGCGAAACGACTCCCCTCCCCTCCCGCCACCATTCCGCACCCTTCCCTCGCTGGCTCGCTCCCACCATTCCGGCGAGGCGGCGCCCCTCCTTCTCCGGTGGACCCTTCATCAGCTGCGGTGGTGGCTACCCGCGCCTCGGTCGGTTAGTCCCCGTCCCCTCCTCCTTCTGCACCTCCCTTCCCCCCACCGGGCTGCCCCGGTTCCCATCCCCGTGGGAGTTTCCCCCCATCTCAGTGCTCCTACCCCCGCCCGCAGATCTGCCGCTCGTTGGAGCGCCGTGCAATCCGCCGCGGTCTCGCGCTGCTGGAACTCGCACCTGCTGACGCGAGGCAACGGCGACCCCGATTTGAGTGCCGGGCCGGAAACGCGCAGCTCCCGTCACCTCCGGGGGCCTCCCTTCTCTCATCGCCCGCGGAGGGCCAAGGTCTCTCCTGGTAAGCCGTAGCTGCTGCCTCACTCCACCCCCAATTCCCGAGCGGGCAGTTTAATCAAGCCCCTAGTTTTTTTTTTTTTGACTAAAGCCCCCAGCTTTATGTGGCTGGGGTTACACAAATTCGCGGTTCCTGTAGTTATGATCAGGGGCTGCACTTGGGTCATGGGCTTAGGTTTTTATAATTCAAATAATGGCAGTCTGACCTAGCTGGCTGTGTCTCTGATTGGGCAAAGCTTCCTTCGAAGTGCCTAAATGACATGCTGTGTTAGAATGATGTATTGCTAAGTTTCACTCCTGTATAATAAGCCAGTTGCTGTTGGATTTTGAAACAGTAAGACGATCAATGCCATTGGATTTTGTTATGCCTAAATATTATGGTACAGAGATTCATCCTTGAAAGTCGGAACGTTTTCATTGTCCTCACGCTAAGAAGATACTGGGGCAAGCTCTAGGTACCTCGTTTAATAGTGAAAATCATGATAATCACTTAAGAGCCACATGGTTTCTTCTGAAATGATGAAAAACTCTGCACCTCTTGCTTATTCTGTGATCTATGGTACTCTTTCCTTGTCTAGGTCAACTTGATATATATTCTCAAAATGATATTGCATCTTAATGTTTAGTGCTGTTTAGTGCCAGTAATAGAAGGGCACTAAAAGTTGTTGATTTTGCATTTAGTAGCATTGACATACCCTCCATGCTTCTTGTATCATCTTTTTTTCTTTCCATGCTCAAAGTGAACTCAGAGCTCACTGAAGATGAAGTTAGTTGAGGACACTGATGGATCAGGGGCTGACTGAAATGGACCAAATTTTCAGCATCATGGCATAACCTTATGTAGAGGTTATGAAATTCCCGAGCAGGCACACCTTAAGTTGTACTCTTACTCTGAGAATAGCTATCCTAATTCCTAAATTAAAAATGGAAGTGCTTTGGTAATAGCATATTCTGTGATGTCACACCTATCCTAAATTTTTATAAGCTACATGTGGAAGGCAGGTGCTTATTCCTTGACTGATGATGACCATATAAAGGATGTGTTAATTCCCTTTGTTCAACAATATTCAAAACCTTCCAAGCATGTATTTCCCCTGTTGTGAATGCAACTTATACATTTCCATCTACTGATTGATAATATCAAGTGCCATATATTATACTACTTACCATGCAAAATGCTTAAATATATGGTTAGCAGTAACAGGTAAAAAATTGGCAATGTAATACTTCTTGATTTTATATAACACTCTTACTGGACAGTGCAATACTAATCAAGGTTGCTTTTCTGAGTTGTCAAATGCCAACTGGAAAAAAACCTAGCCAAAAGAAAAGGAATTTAGTTGGAGCAGATAGGCTGAGATCAAAGCAGAAAATTTCTTCACTGTATGGACATGGTTGCACCAGAGGGTTTATTAGGATGTCTCTTGTTGCCTCATTGGGTGATGTCGCTGCACCCAACCTTGGTGACACCATGGCTTCTACCACTGCTCTAGGATGAGCTGTTGCAAAGTGAAGGAGAAGTTGTCATGTGCAGCTCATTAATGTTCTTGTGATGTTGGAAGGGGTTGTACCATACCTTCATAGGGCTCTTGACAGCTAACTTTATTGTTTCGTAACTATGTTGAAGTTACAGTATTATTTTCTGTGATGCAATGAATGCTGAGAAATGTCAAGGGTTTAGGTCTCAAAGACGTGATTAAAAAAGGTTTGGAAATTTGTACATGTTGGTGTGTGTACAATCTTAAAGTGCCTCCTGATTTGTGCATGGACATTGGGATGATTAGATTTGATGGTGATTCCAATATTTGAAATTAATTAGTGCCAATCTCAAGGCATGTCTGATTTTGGTGATCATACATGCACCAAAATAGTCTTGTCATCCAACTATCCTCTTGAATTTCTCCTTTGCGTCTTTCGCTAAAATGTAAATGAATAGCTTAGCAATAATCTCTAATGGACTGTGTTTTCAGGTAGTTTGAGACTTTGAGTGATTTCCAATGGCTTCTGCAAGGAAAGTGAGAAATGCGAATAAACGCTATGCCAAAATCAATGACGATTGGAAGACTGAAGATACAGCAAGTGTACCTAAAAATAAAGTGCGAGTAAGTATATACGAACAACTATATTTTTTCTTCTCACATGCAACTTTTTATTCCTTTTCCTTGATCTGCAAAGGACATAATTGACGTTTATGGGATTATGTGACAGTATGAGTATATGACATAGTAGTACTCTATGGACTATCAAGTATACTTTTTCTAGGTATCTTATGTTTTCTAGTAAAAAGTGTGGTTTCAAGCATGGTTTTGGTAGTGCCAACACATTTGATTAGTTAGCAGTACCTTCACTTCATTGTTAATCATTGGTAAAAGAAAAAAAAACTCATTTGCAGAAGAAAAAGTTATCAGACATGCTTGGGTCTCAGTGGAGTAAAGAGGAGCTCGAGCGCTTCTATGGTGCCTATAGAAAATATGGAAAAGATTGGAGAAAGGTATGTCTTGAGCTTATCTAGACAAAATTGAGACAAGGGAAAGACACCTATGTGATATGTACTGATTTTCACTTCACTTTCCAGATTGCTGGTGCTATCCGTGATAGGACATCTGACATGGTGGAGGCTCTTTACAACATGAATAAGGTAAGAATTGGGCCTTTTACATTATATAACCACTTGTATTTCCATTTGATAACCTAAATTTCCCTAGATCAGTTCAATGGATTGCGAAGGTAGCAATGCTTAATCTGACTGTATTCATGTTTGTCTGCTAATTTCACAACTATTTTCATATACGCACTTCACTGCACTAGATTAACATTGGTGTCATATCCAGGCCTATTTGTCTCTACCGGAGGGAACGGCAACTGCAGCAGGGTTAATTGCGATGATGACTGACCACTACAATATTCTGGTGAGAGAGACTATTTAAGTGGTCAAACACTATATGCATCACTATACCTACAGCTTCTGTAATTCTTTTCTCCACTAGAAAACCTTGTGAATGTTTATAAAAGTTGGTGCCTGAACAAGACATTCTGTTTGCATCTTTGTGACCAGGGACTAAAAAGTACTTACTCCAGTCACAAATTTAAGTCCAGTAGGACATCGACACGAAATCTATAGAAGTATGTCATCTTAAATGAAAAGAGTATATTTTATGAAAGTGTATTTCATGACAAATCTATAAATATCAACATTGTGTTCTCAATCTGTATAAATTTTTACGTATTGATGGTCAAAGCAAAAAATGTTTGATATTAGACAAACCTAGATGAATTTTATTTGTGATCAAAGGAAGTATATCATAAATGTTGGAGTATATTGAGCCCATGTGTATAGAGGCCCATCTAGAGGCCCATGTATAGGATCTATATATACCCACCCTTCTAGGGTTGGAGGAATACATCAATTATTCCCTCCTACAATAAACAAAGTCTCAAAAACATGTTCTTTTGCGTTTTGGTATATGCAACATCAGTAACTTCGGCATCAATCACAGGTTCTAAGATCTAGAACTATTTGTTCCATCCTTGAAAACAGTTTTACTGAATTTCCTGGCTGGCAGGTCTACTTATGTGGCATATGCAGCTTCAGCAGCCATGATGTACATTTGAGAATAAAACTACATTCTTTCACGATATTTGTTGAAATTACTCACAAGGATATCTGCTATGGATTTTAGGATGGAAGTAATAGTGACCATGAAAGCAATGATTCGCCAAAAGCTTCTCGGAAGCCACAGAAACGTGGTCGTGCAAAGTTTCCATCTGTGTCTAAGACATCAGATACATGTTACCCTGATCAATTGCAATCTCAGCCTGCTTCATCGAGCTATGGATGCCTTTCTTTGCTGAAGAAAAAACGTTCTGGAGGTAATTGGAGATATTCCTATGTACATGGCTACATGTTTGGTCTTTTTTACAGGACACTGGTAATGGTTTGTACATAATCTGATATATTATATTACCTTGCTATTTGGGAATCTGAGGCATACATAATCCTGTAGAATATTTGGTCTTGGTCTCACAAATACAAGACCTTGATGCCACTTTTTTTGCTAAAATTGGAGTTGACAATTTGTTTGCTATATCATACTAGAATGCAGACACAGTTATGAATTATGTTTTTAGTTTATTAAGTTCAGTCATTTCGGCACTAGAATTTTTAGGCAGGAACTTATCAACCAGTTGAGATCTTGACTGCACATGCATCTATCTTAAGTTTGGATTTACAATAGTAAGAAATTAGTAGTACCCTGAATCTATGGCACTGCTTATCCTATTTTAGAAGCTAACAGTATGAATAGCTTCTGATGATCTTAATTCTGAATTTCTAATATAAGATCCCTCAGGATACAGTCTTGATACTAGATATGATTCTGCCAAGTGCTAGAAGCCAATAATATGAATATCTTATGCAGATAGTATCTTGAGTCTTTGCTAGACCTCTTTGTGATTTGTTATTCTTACTACTTTATTAGGTATCTGAGTTAATTATCTAATTTTCTCCTCGAATATATCATCTATTTTTCACTGTTAAGTTATTATTCAACTTCTTCTAGAGCACAAACAATAACATCTGATTCCTTACCGGCCCAGTCTTGATGTCAATATAGTCTACCCTAAGCCTTGCAAATCTCTCTGGATCTTCTTTTTGCGCATGAGATTTGTGTCTGTTTCAGCAAAGCTAATTTTGTCGCAATTTCATATTGTTCCTGGACTATGTAGACTACCCAGAACACTTAGGCCCTTTTTGGATCCACTCTAGATTGTGGATTGTTGAAAGCTGGATTGTAAAAGCCGGGAGGTTGTTTGTATTCCTGGATTGTGGGGTGGTTGGAGCACACAAACTGGTGGAAAGCTAGGTTGAGGCAGCTTGTGGGATTCAACAATCTGGGGTTGGTGGATTGTAAAAGCTGGACCACAATATAGAGTGTTTGGATTGGACGTCGGTACAAGCTACATTGTAAAAGGCTGTATTCAACAATCTGGGTGGATCCAAACATGACATTATTTTGCCTTTTCTTCTGTAGAAGTTTTCATATTAGCACCTGATTTATGTGGTTGCATTATCTTCCTTCAATATCAACAACTTATAAGTGCTTATGAACATGACCTTGCGACTTTGCTGAAGTTAAGTGCTTGCTTTCTATCAAATATTAGCACCCACGCTGTCATAACATAAAAACGAAGATGTTGCTGTTTTGCTTTCCTCAAACAGTGATGATTGGACTGAGGTCTTGAAATCTTTGTAGATCATTTTGTAGGGAACAGGCCACGCGCTGTTGGAAAAAGGACTCCAAGAGTACCTGTTGCCAGCATGTACCATCGAGATGAGAGGGGTGCACCAAATAGACAAGCAAAACCAGATTCTAACAATGGTGATGATGGAGCTCATGTAGCTGCTCTTGCTCTGGCAGAGGTATATCAAAGAGGAGGCTCACCTCAGGTTTCTCAAACACCTGGGAGATCTGGCGATCATATGTTCATGTCTCCCATTAAAAGTAATGACAGAAAAGTAAGAAACTAGAATTTTATTATGCCTTCTCCCATTTATGTTAGTCACTGATTAGTAAAGTAATTGCATGATCAAGATACCTGTACGGCACTTGCAGAATGCTGATTCAGAGATGGATAGCTCAAAGTTGCATGGATTTCAGTTGGATGCTGATTACCCTGAAGCTAGCTTAGGAAGTAGGGAAGTTGAGACTGGTGACTATACTAAAGTTGCGTCCTATTTGATGACTAACAAAGGATCTCCATCTGGCAAGCCTCAGAAGAAAGTAAAGAGGTCTCAAAAGAGGAGGAAAAAAGCTGCACGCAAAACAGGTGATCAGTATGAGTATGACAGAGAGGCTTGCAGTGGTACTGAAGAAGGGCATAGTGGGAGAAAGGTGAAAGAGGAACCAGAACTGGAGACATTGGGAAGAAAAACTGCATGGCCATCTAGCACATCAAATAAAAGAAGCCGTCAACTGTTTTTTGATGGTATGTCTGTATTCTAGCAGTTACCTTTTGTTTTCTGTAGAGCAGTACTTGATAGCGGAAATAAACACGTGTAATCGATGGATTGAATTGATGGAATACCAATTACATATATAGGCCAACCAGTCCTATTTGCTAACAGTACTGAACTACGAATGACAATAACATTCTCTTTCGTCATGTATGAATTGAAATTTTGGCAATGTATAAATGTGTTTATTTTCTTTTCTGTAATTGTACTGTACAATATTTTCTCAATCTTTGAAATTGAACTAGAAAATATTAAAGCAAGCATGCCCTGTATTATGATATGACAATTCCCTAGTGTGAGACGAAAATTTCAGCTAAGTGATCAAACATGTGAAATAACCATGTTCTGAATCTTTTTTTTTTTTGCCACCCAATTTCTATTTCAGAATATTGGTGTCTTATGTGTTTGTTGCACTATAAAATAAGATTTAATGATTTCTGTAACCTGGGAAACACAAATAGAACCATACTCTGTTGTTACTTGTCACACTCAAAAAGTATTCCTACCATAGGGGTGTCCTGATTGAGTCTTTTTTTTTGTTCTTTTTAATTGAGTTGTTTGGCTTTGATGTCCGCTCTTTGCTATGGTGCTTGTTTAGTTGTAAGGTTAACCTGTTGGGTTCTTGCTTTTGGTCCATCTATACAGTGCAAACTGAAATCCACCCTTGTTTTGCAGATGAAAGTTCAGCTCTAGATGCGTTACATACTTTAGCTGATTTATCTGTGAACATCCTACAGCCATCTTCAGTTGTTGAATCTGGTTAGTCTTATCTTATACTATATTTTATTTTTGTGTTAATGTTTTAAATACTAGTTCCGATGCAACCAATTATACTCCTTTATTCCATTACCATTTTGTTTTTTCTTGTACTATGTGGCAAGATGGCAGAACAGTGCAATTGTTGTATCTTAGCAGGTGCAGTTGTTTATTTTGTGCGTGCAACTTTATCTGCCACTCTCCTCACTCTAATTTGCATAAAGGTTTGGACAGTTTATAGACATGTTCAGAGTTATTAAGCTACATGACTTGACACTGCTGTATTTCACCAGCAATGCAGTAATGCAGGGTTTTGTTTTCTAATTACTGACCACTGGAGGACATTGCAAAGTTAATAATTCTACAAGTGACACTAAATAAATCAGGGTCATTTCCTGGAACAGGGCTGCCAAAACATTTAAGTGGGGTTTCCCCTCCTAAAATGCTGTTGTTGAGAAAGTCATCTTTGCTATTTGAGACACGCCCTATTTGGATGGGATATTAACCAGCACCCACATGGTGTGCTCAGATATATAGAGCTATAGAGGGGCATGTATCCATAGGCAAATATGAATTGGAATAGCTGCTGCCTTCCCCATGCCCTCCAAATTGTTGCAAACTGATAGTTTAGTGGACATATGTTCTGGAAATTTCTGAAATTTGTATGGTCACTCAAAAGCATCAACTCTGCGATGTCCTCCAGCCAACACTACAATCGGTGCCATAAAACCTATATAGCGTAATTTATACCACAACCCCATAACTCCATGCATTGTGTTAGACCATTGCTCACCTAGCGCTTTTTAGCACATTGCTTCTGTTAATGATAGTATCATTAATGGTTCACCTAATGATCTTCCAGAATCATCAGCACAGATTAAGGATGAAAACAAAGACAATGATTCTGATGGAAAACCTAGTATGCCTGCCGCCGTATCGGTGTATGAGCAGAAAGATAACTCCAAAAGTATAGCAAAAAAACTCAAAAGGCAGTCACAAATTGCAAGCACTGATATGGTTACTAGGAAAAAAGCCAAACGTTCTAAAGATCCTCATCATGATGGGAGCACCACTTCTGAAGTAAAGCAGCAAGGTTGTACATGTGGTGTTAAAACAGAAAAAAAGAAGAGGAAATCTTCCACGGGAAAGGTACTTTCAAAATTATTATTTGTTAAGCATTTCTTCAAGCATTCAAGCGATACTGCAATAGTATTGTTTGCTCTATAATTGAAGGTGTTGGTCCAGTGATAAAGCCCCCCCTCTCCCCCACTCTAACACCTGGGTTTTAGGGTCGGAGTGGCTAGAGGGGGTGGTCTAAGTTGGTACCAGAGCCAGGTCCCGGGTTCGAAACCCACCGGCCACGCATTTCTTCCGCTGCGCGATTTCCCCTGCGGGGTTCGCTGAGACCAGCAGCCACAGGCGCGGCGCGGCTCGCTCGCCGTAGGGGGAATGTTGGTCCAGTGATAAAGCCCCCCCTCTCCCCCACTCTAACACCTGGGTTTTAGGGTCGGAGTGGCTAGAGGGGGTGGTCTAAGTGAAGGCTATAGATTGTGTAGTCAAGTTTATAAACTGCGGATTGAGTTTGGTGTGGATTTGCTGTAGTGTACATGCTGCCATTGGTTGCTGTATTCTCATATGCTAATTCCAAACTTACTCACAATTTATGTTTTTATTTGTGTATTATGTGTTTCTTATGTCAAACTAATGCAAATAGATATTATGCATCAATTTGTGGGCATAACATATGTATATGTTACATAAAATTTGCCAACACATCCTGCAATATTGGTAGGACTGCAGCATCGGCTCTTACTGTGATAGCACCACTATATTATATATGTTGTTGCTTGACCTCACTACTGTTATTCTGTATTCTACAAGCATTTTTATTTAGTTCCTTGCTTTAATTCATTTATGGTGTGCATAAACTCGTATGCTTTATTTATACACAGGTTTCAAAAGATGAAAAAAATATACTAAAAGATGTGGAGAAGACTGAGGTATCTAGCCCAACTCTTTCTTTCTTTTTTACATTCTAGACTTATGCAATAGATTAAAGGGTTATTTGTGAAGTTCAAACCACCCCATCCTAGATTGATTTGTTCATCATTGGATCACTCCATAATTTTCATGGGATGGCCGTGTGCTCCCCCCCCCCCCCCCCCCCCCCCCCCCCACTAGCTTTGTTCTTGTTAGAGACAGGTTGGTTGGTGATAGACCAACTTCTTCCATTAAACCAAATAGCCCATAAAGTTCTGGGACGCATAGTCAACTAAACCTGGATACGAGTTTATTTTTGCATACAATGGATGTAAATTAGTGTAGGCATCCTTAATGTTTAGTTTTGACTGGTTTTTAGAGCCTGGATTTGGCTATACAGAATCTACTCAAATTTATTGGTAGTTTGTTGTTTGGATCACAGCTTGTGGCTCCAACTGTGACAATCATAATACATGCTATGAAATTGAATTTTACATTCTGTAACAATAATTTCAAAATGGCATGCATCATATGCCTTGATTGCAATATATACAATCGTACCAAGCCTTCACTGAATAGCTCTCGAGCTATTTATTGTGTCAAATTTTCACCCACCAATGACCAATGCACAGTCAAATTTTACCCTTACTAATTTTGTTATGCTTGCTGGATACAACATAATTCCTGTTCTGGTATATCTGTATATTATAGGTTTCTGCTGAAGAAGGGAAGACATCTTCTAATAAAGGTAGGCATACACATATTAGTCCAATTCTGAGATAAAATAAGTTCAAAGTAGTGAAGCACTTGGATGTCCTCCAGCACATACTGATTTTGGAAAAGTGGTCATGGATATCGCAGAGACAACTACACAGGGTGAAATGACTCCGCACGCTGACTTGACCTCAAAGGTTAAAAGCCGTCGTAAATTAGGCATTCAAAAATCGCTAAGTCAAGAATGTAAACCTACTGAGGGTGCTGGTGATTCCGGAAGTGAGAAATTGTCTTATTCATTGAGTAATATTATTGATGTCAAGGTACTGCTTTTTTATCTTGTTACATGTGCTGATTGATGTGTCCCATTACTTGGCATGGTTGAAGAGTCTTATTTACTCTAACCTGTTGCAGGACAAACTCTCTCACTGCTTGTCATCACGTTTGCTCCGTAGATGGTGCATGTTTGAGTGGTTCTATAGTGCAATTGATTATCCGTGGTTTGCAAAGAGTGAATTTGTTGAGTATTTGAATCATGTCAAGCTGGGTCATGTTCCAAGACTGACCCGTGTTGAGTGGGGTGTCATACGGAGGTTTGTAGTCTTCAATATTTTTTGTTATCTTTAGCTGTATTTGTCCCCTAAATTTAATGTTCTGCAGTTCTCTTGGAAAGCCCCGTCGGTTGTCAAAACAGTTTTTGCGTGAGGAGAGAGAGAAGCTTTCCCAGTATCGTGATTCAGTCAGACAGCACTATGCTGAGCTTCGATCTGGCATTAGAGAAGGTCTACCAACAGATCTTGCACGACCTCTAGCAGTTGGGCAGCGTGTTATAGCCTGCCATCCTAGAACAAGGGAACTTCATGATGGGAATGTTCTGACTGTTGATCATAATCGTTGCCGGGTTCAGTTTGATCGACCTGAACTGGGTGTTGAGTTTGTGATGGTAATCAATTTCTATCTCACTTATGTTTTTGATCATTTAGTTTTAGTTCCATTTAATGTATTTGGACTTAAATGCTTTCAGCTGATCTTTGTGATTACTTATGCTCCAGAAATTAGTGTGACTTGCAGTAGCTTAGTAGAATAGTTAAGTATAGAAGATTGTTTTGTCTTATTTCCGCTGAAGGTCGATATGGCTAGATACCTTAGTCTTCTTGACACTGATTGCTTGTTTTAAATATGGTTTATTGAGAGGAACTTTTTTTTTCAGGATATTGATTGCATGCCCCTGCATCCCCTAGAAAATTTCCCTGAGTCTCTCAGACGGCAGAACATTGCCAATGAATATTATAGCCGCTTATCAGAAGCAAATGAGGAGCAGATGAATGAGTTGGGTACCGGAGGTTTAACAAGATTCACATCAAATTTGAATAGCGCTGATGCAACCTTCCATATCCCTTCTGGTCATCCGATAAGTACTTTGATGAAGCAGGCAAAGGTAGAGTGTTTGACATGGAAGCTACTTACTTTTGTATAGACAATGTGGAATAAGCTAACTGTACTTCTTTTGAAATTTACGCAATAGGGTGACTCAATTGATTCCATTGCACAGGCCAAAGCGACAGTTAATGAGGTTACAGCTGCTGCACAACAGGCAATGTACAATCAGCCATCCACTCTCTCACAGATACAGGAAAGAGAAGCTGATATAAGAGCCCTTGCTGAACTATCACGTGCTCTTGATAAAAAGGCAAGTGCAACAAGGCTTGTGCCTTATTTTTGTCTCTCTAATGTTTGCAAATGGATACAAATCGTATAGCTCAAATTTGAATCTCCAACATATTTGTTTTCTAATAAGTTCAGTGTTTTAAAGGCGACCCAAGGTGAGCTGGGTACGTCTGGACGCCTAGGTGACAAGGCGTAACTGTTGCCCAAGGCAAGCTGGGTCCGCCCGGCGCCCAGACACCTAGGCGATGCCTTTGAAACACTGAATAAGTTATAGCTATGTTGCATTGCAACCAAGAATTCAGTGTACACAAATCCATACACTTAGGTTTGTATTGCAGTTGACACCGAGTTGACCATAACTTTTACAGTAATGCGCTTTCAACAATCTGTCAGCTGATATTGAAGGTTCACCTATTAGTATATATTATCTTCCAAGTAGTGTTGCCTTAATCTTATCTATTCAGGCTGGGCCATTGTGTTTTCTTGATAATCCATCAGCTGTCTGATACTTAAAATGTGCCGCCAGCTGTAGAGTATAAAATGGGTTTAATCTGCTTGTCTGGTATGAGAGCTTAGTTCCTTTTAGTTCCCAGATTAGGTTTTCTCGAACGCGCAGGAGAACTGCGCATCAATATATTAAGAAGAAAAAAGAGGGGATAAGAACCCCAGAGTATTACAGAAATATGGGCCTGTAACCCGCCCAAAAACTTCTAGACAAATCTTACAAATAAAAGTAACTGGACCGAAACAAGACCGGAGCCACCTAGGTGGCAGGAGCTGCTAGGGCGAGGAGATGAGAAACTCCTCGAGTCCCAGCAATAGACCACTGTCTCGTCTCCTCTTTGATGATTGCAACAACACTTGTCAGACTAGGAGAGCTTCCATCAAACACACAGCGATTACGATGGTTCCATAAAGACCATGCTCCTAGTATGATAATGGAGTTGAGCCCTTTTTGTTCCTGACCAGCCACCTTGTTGCTTGCAACAGCCCACAATTCCTCAAAGGACAAATTCACAGCTTGTGGTGCAAGTGTTTGCAGGCCAAGGTCCCGTAGGATTAGGTTGTAGCTACAGAGCACTGTAATCGTTGTAAGCATGACATCAGTTCTGCAGTTTGTATTTGCTGACATCTATTATTATTTTTTGAATATACATGCTTTTGAAATTTACATCATTCAAGTGGGTTATGGTGAACTATAAATCTGTTGTAGGAAGCTTTACTAGTAGAGTTGAGGCACATGAATGAAGAAGTGTCTGGAATGCAAAAGGACGGGGAAATTATCAGAGACTTGGAGCATTTCAGGAAGCAATACGCTATGGTGCTTGTGCAGCTTAGAGATTCCAATGATCAAGTAACATTCCCAAGTTGAAGCTATCACTTTAATATCTTCAGTTTCATGTACTTCGGTGAATGACAACATATTTTATACTCAGGTAGCTGCAGCCTTGCTTTCACTTCGCCAACGTAACACATATCATGGGAATCCAATACAGTCATATCCTAAATCCATGGAAAATGGCATGGCTTTTCCTGGAGCACCAGATCCGTATAACCTTTTTGGTTATAGTAATCCAGAATCTGGTTCCCAAGTGATTGAAGTTATTGAGACTTCAAAATGCAGAGCAAAAATGATGGTCAATGTTGCTATCCAGGTCTGTTTGCCAAAATTATTTGTATTCTTTTCTGTATCATGTCACGCTATCTGCACCTAGGATTCCTCATGGTTCTGATATGCTTATCGCTTTACATAGTTTGAATTATGAGCTCTACATTTTGAACTGAATGAGGACTGATTTCCACATTTCTGAGGGGGTGATAAATTTTAAGATTTACATTGACAAGAAATCGATAGTGGTGCTGTACTTGGTTCTCACAACTCGCTACTCTGTAGTGGCTAATAAAGGAAATGTGAAACTGCCTGCCTAACTTCTAGATGTTGATTTCATGATTTAACCTGGGACCTGGTTTTCTGTACTGATTACTGATCATCTCTGTTTGGAATCTTTAATTAGGTCATGAACCTGTTTTCAGTTGGACATTTGCTTTTGAAATGAACTGCTGTCCGCTTGTTGGGGCAGCTTGCATATATTGTACTCTTGTTAGTTATTTCTATTGTGTGAATTAGAGCATTGCCTATTTTATTCTCCTTTTTTGGTGCTACATAGATGCAAGTCTTTTTTTCCCTTTCATATTTCAATTTATTTCGTTCCATTGAAATCATTGCTGCTTTTTTTTTCCCCCTTTATACCAGGCGATGTGCAAAGTTAGTGAAGGAGAGAATGCTTTTGCCAAAATAGGTGAAGCACTAGATAACTTGAATAGCCGTGGTACTGGCTCTGGTTCAAGCATACTTGGCATAAGACGGATACCTCCTGATTCAGGTCAGTCTAATGCATCGTATCAAGATAACGGCGCACCTGCTCCTGCAACAAATAGCAGTTCAAGATTGCCAAACGGGTGTGATTCTAATGTCCAATTTCCTACCGAGCTGATTTCATCCTGTGTGGCTATGATGCTTATGATAAAGGTAAATCATCCAAGCTCAGTATGTTGTTCAGACTTAGCATTCCAACACTTTTTTTGCCTAGTGGTCTAACACTGCCATCGGTGCCATTCGCCAGAACTGCACGGAGAAGCAGTATCACCCTGCTGAAGTCGCGCACATACTTGATTCAGCGCTGTCGGGCTTGCAGCCGTGCAGCTCCCAGAACATCCCGATCTTCAGGGACATCGAGATATGTATGGGCATCATCAAGAACCAGATGCTGGCGTTGATACCCACTCCAAGTGGCTAGCTCCATGCCGGCTGCGAGCATCCTAGCTAATGTATTTGGGAAGCGAACATCCAGACAACTGTATGCGGCGTGTATTATTCATTTTTCCTTTTCTTTTTCTTGCTGTCGTACAAGATGTATCTTGTGTGTACATTATAGATTAAACTGCTGAAAAATATGTGAGCACACTTGCATGCTCCACGCAAGTTGAGGCAACCCACCTAACTTGCACACTTGCTGTAGTTCGTTTCGTCCTCCACGCTCGGTCGACACCCTGACCGCCACCACCAAACCTTGCTGGGGCGCTCCGCAGCCGCCCGGGCCTCACGGCACCTGCCTCCGCGTGCTTCCCCATCTGGCTTTACCGTGCCTCGAGGCTGGAAGCCGCCGCCGTTTCACATGGCCAAAGGAGGAGGGAGCTCCGAAATGTGGCCGAGGTTTGGTGAATCTTTCTTGTAAAGTTGGAATTCAAAATTTCATTGCTCAGTTCGAAGTTTCTGTTTCAACTTGTAGTCTTGCGGTTGCAGTTGGAAGTTAGACTAACTAGCCTTGAATCCCAATTGAAAGGTCTTAGATTGTTACTCAAAAAAAAAAGAAAAAAAGAAAGGTCTTAGATTGGATGTCTGAACTGTCCAAATTTCAGTAAGAAACTGCAAGCGTTACCTCTGTTTATGGTGAACCATATGCAAATCAGAATAAGATCTACATTTTTACACAACCCAAAGTATATACATTTACAGAACAGAATGGAAGAACACTTTAGGTTCTCACTAGAGTTCTGTTTTCATGTTGGTGAATCTTTTGAGTGTGGCCAAGAGACGATCTAAATTTCTTTTTCCCATCCCAAACATTGTCATCGTCTCATCGAGGATAGCGTGCTGACAGCAAGATTTCCTCTTCCATGCTGAATTGTCGGCTTGTTTCCTCTGTAAAGAATCCTGCTCCAGTTGTCACACATTGTCCCATAATGTGGTGCTGATTACACTTCCATACCTCCGCATTATGTGCTTGCAGACTCTCCAGTTCCATCTCCACTTGCCTCATTGTTGGTCTTTCTTGTCGTTTCAATCTAGTGCACCTTGCCGCAAGCTCAGCGACTTCTTGGACCCTTCCATCATCCTCCCCTGTAACCTGTGGATCAATTATCCGTACCAGATTCCCCTGTATTAGAAGTGAGTGGAACTGTGCAACAACGCTGCCATCATTACAAGTGAAGATGGATGGTTTCTTCCTGGTAAGCAACTCTATAAGAAGAACTCCAAAGCTGAAAACGTCACTTTTATCTGTCAGTTTACCAGTATAATAATACGCGGGATCTACATAACCCATGGTTCCTTGAATGCTGGCTGTCACTTCAGTTCGGTTAAGTGAAATGTACCTCGAGGCTCCGAAATCTGATACTTTAGCAGTTAAACTGTCATTGAGAAGTGTGTTTGAAGACTTGATATCTCTGTGAAATATCGGTATTGATGCAGCAGAGTGTAGATAGGCTAGAGCTCTAGCAACTTCAAGTGCAATCCTCAATCTATCATCCCATGATAGCTTTGACGCGCCTTTAGTATGAAGATGATGACTAAGACTGCCATTTGAAATGAATTCGTAAACCAGTAGTGGCACTTCTGTCTCAAGACAACACCCAAGGAGCCTCAACATTTCTGTGGTTGATTTGGGAAAGAATGGCCACCTCATTTATGAAATCGTCAATTTCTTTTTGTATTATGATCTTCGATTTCTTGACAGCAACAACATTTGGGCCAAGAATTCCCTTGTACACCGTTCCGTGTCCTCCAAAACCAACCTCATGAGTTTTGTTGAAATTGTTGGTTGCCTTCTCTAGCTCTTCCAAAGTAATAATCTTCCTTTCAGCAATGTCTGCCTTTTGGGATACTAATTGCTGCAGCAATAGCCCATGATTTTGTCTGAAGAACTTTTCCTTCATTTTTCTTGCCTTCCTTAGCTTGAACTTATGTTTCATGGCACGAAGACTGAACCAGAAGTAGAAGAGCAGAGCCAACCCCGACCCCTAGACCAACACCAAGTGCTGCAAATATATAGTCATGTTGAGAAGAGTCCATGATCAACTTATATTTCTGTCATAGAAATAGCAGCTTATATTGAAAAGAGAAGAAATAGTTGGTTCAATATCACATCTGCACCTCTGGTTTGCTACACAGAAATAGAGCATGAATCATCTTACATACTCTTGTTTAATGGTTCACTATAGTCCATTTCATCATGTTTTTTTTTCTATCATAAAATTTTTAAGCAAAGCAATTTCTTTTTGTTGAAACATACGGAATTGTGCTAACTATTTGGTTGATCTTATAGCAAAGTCAAAAATTTCTTAGATGTGGACTACTATAGCTAGCTATTTGTACTGATTTGTACCTGTGTAGGATTTTTTTACTGAGATGCATCCTCCTTTTTTCTTGGCATTCCCATGTGTCCCAAATGGGCATCTGCACTCAAATGTTCCAGGCAAATTTCTGCATTCGCCATAGCACTGGTAGACATCTGGGTGCGCACATTCGTCGATATCTAAGAAAATCAGAGTAAATTCTCAATCCACCATGTTATCCTGTCATGTGTAGAGGTCATGCCAGTTTTAGCCAATACGTTGGCGGATATACCTTTGCACCCATTTCGGGCAGAAGCACTGCCTGTATAGCCAGCAGGGCAATTGCATTGGTACCCACCCGGTATGTTCTTACATTCACCATAGCAATGGTAGAATTCTGGATACAAACACTCATCGATATCTGTACAAAAAATCGGAGGATAAGGCAGTAAGGCACTACAAAATTAGTGCACATTTTGCAGTAGAGAATGACAAAACTGAAACAAAATCTAGTGATTAGTCATCAGCCTAGCTCACCTTGGCACCCATCTGTGATGTAGGGGTTGCCGTCGTAGCCGGCCTTGCAGCGGCAGATGTACCCTCTGTGCCCCTCGGCGGTGGAGTTCTGGCAGTAGCTTTGGCTGCTTCGGCACTCCGGCGCCGGCGCGTCCACCGGGCACGTCGAGGTAGCGCCGCCGATCACCCACTCCAGCACGGCCGGGAGCGCCGGCGGCGGCGCGTCCTCGGCCGTGGCCGTGCTGATCGTGTAGTTCACTCCGCGCTCCGCGACGTAGAAGATGTTGGTGCGTGTCGCCGCACCGTTCAGCTTGCGGACCTGGACGGGGTAGGAGGCGTAGCCGAGGGGGACGGTCGCCTGGCAGCAGCCGACGCTGGAGCAGCCGCCATTGTAGTACAGGACTACAGGTACCGTTGCTCCGGCGTGCTGCTGCCATTGTTGTTGAGCTGCGGCGGGCATAGCGCCGAGCAGGCGCTGACGATGCCGCCGCCGTTCGCGCCCAGGAGGAGCACCTGCATGTTGCAAGCCACCACCGCGAGCTCGTTCCGCTCCTCGGCGAGGATGAACGGGCCGCCGGGACTTAGCCCAGCGCCCCACGCTGTCCCGTTCGCGAGTTGGTCACCGCCACCGGCGCCGGACGGGAGCACCACCAGGTCGTCGCTGATGTTCATGTAGCCGCTGCGGATTCGCACCGTGCTGCTGGAGACGAAGATGTCGGTGACCTCGGTGGCGCCGTCGCCGAGGAAGAGCTTGGGCGGCTGGTAGGAACGATCGCAGGTGAGGTTGAAGCCGTCACGGTAGCAGCCCGGCTCGACGCCGAACGGGTAGGGGATGCTGATGTTGCCGCAGCTGGTGGTGCAGCTGCTCCATAGATCATCTGCCGCCACTGTCGCTGCCATCACCGCTGTACCGGACGATGGCCGTGGCAACGCAGTTGCTGCTATCGCAAGTGAAATTAGTAAAGCCCTACAAACCATTGATGATCAATGTATCTGCTGCTTGGTCGTGGTCAGCTGAAGTCGTAGGTGTTCAACTATTTATCCTTTGCTTTGGTTCAGCAAAAGTATCCTGCGTATGATGTACGGGACGAACATAGCAAAGGTTATTTTTACGGTCTTGCGTGTTTCAGGACGTCATTTGCAGGCAGGCGATTTGTGATTTGTCATGGTCCATCAGAATTACCGTCATTCAGTTTGGGCAGGTAGTAATTTATAGTAGTGCTCCATCAGACCATCACACAAAACTTTTGTCCGTGTGACTGCGTGGCCGACGACTGGCTGTAGTCTGAAGTCTGAATAACTTTTGGATCTCAATGTTAGTATTGATCTCCACCAGTTGGCCCAACGACAACTGGGTCCTTGACTCGCGTCCTGATCGGGGACGCCCAGCCCAATAGACGGCTGGTGGGCCCCCGTCGCGCAGTGCCATATATAGAGGAGGTGGGGAATACGGCACATGACACGAGGTTCGCCGCCGCTACCGTTCCCACCGTCCAAAACCCTAACCCGATCTAGAGGGGGCGTTGCTGCGGCGGGAAGTCCACCGACGCCACCGTCCTCGCCATAGCGAGGACGTCCTCATCGCCGGACGTCACTGCGCGCCACCGGCGCCGCCCTCCACAACTCCGGCGACCCGCTGCGTCAACAACCCTCACCGACCTCGCCATCGCCTCTGCACCCCGCGTCGCTGCCCCAGAGCAATCCTTCCCCCGACGAACCAGTGGTGGCCAGGTCGAGTTCCTAAGAATCAGTGAGTACTCCCACTCGATCTACTGCTAGTTGATCCAAAAATTATAACACTCAAATGCAAGCGTCATGGCTTAGAGGTACACGACAATGTTAATGTTGGATGCATGTGGCCTGAAGTCACAACTTCATTCTCTTCACAAATTGCAATGCAGACCTTGAAACACATGAAATTCTGAAGTTATGGTTGGATTGAAAATTCTAAAATTTTCTGATAGTTTGAGGCTTTTCGCTGGCAGCTTCTGGAGTTCTTTCTTCGGAAAATGAATGGAAGTTTCTGCAAACTGTATTTTCCTTTGTATTATGATTTTTAATAAAACAACAAAAGTTGCAAGACCCTGCTGATTAATCTTGCATTGTAAAGAGATTGATCAACCGTGGAGCATAAGCTTGGCACTCGTGGCTGAATGGCCTTCTCTCCAGCTATTGGTGGAGCAATGTGATTGAAGATGGGGACAATTTTAACTGTACAAATAAATGTTGCAGGCCATTAGAATGATCACTTCCATGAAGAAAGGCACTTGTAGGTTGCTTCTGAAGAACTGCTGTACTTGGAAGGTATTACGAAAATTTCAAATATTTAAACATGACACTCTGTACTAGAGAAGCAAAGTAATAGGGCAAACAAAATACTAGAGAAACAGTTTGACACTGGAATGTGGATATGATGCCTTGATCATCTTTGCAGGCTCGCTGATAACATGACTTCTTCCTCCATACTGTACTGCCTACTTCTATAGTTGTCGCCAACTCTGGCATCGCCTCCTTGAAATGTTTGGCCATTCAGGTCATCCAGCTGCTGTTCCATCCCTGAAATGTAAATGTCTGAATCTTGCAGTCCTTGAAGCCTCATCTCCACATACCGCATCGTCGGCCTGTCTTCTCTCTTCATCCTCAAACACATTGCTGCTATGGCGGCCACTTGTTTGGGCTCGTCTTCTCCTTCTTCCATGATCTGCTCATCAAGTATCTCACTGAGCTTATCTTGATTCAGTAACGTGACAAAATGTGCCACTAAACTGACACCTTCAGACGACAAGTACATACTTGGTTTCTTTCTCGTCAGTAGTTCAACAAGCATAACGCCGTAGCTGTACACATCACTTTTGTCAGTCAATCGTCGTGTGTGGTAATACTCAGGATCCATATATCCGTGGGTTCCTTGTACACCAGTTGTCACTCCAGATTGATCGATTGCGATGCCTCTTGATGCACCAAAATCTGACACTTTTGCTGTTAATCGGTCATCTAGTAATATGTTGGATGTCTTGATGTCCCTGTGCACCACCGATGTCGAAGCGGCTGAGTGAAGATAGGCCAGAGAACAAGCAACTTCAAAGGCAATTCGTAGCCGATCTTTCCATGGTAGTGATTTATGACAGGTTTCCACATGAAGGTGGGCATAAAGAGTTCCATTTGGAATGAACTCATAGACCAGCAGTGGCACTTCTGTCTCGAGGCAACATCCAAAAAGCTTCACTACGTTTCTGTGGTTGATTTGAGAAAGGATTGCGACTTCATTTATGCACTCATCAATCTCCTTTTGAATTACAACTATTGACTTCTTAATGGCGACAACATGCTGGTTTGACAATATGCCTTTGTAGACAGTGCCATGCCCTCCGCCGCCCAGGATTCGAGCCTCATCGAACATATTGGTTGCTTTCTCAAGCTCTTCCAAGCTAAAGATCATCTTTTCGGCAATGTCTTTATCTACTAGTTGTCGAAGAAGCAACCCATGGTTTTGCTTGAAGAAATACTCCCTCAATTTTGTAGCCCTACGAATCTTGAGTCTTTTTGTTGCAAAAATTGCTGCAAGAACCAGAAGCAAAAGGAACATACCAATGCCAAACCCCATCGCAAAAAATACTCCTGTGGAAACATATGATCCTCCAATCTCAATCTTGAAAAATCATCATCCCCAGTGGAATTCAGAAGGTGATTTGATTGGACTTACCGGATCCAACATTTCTTCGAGGCCCCTGGCACCCATCTGACACGTATGGGTTGCCATCGTAGCCGTCGCCGCACCGGCAGACATAGCCGTAGGCGCTGCTCGTGGAGTTGAGGCACTCGCTGTTCTTGCTGACTCAGGCGTTCACGCAGCCGAAGTACGACCGCTTCGCCGCTGCCGCGCACGACGACTTGTTGAGCGTCCAGTCCAGGACGGCCGGGATCACCAGCCCGGCCGCGTTCCCGGAGGAGAGGAGCGACATCTTGACGGCGAACACGTTGTCCCTGTCGCGCCACCACTCCTGCTCCACCGTGAGCGCGCTCGCGCCGGGCGCCACCCACGGCGGCCGTGCCGTGGCGTTCTGCTCCGGCCAGGAGAACCGGATGCGGAAGGACTTGAGACCCGTCGGTATGGGCGACTCGCAGCAGCCGACGCCGTGGCACGAGCCACGCCGGAGCTTCTGCTGCTCGTCGGCGGCGGGACATGACGGCGCGCACGAGCCGAACGTGGCGGCTGCGGCTCCTTGCCGCAGCGGCGTCGCCGCCGCCCGCGCGGCGGCCTGGAAGCCGCAGCCGACGAGGACGAAGCTGTTCCGCGCGGCGGAGAGCACGTACGGCCGGAGTTTGGCGGGGAGGACCCTGACCCTGACGTCGCTGGCGTTGCCGGCGGCGAAGGATCACGCCGTGGCGCGGACGGAGATCGCCAGCACCTCCGGGCCGTCGCTCTGGAGGAAGAGCCTTGGCGGCTGGTACCCGCGGTCGCAGGTGACCTTGAAGCCCGTCCGGTGGCAGCCGTACGTGGTGCCGAACGGGTAAGGCACGTCGACATCGCCGCACTTGCTGTCGCAGCCGGCCAAGGCGATGTTCGCCGCCGCCGTAGCGAGCTGCGCCAGTAGCAGCGGCACGACGAGGCCGCGCATTGCACCTAGCAGAGGCTGTGCTCCTCTGAAATGGCAAGTGCGCAGTGCTTATGGCGCGGCGCAGGCACGATGGCGTCGGGGGCTAGCTGATGAACAGTGAAGTAGGTGGGAGGACCATGGCGGCGTGGCCTGCCGCCGGGTCATGACCGTTGGCCAATTATTCAAAGTCAACCGTGCCTCCGCGCGACAAACAAAAATTGCGAAGCTAATGATAAATCATCTTCAAAAAAATGCGCAATTAACTAGTATATCTACATGTGTAAAAATGAAAGATCTTTACATTTATGCACACCTACTTCGATAGAAAACTATAAAGTTTCCGATTTTCAGTCAAATTTCTGACCTAAGGATAGTGCTTGAAGAATTCTGTCGTCCTTCACCTCCTTATCTATGAGTTGAAGTTCAGATTCACCTAGCTATTGCTAGAGATGTTTTTACTATTTTCACTACTAGAAAACATGTCAAAGATCCCGGCCAAAAGTACCAATTGTTGTTTCAACCGGTACTAATATGAGGCATAAGCACCGACTGCAACAGCAGCCGGTACTCGTGGCCTGGACGAGCCTGGCACTGGACATTGGGTACCGGGTCGTGGCATGACCCGGTTCCAATGTTTCAACATGGGCACCGTGTCATGCCACAAACCGGGACCAAATGGAAAAGACGACAAAGGCACCGGTTTGTGACATTGACCGGTGCCCATTTTGCATTCATTGTCACCGGGTCACCGGGTCATGCCACGACCCGGTGCCGATGAGCAATCCAACGGAGGGGCGGTTGATATTTTTAAGTCCCTGCTATCTCTCCCATCTCTCATTCTCTCATCTCTCCCATCTCTCATTCTCTCATCTCATCTCTCCAATCTCTTGAACGCGTGGGAGCGCAGCGAGAGGCGAGCGCGAGCAGTAGTGCCGCGCGGGGAGTTGCGGCACAGCCGCGGGAGCGGCGCACAATCCAGCGGCCGGCGGCCGCGTGCGACAAGCATATCACGGGCAGCGGTAGGAGGGCCCGGGGAGCAGCGCGGCCAGCTAGCAGCGCCTGTCCGAGGAGGCGAGGACCAGGGGGCTACGGCGGCGTGAAGATCACGGCTGGCGCACAGCCACCAACTACGGCGGCCACGCGCGGCGGGCAGATCACGGCCGGGGGGGGGGGGGGGGGGCGAGGAGCAGCGCGGCCAGCTAGCAGTGCCAGTCCGTGAGTTTGCCGGCAGCTTCAGTCCCGGTTTTCTTACTCGCTTGCTCTCCTCTCTCTCTCGTGCAACACTAATTGATTTGTGGCTGCAAGGGGCACCGGCCGCCGTGAAGCGCGGGGATTGCCGGGCGCGCGGGCAGCTGCCCGCTTGCCGCCGCTGGTGGAGCGCGCGGGCCGCTGGTGGAGCGCGCGGGCCGCCGACGGCCGCCACGGGAGCCGTGGAGCGCGTGGGCCGCCGCCGAGGAGCACGGGAGCCATCCGTCGGAGCCGGCCGTGGTGATTTTTTCTTTTTTTTCTTAGTTTTCTGAAATAGAGATGCATGTGCTGACTTATATCTCTCTTGTGATTGATTCTTTGAATGATTTGGGGATCTATGGATTTTGCATCAATCGATTCATATACTTTTGTTGATTCTTCGAATGATTTGGCATTACTGGTGAGCGATGCGAGGGGAACGAGAGGGGATGGGAGGGAACGGGCTTATTTTTTATTGTTGGCCAAAAATGCTTTGGTACCGGTTGGTCTTTCCAACCGGTACCAATGAATGCCTAAGGCACCGGTGAAAAACCCGGTGTTCTAGACTAAGGCCAATGGTCTCGGCTTGGGGGTACCGGTTGTAAAACCGGTGCCTAAGCACCTCTTCAACCTGTTCTGAAGGCTCGTTTTCTAGTAGTGTTTGTAGAATCAGCAATGATGTCTTGCTTCATTGATAGTTTATTTGGAGTAAGTCCAGGGCTATCTTAGCCTGTTGTTTCTGTTTAAACTCCTTTTCTAACCAAGAGTGCATTGAAAGTCAGAGCTCTTGTCATTTTCCTTTTTTTAAAAAAAAGAAGTACAGAATGTGTTTTGTTATAGGGTAACGTATCTAGTGCAAACCAAGGACCTCGTGCAAACCCGTGCAAACCTACTAAACAAAGTTTCAAAAAATTCTGAAAAAAATCATGAATGTGCTTCTCAGCTTACCTCATCTATATATAAAATTTCATGGTCAAATTCGTCTTACTCTAGAAGTTACAAAAAATACAAATTTTCTGACAACAATAATGGTTCAAATGCATCTCAAATTTGTCTTTTTTGTAACTTCTAGAGTAAGACGAATTTGACCATGAAATTTTATATATAGATGATGTAATCTTAGAAGCACATTCATGATTTTTTTTCAGAATTTTTTGAAACTTTGTTTAGTAGATTTGCACGGGTTTGCACGAAGTCCTTGGTTTGCACTAGATATGTTCCCTTGTTATAGAGAACATATCGAGTGCAAATCAACCTCTCCGTGCAAACTATATAAACTTCAATCTGGATCATCAGATCAACACCACAAAATGAAGTACAGAAACATGTCCTCTATATTGACATAGACATGTGTTTATCTAGGTGTATATCAAAAGTTATTGTATCCACATTTCACTAAATAACCTACAATTTAGAATGGAGGGAGTAGCATTTTCAGATCAAGATTCTCCGGTGGCTCACTCGGCCTTGAAGGGATGGCGGTCTCCATAGCCCTCCAGGAGCTGCAAGTTCTGCAGCCATAGAGCGAGAATGGACAAGCAATTCATGAAAGAAAAGTAATTTAGTGGACTAGTCATCTACTGTACTCTCTAGTGAAACATTCAAAAAAAAACAAAACCGAAAATTTTTCTCTTTACAAGGATATTGATCAAAGAGAGATGTTTGTGTGCAACGCCATCTTATGGCACGGACACAAGGCCTGGGAAACTACCGTGGCGCGCCGAAGCCTGGAGAATCTTTAGCCGCCGCACGACCGCTTTGCAATTCAAAGTTGACCAGCAGTTTTCTGTTTGCCTAGAGAGGTAACCAGCTGAGAACTCTGCAAGTATAAAATTGAAGAGATCTTTCCGTTTATGCATGGATATGCGTGCCCAACTCCCACTAAAATAGTGCTACTAAATGGATTTGGTGCGCACACATCTGGAGAAAAATCAAAAATTTTAGTCAGGTTTTTTGACTTCAAGATCGTGCTTGAAGAACTAGTCTGCCATCAATCATTTACAAAGTTTTCTGACTTAGCTATCAGTTGAATTTAGGTTGGACGGCCCTACGGCCCGAAAACTAGCATATGGGTGGCGGCGACCCCGGCAATGGGAAGCGACGAAGCGGTGGTTCAAAGAGGGCGCCGCCATTCGCTTGGTTTGTTGTCTGTCTGAATATTTGTTGCATCTTCAGAAGCTCTGACAACGACATCTTGTCCGTCTTTCAGAATGCGATTGGAAGCGTTTTATGTTGGAAGTCAGATGCATGAAAAAGCAACACTGTTGCAAGCTTGTTTGTCTTCAAGATGAATTGATGACAGGGTTAAGAATTTGCTTTCTGAATTTCGGCGGTCTTGTTCCGTGTGTACCTCTGGTCGTGCTTCTTCACGAGGGCCTCCAATTCTGTCGTGATGGAGCGGCCAGCGGCGTCGGCCTGGAAGGCCTATTGCCTCACGGCCTCACCTCCGCCTCCTCATCCTCCGCCATGCCATGAGGAGAGACAAGCCAGCCGCCGCCGGCCAAGGCATCGGGATGAATTGGGCGCAAATAGGGTCGCACGTGGGGGCTCCTATACATCATCTTTTTTATTTTGAGATACTCCTATACATCATCTTGTGAAAGTGATTAAGCAACTCTATATAAAGTCCATTAAAGCCCAATTGATGATCCATTTACTAAAAAATATTGAATCACATTCCGAAAATGTTGAATGAATATTTTAAAAATATTAAATTAGCATTTTAAAAAATGTTGACCTAATATTTGAAAATGTTGAACCTCAATATTTTTTTCTCACCTTATTCTCTAGCGCCAGCGGCAGCTACGGGCTCCGGCGGGCACAAGAGTGCGCGGCGGCGCAGGGTGATTGCGGGGGTGGCGGCGGCGGTGCAGGGGTGCGAGGCGGTGGCGGCAGGCGCGGCGGTGGCTCAGGGCGTGCGCGTGGTGGGCGGCGGCGGCGGGGTGACGACAGCGGCTGCGACGCGCACAGAAGTAGGAAGGAGCATGTGCAGTAGGGTTAGGGTTGAGAAAGGGATGGATGGCTAAGATTGGTTGCACGAATTTCAAATACTGAAAGATGGATAAGAAAAAAAAACTTCCGGAAGATATATAAGATCCGCGGTCGCACACGCAGGTGCGTGCGGATCTATCGCACAGTGCCCACACGGGTGGCCCATTCACTCTTGGGCCGCTTCTAGGTGGGTTTTGCCGGCCCACTAGTGGGTTTAAGGCCCACTTTTCTATTTTTTTTCTTTTTCTTCTGGTAGTTCCAATGATTTGTTGTTTATTTTTCTAACAGAATAATTTGTTCTAGTGGAACATTTTTCATTTTAAGGCTAAGATCGGATCTAGCTGAACAAATTTTAAGTTTTGTTTCAATAGAATTTTTTTAAACAATTTGTTCCAACAGAACAATTTTATTCTAATTATAGGAGAAGCAGTGGGCCAACGGCCCAAAAAAAATTTACGGCCCAACTCCCTCGGATTTTTAGTTTGATGGGGTGGGCCGGCTAGCACAAAAGACTAATTAGACTAGTTTGGCGCAGGTAGGGGGCCGCGAGCCGAGTTCGGCTGAAAAAGTTTGGCCGGTACGCTTGGTTCCCGCCAATAAACACAAAATTATTCTCGTCGAAGTTTCGTCGAAATCATGAACCTTCACCTCCAGTCTTCACAAATCACCAGCACTGTCGCCGGAATTTTGTATCGGTGCCTAAGGATTAACACATTTTATATTACTATTTTAGTTAACTGAGCTAGCTGCTGAAGGGGATAGCCAATTATATCAACATACTTTTTTGAAAAAGAAAACTTTATTGATTTCATGAAAGATACATCGAGGTGATACATTATCTTGAGAAAAGCCCGGTATCTGCCCCAAAGGTACACAACCTACAAAAAATTGATAAGAAACTTGACACGCTAATGACTGTCAATCATAAGACTAGGCCGCCACCCATGTGCCTAAGCAAAAAAAAAATCTTTGGCTTGCGCCAAAAAAAGAGGGGTTAATTGGATTCTTGCCATTACAATTTTTCGAGTTCACTGATCTGCCATTACAATTTCTCGAGTTCACTGATCTGCCATTACAATTCATTATATTGGAACCGTGCCACTGCAATTTTACAACTCTTCAAAACCTGCCACTACGTACCCCTTCGATGTGTTTCTTAAAATTTTTGGACCAAAATACCCCTGCCCTCCTCTTTCTTCTCATCCCCTCCCTCCTTGCTCTCTCTTCCCCAACTTCGTGCACTTCCCCGTCGCCACGCTCGCCGCCATGTCCCCCAACTCCGTCCACTTCGCCATCGCCGCGCTCGCCACCATGTCCCTCGGTGCCGTGCTCAACACCGCCAACCCGCTCAACACGCCCGCCGAGATCGCCAAGCAGGTCGCCGACGCGCGCCCCGTCCTCGCCTTCACAACCCGGGACCTCCTCCCCAAGCTCCCCGCGGCCTCCGCGTCGTGCTCCTCGAGCCCGAACGCCTCCCCTCCGACCCCGCCGTCGTTGTCGCCACCATTGGGTGTCATGGATGTCGAGCAACCCTAGCACTGGCAGGGCGCAGAGAGATCTGCCGCGATGGAGGAACGGGCGCGCGGAGACGACGCGGCTGAAGGACGCGCACGGCACATGCGCGGGCGAGGTCGGCCGCGTCGTCGAGGCGGAGGAAGATCTCCTCTAGTGGGGGGACTAACCGTGTGTGCCTGGTGCGGGCGACGCGACTGGGGACGGTGAGGCGCTCGTCCACCGCGCGACGAGGCGGAGCACCTCGTCGGCGCTCCCCAGACGCCGCGAGGCGCGCGGTGCGGCGGGAGGCGCGCTCGAGGCGGCGCCAGCGGCGGCAGACGAGCGCGCAGGCGTCGAGGTTGCGAGTGCTGCCGGCGCTGCCGGGCGCCGCGCCGACGCGGCGGATCATGTCGTCGAGAAGCTCGAAGGCCGTGGCAGAGGGGATCTGCCATGGAGAGAGCAAGGAGAGTGGATGAGAGGAAGAAGAAGGGCAAGGGTATTTTGGTCCAAAAATTTTAAGAAACACAACGAAGGGGTATGTAGTGGCAGGTTTTAAAGAGTTGTAAAATTGCAGTGGCACGGTTCCAATATGACGAATTGTAATGGTAGATCACTGAACTCGAGAAATTGTAATGGCATGGATCCAATTAACTCAAAAAAGAGACGCCGCTACAAAGAAGTCTTGCGAAGTACAATTATATCAACATATGCCTACGAAACAACAAGAAACCATGAATTGTAGCTGAGAGTTTCATTCAAGAATTCTTGGAAACGTCAATTTGAAACATTCATCAAGTACTACTGCATATACGCAACCGAGTATAAAAGCAGTATATACTAGAGATGACTTTGCTGTTGTTGGATGGGAATGTAGCATGACGATCAGCGCTCCAAGCTCGCAGAAAATAAGATCTCTTCCTCGATGCTGTACGGTCTACTGCAACTGCAATAGTCGTCGTCCCTGGCATTGGTATTTCCTCCTTGAAGTGTTAGGGCGTTCAGTTCATTCACCTGATCCTCTTCGATCACTGAAATGTTAATCTCTGAAGCCTGCAGTCGTTGAAGTCTCATCTCCACGTTCCGCATAGTCGGCCTGTCTTCTCCCTTCATCGTCAAGCACATTGCTGCTATTTCTGCCAATTGTTTGCCCTCCTCTTCTCCTTCTTCTATGACCTGCTCATCTAGTATCTCATTGAGCTTACCCTGATTCAGTGACGTGACAAAGTGAGCCACAAGACCGACACCTTCAGGCGAAATGTACATAACTGGCATCTTTCTTGTTAGAAGTTCAACAAGCATGACACCGTAGCTGTAGACATCACTTTTGTCAGTCAATCGCCTTGTGTAGTAGTACTCGGGATCCATATAGCCGAATGTTCCTTGTATGCCAGTTGTCACTCCTGATTGATCGAGTTCGATGCCTCTCGATGCACCAAAGTCTGACACTTTCGCTGTCAATCGATCATCAAGTAGTATGTTGGATGTTTTGATGTCCCTGTGCACAACTGACGTCGAAGCAGATGCGTGAAGATAGGCCAGAGAACTAGCAACTTCAATGGCAATGCGAAGCCGATCTTTCCATGGCAGTGGTTTTTGAGGGTTGTCAACATGAAGGTGAGCATGAAGTGTCCCATTTGGAATGAACTCAGAGACCAACAATGGAACTTCTGTCTCAAGGCAACAACCCAAAAGCTTCACTACATTTCTGTGGTTTATTTGGGAAAGGATGGCAACTTCATTTATGAACTCGTCGATCTCCTTTTGAATTACAAGCCTTGACACTTTAATGGCAACAACACGCTGATTTGACAGTATGCCTTTGTAGACTGTGCCGTGCCCTCCACCGCCCAGGATGCGAGTCTCATCAAACCTGTCTGTTGCTTTCTCAAGCTCTTCCAAGCTATAGATCATCATTTCGGCAATGTCCTTATCTACTAGTTGCCGAAGCAACAGCCTGCGGTTTCGCTTGGAGAATTTCTCCCTCATTTTTATGGCTTTACGAATCTTGAGCCTTTTTGTTGCAAAGATGGCAGCAAGAACCAGAAGCAAAACGAACATGCCAATGCCAATCCCCATGGCAAGAAATACTCCTGGGGAAACACTTGACCCTCAATTCAGAATCTTGAAATTGTGATCAAGAAATAAAAAGGACTCAAAGAAGGGGATTGGATCGAAACTCACCAGCTGCTATATGCATTCGAGAGCCTTGGCAACCGTCTGGCACGTAAGGGTTGCCATTGTAGCCGTCGTTGCACCGGCACACATAGCCGTAGGCGCTGCTCGTAGAGTTGAGGCACCCGCTGTTCTTGCTGACGCAGCCATAGTCGGACCTCTTCGCCGCCGCCGCGCACGACGACTCGTTCAGCGCCCAGTCCAGGACGGCCGGGATCACGAAGCCGGCCGCGTTGCCGGAGTTGAGAAGCGACAGCTTGACGGGCACCACGTTCTCCCTGTCGCGCCACCACTCCTGCTCCACCACGAGCACGCTGGCGCCGGGGGCCACCCACGCCGGCCGAGCCGTGGCGTTCGGCTCCAGCCAGGAAAACCGGACGTCGAAGGACGCGGCGAGGCCAGCCGGGATGGGCGCCTCGCAGCAGCCGACCCCGTCGCACGGCCCGTGCTGGAGCTTCCGCTTCTTGGCGCCCGGGCAGGATGGCGCGCACGACGAGCCGAACGCGGCGGCGGCGGCGTCCCCTCGCCGCGCGGCGGCCTGGAAGCCGCAGCCGACGAGGACGAGGCTGTTCCGCGCGGCGGAGAGCGCGTACTGGCGGCGGAGGCTGGCCGGGAGCACGTCTACCTTGGCGGTCCTCGTGGTGCCGGCGGCGAAGGACCAGACCGCGCCGCGGACGCGCACCGTGCTGTTCCGGAGGGACACCTCCAACACCTCCGGGCCGCCGCCCCCGAGGAAGAGCCTCGGCGGCTGGTGCGCGCGGTCGCAGGTGACCTTGAAGCCCGCTCGGTGGCAGCCGTCGCTGGAGCCGAACGGGTACGGCACGTCCACGCCGCCGCACTTGCTCTCGCAGCCGGCCAAGGCGACGCCCGCCGCAGCCGACGACGTGGTGGCGGCCGTCGCGAGCTGCAGAAGCAGCAGCACCGGCACGGGGAGGCTACGCGTTGGCATCTCACGCCTAGTAGACGACTGACGTTTGAATTTGCAAGCCTGCAATACCATCTAAGTGCTTAAGTTATGGCGCGAGCACGAGGTGGATTAAGCAGGTGTGGTAGATTGACGCCGTGTCCGGCGACTCAGGAGAAACTTTGGCCTATTCAAAGTCTCACTAGCAGTTGGTAATTTTTTGCGTCGAGAAGTTAGCAGGTGAGACCGTAATTTCCGTGAGAAGAAACATACTAAATTACAAGACTTACAGTTCTGATGAACTACTGCAGGGGTCAAATACGTGCCTGCGTAGACATGAACAATCTTTTCTTACGGGCAACTTCCATTTGAATAACAGATTACTAGGTAGTAGGTACCCCTAGCCTCTGACACTGGAAGGTGTTTGAGAAAGAGGCCAGGAAGCAACTCCGGTGCCTTCTCGCCACCTTCAACCAATGAGCCAGCAGCTCCGTCGCCATTTCAAGTCGAGCAGGCATCTCCGGTGCCTCATCATCCGCCTTTGCCCAGTAGTCCGGTAGCCGCTCCGATCCAGAGCCTTTCACAAGGCGATCAGGATTCAGGAAACAGCAGCTATGGCGCCTCCTGCACCTTCATCACTCAAGAGAGGCCTGTCCAAAGTCCAGCAGTTGGTAATTCTTTTTGCATCGAGAGGTAAGCAGTTGAGACCGTAGCTCCGTCAGAGAACAGACGACTTTACAGTGCTGATGATGCTATTCTTAATTTATTATCTCATGGACGTTCTTTATTTTCGTATGTGCAACTTCCACTTAGACTAGGTATGCATTCGGTGACATAAGATTTTTGGAATTCAGTTCCAGTTTCCAAACCCTGACATTGGGTGGTGCTTGAATATGTCGCTCAACCATTACTGATGTGGGTGTTGTAGTTGTAGACATAGTATCTCTGTTCCCCAACTATTCAGACGCTCAGGACAAATGGCTCGGAAACTCTTACCTCAGAATTCAGACGTTTTTTTTAGATCAGACGTTTGTAGTATTGCTATTTCTGACGGTTATGAATTGATTGTTATAATGAAATATATGTCTGCAAGTGACCCTGAAGCTAGCACGTCCTTTTAGAACTTACATGTCCAAATTTTGAGCAACAAAATAGTTTTATATTAAAAGTTGTTGATCGTATGAATGCTATAATTTTTATATAAATATCAAATTCATCTGTGATCATATGAAAGAGTTACAAACTTTTTAAGATCTGTGGATGGATTACATTTCACCCTTTCGATGGATGTAAATTAGATTTTTTTTGCACCACGATTTGGTGAAAATTGGTATTTTTATCACTTCATTGTGCAAATATAATTTTGCACCTCGAAATGGAGAAATTTAGTTTTTCTGACTTTCTAAAATTTTGTAATGCAACGGAGAAAATTTATTTCTGTCTATTGAAATGTCCACAGAGGTATATTTTTGTATTTTTTTAGTATCAAGATTTGTTCTTATAATTACTACATCAAGCAGTATTATAAATAACAATAATAATATTCTTGTTCCCATGGATATTCCTAAGAAATAGCACAGATGGGCAGTAGAACATTGCATCATTGTACAAGGCTACAAGCATAGAGGAAAAAAGTTAGGAGCTGCAAAACTTAAGGCATAGTGGTCTTTTGCTCCTCCTTCAGTGTATTAAACAACGATTTTGTAGTTTCCTAGGATGAATACCAGACATAAGGGTGCCCCATTGGGAAAACCATGTTTGTTCATATTTGGACGAAAGTTGTCTTTCAGGATGGCATAAGTGAGTTAAGTATGTACTATGTAGGTCAGGTACCGCACAAGCAAAAAACTGAAGAACCATAAAACAAAGATACAATAGATAAATTTGACATTGGATCTGGACGTCCTGCCAATATCATCGCTCCAGGCTCACTGACAGAAGGATCTCCTCCTCCATGCTATATTGCCTACTGTGATAGTTGTAACTGGCTTCACCATTGCCTCCTAGGTATTTGAGGTGTTCCTCCACTCCAGAAATATCAATATCTGAACCTTGAAGTCGTTGAAGTCTCATCTCCACATTCTGCATCGTCGGCCTGTTCTGTCCTTTCAACCTTAAGCACTTTGCTGCTATTGCAGCCACTTGTTTGGCCTCATGTTCTCCTACGGCGACCTGCTCATCCAGTATCTCACTGAGCTTATCTTGATTTAGAAGCATGATGAAGTGTGCCACTAGACTGATACCTTCAGGTGACATATACACACTTGGCTTCTTTCCTGTTAGTAGTTCCACAAGGATGACGCCATAGCTGTAGACATCACTTTTCTCCGTAAGATGTCCTGTATAGAAATATTCAGGATCCAAATATCCATGTGTCCTGTTATACCAGTTGTCACTACTGATTGGTCTACAGAGATGCCTCTGGAGGCACCAAAGTCTGAAATTTTTGCTTTCAATCAATCATCAAGTAATATGTTAGTTGTCTTGATGTCCCTGTGTACCACAGAAGTGGTAGCAACTGAATGAAAATAGGCCAGAGAACTAGCAACTTCAAAGGCAATCCGCAGTCGATTTTTCCATAGCAGTGGTTTTTGAGGGTCATCAACATGAAGATGTGCATAAAGTGTTCCGTTTGAAATAAATTCATAGACCAGCAATGGAACTTCTGTTTCAAGACAACATCCAAACAACTTCACTATGTTTCTGTGGTTGATTTGAGACAGGATGGCGATTTCATTTATGAATTCATCAATCTCCTTTTGGACTACTATTCTTGACTTCTTAATGGCAACAACACGCTGATTTGACAACATGCCTTTATAGACAGTGCCATGCCCTCCATCACCCAGGACTCGGGCTTCATCAAATTTATTGCCCTCTCAAGCTCTTCCAAACTGAAAATCATCTTTTCAGCAATATCTTTATCAACTAGTTGTCTGAGCAACAACCCACGGTTTTGCTTGAAGAAATGTTCTCTAATTTTCTTTGCTTTATGAACACTAAGTCTCCTGTTAGCAAAGATGGCAACAAGACCCAGAAGCAGAAGGAACAAACCAATGCCAATTCCAATTGCAAGAAATACTCCTGCAGAAACATATGGTCCTCAATTTAAAATCTTGAATTTGTAATTGTGTAATGGACCAGGAAGGTAATTGCATCCAATTATCCAACTTACCAGCTGTAACATGCTTTCGAAGAGAGCCCTGGCACCCATCCAGCATGTAAGGGTTGCCATCATAGCCGTCGTTGCACCAGCAGACGTAGCCACAGGCGCTGCTTGTGGAGTTGATGCACTCGCTGTTTTTGCTGACACAACCAAACTCAGGGCGCGTCTGGGCTGCCATGCACGACGACTGGCCAACTATCCAGTCCAGCATGACTGGGATCACCTGCCCGGTGACATGCCCCAAGGAGAGAAGCCATACCTTGAATGCAGAGGTGTTCGTGTCGCGCCACCACTCCAGCTCCACCACGAGCACACTCACATTGGGCGCCATCCATGGCGGCCAGGCCGTGGCGTTCTTGTCCAGCCACAAGAACAGGATATTGAAGGACGTTAGACCTGTCGGGATGGCCGCCTCGCAGCAGCCAACACCAGCGCACTGGCCAGCAGGCTGGACCTTATTCTGCTGATCTTGCACGGTACAGTACGACATGCACAAAGGGAACACGGCGGCTCCTTGTTGTGATGGCATCGTCATCCGTGTGGTGGCCTGGAACCCACAGCCAAGGATGACAAGGCTGTTCCGATTGGCAGAGAGCACGTAGGGCTCAAGGTTTGCAGGGACGACATTTTGAACACTCCGTCGCTCATGTTGCCGACAGCGAAGGACCAGACCGTTGCGCGGACGCGCACCGTTCTGTTTTGGATGGAGATCTCCAGCACCTCCAAGCCCGTGCCATCGCCACCAAGGAAGAGTTTGGGAGGGCTGGACGCGTGGTCGCAGGTGACCTTGAAGACTCGCCGGTGGCAGCCGTAGCTGGTGCCAAACGGGTAGGGAACGTTCACTTCGCCGCACTTTCTCTCACAGCCATCCAAGGTGATATTTGCCGCCAATGGTGTGGTAGCAGCCGCCGCGAGCTGCATGAGCAGCATCGGTAAGATGAGGTTACGCATGGCATCTATGAAGCTGTTCTGGAAATGGTAAGCTAGTTAGCAACTGTGCAATGCCAAGAGGAGTGTGTAAGGGCTAGTGTGCTAATCTGTTACGAGCTACTGTGTATATATAGTAGTCTAATACTCCCTACATTTCAAAACATGGGATGTATTAGGATTTGAGAAGTCAAAGTTATAGACTTAGCCATAAATGAATCAAATTATGCACATATTTAATGTATAGAAGATGCATCTGCAGATCTGTTTTACATATCTCTCAATAAAATTCAGTTTCATAGCAATTGATTATATATCATAGCTCATAACTCATAAGAGAAATTGAGGTCAACATATACTTTGAAATACTTTGTTATATTTTAATATGCTATGAAATGGAAAGAGTAGTAGGTAAGTTTGTTCATTGGAAATGGCAAGTGTGCAATGCCATCGATCAGTGGCTAGCATCTTTTATGGGGCTATGGAGCTTCCAGCATACTAAAGAAAGGAATCGGGGCTGGGTCCGAACCTGGGTGGCATCAGACAAAATGACCTACTCTACCAAATGAGCTAGACTCGTTCAATATAGTGCAGAGGCAGGTAGAAACTGGGGGGTGGGGGGATGTTATAGCAGGCAAGACCGTGTTTAACATACATCACAGATGATGACACAAACATCTCAATCAGCTTGAAATGCTTAATTTACTATCAGCATAGCCATATTGCGTTCAGAAAAAGGGCCAGTGCAGCCTATGCAACAACATCTAGTAACTTATGAGAATATTTAGTTATTATAGTGATTTTGTTGTTGTAGATCCACTTGAAGATAACTGGTATTGTGCTTAAATTTAGAAATAAATAAGCAATTCTGAAAACTCACTGTCGGTATAAGTTTTTCCGATCATGTATATCATGGAATGAATCTTCTTGAAGCTTTCAAGTGCCATCTTCATCAGTATTTTTTTTAGATCTCTTCATCAGTATTGCTGAGTTGCTGTAGTGTAGTTCGCCTTTGTCCTTCAGTTAGTTCGCACTGGTGTTGGTCTTCCTTGTCTAGATGTTATATTCTTCAGTCCATCACAACTGGGGCCAAATGTGGAAGACAGAGTCATATCACCGGAAATAGAAGATGAATGACACCGTTGTAAAAAGAATTCCACGAGAAGAATTCCAAAACTGAAAGTGTTTGTTTCGACAGTGACCTGTATAGTACAAAAGATCTGCATAACCCATAATTCCTTGAATACTACTAGCTATCACTTTTGTCTGATCATCTACTCATCTAGGGAGCGCCTGGAAGATCCAAAGCCTGATGCTGCTAATAATTAGCACTCTAAACATATGCTGAAATGGAAGAACTTCCTGCTCGAATGATCTAACCAATGACGCTGATGCTGCTATAGACGATAAAGTGGTTGTTCATACAGCATCGGTATGGCTATCTTCTCACCAGAAAGCTTCCAATGATAATCATGATCTTGAACAGCAGCATGATAGTCTCTATCGATATCTTCCTTTTCGAATGAATAAGATCATTTGGTAGAAAACAGAAGCATTCCTGTACCAGTGCGGCCATTGAAGAGGTAAATATAGGATGATAGGATCAGACCACTTTAAAATATCACAGGCCGGATCATTAAACAACGAAATTAAAGTGCCTTCCCACATTTGAATGTTTCCTTGCGGACTTCGCTAGATATGCAACTTGAAGAAAGATAATACAGTAACTTCAGAAGACCACAGGCCAACTATCCCAAACTTTGTTTTCCAAAGCAGACGACTATCCCAAACTTTACTGCAAAGTGTAAAAACTGCGTCCTGATAATGGGAGGTATTTGCAGCTGAATTTCATATTGTTCTAAAACAAAACTGAATTTCCCATTGTAGCACATTGAATCCAATAGCTCACAAATCACCAGGTCTGTATAGGTTCACAAGGCCTGTCCTCAATGTCGACGATAGCTTTTCACAAAGCACTCCAAGCCATCTCCAACAAAGCTGAATATCTGCACCCTAACAAACCAATTCGTCCTCTTCAAATCCCTGGCAACACGAACAACACAACTCTTCAACCTGTGCGCAAATCGCCAGAGACTCAACAGCACAATGTCCTCATACTTACAATCCGACACCATCTCATCCTCTGCATCCAAGAAAGCCACCCGTATGCATTCCTGAATCAGCTCTGTCGCCGTAGTACCAGGCAGACCATTTAAACAAGACGGCATCTTGGTGGCTAGTGCTCCAATGCTCCCTTGCGAAATTGCAGCCCGCATGGTGCACCGAGGTTGCAGAATCGGTCATACCTTCCATGGCCCATGGGGACGCCACTTCGTAGACATTCCGTCGAGCAGCTTGCGACCCGCTCAATGTATGTGCAACAGCGTCTTGTACAACCCAGAAGGTAGGTGCGAAAGCTAGCTAGGCTCGTTTCCCTGCACCTCCTTGACGGATCACAGCACAACGATGGCTGCTCCTACAAGGAGCGCCCATGCGCCTTCCCGGGACGCTGCCAGGCCAAGCGCGCTGCCGGTGCGGCGAATCCGGCGTCGGGCGCGGTGGAGAGAAGGCGGCGCCCCGGCCGCTTCTGATTGCATTGGTCCTGGACGGCCCAACCCGTTGTTGACATCGGCCCAACCCGTGTTGTTGACTAGTGCATCCAGACCCTCAATTTGATCGGACGGCTATCCAAACCCTCTCCTCGACCCCATCTCCAGCACAGCTCGCATGTGCGGCGCGGCGCTGCCTCGTCGCCGGCCGGCGGCGGCGGAGCTCCGGGGTGGTCGCTCGCTCATCCGTCCCAGAACGGGCATGCCTGTGCCCTGTGGAGTGTGGACATCCGTTTCGATTTGTGAGTAGTTCATGCCTTCACGGACCCAAAAAAATTGGAGTAGTTGTTGCTGATTTGCCGGAACTTAGAAGTGAAATTTGTGAGCACTTCTTGTACCTAGGTTATTGGTAACTTATGTTTGAGCGGTTCAATGGTCTGTTCCCTAAATTCCGGGGATATCTGCAAGCGATGAACTTGTGAATAATTTTGTTGCCATGGCCCGGCTGGTGTCCCTCGAGAATTGCATTTCTATACGTAAATTTTGCTCTCAAGTGTGACTTTTTACTATAGATCATTAAAAATTATCTTTGTTAGAAGAAAAATATAAAACTATAGTAATTTGCTATAGAACATATATTCGATTATAGTAGAGAGCCATGTTAATTGAGACAATTGACTATCCTACCCTTATATGCACCTGACTCATCTCAACCTCTCCCATTTTTATTGGGACGGTAGAAAAATGCTACGCTGCCGGGCCTAGGTGTTGCCACCACTTTGTTCTGTAGTACTTTTCTCTCACACCAAATCAACACTATCCACCAACTACCAGCCAGCTAGGAGTACTTTTCTCTCACAGCAAATCAGAACCAGCCACCAGCCACAGCCAGCAGAACAGAGTGTTAATTCACGGTTACTCAATTTTTCAGTAGTCGTTGAAAATTGAAAAATTGCAGCACAACATAGCTCTGTTGTACCAAATGAGGGTAAGTTATTCAATTTCAGTCGTTTATTAAAATCGAATAATATTGAGAGGAGCCAGAAATTAAATTTAGGGGGGCCGAGCCAAGTTAAGCCAAACTAATAATATATAAAGTTACGGCATCAGCACCTGCGAAAAGATGAGCATGAAGTATTTTTCTAAACTGAATAGCAATTAAGATACGGACTCGAGAGAGTGCTCCCATACACGCTTATGGAAAATATGACATAGTTCCAAATAGACAGAATAATCTTTTACAGTTGAAGTATATGCTATAATACTCGTCTATATTTTAATAGTACTAATAACCATATTTCACCGATATCAACAAATAGTCGAAACAGAAATGAATTGGGTATTTTTGCCATTTTAGCATATTGTTGGTTCCCTCTATTCAGAACTATAGGCTATTTTAGCTTCTAAATATATAGTTTTTGCTACGTACGTACCTAGATGCACACTATGTCTAGTACATACACAAAACTATATTCTAGAAAAGCTGAATGATCTATAAATTGGAATGGAAGGAATGGAGAGATTGGCTTATCTGTAGGAATAATAACTTATGTGTGTAGTAAATAGGATATTAGAACAAGACATTAAAAATAAACTGAGCTCGATCTAAATGATGAGAAATTCTAATTACTAGAAAAATAAGACCAATTTAATTAGCGATTAGCTCAAATAATCAGTGATAAGTAAAATAGATTTTATTTATACGAATCATTAAGGGGGGCCATGCTCCCTGCCAGCCCCCTTCTCCTCCACTGGGTGCAGTGTCCAACAGTAAACTACCATAAATTTACAATATCTTTTAGCAAAGCTAAACTTTTTTAGTGCTTGTGGCAAAAAGCTACATTTAGGTAGTGTCGCGGAGCAAATTTTTCCATTTCTATTCTAACCTACCAATTGTGCATTCTAGCATTTCTTTATAGTTTCCTCTTCTGTCCTCATCTAGTTTTGTTGTGGCCGGCATGTAAAACCACCTTTTATTAGGCTCGGGGTTGAAATTAGATGGAACTGATAGTTGTGTGCCAGCTGTAGATGGTATCCGAGTTTGGGGTTAAAAATTAGACAAACGGAAAAGTTGACTTGAGGGACCAAACTTTATTCCTTTTTTTTATGTGTCGCTCTGGTCAGTTTGTTTTCTTTTTTTGCTTAAACGTTTACAGTTAGACCTTTTGAACTTTCTTAAGGCCAAGTGATGCAAAAACTCAGGGTGCATCACCTATTTTTTCTTTTTTGAGATTATACAATACAACTCAGAAATTTACAACACACGCACACTCACCCATGTGTACACAAGTACATAAACCCTACCCCTATGAGCATCTTCGGAGACTAAGCCGGCAAATCCTCGAGATTGACGAAGTCACGACAGATGCCTCGTTGTCGATGAGAACATCGCCTACCACTGAAAGCACAACGCTGTTAAATCTTAAAATATTCGGTCTCACGGGGAGTCGAACCTAGAATCTGAGGTGCTACTGAGGTTCTTGTAACCACTAGGGTACATGCCCTTTCGCATCACATACTAATATGAACCAATGGAGGTAGTTCTTTTTTCTGTTCACATTTCATATTCGGTTTGTCTGTTCTTGTCAACGACGTCCCTTATGGTACGATGATATGATATTCAAGTATATATTTGATTGATGCTTCAAATCTAACCTAACTCCATGCAATCAAACAGAGTCAAAACTTTAAGTGGACATGCTCTTACTTTCTCAGAGAGCTACTGATTGATGTGTACATATAGATTGATAAATAGTCTTAGCTTTTGTTATTTGTTATTTGTTTCTACCTACTTCCGTGGCTTTTAAGGTTTATTGAATGATAACAAAATCCCTGAAGGCAACACAAACATTATCAGTCTCACTCAATCTGTCACCTAATGACATCACCAACAGTGTAACCTAGCCAATAATTTTCAAAATCTTAGGTTTGTTTACATAGACCAGGTCAGCAAAGACTTAGGGTTGCAATTACTAGGTCTTCAACGTAAGTGTGGGGGCTTATATATCAATATATGTAGCATGAACTGGTACCCCAAAGTCACCAATCCATATCGACTACTGTGTCTTTTTCTTGTACCCTGTGCAACAATGGACACACTCGCCAATTGCCATATCAAGTCTGTACTTGTTCCAGTTTTTCTTTTGAGGCTTCAGACGATTACCTTACCATTGCAACATGTTGTTTCTTGTCTTTGAACCTCCTCTGTTTTAGTTGGACAACTGATATATAATAACTGTTGTCAATATAATATCAACATTATCAGTGCCTTACTCAAAATATCACCTAATGAAGTCTGTAGCTGTAAAGCTAGCCGGGATTTTCTAGCTCTTTAGCTTATGACCAGGTCCACAAGGGCTCTATGAGGACTCATCCCTTATATATGTAGCATGAACTGATGCCTCACAGCCACCAAGCCTTTTTCTGCTACTGCCTCTTTTTCCTTGTACCTTAGGCAACAATGCACACACTTGCCATAGCAGCTCTGCACTTTCTAGCAACAATACCGACACCGGTATCTTCACAAGACACACTAGTATCTCCACAAGACATGGCAATGCCCGGTTGCACCTCCTATATAACCCCGATACTTCAACATGACCCCGTATCACGTATCCGATACATATCCGCGTATCCGTATCCGATACTTCGATACACTTTTGTGCCTTTAACTTTTGCAGAAATTTGATGTATCCACGTATCCGTATCCTTCCGATACCGATACGCGTATCCGTATCCGTGCTGCATAGTGCACCTCCATATGCCACAACATAACTATACCTTACCCATTCGGCATCGGCGATGAGCAATGCTACCGTAATGAGGGATTCAAGCTTGTATGCAGCATGGAACAAGACCCTCCCGTCCTGTACATGAACAGCGCTGGATATCGAGTCATCAAAATAAAGTTGCCTAAGAGGGTTCTGTACCTTGACACTCATGTCAACCGATTGTTAGGAGAGCAGACTTGGTCGCTCAACTTATTAGATGACAGGTTCTATCGTGTATCAGCAGCTGAAAATGTGTTTGCTGCCTTGGGGTGTGGTTTCAAGTTTTCGGTTAGTCTCCCCAAAGCAGGAGGCAATGCTAGCACCTGCAATTCCACCTGCCATCCTGATTATCCAAATATGGCCACTGATGGCACTTGCTCTGGTGTTGGCTGCTGTTATACGACGGTTGCAGAAGACAGTAACAGCTACGTGATCAAGCTTCTTCCCCTCGATGAGGCAAACTCAACTCTGTCTGGCGGCCCAAGGGTGTCGGTCAATGCCACATTTCTTGTGGAAAAAGAGGAATATTGGATGAGGACAGGATATGCCATACCGTTGCAGAAGTATGCTGCCACACTAGGATCTGCTCCAGAAGTGCCAACCCAGACTGTAGTTAACTGGATGCTTGGTAACTCATCATGTGCAGAAGCTCTGAAGTCAGGTGACTTTGGGTGCCAGAGTGGCAACAGTGACTGCCATGACGACCCTCGTGGAGGATATGCATGCCAGTGTCAACCAGGATATCAAGGCAACCCTTACATGCATAATGGATGCCAAGGTATGATTGCTCTGCGCCACCTGGAACTGACATCACCGTATGATTGCTCTGCGCTAATTACTGTGTTTTGTTGTGTAACTTGTAACAGATATCGATGAGTGCACACAGGCAGATCCTCCCCCATGCTTTGGACGCTGCATAAATACAGTTGGATCATATGATTGTATCTGCAAATCTGGAACTGAAGGCAACCCCACAGTAAAAGATGGGTGTGTCCCAATCAAATTGAAAATTTCAGGTAACAAGGACAAAGTTGTATTCACTAGGTCTGCTGTTTAGATTCTAATCTTCTTGTGTTGCAATAGATTTATAAAACAAAATAATTCAGAATTTCTTTTTAATATATTTTCCAGGATTGATCATTGCGAACGGAGTTGGCAGCGGTTTAGTAATTCTGCTATTTGTTCTTTCTGCTGTTGTCATAAGGAGAAAGATCAGGGCTCAAAAGGCTAAAAGAAGGAAGGAATATTTCTTCAAGCAAAACAGAGGGCTTTTACTGCGGCAACTGGTAGACAAGGATATTGCTGAAAGAATGATTTTCAGCTTAGAAGAGCTTGAAAAGGCCACAAACAGTTTTGATGAATCTCGAAAACTTGGTGGTGGGGGCCATGGCACTGTGTACAAAGGTATTTTGTCTGACCAACGAATTGTTGCTATTAAAAGGTCAAGGCATGCGATTAAGAGAGAAATTGATGATTTTATCAATGAGGTCGCCATACTTTCTCAAGTAAACCACAGGAACGTAGTGAAGCTCTTTGGATGTTGTCTCGAGACAGAAGTTCCATTGCTAATCTATGAGTTCATTTCGAATGGGACACTTCATGAACATCTACATGTATGTGCTCCACAATCACTGTCATGGAAGGAGCGAATGAGGATAGCCCTCGAAATTGCAAGATCTCTTGCTTATTTGCATTCTGCTGCTTCAGTTTCGATAATCCATAGAGATATAAAGACTACCAACATACTTCTTGATGATCGGTTGATAGCAAAGATATCGGACTTTGGAGCTTCTCGAGGGATGCCCATTGATCAAACTGCTGTCACAACGACCATACAAGGGACTTTCGGATATTTGGATCCAGAGTATTACCAAACAAGCCGGCTCACCGAGAAAAGTGATGTGTACAGCTTCGGTGTCATACTTGTGGAGCTGCTGACAAGGAGGAGACCATCATCTTACATATCACCTGAAGGCTTCAATTTGGTTTCACAATTTGTCTTGCTGGTGAACGGGGACAGGCTCTGTGATATGCTGGACCCTCAGGTCACCGAGGAGGCGAAAGAAGGAGAAGCCAATGAAGTGGCAGCAATTGCAGTGATGTGCTTAAACCCAAAGGGAGATGACAGGCCCACGATGAGGCAAGTTGAGACGAGACTAGAAGCGATTCAAAGTTTGGCAGTTCGGCCGAGCCCTCCATCAGTTGAAGAGAGCAACGCCAATGCCAGTGCCTGCAACTTGAGCAGGCGCTATAGTATGGAAGATGAATTTTGGTCATCAATGAGCTTTCCTCGTTGATCATCTGCTTACCCTTCAACTCAAAGATTTTCTTTCCCCTTTTTGTTTCGACTGTTTGAAGCTTCTTGTGAAGCATCTGCAACTGTCCACACCGCATCAGTGTGGGTCTCTTTTGATCCATTTGCAGCAAATCTTTTTTGTAACTTGTGACATAGGCTGAATGCCATTATGATTTTGTTTTGTACCCGCAAAAAAAAACGTTTGTGCAATTTCAGTCACTACCTTAAGCAAAATAGTACTGCCGGCCTTACAACATTTCTTTATTCTTTTGTGAAGTCGTCAGGGAGTACTAGACAGGCGCATGTAGTTTTTTTTTTTTTTTGTAATATTGAGGATGGCAACAGGTGCAGGCAATATCTCCTTATGTATAACTATATATCACATTCCTTTTGGCACAGACTAAAGCAAGCATGATGTATGGAAGATCCTGCGTGTCAGTATATTCGATTCAACTAAATTTTCGTGGCATGATGTGTCTCTCTCTAATCTCTATCCACTGCATCTCTCTGAATTCTTTGTTGTTACTGAACTTCCGGAGGGTTTTGCCCTGGTTTTTCACAGTTCCAATCTCCTGCTAGCGCTATGCTGCCGTGGCAAGAGATGTGTGAATAACAACAATTTTTGCCACTCTAGTGAAGAAACTATTACAAAAGATGGTTCAAATAATTAAACAAACAGCAATGAATGTTATTTCAGACGTTCCTCCTAACTACCCTGATGGAATTGGGTATTCCAAATTTGTACAGGATCAGATACCGCCATAGGTCCCTCCTTAGTTAGAAAATGTTGCTCTAGTCCGTTGACAGAAATTCCAAGTTGCTGCGAATCTGTGATCTATGGACAGGGATCGTTGGATTTCTGTAACTGAATGTCTCCCAATCTCTCATTGTAAGATACTGACCCTGATCCCATCAGTTCACCAATCACCATTGCCATTGGATTCTGAGTTTGTGTTTCGGCTAATTTCTTGTTTTGGAAGAACCAAACAGTTCCATTATTTCAGATGTGCTCTCTGGCCATTTGGTGTAGTTAAAAGGACTGAGGGTATCAATAAAATCAGTGTTATGGTTATTTCTTTACCTACTAGTATTAGTTGAATACATACATCAGTACGGAACTTCTAGCAAGTTATCATGGCGTTTCACGCTGACACGCTCCAAGAATATCATGCCCAGGCAAGTGATGTGTAAACAGCAAGAATGTTTGTCAGATGTATAACGGCGGTGTTAACAAGAAGAACGTTTGGTCAATGAAGGCACGTTTCTTTTAATTTTCCTCCTAATAATGTTCCTTGATGGCAGTGGGCATATCCCTATCTGTGCAGAATCAGATAGCATCAAAAGTTCCGTAGTTACAATCTTGTGTCATCATATCTGCTGATAGGATCATTTCACAAAACTCCAATCATAATCTGGACTGTTATTAGTATCCTTCACAGTTGGCTGCAATGACAACAACAACAGTAGCAGCAAGTAACTTTCCATTACAAAGGAGTGAAGAACACAAGCCTAGCTAGTAGATTCTAACTATGCAACATGTTTGTCCCTCTTTGACCCTTGCTATAATCACCGCGGCATGTCCAAGATTTCTCCCTTTTTTTACTAACCTAGTTTATACAGACGGCCATCATAGTTTCCAAGGCTGATCCATTTCCACATGCATGCTCTCTTGGCCATACCCTTATATACATGTTGGTAACTCAGAACGAGGTGTTCATTTTCTTTCACCATCCAAGATCACCTCCTGGGGAGGAAGGTGACAAAAAAATGTGTTTACCGTGCTGCTCCTCCTGCCATCTCAAAGTGATCTTGGACAGGGTGGTGCCGAGCTGCCTGCAGAGCCAAGGCCACGGCGGGAGCCAGAGCCTCGCGGCCGCGGGAGCGGCGGCGAGGCACCTGACCCTGGAGGAGATCCTGTACCCGCCGCCGAGCTGGGGGACGGAACCGGGGACGCCGGCGCGGCGCAGCTCCCCGAAGGTGTGCCCGGTGGATCTGGACGACGGCGACTTCTCCGACGACGACCGCCCCGGGAGCGCCTACTCGCCGCCGGCCGTGCACGAGAGCGTGTCCGCCGTCAGCAGGGCGTCGCTGCGGAGCGTGTCCAGGAGGGTGAGCTTCCGGTCGCCAGACGAGTCCGACGTGTTCATCATCCCCGCGAGAAGCGACTCGGACGATGAAGATGATGAGTCGAGTGACGGTGAGCCTAACAGCAGGATGTGAACAGAGGAGGACACGGTGTGGATTGAGGGCAAGGATTCCTAGCTGCTTAGTCGTGCCTTGAGTTGGGGGCTCCTATCTATATCTTCTGCAAAATAAAAGTATATATATCTTTGATCTATTAACAGCCCATTACGTTCATTAGCCGGCCCAAACTGGGTTATAATCACAATCAGTAGTCTTCGGACCTTTTTTTCCTCCGCCCGCCGTCCAGTTGCATTAGGACAGAGGTAGAAAAGTGGTGGTGGGCCAATGGTGCAGAGCGCATGAGGAGCCGAACATGAAGTACGCAGAAGTGCAGAACCTGACTGCCATGTTCCTTTGTGTGTTTTCTTGGCTCCCGTTACACGTAAAGCTGGTGATTTTTAATTTTAGAAAATATGAGTAATTATTGAGCTAGTGTATACTATTTTAACATTTGAAAATACTTGATTCAACTTTTTTTAATGTCAAGTTCAACATTTTGAATAAACTACTTCAACATTTTGTGTAGTAATGTTGAAACGGTATACCAAAAATGTTGAGCCAATATGTCTAAAATATTGAGTTAATACATCTAGAATGTTGAAATTTAAAATACAAAACTAAAACAAGAGTATAGTCATATGGGATCTCAAAATGATAGAAAAAATCCAGGAAAGAAGATGGTTCAGATAGAATTAAAATTTAATGTAACCATCAGTGAGAAATCTTAGTTCAAAATCTGAGAAACAATCTCACGTAACTCAGCGACCTATACGACACCTGACTTCCCTCGACCCACGTCTTCCCAGCATGCATGCTAGCGCTTGTTTTTTTTTTTTTTTGAAACTCATGCTAGCGCTTGTTGGTCCCCGCACTTAGCGTTGACATGTCACCTTTGTCTACCAGCAACGCTTGCATCCAGCACGTTCGTTTAAATATGCGTACGAATCTCAAAGCGGAAGATGTGGATTTCCGAAAGATACATAGGAATCCTGCCTTGAGCTGCTGAGTGGTTTGGGTCAAAACCAGTCTTTGTGGTTCGTTTTTTGTTTGGGCCGATCTGATTGGTGGTAACAGGGCTGAAATAGCTAGAAAACCAGTCCTTGTGGTTCGTTTTTTGTTTGGGCCGATCTGATTGGTGGTAACCGGGCTGAAATAGCTAATAGCTAGTGGAATGGTTCGAATGGAATTTACAATTTAGGCTACTCGTTCTCCTCACGCTCGTCCCTCCATGTCAGCTGCCCAGTCGACGCCCTCTCCTCGACCACACCCGTCGGCGCCGACCCTGTCTCTCGCCGCCTTACGGCCTTGGACAAGTACACCTCCAGCACAAGATTTATAGTCGCCACCGCCTTCCGCGCGCTCCAATACTCCGTCGTCCCAACTGGCGCCGACGACGACACCAACAACGGCAAGGCCGCTCCCGACGGTGTCCCGCCTGGTTTTTCAATTTTAGCTTTCAAGTGATCTTGCTGATTGCTTGTGTAACCTTTTGTTGAGTGCTTTGGCAACGTTGGGACCAGCTAATATATATGACTCAGTTTGGGTTTGGTTTGAAATGGCAAAAAAATTGATTTGGCTCGTTTTTTGAAACAAGTAATTTGGTGTGGTGCGGTTTGATCAATGAGTAAAGTAGTAAATAATTTGTTGTGGTTGGTCCGAGTCTCAGATCATTACAGATTGAGTCGTGCGACAGGCATTCCTTGGTCGGCTTCCTCGGGCGCGATTATCCTGGAATCATCGCCATAGGTGATGATTCCAGGAACTATCATCTGAAGTCGGAATGACCGTGACTGTAAATGATGTTTTGGGCTATAATTAGGCCTATTGCTGATACGAATGGTTTCCGAAAGGCATCCTATCCATAGACAGAGATTCTGTGCATGCAAAGTACAACGATGTGACATTACCCACATGCATACAGATTTAAAATTTTAAAAAGTAATATCTCAAAAATTAAATTTGGATTGCAACATTGTATTTCTTATGCCAATATCTTCAAAACAAGACCACGCATGCCTATGTTTGCACAATATTTTAAAAATATTTTTCAAAAATACTAAATAATTAACTCTAGCTACTAGAAATAAATATATTAACAACAAGAACACGAACAAAAAAAATTAAACATAAGGAACAAATAATAACCCACTACAACAAAACATCATGAACATTTGATTCTATAGGATAAATAACAGAAATGAATATCACGAATAAATAAATCAATATCACCGAACAGTTTAATCCACAAAAACGAACAAATGATTAGATAGTGCGAATAAATTAGTTACACGTAGAAAAATAACTTTACATAAAATTAGATGCATCTACATTGCAAGAAATAATTCTCATAAGCATATATGTGTGTGCTAAACATAAGCAAAATAATAATAATAATAATAATATGGTAAATATATTATTGCATAAGAAAAAGGAATAAAGAATAAAAAATCAAGAGCTCTAGCAATCCTAACAAAAATGAAAATGAAAAAGAATAAAAACAACAATAACTGGGTAAAATTCAACCGACACCCAAAACGGTTAAAGAAAGAAACAAACGATACCGTCTATAACAGCCCATTATGGCCCGAATCGTCATCAGTCTGGGCTAAAATCTCAGATCTAGATCGAAACAAATACATGGGCCGAAATGGCGTCTTCTACCGCGCGACACAAATCGCTATCTGTTGCGGTAATGGAACGCTACGTCCTTGCTTTCTTTATGCCTCAAGGCTAATTGAATGAATTGAGGTTTAGTAAAAGGGTGTGTCTCCACGTCAATCGACTGAGATTTAGATATCTGTCAATCAACGATGTGATAACTAGTCCGAGCGTCCGACAGTTTGGCCTACTGCCCATTTTTGTGTACTGTTACTGGGCGCACTGGTGATATGGGGACCCATAGCGGTAGGGCCTAACATTAGGTCCTGTAACTGCCTTTTCTGTTTGATTTTCCAAACTAGAATAGAAAAAACTAACAGATAAACAAAAAATACTTATATAATTTTTGACTGATAATAAAGTTATATTTACAACAACTGCAAAACACACACACACAAAGAGTAAAATTTCTGGGCCGATAATAGGCAAAAAGCCACAGATCTGAAGAAAAAACATACATATGAAAACACACACATTTACAGTACAATTGCTAGGCTGGTAATAAGGAAAAAACACATCCACACATTTACAGTACAATTTCTAGGCTCATATAATAAGAAATAAACACATGAGAAGACACACATTTACATCTACAGTTTTTTGGCTGCTAATAAGGAAAAAAAGACACACCTTAAAAACAGAGGTTTAGAGGTACAATTTTTGGCTGATAACATGAAAAAAAACATATCAGGAAATTTTAACGCAAACCTGAAATTTTCCACCTGAAAATAAAAACAAATCGATGTTAAGAATAATAGTTCTTGTATATTAAAATTTAACAACTCAACTACTTAAAATGATAGATACATATCAGCTAAGGCTAGGCATGCATAGTCATCACAAGACAGGTCCATGTTTATCATAAAAAGCAAAAAAAAGTTAAACAAATTTGTGGGCATGTGAACAATTTTGTGCTTTTATCAGAAATCACAACACCTATTCTATCACATATCACAACAACAGGCTACAAAGACATTGTAAGCGTTGACCATAATGATCATACCATAACAGAATTTGGAGCACGTCTCGAATGCAGCAGGTCCACCAATGTTTGTAATCAAGAACTCTTTGCCAAAAGGGAACGGTGTGTGTCTAAATAGAACATCTCTTATCAATCATAAGTTCAAAATGAATGATCCAAGTGTGTTTGATATAATTAATGGCATAAAGAGTATCCGATATAGATCAGCCGTCACTGGTAGTAATAAATCTTAAGCTTGTGCGAAGAACAGCTATGTATAAATATTTTCTTCCAAAAGAATGCAAGAAAAGACATTAGTTGCTAGAAGTAGAAGGTTTGAATCTTAGTTTCATTAAGAGAATGTTCATGTAGAAGATTGAGCTTGTACCTGGTAACAATAGAATTTGACAAACCCAATGTAATAATAATATTTGTTGCCAGATCAATTGTAACAAACGTAAAAGGCATTAGGATCTTGTAAAATTTGTAAATTGAGGAAAGCCAGAATATAAAAGTGAAAAAATAGGAAGTCATTAGGGATGCAGAAGGTAAAGCTAGAATGAGAAATGAAATGAAATCCCAGCCACTAAATTGGCTACATGTATGAAATGAAGTGGGCATTCTAGCCTGAACAAAGTGAGGAAAAAAGCAATTCCTGAAAGTAGCTCCATGAATGATAGGTATAAAACATATATAATCGAAATAGCTAAGTGGACCATGGAAAAATGATTTGACAACAAATTGTTAATGCCAAAGATCAAGTAAATTACATAATTTTTTTCTAAATGGGCCACACAACCATCAATAAAAAGTCCTGTAATCTGATAGATTAAGCAGCCTAAGGAGAAAGTTGCACTAGGAGATAGGCACATGCTTGCGAGTGCAAATTGTTAAAGGCTGAACAACATATGACATTGCCAAAGAATCAGAGATCGTATCTCCAGTAAAGTGGAGATCCAAGTAGATGGAGCCTTTTAAGTGCCACCATGAGACCCACTGCTTGACAACACGAGCATCGACTATCACAAAGCTACTCTTTCCAATGCCAAATCAAAGTAGGTTGGAAAAACTAATGCATTAAGTTCAGTGCAAGTGTTTTAGAGCCAGCTCAGTTACTGTTTTATACTGTTAGATATACCATGAACTAGAGAAGTAAAAAAAATATTCTAACAGTTTTATTAACTGAAATTAAAAATAGTAGTTCAAAGATATTCCCGGCCTGTAAACATTAGCTTCATATTCTTGTAAATATCTTTATCAATGGCCACTCATTTGTAATACAAATTTAACTCACAGACTATCATCGCTCCAACAAAAAAAAGAGTTCAAGTTAATCGAACCAACAAATGAAGAAACTATAAATTCAGAACTAAATCAATTTACAACATGTTAAGAGTTTTTTTAAAAAAATATTCAGAGTTGGCACAATGTGGCATCTGAAAACGGACATATGAAATCATATAAGTTATTTCACATAAAAGAAAACATAGAAGTGGCAATAAAAGTGCATAGTAGCAAGACATAGTTGCCGCAGAATGAATAAAGAAAGGATTGATGTAAGTTGCACGCATATTTTTTTAAAATTATAGTGACCATACACACAAGATACACCAAAATTTAAGGTATAAGTATAGTATTAGGCAACCCTAATTGAAATGAAAAAGAAATTTAACTAGCAGAATGTAGTGTGACACAAAAAAAAACATATAAATATCCAAGAAAGGAGCAGCACATCCTAACAGAAAAGTCATGAGTCATACCAAACAAAAAATAATTCCACAAAGATGCATATATGAACAGATGCTAATAAAAGAGGATTAAATATACCCTCAATCTAAAAATTTACAACGAGCATGAACATAATATACAACAAAATCATTCTCTGTAACATAATATATAAATTATATTAGGAAAGAAACTTGAAAAATACCTTGCTTGCAAAAAAAAAAGGGACAGTGACCCCTTGCAGTTGAGCCAAAGAGATTTTTCTTGCTACTCTTAGGGAAAAATCTTAGGTAAAAATAAATATAATTAGTAAGGGCACATACAATCATTAATACTCAGAATTGGCAGGAATAAGCTAACACCCTTCTAGCCCCAACACAAAAATAATCGTCAAAGTAGAAGAACAAGGCAAAGAGGCCCCATACAGGACACACACACAATTATAAAGGGGTACATGCATTATCTTTAGAATTACATAAACGAAAACATAACACTACAAAACACAGTGAAGTACAGAGATTAAGGTTATTATGGTTGCCTTATGCACAAATTACATTGAAACTCACATTTAACCGATAAAATTCAAACCACGATTAAGATTGTGAATTAAAGGCAGTATCAACTTTAGCAAATATACAGGCAAACAGTTTTAGATAGGAAAGATAAGATAAAATAGAAACACTGCAGAAAGGCACTATATGAAATGCACAAGATAAAAGGGATCATAATTTAGCAACCAGTCCTACTTCAAACTTCCAACAATACATTTTGCATTGATGTGCCAACAAATGTCAAAATGGACATATTTCATTGGAAAGTTCCCTGCATGATAGCTTATAAAAAATTAAAAAACCTCATATTAACTTCGGCTTAAATAAAGGATAGTGATTTTACATTAGGGATATGTTGTAGTATTCCTGGGATCATATTTGAAAATGATGTAGTATTCCTAGGATCATATTTCATTTATAAGACTTTGTAGCTGACAGGTTGCAACAGGAAGATGCCCAAAATGCTAACATGGTGACACAAAAATACGAAGTGAGGAATCTATCACAATACCATCAGATGCTATTTTACCATTTCAGAAGCCTAATTCTATAAACCAACATAGCACAGGTGAAAACACACAGTTGAACACAAGAGAAGAATCCTAGAACAGCACAAATCGAGACACAATACACATCAATCAGGGGGAACAACTATAGAGACTCTAGAACAACAAAAATCAAGATCCAGTAGGGGAGTTGGAAATGCTCACTCCAGGAATCGGAGGGGGAATGTGAAGCAACCATGGGATCCATATAGGGTGCACGAGATACTGGAAGGAGGGAATTAGAAACTCTCACCTGGAGAAGCCACGGCACCTAGCTTTTGGATCTAAAGGTGTGGTGAGCAGGCTGCCGATCAGGAGCTGGAGCCATATTGTAGCTACAAATCAACAGACAAAATAAAATAAACCTAGGAAACCCCTCACAGCGAGGAACTGAAAAAACAATACTAGCAGAGAAGACGCCTCACAGCGACGAGCTCAAGGAGCGTGGGGCCCTAAGCTGGCTCAATGCAGTGAGCACCCAGCGAAAGAATGGAGCCCAAGCGACCTCCTAGGTGGTTCCTTCAGCATGGCCCAAGCGGATCTCGTCACAGATGAGGGAGAAGATAGGAAGGATCCAGCCGCAGCCATGGGCGCTGAACTCGCCGGAGTGAGAAGAAAGAGAGAGAGAGAGAGAGAGAGAGAGAGAGAGAGATGAGATGAAGGGGAAGGAAATGAAATCCGATTAATCGGGCAACATGAGCGAGCGCGATGCCAAAAAATTGATGGAGGTGGACCCGATTCCACAATTACACATGAGTCACTCACGACCCTCGATATCAGATCCAACGCACCACAACATCGACTGACGGAAAGACAAAAAAATCAATCGACTGAAGAGGAGCAAATCTCTTAGTAAAAGCCACAGATAGCCTTGGCGGGCTTCCTCTTCAAAAAAATAGCAGACTTGTAGGCTAAGTACATCTTGCATCTACACAGGGAGCATACCACAAATGCCCAATCGCGCGCGGGATGCGTGCTGACCGGTTGCAGAAAGCGTCCATGCACCTGGCCGGCTCGTTTCTATTTTTTCAGCGGCCCACCGGTGGTTAAGGTCCAGCTTTGTTAATTCTTTGTTTTCTTTTCTATTTTTTCCCTTCTAAAAGTTGCGATGGAATATTCTTTTCCATTTATTTCAATAGAATAATTTGTTTCGATTAAATAATTTTTCATTCTAATAGTAAGATTGGATCTAATCGAACAATCTTTAATTTTTATTTCGATGAAATTTTTCCAGTGTAACAATTTTTTCCAATCATGAAGGTTGGGGACCGACGGCCCGAGAACAATTAACGGCCCACCAAAATTTAATCTCCGATGTCTGCCCCGAGCAGGCCCCGAGCACGCCGATGCTTTTACATTATTTTTCTTTTTTTAATTTTTTTTCAGCTGTTCGGGGAGTTTCGGATGATACTCATCAAAATTCAAAAGTGGCGGCGCGGCCTAGGCTCGCTAGGGGACCGCACCAATCCAGCAACCCACCCGCTGGCGCGGGCTAGCAACTGCTTAGAGAGATCCACGTAACAGGCCGTGCAATCACGACATTTCCAGTAGGCCCAGCAGCAGCCCACTTCCCCCAAATAATAATTTTATTACGGCCGATAGTTTGCACTACTGCAAAGCGGTCTATATTGACGCTCGACCCCACCGGCGGTGGCACGTGCAAACAGTTTTGAAACTTAAAAATTATTTTAAAACAAGGCCTCACTTGAATATGTTTCGACAATATTTTTCAAAAACACATAAATTGCTTTATATACAATAGAAAATACCAAAATAAATTAGTTAAAGCTCAACTAATCTGCTTAAGTTGTCTATTATTGATCATGCAATCAATCTTCACGTACCTAACAAAGTTGTTTACCCTTATGCACTAATGGCACAAACGATCTATACTGACAATATGAACAATAGTATCCAATTAACTGAATTCAGACATGCGAAACAACATTATGTAAATTCATAATCAATTTTTGTAAACATCATAAGTAAATTAGAATACACGAAAAAATATTTTCTCTCAAAAAATATATCATTAAAACATAGTGGTTGGAGATCATATTTTGAAGCTTTTATTGCAACAAACACAGCTGTGCAATCGAATTTTGATTTTTGATGCTTAATTTTGCGGTAATGACTTTATTAAGACCGGCCGTACGTTTCCTCTACTGCACGGCAGCATAAATTGGCACTCCAACTCACTGACAGCGGCAAGCGCAAACGATTTTGAAACTTAAAAAAAATTGTAGTTCCTAAACTATACATCAAATTCAAATTCCGATTGCACAACTGTATCTCTTTCGATGAGACCTTCAAAACAAGACCCCACTTGAATATATTTCGACAATATTTTCGAAGACACATAAATTGCTTTATGTACACTGAAAAAAAGCCAAAATAAATTAGTTAAAATGCTAAACCAATTTGCTAAAGTTGCCTGGTATTGATCCATGCAATTAACATTCACCTACCTAATAAAGTTGTTTGTCTTATCCACTAATAACACCAAACAATCTATCTTTACAACATTATAACACAAATATCCACTTAACTGAATTCACACATGCGAAGCAATATTATGTAAATCCATAAGCAATTTTCATAAATACCATAAGCAAATTAGAATACATGAAAAAGTATTTTCTCTAAAAAAAATATATTATTAAAACATAGTTGTGTGAGATCTTGTTTTGAAGCTTTTACTAAAACAAACACAACTGTGCAATTGGATTTTGATTTTGTTGCTCGATTTTAAAACTATGATATTTTTATCTTCAAAATTATGTGTATGCATGTACTTTTTTCTTCTCTCATTGTCTCTCACATGCATGCGTACACCCATTGTCGGGGCGGCCACATGACTGGTCTACTTTACGGCTGGCCGTAAATTAGCTGTGTCCTAATTTTGCAACTATGATCTTTTCTATCTTCGAAATTATATGCATGCATGCACCTTTTCCTTCTCTAATTTACGGCCATGTCAAAAAAAAATCCGGGGCCTCGGCGCCCCGCTCGTTTCGCGGCCGGATCGCAGGAGCGGACGAGGAGGCGCCACTCGCTCTCCCTCCCCGTCTCGCGCGGATCCCGAAACGAAGCCTCGCACCAGCTCGCCACGCCACCACCACCACCGTCCTCCCTCCTCCTCCGCTCCACTCACCCCGCCGACCGATCGACCACCCCATGAAAGCACCACCACTTCACGCGCGCGTGTTCTGAGACGGAGGGAGGGAGGGACCTTGGTTTGCCTGTGGGGGGTAGCAGCTGGGGCCGGGCGAGATGGAGAGCTACCTCAAGGAGAACTTTGGGGGCGTTAAGGCGAAGCACTCGTCGGACGAGGCGCTGGGACGATGGCGCAGCGTCGTCGGCGTCGTCAAGAACCCCACCCGGCGGTTCCGCTTCACCGCCAACCTCGACAAGCGCTCCGAGGCCGCCGCCATGAAGCGCTCCAACCAGGAGAAGCTGCGGGTCGCCGTGCTCGTCTCCAAGGCGGCGCTCCAGTTCATCCATGGTACGCATATTTTCTTTGCCAGGAGGACCTTGGAGATAAAACAAACCAAGAGAAAATTCTCCCAATTTCGCCTATGAATTGAATTTGAATCTCACCGCAAACCGCAATGCAGGCCTCCCGCCGCAGGCCGAGTACACGGTGCCAGCCGACGTGGCGGCGGCGGGCTTCGGCGTGTGCGCTGAGGAGATGAGCTCCGTGGTGGAGAGCCACGACATCAAGCGCCTCAAGGCGCACGGCGGCGTGGAGGGCGTCCTGTCCAAGCTCTCCACCTCGGCGTCCGACGGCCTCCCGGCGTCGGCGGACAAGCTGGCGGCCCGGCAGGAGCTCTTCGGCGTCAACCGGTTCGCGGAGGCCGAGGCGCGCAGCTTCTGGGTCTTCGTGTGGGAGGCGCTCCAGGACATGACGCTCATGATCCTCGCCGCGTGCGCGCTCGTCTCCCTCCTCGTCGGCATCGCCACCGAGGGGTGGCCCCACGGCGCGCACGACGGGCTCGGCATCGTCGCCAGCATCCTGCTCGTCGTCTTCGTCACCGCCACCAGCGACTACCGCCAGTCGCTGCAGTTCAAGGACCTCGACAAGGAGAAGAAGAAGATCACCGTGCAGGTCACCCGGAGCGGGTTCCGGCAGAAGCTCTCCATATACGACCTCCTCGCCGGCGACATCGTCCACCTCTCCATCGGGGACCAGGTGCCCGCCGACGGGCTCTTCGTGTCGGGGTTCTCGCTGCTCATCAACGAGTCGAGCTTGACCGGTGAGAGCGAGCCGGTCGCCGTCCACGCCGACAACCCGTTCCTGCTGTCGGGGACCAAGGTGCAGGACGGCTCGTGCAAGATGCTCGTCACGACCGTCGGCATGAGGACGCAGTGGGGCAAGCTGATGGCCACCCTCAGCGAGGGCGGCGACGACGAGACGCCGCTGCAGGTCAAGCTCAACGGCGTCGCCACCATCATCGGCAAGATCGGCCTCGCCTTCGCGGTCGTCACGTTCGCGGTGCTCACCCAGAGCCTCTTCTGGCGCAAGATCTCGGACGGCTCCTACTTCAGCTGGTCCGGCGACGACGCGCTGGAGCTGCTCGAGTTCTTCGCCATCGCGGTCACCATCGTCGTCGTGGCCGTCCCCGAGGGCCTGCCGCTCGCCGTGACGCTCAGCCTCGCGTTCGCCATGAAGAAGATGATGAACGACAAGGCGCTCGTCCGCCACCTCGCCGCCTGCGAGACCATGGGCTCCGCGACCTCCATCTGCAGCGACAAGACCGGCACGCTCACCACCAACCACATGACCGTCGTCAAGGCCTGCATCTGCGGCAAGGTCAAGGACGTGAGCAGCTCCTCGGAGACCAAGACCTTGCCCACCGAGCTGCCGAGCTCCGTCGTGGCGATGCTCCTGCAGTCCATCTTCAACAACACCGGCGGCGACGTCGTCCTGAACCAGGACGGCAAGCGCGAGATCCTGGGCACGCCCACCGAGACCGCCATCCTCGAGTTCGGCCTGTCGCTCGGCGGCGACTTCGCCGCGGTGCGCAAGGCAAGCACCCTCGTCAAGGTCGAGCCCTTCAACTCGGCCAAGAAGAGGATGGGGGTGGTCATCCAGCTCCCCGGCGGCGCGCTGCGAGCTCACTGCAAGGGCGCGTCGGAGATCATCCTGGCGTCGTGCGCCAAGTACCTGGACGAGCACGGCAACGTCGCCCCGCTCGACGGCGCGACCCTGGATCACCTCAAGGCCACCATCGACAGCTTCGCCAACGAGGCGCTCCGCACGCTGTGCCTCGCCTACATCGACGTCGACGGGGGGTTCTCGGCGAGCGATCAGATTCCGATGGATGGGTACACCTGCATTGGCATTGTGGGGATCAAGGACCCTGTCCGTCCCGGCGTCAAGGAATCGGTCGCCATCTGCAGGTCAGCAGGCATCACTGTCAGGATGGTTACCGGTGACAACATCAACACGGCGAAGGCGATCGCGAGGGAATGCGGCATTTTAACTGAAGGTGGTGTAGCCATTGAAGGGCCGGATTTCAAAGTCAAGGGTGAAGAAGAATTACATGAACTGATACCGAAAATACAGGTGATCGATCTGGTCGATGTACTACTACTTGCCTTTAATTGCCTACCACTTCTGAGGTCATCTGTCAATGTGCTCTGATTTTCATGAGTCAGGTGATGGCAAGATCTTCGCCACTTGACAAGCACACCTTGGTCAAGCATCTTCGGACTACATTTGATGAAGTTGTCGCGGTGACGGGTGATGGCACAAATGATGCACCCGCACTTCATGAAGCTGATATTGGGCTTGCAATGGGCATTGCTGGAACTGAGGTACTGTTATTTTTGTCATTTTCATAAATTGAATATTAGAATTTTCTATTTCATAAAAATGTTATCAGTATTGGGTTTTTAGTAAACAAACAATAATGTAATTCCTTGTGCTATTCTTGACATTACGCAGCTCTGATCTGATTATCTTTATGTGAAGGTGGCAAAAGAGAGTGCGGATGTCATCATTCTTGATGACAACTTCTCCACTATAGTCACTGTTGCTAAGTGGGGTCGATCAGTGTACATCAATATTCAGAAGTTTGTGCAGTTTCAGCTGACAGTCAATGTGGTTGCTCTCATTGTAAACTTCTCTTCAGCTTGCTTGATAGGTACTTTATGCAAAGCCAATTTTATTTTTTTTTCTTAAAAAAAAGAATTTTAAGCTGCAATGCAATTTCATCTACGACACAAATGCAAGGAATGATCCTTTTATATTTGCAATAATGTTTTGGATAATCCAAATTTGTGTTCTAATAATAATGCTGCAAACTACCTTAAACTTCTGAATATGTTTGTTCTATCAGTTGTTTCTCACAGTTCTTTTATTTCTGCTTGTTGATGAAGGGAGTGCTCCTCTTACCGCTGTGCAATTGCTCTGGGTCAACATGATCATGGACACACTAGGCGCACTGGCATTGGCCACAGAACCTCCAAACAATGAGCTGATGAAGAGAACTCCAGTTGGAAGGAAAGGAAATTTCATCAGCAACGTCATGTGGAGGAACATCATGGGACAGGCCATCTACCAGTTCCTTGTGATTTGGTATCTGCAGGCTGAAGGGAAATGGCTCTTTGGAATCGAGGGCGACAACTCCGATCTAGTCTTGAACACAATCATCTTCAACTGCTTCGTATTCTGCCAGGTAAATTGGAAGTGGTTCTTGCATTCATTTTTCTGCTTTTACCAAATATATAGGCCTCGCTGGATTTACTTAGTGTTTCTTACTGGAACTATGGCCTTGGTGTGCTAATGAACAACATGGTTTCAGCAAAACACTAAATACAGTAACTGAGATTACTTGGTACAATGAACTTATATCAGAAATGTATAGGATTATTCCACAGAATCCCTACTAAGAAAGGCTGAAAACATGAAAGTAGTACATTGATACTTTCCATTAATTCTTTTTTTTTTCTCTCGAACTGTGCAGGTATTCAATGAGGTGAGCTCAAGGGAGATGGAGAGGATAAATGTCTTCGAGGGCATACTAGACAACAACGTGTTCGCCGCCGTCCTCGGCAGCACCGTCGTCTTCCAGTTCATCATAATCCAGTTCCTCGGCGACTTCGCGAACACGACCCCTCTCACGTTCACGCAGTGGATCGCCAGCATCTTCATTGGCTTCATAGGCATGCCGATCGCCGTTGTGGTGAAGATGGTGCCGGTCGATTCTGCGTAGGAGGCACAACTAATTCCTGTCAGAAACTCAAGCCTGGCAATTTTTGGCCATTGCCATTTGCATAACATAGTTCGCTTTTTTTTTCCTTTTGTGTAATGCATTTAGGTAAGTCTTTGCCCATTTTTATTGCTTATTATGATCTAGAGGTTGAGACAGGTAATGGGCCTGATCATTCAAACTGTCGAATAGGATCATGTAGCTTTTGGTATTCCAAATTCTTCACCCCTCCCTATGTGTTTCCTTTGGAACTCTACATGGCTCGAATTGTGTACACCAAGAACGAGTCCATTCATTTGTGATTCTACAACTGGAGCTTGAAATTGATGTGATTTTCCAGTCGCAAGCTCCAAAAGCAACTGAAGCAAGCCACTGCGCGCCGCGCGTCCGCGGCCAGTGCGCCGCCGTGCCGTCCGCCAGCGCGACGGGAGGCGCCGCCCATGGGCCGGAGGTTCGGCCACCCGGAATCCGGGCCTCCGGCTAGCCGTCGCCGACCTATGCGTGGCACTAGACGGGCGGCGTGACGGCGCCATGGGCATGAACTATGCGCCGGGCTCCTTTTTCCTGGTGGACGCCGGACGCGGCAGGGGGCCACGGCCAGCCCATGCCGGAGGCGCCATTGACCGATTGCCGGCCAGTGCGAGCTCCACGTCTGGGCACATCACAAAGCGCACCAAGGTGGGCGGAGGCAATAGAGGTGGGCGCCGGAGGCAGCGAGACGAGGAGAAACGGCCGCGCGAGGAAGACGCCGTTCCCCGGACGGTGAATGGTCGAGCCCCCTGGGGACGGGGCCCTATCCAAATCGTGACGAAAAATTCTGGAAAAAAATCGCAGAGACTGAGGATGAAATTTCGAAACAAGGCACAAAATTTCAGGCCCATCCACGACTTGTGGAGGGAGAAATTAAATCGAGAAAACATGGAGGCGGGGTGTCCTTGTGTTTCAGTTCATTCGTAGCCAAACCGAGATCAAAAAAATCTGAGAAAATTCATGGATCCTGGAGGTTCAACGGAGAATCACCACACCAAGTTTCAGTCCCAGACTCAAACCATAGCAGGGGAACAAAATTACAGAACCATTGCGTTCGTTTCTTCTGTTTCAGTCTTTCTTCGCCGTCCCATTTTCTGAACCTCGCAGCTGCAGGCCCCAGTTCCCCGTTCAGTTTATTCACCTCGCCGTCGTCGCCGAGCCAGATCACACGCAGAGAAGCTCGAGTAGGCTAGTCTGGAGGTGACTGGTCACTGGTGATGGCACAAATGATGCACCTGCACTTCATGAAGCTGATATTGGGCTTGCAATGAGCATTGCTGGAACTAGTATGTGTTTCCTTTGGAACTCTGGAACCGTATATGTCTCCAAATGTCTACACCAACGAGTTCATTTATCTGTGATTCTACAACTGGAGCATAAAAAACCTGCTGCTGTTTTCCCGTCACAAGCTCCATAAGCAACTGAAGCAAGGCACTGCGCGCCGCGTATTCCGCGCGGCCAGTGCGCTGCCATGCCGCCGGCCGCCGATCCGTGAGGTCTCCGGCGCGGGCGCGCTGCCCATCCCCTCGCCGCGCACGCGCCCGGCAGTTCGGCCGCTCGGACTCTAGGCCTCCGACTCGCCGTCGCCGACCCGTGCGTGGCGCTAGGCGGCCGCCCGTGGCGGAGATGCCATCGACTGGTGGCTGGCCAGTGCGAGCTCGGCACGCCGCAAAGCACCAAGGTGGCCGGGGGCAACAAGGGTGGGCCCCGGATGCAGCGAGACGAGGAGAAACGGCCGCGCGACTGCGCGAGGAAGAAGCCGCTCCCCGGACGGCGTTGGGGACGGGGGTGGACGGTATTTCAATTGCCGTCCACCCCCGGTGCCCTGTCTCGCTCCATTTTCCGATCCAAATCGCGACGAAAAATTCTGAAAAAAATCGCACGGGCTGAGGAACAAATGGCGAAACAACCCACCAAATTTCGTCCTCATCATCGACCCGTGGAGGGAGAAATAAAATCGAGAAAATCTGGAGGCGGGGTGGACGGTATTTCAAATACCGTCCACCCCTTGTGTTCTTGTGTTTCAGTTCATTCGTAGCCAAATCGAGATCCAAAAAATCTGAGAAGATTCATGGAGGCTGGGTGGTTCAACGAAGAATCACCGCACCAAATTTCAGTCCCAGAATCGATCCATAGCAGGGGAACAGAATTACAGATCCATGGCGTTCGCACTGTTTTTCTGAACCTCTAAGTTGCATGCAGGTCCCCTGTTCGTCTGTTCCTCGTTCAGTCTACTCACCTCGCCGTCGCCGCCGAGCCAGATCGCACGCTGACAAGCTCGAGCTCCATGGTCTCGAGCGCGAGGGACGGCGAGGCATCTGTTGGGGATTCATCCACACCGACGGGCCGTGGCGCGCGTGTCGTTGGCCGATCACTCCGGGGCACGCAGCTGCAGACAGGCGGCGCCGGTTGGGGGTTGGCCCCTGTGGCCATGCCCTCTTGTCACGGGAATATTTTCTTTCCACCCGCTCCCCCTGCTCCGCCGCGCTGGAGCCCGGAGTCCCGTCGCCATCAGGGACGACGTGCCCGCAGCTGCGGCTGCCGTGGCGGCCGGGAACGCGGCGTGCGGGGATCTCCCCCCTCCATTCACGCGTTCGACAGGCAGGCTCGCCCGTCAATCATAGGCTCGCAGGCTCGCAGCCGCAGCAATCGGCAGCAGATTCTGTGCTTGTGCGCCCGTATCCGTTCTGATTTTTGCATCGTGCGCATCTCGTTCGCGCGTGTTAATCTAGTATGCAAATCATTGATGCGCGCCCGTGTCAAATTGCATGCGTTGATTACTTGATTCTCTTGCTCAGTCTGCCTGCTACTGTATAGAAGAACCCCCAGTGTTTTTGTTTCCTGAAACTGTAGGGTGAAGATACCACTGTTGTTATCAAAAAAGAAAGAAACCACTATGTTTCAGTATTCAAAAACAGAAGAAGAAGAATAAACCACTATGTTATCATTCAGGAAAAAAAAACAGAAGAAGAAATCACTATGTTTCCTGTTGAAGTGTTGATGCATGTAGACGCCTTATCCATATTTGCACTGTCGGCTGAGCCAATCTTTCAGTCAAACGACTATTACCCGCTTGGGAAAGCTGCGGGCATTGTAAAAGAGCTTTTTTTCCGCGCCTGCCCCTGCCCTCAAGGCTTTTTGGCTCAAGACTGCACTGGCGGGAAAGCGAGGCAACGGCGAGCGACATGACGCGGATGATGGAAGAGCTACGAAAGCCTTGGCTTTTCGTTCGTTCACGTCCCGCGGCTGCTGCTGCTGGTGGTGGACGGCAGGAAGTCAATGCGGTCTCTGTTGGGAGCCATGAGGACTTTTGAGCTACAGCTTTGACAGGATGTGTATTTTGTGCTGCAAACTTTGGAGCAATTCATATATCCAAACAGGACAGATAAGACAATCTGATTAGCAATGCAATGATTCACCTGTCAAAGCTAACAAATCTAAAGGTCTGGGACCAAGATCGTCAGGATTTGCACAAATGTAAGCATAATGTCTTCAGTCAACACTGAGAGAGACAGATCGATTGGGGCTGAAATGCAGATGAAACACGTTAGGAGTGCTGGACAGAGGCCGATTAGCAATGATTGATCTGTCAAGAGTCAATACTAACCCATCTAAGTTGGAGCCTTCTAGGACAATGCAGACCAAGATCGTCGTCAGAATTTGCACAGATGCACGTACTGAGAGAGAGAGAGAGAGAGAGAGAGAGAGAGAGAGAGAGAGAGAGAGAGAGAGAGAGAGAGAGATTGGGGCTGAAATGCAGATGAAGCACGTTGGAGTGTTGGAGTAAACCATCTCGGCCTAACCCGGGACTAATGTAAACGCTAGGACAAGCAAGGAAAGAGAAAGGTATCAGGTTCAGGTCTGCAAACCAAGACTGCAACTGCAACGTACCCCTAGCTAGCTAGGACGCCACCGATTTTCCTGCGGCAGTGTCAGCCGCGCCCTGCGCACCGGATCCTGAAGTCAAAACCGGCAGCTCAAGAACACAGGTACGCATCGCAATCGATTAAACAAAGGTGGTCGAGACAGCGACGCCATCGTTACGCCTTGATTACTAGTTAATGCCGATCCACGTTTCGTGCTGCATATGCTACGGGGGCCTCGCGCTTTGTATAATGTTTCTCATCGCAAGCTTGGTCGGGCGGAGCGCGCGAATCCCGAGAACAGCAGAGGTTTTTATCTTGGGCTCTCGATGAAAGAAAAGGGAATTTAAATCTGAGATGATACTACTTTTTTCCCCCCAACTGGAATACATTTCAGAGGCATTTGTGTGTGTGTTGGTTGCTGCATTGGTTGAGCAACTGACTAGATTAATTCATGTCCCTTATTAGGTGCTGGTACTTTTTTATGAAAAGAAAAAGAAAACATTAGATGCTAATACTTGGCAAGTTCAAAAGCAAATTAATGTAGTTGCTGCATTTCAGAAGCTTATTTGGTACAGTATAAATAAAACAAGTTCATCGAGTGCATTGAGCCAAAGAAGTTCTAAATTGCAATTCAGGTAAGTCAAGTGACTTGACCGGTCAAAAAGATCATACATGTGGGGGTAACAGGAAAAGAGAAGTTCGAGAAGTGCTGATGTCAAGTTGTCACTGACAAGGATGTGATGCAACATGAGGAGGGGAGAAATAGTCTATATATGCACATTATTATGCGGTTGTTAGGGCACAAACAAGTTTAAGGTGTATAGCTGTACACCATCAGCATATTTAAACACAAACAAGAGGAATATTGGCTAAAAAAGACCTCATACAAGCTACATGAATGATTCTAAAAACTGGCTTCTCATCAGCAAATCACTGCTCAATCATAGAACCTATCCATCCCCCAACAGAAGGCGAAGTGCAAGGATGGTCCATTCGACAAGACCAGAGAGTCTCAAGACTGCACGCAAAAAGGCACCTAAAAGACAAAAAGCACTCGCATATAATGTTTGCTCAATGATTCTTTGCAGGAACAAGACGCATCAAGTTGGCACTGCAAATAAAAATCAGTTCAGTACTGCTCTGTAGATCTTGTTCGATCTGCACGAGAAATGCTTAGCACTGAAAAATGAATTGGAGAACCAGGAACTTTATGATGCATAGTAGATGCAGCAAACAATAAAAGCATTGCGCTACAATTAAGCCCTAAACGAACAAGATAGAGTAGACAGAAGACAAGAGTCAGGTTTTCAGAAGCTAATCGCTCAAGAACACTGCATCGTCTAAAAAATGAATATCGCAAAAATTTGACTTGTAAGATGTAACATTGCACTTGATTGAGCTCCACTTATTGCTGAATGATGACTTTATACATAAATATATTGAATCCATAGGATCATTTGGATCTCCAATAATGATCGATACTGTTCTTGAAACGGTAATCGACAAAGCTACAAATAGTTTGAAGAAAGAAGCCAACGACAAAAGCGCAACAATCTCCAAGGAGAGGAATGCGAAAACGATTCTGAATTGAGAAAAATGCCTGGCTTTCCCGCATGCCAAAATCCGTGTCGCGAAACACGGCTCCTCCTTCGCCAGAACTCTCCTCAATCCGTCGAGCCGCTGGTTCGCACGACGAGCTCCATGGCTTTGCTCTCAAGAAGAACTGAGAAGGCGAGGAAGAAGAAGAAGAGATCACCGGAGCGACGGCCTCTCCGGGACGGGGAGCGAGGAACGGCGGCTGTGGAGAAGAGACAGCAGGTCGTCGTAGAAGATGATGGCATTGGCATCCTCCTCATCCTTCTTCTTCATGTCCTGGTGAGCTGCTGCTAACTCAGAAAGCACCAAGAAAGCGTGTGTGTTAGAGAGGGATAGAGAGGTAAGGGAAGGTTTCTTTGCACTAGAGGCCAGTCCGGTAGACCCATTATAATACTAGAGGTTTTTAAACACACCCAACGTAGGAGTAGCTAGTTAGCAAGGGCTCGCACTAGGATCTTCTGCGGCTGCGTATACGTGGCACACCTAGGCATGCAAACCGATCAGCTGATTCAGGACAGGAGCTTAAAACCATGAGCATAGTAAGACGGTACGACATAACATGTTGGTAGTTTCGTCATTGTCCTAACATTTAAGATCAATAATATTTGGGCCACTGAAGGATCCGCTAGAGATTATGAATACCTAATTTATTGCTTATGGATTGTTTATTAGCTCTTATAATTTTAGCTGATCCAAACAGAGACTTCTGAAATTAAAGTTAGTTCTACTTATTCCCTCCATTTTTATTTACATGTCATGTTATGTTCGTCCTAAATCAAACTTGACTAGCTTTGACCAAATCTATAAAATATATAGTAACAATTATACTATCCAATATATGCTCTATCAACGTATATTTCATGGTGGATTTAATAAAACAAATTTGGTATTGTAATGTTATTATTTCTTTCTATAAATTTAGTCAAAGTTTATCAAGTTTAACTTAGACCAAACCTACTACGATATGTAAAAGATCAATTGTAATTTCCACTTTTAGACATTTTAACAATAAATAGTTAATTATTGACACTTAAATTATTTTTCTCTTTCTTGGAAATAAAATATTTGTAATTTGAGAAATATTGTAAAACGTGCAAGATTATTTGACTCAGAAGTCAAACTCACAACTCTACAATTGTTTGTGTAGAAGACGTTCATTGCAAACAATCTAAACAATCTTGCATGTTTGCATTCTCCCAGGAAGCGGAGAACAGATGCAGAAGATCAAAGTTTACAAAGAGAGACGAGGAAGAAGATCGTTCCCACGAGTAGCTAACCAAAGAACGACATCTAAGGCTTTGATTTGTTGATCAAAGAGATGGTAGTGGTCCAAAAGTGGAAAACGGTGCCCTGTTATCACCCTCACATGGACCCATCCTTCCATCTTCCCTACACAGTGAAAGGAGGGCTGTGATGAAGTCATGAAGCTCTCTTTTATTTGCCGTTAGGCGTAGGCCCTGTTTAGTTCCCAAAAAAAATTCTACAGTATCCATCAAATTAAATTTTTGGACACATGCATAGAGCATTAAATGCAGTTGAAAAAAATAACTAATTGTACAGTCTAACTGATTACCACGAGATGAATCTTTTAAGCCTAATTAGTCCATGATTGGATATTATTTGTCAAGTAACAACGAAATTTGCCACAGTACTAAAATCCAAACTTTTCACTAACTAAACACACCCTTAGCATCAATTTGCAGCGGTGACTTTTGTTTCGCCCTTCAAATCTCTATTTAGAGAAAAGCGTTGGAACAATAGGCATGTGCTGTTTTTTAGTAGGACATGCACCTTGCATGTGGGATCAAGCAATAATCAGTACTACCCCGCTCCAAATTGTAGTTTGTTTAACTTTTTTTACCCTAAATTTGACCATTTATATTATTCAAAAAATTTATGCAAATGTTGCCAAATTTAAGTTATTTTTGAAGATCGTGTATTGATAAAACAACCCACAACAAAAGAAGTACACAAAATTTTTAATAAAACGAGTGGTCAAACTTGAGATAAAAAAATCAAACGAACTATAATAAAACGAGTGGCCAAGGGCCGTGTTTGGTTGTAGGGTGAAAAAAAATTCACCCTACTTTGACCACTAATTTAGAGTAGTAAATGAAGTCTAATTATAAAACCACCTCCACTGTAACATCACTGTAGCAAATCATCAATTAATTACCGTCATTAGATTCGTCTCGAAAAGTTACGCTTATCCCTAAAAATATTTTACAAATAGACTTCATCTAGTACTCCATGCATACGAGATTCTTTTTTCGGGAAACGTGCGCGGATTTTACCAAACACGGCCAAGAACATGTGTGAAACTCTGCCTCTGTATTATTGCTAGAGACTCCTGACGCAAACTGCAAAAGAACAAACAAAGCATTTGAGACCTCCTCCCACAAAACTACAGTATAAACGCAAACTGCAAAGGCCAAGGCAGACTTTTTTTGGGGTGGGTGGGTGGGGGGATGTTGAGCCCAAGGCAGAGTTACCAGGCCCTCCCTGGTCCACCGCGCACCGCACCACGCGCGGCACAGGTGACACGGTGACAGGCCGCGCCAACGACGGCCACGGGCGCTTTGACCTCCGGCGCCGGGGGGGTGGGGGCCCCCCGCCACTCCGTCGCCTCTGCGCCGCATCACGTGCAGCGTCCCCTGGCTGGCCCCGGGGCCTCGCGGTCATTTCGCCCGGCCACTGCCGCTCGTCGCCGTTCCGGGCGGGCGCGGGTTCGCACGTGCGGGTCTCCACGGCCGGAGCCGCCGGTCGGGCGTTCCCGGGACCGAGCCCCACGACACCGGCCCGGCTCTTCCACCGATGGCCATGGCGCCCGCCCACCGAGGCCCCAGACCCCCCCGGCGCCCGCGGCAGCTTCTATTCCGACGCGCGCGCCCATCCCCATGGTGGCGGCCAGCGCGCCGCTGTCGCCGCCGCTCCCTTCTCGGACGACCTGTAGCAGCGGCCAGTGGTTCTGTCACCTTGTTGAAAAGGCACCTGGGTCCAGTTCTCGTTCCAGATGGTGCTCGCACTCGGGCTCTCAGGTCCTGCTTGTGGATCATGGTTTTTTTTGTACTCTTTTCAAAAGATCATGGAATTTTACGTAAGCTGTACAGCCATTCGTACGGCACATCCAGGGTGAAAACAGATCGACCGAACAGATACGTATACAAATTAAAATGGGTACGAGTAGTTTTTTTCCCCTCTGAATTTGGATTCGGATACTACTATGGTTGATTATTTGTCGAGTGTTGATGTGTTTATTCTATTCACATATCACATATTCGACTTTGAGTATTTGGATTCGGATACAGGATGGATACTGAATATCCGAATTAGAATACAAGATATCCTATTGTTATCTAAACACGTTCGTTCGGCGTAGTAAGCTGGGTCGAATCTTAGAGATGCTGGGCGGAAATCCAAACCGAACTACGAAAATAGATGAAACAAAAAAAACCACCTTTCATGCGGATCCCAAGTTGACTACATGGAGGCCCACTAAATTTCACGAAGGGCCCGTACGTTCCATGGGCCAAATCGCAGTCGCTCGAAAAATACCCCAGCCCATCTCATATCGTACATTCCATGCTCTGTGCGTGTGTGTGTGTGTGTTTTTGGTCGCGGAGGGTACGTTCGTGTCACGACGAGGCCGCCCGCCATTGATACCACTAGATGCATTGGGGAGGAGATTGGCACTCGCCACTTGGCATAGCAGGCCACCGGCGGCCGGCCAAAATTAAAGGAACGGTGGCCGTAGCCCGTAGGTGCTCCCGGAGCTAAGCTAGCCACCGCGGCACCGCCGATCGGCGGCGGGCCACCCGGGACAGGCACATGGCCGGACACGGACGGAGGATACACTGAGGGAGTGGATCGGAGCTTTAGCTACTAGCTGCTCGTGCGTCGCGAGTCGTGGCCACATCTGTAGTAGTGTAGCAGGGACCAGCAGCAGGCGTGCATGTGCGTACGGCGGCGATACGTCGCGAGCCTGGACAGACACGAGAGCTTCGGCGACCGTACCGTCGGTGTGCCTGCTGTGCTGTGCATCAAGGGAAGATCAGATCATCCATCCATGCGTCTCTCTGGAGCTTCATATCTATCAGCTCCTCATCTCCTTCGCCGCTGGTCGCTGACGCGTGGGCCTCCCTCAACCATCATCTCTCCCACACGACAACCTCAGATCAGGCCCTATTTAAAAACCAAACAAGCATTCCCTCGCACTGTCGCACACCTTCCTCGCCAGCACTTGCTCGATCGCACAGCAGCACATTCCCAAGCTGACCTCCGCCATGGCTCGCGCTCAGCTGGTGGCCGTCGCCCTCGCCGCCGCGGCGCTGCTCGCCGCCGCGGCGTCCTCCGAGGCCGCCGCCGCCGCCTCCTTCACCTGCGCCCATATCCTCTCCGACATGTCCGCCTGCTTCGCCTACGCCCGCGGCGACGGGCCCATCGGCCAGTGCTGCTACGGCGTCAGGAGCCTCGACGCCGCCGCCAGGCGCTTCGCCTGCGGCTGCCTCAAGTCCGCCGCCGCCAGCGTCACCGGGCTCAACCTCGCCACCGCCGCCAAGATCCCGGCCAGGTGCGCCGTCAACATCCCCCCCATCAGCGCGTCCGTCGACTGCTCCAGGTACGTAATTAACAACGCTTGTGATGCCCGCCTCCTTTAAACACATTACCGATCCGTCATCTCCGCGACCTGCTTGGACATGTTCATCTCGCTGCGTTGCATACTGATGACTGAAATTCTTCAATCCATGCAGGGTGAGCTGAACGACCGCAGGATCAATCCTATCGCCGCACCGGAGCGCCTGCCACCGCCGTCGCTACGTATTAGCTAATGATCAGTTACTCATGATGAATAAAATCTGTCGAGCCTCTCCAAAAGATGAATAAAATCTCTCTGTCGCGTGTGCACTGTTATAGATACACTTGCAAAGATTTGCACCAATGGATTTTGAGGTTGATAGAGTGGAAAGCATGTGCTAGCGTGAGATTTTCAACATATAACTCGTGATACGGATACTAACAATGCCTGAGAAAGGGTCGTTGCTACCGGTAAAAAAACAAAAACACATTACTGCCGGTTCACAGATTTTTGAACCGGCAATGTCGTTACCCATTACTAGTTTCATGTAAGAAATTGGCAGTAATGATTTGGCAATCATTGTTGATTTTTCAGGGCATCGCACAACGTTCGACATGTACACAACATTACCTTTTTTTTTTTCACCCCAAGCTAGCTGCTAGAAGCAAAAAAATTGAGTTGCCGTTGTGAAAATTCGGCGATAGTTCCCTTGCGTTGGCACTTACCCCAGCTCGCTCTTTGAAGAAGCACCAACACGGCATTACGGCAAATACCATGAAAGCAGTATCGATGTATCTGGTGGAGTACAAACATTTCTCATAGAGTTGGCCTGTACATTATAATAAACCAACTGATAAATCAATTGAAAATTACAGCACTGCTACGAGTATATAGAGATTTGCCATCAGACGATGCTATTTTCCATTAAGATAATATTATTAAAAAGTTCCAAACAAAATGTTCAGAATGCAAGTCGCAACATGGAACCAGCCATCAGGGATTCCCAGTAAAGATAAAACTGTCCAAAAGAACTGATTTTCTCAATTTTGCTGTCTCGGGCTCACAGCAATCATGTCCATGGTAAAATGTTTTCTCAGACACAGTTACCACTCACCAGCTCAAGCAACCAGGGCATGAAACCGTTTCAAAAGAAAAATCAGAACATGAAGGCGACAGTTGAAAAAAAATGCAACGCGCCAATGACAGCATCGAAACTAACTCTACCAACCTAAGCAATTAAGCAGTGCATAACCTCAGCGTTGTAAAGCCGGCCGTAGAACATAACTAGCTCACACCTAAGACAAACCGAGGCACATTAGCAGACATCACCTACACTACACAACCATATCGCAGGGAGGTCAATCACACAAGCAGAGGAGGTCTTTCTTTTTTCTTGGTAATCTAATAATCGTCATCTTCGATCCAACCATTTGACAGCCCTTGATGGACAGCTGGATGGCCCATGCCTTGGGATAGGAACTTACGTGAGGCATTGCATCCAGGCCGGAGGCGCAGTCCCGGGAAGGAATTTCTTGGTGGAAGAGTTCTAGCATTATGCCTGGCTGCAGGAGGCAAGTCTGCTATCCGTGAATTGTCTGGCTGCCCGCACTGGGAGTCAGCTTCCGGTGTCACAGCATGTGGCAAGTCTGCAATCCGTGAGTCGTCTGGCTGCGCGCACTGGGAATTAGCTTCAGGTTTCACAGCAGGTAGCGTGTCTTCCGTCCTTTGATGCTGTCCACGAGCTGCAGGACTGCCCAACGGTGGTACATCGCTCAGCTCTCCCTCCTCCAGGTCTGGTGACTCTTCCAGCTTCCAGTATTGAACCCCAGATGCATATTTGCCTGCTTGTGATGAATCTTCTGGCAAATAGTATGTGCCAGCAGCTGATGTTACCTCATTACAATCAGCTGCAGCAGTTGATTCCTCTTCTGGTGCACAACCAACAGAGTAATCAACAGCAGCAGTTGATTCCTCTGCTGGTGCACAACCAACAGAGTAATCAACAGCAGCAGTTGATTCCTCTGCCAGTGCACTCCCAACAGCATAATCAGCAGCAGCAGTTGGTTCCTCTGCCTGTGCACATCCAACAGTATAACAGGCTGGGGAGTTGGTGCCTCCATGCTCTGATATTGATGAAGCTTGATCTTCTCTTTCACAATCAGTTTCCGATAATGAAATGTTCATATCAGATCCGGCAACCATGTTCATATCACTCCTTCCTGGTGTTTCATAGTTGCAAGGCTGCCGCGATCGACCATTGGTATCATTCCAGTAGTCCCCTGGAGCACTTGTTGGGTCATGGTATGTGTCCAATAATAACTGATCCACAACAGAGGGCGGGATGACTGCACCCTCGGCATCATCCATTTCCACATGCCCTAGGGTTGGTACGGATAGACCATCAGCTACCTCCCTTTGACAATCACCAGAGAATGAACTTTGGCTGGGGAGGTGCCCAACTGATTTGGCAATCTCTGAGTGCACCTTAGTCCAATCACTACGGCTCCATAGAGAAAGCGGAGGAGGTGACACATTCCGCTGTTCCATCATCTTGTTGTCAGCATCCAGAGATCCGGGAAGATAGAATGACTACATAATTTCCCAACAGAAAGTGTCAGTAAACAATATAGCAACATTCTGTGGATAAGATGCATCTCAAGGAGACTGTCCAGAAGTACCTTTCCTGCGAGCTGCTGTGAGTTCTGCCATATTAGTTCGTATGGTGGGTACTTTTTGTCCAAACTATCCAACATAAAGCATGGAAAGGTATTAGATATCAATTTGCAGCAAAAAAACATGCAGATAGATAGTGAGAGAGGACACCTTTCAGTTTCCTTGGGAACAATAAGTATTATAAGCTTTGGCTTGAAAGTGAGGGCTTTGTTGATAAACTGATTTGCAAGAGAGGCTTTAAACCCAAAGGGAGGATTTAACCCCATGATCTGTAGATAACATGTGGTGAATATAGATAGTTTGAGACATTATGTCTCCAATGGGATGAGAGCAATTCATGAGTTATTGTGATCATACCAATCGGCATCCAGTTGGCAATTCATCTGGTTGAACAGTCATCCAGTCTCGTCTCTCAAAACTGAAATCATTCTAGAAAATTGAAGATGATTTCTACATGTCAGCTGTGCTACATCATTTTAACAGAACAAGAATTGAAAGGAAGCAGCAAAAGATATCAGGTGCTAATTGAGGCCATCTCTAGTCTGTACTCAATCAAACTTAAACATCAACGTAAGTGATTGACTGACTGTTTGCTAAATATTAAAGATGCACTCAAACAAACAAAAGACAGCCAATGCAAAATTTAGCAGGTATACTACCTTTGGTTGAATCAGATCATAATTTTTGTAGAAGCAATTTTTCCCAGAAGCTTCTAACGTTTCCTTCAATAGCAAGCTAAAATCATTTGAACCACAGCAAAAGTCGACAACCTATAAAGAATAAGAATAGACAGCACTGTAAGGTTCATGACAAATGGCTTTTGTTTATATCTATTGTGATAATTTCTGCTGAACAGTAAATTTTGAAAGGCGTATAAAATGAGCACATGGATAGAAATCAGCAAGTCTCTCTCCTTGAGCATCAAAATCATTTTCATGAAGATGAACTAACAGATGAACATTCAAAGAACAGATATACAAACTATAATATCTGCAAATCTGCAATGAAATAGAAGCATGGTGATTAACCTACATGCAGTCCATAAAGTTGATTGCAGTTTACTGTAACTGAACTAATAAGATACAAAATTGCAGAGCCTCCCCTAAAGCAAATCACTGACACCTTTGACAATGTTTATCTCTTAAGTATTGCTATTTTCCCAACAGTTTTAGCTATACGCTTGATTGACAAGAGGCATCATTATGTACCTAGACCTAGGAGCCAAAACTCATTATGGATAGAATATCATGTACTCCCTCCGTCCCAGAATATAGCTACATTTAGACTTTTTTGAAGTCAAATGTTCTCAATTTTGACTACAGATAGCAAAATCATAGAGGCCAATACCATAAAAATTATATTAGTAGATTTATCATGAAACCAACTATCGTAACATGTAACCTTTTCTGTTTGAAATAATTTATTTTTAAAGATATTGTTGGTCAAAGTTAAAAAAGTTTGACATTGAAAAAATCTAAACGTACCTATATTCTGGGATGGAGGGAGTACTAGCCAACACTCCTGCAGAGTAGTGGTAAGCTTCCTAGTTGAGGAAGACACCAACCAGGATTCAAATCCTGGTGGCAACCAAAAAAAAAAACTCGCTGGCAACCCAAAAAATAGTGGCAGGGCGCCAGCCTGTGGCACCTGTGGTTGGTTTTGGGTGGGGGGGGGGGTGTTCTCTGGCTGAGATCAATGCAATGTCGTGGGGGCGGTCTTTCCCCCGCCGGAAGATTTTTTTGAATATCATGTATAGCATTTTCTTCGTCAGAGTGGTATAGAAAGTTTAGAAGTGATCTTGCTTGGTCAGGTCCCACTTTTTTTTACTCTGGGTGAAAGCAAATATGAGAACATGGGGTACATGGGGTACATTATATAGACAAGGATCGGTATCTAGGATTTATAGAACACACCCAATCAACGGAGATCCTTGCCTAATCGAGATCAATTATCATAACCCATCTAAAACCCTAGCCGCCTAGGCTGGGCGCCAAGGCCCAAAGGCCGGCCCACTATAAGTCTCGCTAACACGCCCCCGCAGTCTGATCGTCAGCCACCGCGCACGTTCAGACTGGACCTGAACTCCGTGAACACAGAAGAAGGAAGGCCCTTGGTGAAGATATCGGCATACTATGAGGAAGTCGACACATGAAGAACTCGGAGATCACCAACGGAAACCCTCTCCCGGACGAAGTGGAGATCAATCTCAATATGCTTGGTTCGCTGATGCTGAACCGGGTTGGAGGACATGTAGACGGCGCTGATGTTGTCACAATACACCAGCGTAGCTCGGCGAAGAGGGGCATGAAGCTCCTGAAGCAGCTGGCGCAGCCAAGTAGCCTCGACGACACCATTGGCCACGGCGCGATACTCAGCCTCGGCACTGGATCTGGAGACAGTAGTCTGACGCTTGGAGGACCACGAGATGAGATTGTCCCCGAGAAACACAACATAGCCCGAGGTGGACTTGCACGTATCCGGACAACCAGCCCAGTCAGCATCAGTATATACCACAAGATCAGTCGAGGAAGACGGTCGCAGTAGAAGGCCGAGGTCGAGAGTGCCACGAACATAGCGAAGGATGCGCTTCAGAGCCGCCAAGTGAGGTGCCCAAGGATCATGCATGTGGAGGCAGACCTGCTGAACAGCATAGGCAATGTTTGGCCTTGTGAAGGTCAAATACTGTAAAGCGCCAGCTAGACTGCGAAAATCAGAGGCATCGTCCACAGGAGCACCATCAGCTGCGGCCACCTTGGGGTTTGTATCAACTGGAGTTGAGCACGGTTTGCAATCAGCCATGCCAGCCCTGTCCAGAATGTCCAACATATACTGCCGCTGAGAGAGAAGTAAGCCATCACCGCATCGCTGAACATGCATACCAAGGAAGTGATGCAGTTCGCCAAGATCCTTCATGGAGAACTCATGCTGAAGTGCTGCAATAATCCGCTGAAGGAGAGCCTGAGAGGAAGCAGTGAGGACGATATCATCAACGTATAGTAGCAAGTAGACAAGATTTGAACCCCTCTGGTAGACAAAGAGCGACGTGTTTGTCTTGGCTTCAACAAAACCTAGAGACAAGAGGAATGTGGCAAACCGATTGTACCAAGCACGGGGAGCCTGCTTCAATCCATACAGGGACTTGTTGAGGCGGCAAACAAAGTCCGGATGGGCGGAATCCTCGAAACCAGACGGCTGAGCACAATAAACTGTCTCTGCCAAGGTGCCATGCAGGAAGGCATTCTTCACATCCAACTGATGAATGGGCCAGCGCCGAGAGAGTGCCAGAGAGAGAACAGTCCGGACAGTGGCGGGTTTGACGACCGGGCTGAAAGTCTCTGCAAAATCCACACCAGGGCGCTGAGTGAAACCTCGAAGCACCCAACGCGCTTTGTACGCTCCAGAGTCCCGTCGGCGTTGAACTTGTGCTTGAAGATCCACTTGCTGGTGACAATATTGGCTCGCGGAGGACGAGGCACAAGATCCCAAGTGTGGTTCTTCATCAGAGCATCATGTTCTTCTACCATAGCAGCTCGCCAATTTGGGTCGGCAAGAGCACTACGGTAGGTCTTCGAGATGGCGGAGAGGGGCGCGGCGTGGTACAGTGCAGGCATCCGAAAGCCACTCTTGGCTCTCGTCTGCATGGTCTGCTGATTGGACGGCGGCGGTACCACAACAGCACCAGGCGGCGCCGTACCAGCACCAGGGAGGGGCTGCGGTGGCGGTGCCGGCCCAGCACCAGGGGGCGGCTGCGATGATCCAGCAGGCCGCGGCCGGCGCATGTACACATGGGTGATCACGCGCTGGGGGGGGGCACGAACGTCGAAGGAGGCGTAAGCCGAGCGCGCCGGGACTGTGGGCGCACAGTCAGGCGCCGAGGAAGCTGGAGCCGAGCAGGAGGGCAACGACGCAAACCCCGGTGGAGGGCCGCGCGCTGCCGAGGAAGTCGAAGCCGCACGTGGTTGTGCAGGCACGTCCGGCGGCGTCGAGGTGGACGAGACCCTGACTGGGAGCGCAGGGAGCGCTGCCGAACCAGCCAGGGTGTCGTCAGGCGATGCCGAGGGGGGCGCAGCCGCACGTGGCTGTGCGGGGAGGGAGTCACCAGAGCCTGCAGGGAGAAGCTGATGCACAGGTCCGATAGGAGCTGGCATAGTGTTAGTAGCATCCAAAAACTCAAGATCCGCCGGTGTGGAAGAGGAGCCGCGCTCAGCAAAGGGAAAAGCAGACTCGTCGAAGGTGACATGACGAGAGATGATCACCCGGTTAGAGGAGAGATCAAGGCAGCGGTACCCTTTATGGTGAGCGGAATATCCCAAGAAGACACATAGGGTGGATCGGGGAGAGAGTTTGTGGGTGGCGGTGGCAGACAGGTTCGGGTAACATTTGCAGCCAAAGACGCGAAGGTGGTCGTAGGAGGGCACGGTGCCAAAGAGGGCAGCGTGCGGTGTGGAGAACCGGAGCGTCTTGGTGGGCAAAATGTTGAGAAGGTACGAGGTTGTCTGCAGAGCTTCGACCCAGTAGGAAGGTGGAAGGGAGGCCTGAAACAGAAGGCAGCGCACAACATTGTTGAGAGAACAAATGAGGCGCTCACCCTTACCGTTTTGAGGCGAGGTGTAGGGACAGGACATGCGGAGGTGTATGCCGTGGGTGAGGAAGAACGTGCAAGAGCTGGAGTTGTCGAACTCCTTGCCATTGTCGCACTGAACCGCCTTCACGGTGGAGCCGAACTGAGTAGTCACGTAGGCAAAGAAGTGAGCTAGCGTCGATTAAGTATCAGACTTCAGTTTTAAAGGAAACGTCCAGGTATAATGAGAGCAATCGTAGTATAACGAGATAGTACTTGTAACCAGAGACACTAAGAACAAGAGATGTCCACAGATCACAATGAATGAGTTCAAAATTACTAGACGCTCTAGACACTGAAGTACTGAAAGGAAGACGCATATGACGGCCAAGCTGACATGTGTGACACAGCGAGGTGCTACTGTCATGAGAACATGTAGGAAGGCCGGAAGACGACGCTAGCTTGGAGAAGGCCTCGTGTCCAGGGTGACCGAGGCGACGATGCCAGAGTGAAGACCCAGAGGCGGCGACCAGGGAGCGAGCAGCCGGAAGACGAAGGGGGTACAACGGCCCTGAGCTATTGCACCTGACGATCATGTTCCGAGACTGAAGGTCCTTCACAGAACAACCAGACGGGTCAAACTCAACAGAGCAATTATTATCGGTAGTGAACTGGCGAACAGAAATAAGATTCTTAATAAGTTGTGGAGAAACCAGAACATTATTAAGATGCAAGGAAGGATGAATAACTGTGGTGCCAGTAGCAATGACAGATAACAAGGAGCCATTACCGACAATGATTGATGAAGGAGTAGGGTACCGCATGGGAAAATTATGTGAAAGAATATCAGACTGAGATGTCATGTGAGAGGTAGCACCTGAGTCGAAGTACCATTCGTTACTAGGCTGCGGCTGATTCAGCGTCATGGTGCTGAAGGTGGAGGCCAGCGACTGCTGATCCCAGGAGGGCGTCCCGGCCAAGGGGTTGTAGAACCCTGGCGGGGCGACCCACTGGCTGGAGGAGTCATGTGTAGAGCCCGGGGCCTGCTGGTACTGCGCCTGCTGGGGCTACTGAGCGAGCATGGCCTGCTGCTGCTGCTGGTTCGGCTGAACCAGCATGGCCTGCTGCGGGCGTGGAGGAAGTGGCGCCAGGGGAGGCCGGGGACCAGGCCACATCTGGATGGACCCGGTCCACAGGTTCCAGAATGACGGCCAAGGGGAGGCCGCCGATTTGGCGCTAGCAGCCTGGCCGTCGGAGGTCGCAGCAGCGTCGGGAACCCGGGTGTTGGCGCCATTGTTGCCGCCGTTGCCGCCACCGCGCTTTGAGCGCCGGTTCTTGGGCTTGGAGCCGGGCGCCGACGGTGTGCTGGAGCCAGCGCCCCCGGAGGGCGCGGCTTGCTTGGGCGTGGACGAGGCGACGAACGCGGCGGGCGACGCCGAGGAGGACTGGTGCGCCATGTTCATCTCCTCAAGCAGCAGCTCAGCCTGGGCCTCCTTGAAGGTCGGGAACGGGCGAGCGCGACGGAGATGAACGCCGATGCTGGTGAAGCGCTCATTGAGGCCGCGAAGCACGTTGAGGACGAGCGTGCGGTCCGAGACGGGAGACCCGAGATCGTCGAGCTGATCAGCCATCTTCTTGAAGCGCCGGCAGTAGTCGGCGATGGAGAGGTCGCCCTGGGAGAAGCCGTGGAACTCGACGTTGAGGAGGATGGTGCGAGTCTCGCGGTTCCCCAGGAAGTGTGTCTCCACGGCGATCCACAGATCGTGTGCCGTGGCACCGCGGCTGGAGATGGCCTCGGCGAGATCGTCGGAGAGGGTGCCGGTGATCCAGGACTGGACAACGCAGTCCATGCGAGCCCAGTCCGGGGATCTAGGGGCGCGGGCGTCGACCAGCACATGATCCTGCAGGGAGAACTTGCCGGTAGTCAGCAGGAACTGATCGCGCCAGCGAGCGTAGTTGCCGGAGTTGACGTCGAGGACGGTCGTGATCAGACTCCAGATGTTCTGGATGGAGACGGCCTGAGCGTGGAGGTTGAGGATGGCGGCGGCCTCGTGCAGCATCATGGCGGAGTGGAAGTCGTGGTGCTGCAGATGGGGAGAGTCGCCGTCCTTCTGCTCCGGGGGACGCTGCAGCGGGGCGCCAGCCTCGGCGCGGGCGGCGGCCGCGCGATCCAGGGCAGCCTGGATCCGCTGGGCGGCGGCGTCCCGCTCCTTAGTGGCGGTGGCTGCTTCAGCCTCGGCATCGGCGGCGCGCTGAAGAGCAGCGGCGCGCGCCTGGCTCGCGGCGGCCTCCTTCTCCCTAGCAGCGGCATCGGCGGCCTCATTCTCCTTGGCGGCTGCATCGGCGGCGGCTTTGGCGGCGGCGGCCGCCTGTTCGGCATCGGCAGGGGAGGGCCCAGCCATGGGAAGGGCTGGGGGGCGCGCAGCGGAGGAGGCTGCGCAGGGGAGGTGGGCGCAGCACGGCGGGAAGCCGGCGCGCGGGCGCTGCGCGGCGAGGTGCCGGCGAGCTAGGGCAGCGGAAATCGAACCGGGAAAAAGACCCGGACTCGTTATACCATGAAAGCAAATATGGCACGGGAAATTGGTGATTGATTAACGAGAGTACATGGGGTACATTATATATAGGCAAGGATCGGTATCTAGGGTTTATAGAACACACCCAATCAACGGAGATCCTTGCCTAATCGAGATCAATTACCATAACCCATCTAAAACCCTAGCCGCCTAGGCTGGGCGCCAAGGCCCAAAGGCCGGCCCACTATAAGCCTCGCTAACACTGGGGAGATGTAATTTGTAATTGGACCGCTCTGTCTCTAATTACAAAGATACGCAGCTCTCCTACGTGTTTGAGAAAAAAAAGACTCTTCCTTGATCAAATGAATTGCATATATCACAAGAAAAAAAACATACATAAGAGGGTCATAAGGCAGCACATAGCTTATACATTCAATTGAGGCCAATATTATACTATAACCAAACAAGGCCAGCCAAATTTATATGATAAAACAAGCAGATATTTACCATGTCACCACTTTGAATATACCACTGTAGCTTATCAACAATCTGCGCATATTTACAGTGCATTCAGAAACAGGAATCAAACTAGTGTATAAATTAAAGCTTGCAAGAAATGAAAAACAGCAATATTTTCAGTTCCAAAATGGTAAATAACAAGAAATCAACCTGAAGTCTAATAACTATGTGAAAAATACTAGAATAATACTTGGTAAATCTGTTCAGCTGTATAGGATTCTATAAATAACCAATATAAATGAAACACGCCTAAATTGACCTAGGAAGGTAGTACTATTCCTTGCACCACATTCTTCTCAGGGCTACTACATGATATTGATTTTGTACAAGGATTATTTGATCCTACTATCACGATAGTTTTTTGTTCAATTCTTGTATTCAAGGTGCAGTATCCAAATGAAAAAACAATGTACTGCATACAAAGATTCAATGCTAATTCCAAAATTCCAATGGTGTAGAAAAGCATTTGCCTACATTGGAAGGCAGTACGATTTGTATCAATGCCCTCAATTAATTTTACAAAAAAAAACATGTGCACCTACGAATTACAGTGTAACATATGTGCAAGTCATTTTTCACATAAGAACAAGAAACTTTGCAATTCACAGTGATGCCAAAACTTATCAAAACTTAGTGATCATAGACTCTTAATCACACTGGCAATCATATTGCAGAGTATTCAGAAAAAAGAATGTCCAAATTATGTTCCAAATTAGTTTTTGGAGTATGGATGTGAATTTACGATCCAACCACATCAAATTATCTTGTGGTCTTTTTATGATAATTTTGCACCAATTGCAAAATTACAATATTAGCCTCGTAACTCAAGAGGAATGTCTATCTGTAAATGTTCATGATAGAATGTTAACACAATGTGACAGTGCGATAAATTGCTTCCAAGAGAAAGGAAAAGAAAAGATCAACAAGTACAACATAAAGATAATCATGTCTTTTTTAAGCACTAATAGTTATACCTACCAGCTGGAGTTTATCCAGTTTCGTGAAGTGGCGCCCATAAGATGTATAACGCATGCCATGTAGGAACGGTGCAAGATATATATTCAATTTGTTCTGTGGATAATAGATCACATTATAACAGATATTAACATTTAAAATTAACAAGAGAAAAGAGAAAATTTCACAAAAAACCACGTTTCAGATCCATAATGTCACATTTCACCAGGTTTAACCACTCATTGCACCTTTGCATACTCCATCCTCAAATATAAGTCATTCTGGGATTCAAAATTTGTCCTCAAATGTAAGTCATTCTAGATTGAGAGTAGACCCAACCATCTTAATTATACATCGTTTTGGGGTCTTTTCCAATAGAAAGATGTGCATACAATCATGTAGGGGGAGGTACATGTGGGGGAGATGCATGGGAAAATACATGCTAGTTTAATTAGCACATTCCCAATGCTTAATAATTAGGGGTAGAAGTGTATTTTCTACACAATCATAATCTGTCCTAAAAACTCTAGAATGACTTACATTCGAGGACGGAGGGAGTATGTCACTATGCCCAATAAAAAAAATAATATTCTCCTAGTACCTAGTGTTGGAATCAGCTTATCTCAATGTTTCAGTAATACCCCACCCCCCTTTAGTTCTCACGTCTGCAAGGTATGATTTTTGACAGCTATTTTTGCTAAAATATACTTATAAAACCTAATAAATTTGTAAGATTACGAAAATACTTTTCAAGACAAATCTTCTCATAATTTTTATGTTTCCAAACTAAAAGTTTTGGAGTCTGACAGCTTGTTGTCCTAAATGTCAAGTATTTGTGACCGGAGCGGGAGTAATAATGCAGCCAAGTCTTAGTCTAAAAAAATAAGAACTAGAACTTGTGTACATTAATTAATATATGGATGCCATCAATTGCTGTATATTTGCAAGAGAACAGTAGTAAACCAAAATTTGTGTAAAAAAAAAACAACCCAACCAGGAGCACAATTCGATCATTTTCTTGTACCTTCCACTTTGCAAGTTGAAAAAGATCACTAGGTGCGCAGACAGATTTTGCATCTTCTATGCATGCACCATTTTCCAACATATGCAGAGCAGCTTTAACCGCCTGCATGGGAAACACATAAGAACCAACCAAATCCATGGCAGTCCTTCAGTTATAACTTCTAAGTATAGCAGAGTACCTCAACAGATCTTTCCACCTTTCCCAGTGTAATGTTATCAGTGTTATGCAGGGCTGGGGCATGTGTAGAAGGTACCACTAGCTTTTTTTGTACATCCTCCATTGTTATAGCTGCTGAAACTGTTTGTGCAAACTCGAATATTCTAGAGAGAAGGGTAGTCTCAGTGCATGCAGATCATGGAAAGAAAAGGATACAGCAGTATTAAAGAAATCACAACTTGAACAAATACTGGAACCACATAATCCCACGGTTGGATTCACACAAAATATTTGATACCATAATTGGCACCTAAATAATCATAAACAGAATAAATGTGATGGCTATTATCTGAGAACTTTAATCATAGCTGTTTCCCTCATTAAAACATCTTAATCTTGCAGTAAATGACAGTTCCACTAGTGTAAAATGAAAGTAAAGTAGAAAAAATCTTAAGGTTTTTGAATGACATCTCAAGTTCCACTGAAAGAAACATACATAAATCCCGAAGTATCTTAAAGCAAAAGAAATTGAGCACCCACTATGTTAACAAACATAATTCATGACTTCTCATAACCTCCAATATGCAAGTTTACACTGAATTAACAAAGAGTTATCAACAAAATTATATTCATAGTTTTTTCTTGGAGTTCCTTTTTACAGCAATTCTAGTAATTTTGTGTGGAAAGTTGAAACCATCAAAACTTTATTTCTAACAGAAGCATCTGACAAACAAAGTGATATGTTCAAGAGAATAAAAAGATCTAGGTGAGAGGGAAAAACGAAAACAGATAGCAGTGAACAGAGGGATAGGCTTACCTCGTCTCAGTGTATCCGTCAATCTCAGGGAATGAGCTAAATGGGAGTTTTGACATAGCTACTGGCTTTTCTATAACTTCGGATCTTTCTCCAGACACAGGCACCTTCCTCCTTTTATTCATCAAATTGCTCAATGAAGAACGTTTCACTATACCAGAAGATCTTTTAACACTAGGCAATGGAACAGAAGGAAGATCATCGATACGCCGTATCTTTACTATCTTTTTGTTCATTCCATTTACATAATGGATGGGTTTCTTGATAGCGGCAGGTTTCTTGATAGCAGCAGGATCCACAGGAAACTTAATATGATTTCTTGCAGGGGTTTTATATTTTGGATCAATATCATGCTTCCTGGACAGATAACAAAGTCTAGTAACTAATTTATTGGTTAATAATCAAATCTGCAGAGCTAATTGATTGCACATAACAAATCATACAGGCAATATATCAAGATACGATTGTTGGGAAGAAGATCGTCCCATGCTCTTTGGAAAACACATTGACCATTCTCGGTGAAGTCCTCGAAGACAATTTTCCTATGGACAGGTACATATATATTTACATGAGTGTACATGGAATGGAAACTTCTATGGAAAAAATAATGAAAATATGTGAGAAATATGAACAATGAAAATATGTGTTTAATGCCTTGGCAAACATCTTCTGTGATATGCCTTCGGGCACCGCCGACAAACAGCAAACTGCAGTTCCTTAACCTCTTTGTTTTCACCAAACTTGCAGATGTCACATTTGTGTAGCGGACAGGCAAATTTAGCTCCATTGGCTATCTTTGATGTATACTCAGTTACTTTGGCTTCATTTTCGGGGAAGAGTAACTGCGCAACACACTTAGCATGATAGAAGTAACCACAGGTTGCAGAAGCACATGGAACCACCTAAAAGAAATAAGGATGTTAAACAACAGCCTTCAGAAGTGTCTGATGATACAACATAAAGGAGCACTAGTACATATACCATATTTTATAATTACTCTTTTACAGTTATCAGCCAATAAGTCTATGAATGAAATTCACGAAAGGGATTAACCTCAGGAGGATCAGCTTTAGCTGAACCTAAACATCCACAAGCAAAACATTGATATTTTTCATGCTCACAATTCTTGCACATAAAAACTTTCATTGCCTGTAAATATGCATAATTCATCAAATTATGCCCACAAAAGATTGGAGGATATATTAAGTCAATAAAATTTAACTTGTTCAATGTGAAAGGATCATGATAAATACATTGAATTGCTCCCTCATGTAGCCTAAGGTTGCACAATCTTCCCCAGAATCTTTGGTTGCAAGAAACGACCTCAGACACCTGCCTTCACAGCTGCAAGAAATCGTAGAAAAAGTCCACTTCATGAATCGGAAACAATGAATGAACATCACAAGGGGGTGTTTTCTAACATGATAAGATAATCATTGATGTTGCATGCCATTATATGTAGAATTTGGTGTGTGTTCACTTCAAAACGTACAGCAGATGACTACAAACATGATATAATTTGGGCGTATAGGTGAGAAACGAATCTATTGAGATCATATACAAACAATAGACTCGTTTTAGGTAACAAAAAGAATGCAAATGAGTTTCAAACATAACCAAGAATTGTGCAGTGAATCAAAAATTTCGTTAGCTCACATGTCAAGTAACTTTAAATGAGGCTGCAAAAAGAATGCCCGAATCAGTTGCACAAAACAACTGGTAAATGTCAGGCAACGTATCTAATTCTTGGCAAATTGCATTGGTATACAGGTGCAACTGTAAAATAGAACTACTAAGCTAGATGCCACTATTAACTCAATTTTACATCTCTGTCTGTTTTTTTACCATAATAACTAATGTGTCTATAATATATATAAAAATAGTTCTACCATGGTTTAGAAATCTAAAAAGGCAACATTATGTTAACTGTTCAGGTGGTTTAGCATTCTAAGTTAGCATTCTAAGTGTCTTATTCTGGAAGGAAATGCAAATGGCTAGCGCATATTTTAGGAGCATGGTTCAGGCTCAAAGTAGATAAAAAAGAGGAAAGGGGGACATGCACCTTGCAATTTCACCTCCATTATCACATAGGGCACAAACTAAATCAACATTGGAATAGGTGTCTTCATCAGCATACCCAGCCATATCCTCTTAGTCAACAATTCAAAATTATTTATGGCTTCTTCACCTTTATGAAACCTGTTAAGGCGCCAAAATAGTATGCATTCAGCACCATTTTGAAATAAGCAAGTGCTCTTTTCATAACTCAGGTTCTTGAACACAGGACAATATGCATATAGATTTGTGAACTTGTTCCTTGTTAAATCAACAGGAGACAACGAAAGGTTACACAAGCACTCAGCAAGGTCACTTTAAAGCTAAAATTGAAAGATGAAGCACGAACCATAACCACAGGCCAAAATCAGAGGCACGTTATAACACCCAGCAGCTCCCGAAGCCAACAAGCTGACGAACTAACAGGCGCATAAAAACTTGGGCTCAGTTTTGCAACACCTTTTACAGCAAAATTCAATTCAAACACAGGCTCTATCAGACCAACAAATCATGCAGGCAAACCCATTTTTGCTAAAGGGTAGTCAATGAAGTCTTGGAAAGTCACGACATCCTAAATTCTTCAGACTGGATCTCCCAGTATCCAATTTGAGGCATAAATGCAGCCCCGGGTAGATGGCCATTACTTACTACTATCCACGACCAAACGACCAATTATTACATCAAAAATCTCAGGAAACTAATAAAACTAAAACACACGAACCCCACTCCCCCGAGGAAACGGCAAACCCCTACGGTTCGAAGCAACTCGGGATAGAACAAGGGAGAATCGGCGAGGAACCGGGAAAGGCGGGGGGAAGCCGGCCGTGAGCTGCGGGTGCGCAAGAGAGCTCGATCAGGGAAAGGCACCGCCACGGAGCCCCCGCCGCTGCTGATCAATGTCCGCAGGAGGCGTCAGTGAAGTCGGAGCTGGCGGCATGCGCTGGGTACCACGGCAATCGATCGAGCTCCCTAGCACCCGGGCACCCTCGCCACACCAAACAGGCCAAATTAAGAGTGCGCCCAGAAATTTTTGAAGCAAAACAACCAGAAATCGTTACGAAACGGTGCTAGCAGTTACGAAACGAGCAAATCAAAACTCCCCAATAAACAGTCCGAGAAATTCCCACCCATAGCGTGCGCCGAAACCCCACCCAAACCACTAGAAAAGGCACCAAAACGGCCGCAAAGCGCCGGCATTCCCGAACAATCTCTCCCCGGAAGCGCCTCAATTCCACTAGAACAGACCGATCGCCCAGCACCCAAACTCGCAGCGAAACAAAATCCGGAAGAAAAAAAAGCAACCGCAGAATAACCTCGCCCCCCAAAGCCCCCCGCACCCGCGAAAACCACCGCAGAAAAAAAACAAAAACGAAGCGTCGCCAGCCGATTCCCCGAGAGACATCCCGACCCGGCCGCATTTCCCCGCGCGATCGCCCTCGGGGCCGGGACGCGGCGGAATCCGCAGGGAGCACGCGGAACCGGCCGCGCGGGGGTCGTCAAGCGCCCGTACCTCCGCGGAGCCGCGCGATTCGAGCAGCCGCACGCCTAGCCTCGCGGCGGGGGATGATCCATCGCTTAGGAGAGCTCCGATTCCGGGGAGCCAGCAAAACCCCACCTCCTCCGCCCAGAACCCCAACCCAACAGCCCAGCAGGCAGCAGAAGCGTACGCGTATGAGCAAAGCCGACGTGGGAGGGTCACGTCCGATTTATGCGCCCCCCCCCCCCCCAACCAGTTCCTCTGCAGGGACTCGCTCTCACTGACATGTGGGTCCCACAGAATCCGGACCCGCCTGTCAGTGGGACGAGTCCCCCCAATCCCCCTGTCGCGGCCTCACCCCCACTGCCTTCACCAGAGCCCCCTCACTTGCTGGGCGCACCGGACCGCCACTGACGTACGGGCCCGGCCGGGTGTGGGGACACGCACGCGGCCGGGATGAAAAGGCACGCGACGTGGGTTGGGCGCGGCTGTTTAGGGCGTGTTTGGTTCACTGCATGTGGCTCAACCAGGCTCCCAGAATACAACAACTCATTGTTTGGTTACCTGCATCGATGTTTGGGTCTGGCTCGCGTGGTGCAAAAAGCGTCCTTCAGCCAGGCTCTGCAGATACGGAGAAATCGAGCGTTTCCCGGCGGCCAGGCTCGCTCGATGCACGAGGTGCATGCGGAGGTGCTGCGTGCGGCAAAAATGTGAAGAGGTCAACACCAGACCCGGCAACCAAACAGCGCTTGTCTGCAGCCTGTTCGGATGGACGCAAACAACCAAACACAGACACCTTGCACACGTTCAGCCTGGGCGTGCAGAGCCTGGTTACCTGCTAGGAGCCTGGCTCCGGTGGGCAGCGAACCAAACGCGCCCTTACAACCTCTCGTGTCTCGCATGCGTAAAATAGGGAGTCAGGAGCCACTATTCCTCCTTTCAGTAGGTGCCGCATGCGAACGCGGAGAGCCCCCGACGAGGAGAGAGAATGATTATTTCTATTATTTCTCTCTCCAACCCGCAAAGTGTTCGCAAGTCTCTTCTGCCGGCTCCTGTGCATGTAATTTTTTAACCGTCGCAGCCGATGAGTCTCTGGTGGTGTTGCCCAGAAACTTTTTGTGCATGCGTCTTCGCATCTAGTTGGAACATACTAACCTCCGTTCACAAATAATTGACAACTTTGACTTTACTGTTCAAAGTTTGACCTTCAATTTTTTCATAAATTCATTGTTATGCCATTTCAAACATGCATCATACTTAAAGTATTCTTGACACTAAATACAATGATACTCTAAGTGTTCTAGTTAATAAGATATTTTTTAAATAATTAGCGGTCAAAATAGTAATAATAAAAATTAAAGTTGCCAAAGTATTTGTGAACGGATGTTAGTAACAATATTTTACGAGATGCCAGCTCGCAGCGCCCTGCGAAAAAGGCTTTTTTTTCCGTATCCGCACTCGCACACCGCTCTGCGCTCCTCGCGAGCGCCGTGCGTGCCGCCGTGCCCCCCTCCGCCTCCGGGCGACCACGGCCGGCTCTCCCTGCGCGCGGCACAGTTCGCCGGAGGCAGTTCGCCGGAGTTGATGCGCCCGTCTGGTACGAGATCTTTTGTCGCGATTTCCGGTGCCTGGCTTCTGACACGCGTGGCGCAGCGGCCGCTCGGCAGCTGGGCCCACCTCTTCCGCATTCTTTTTTTTTCCGAAAAAGACCACCCCTCTTCCGCACTCGATCGCGCGGCGCAGGTGGGTGGGTGGGTGCCAGGGGCGGGGGACGTGAAATTACCGCGGCGGGTTATACTGCGACGCTGTTTCCCGTGCAAGGCCGCGCCAGGGGCAACTCAGCTGGCAAACCGTGTGTTTGGTTGAAGGGTAGGGTCCAACCCGGATGGGTCGAACCCCTTTTTCTGATGTTTGGATGGAGGTTGGAGGGGGTTGGGTCCGACCCGAAGGGGATATTCGGCTCAGATCCGGGTCGAACTCGTCCGCCAAAATCCAGCGGACGAGTCCAACCCCCGTTTCCTCCGTCTGGTTCCGTCTGGGCGCCGGGGCGAGGTCGGGCCGACGGCCACGGCCACGGCGAAGGCGACGGGGCCGGCCGCGGCGGAGGGCAGAAGGGGCGGGGCCGGGTCGGCCACGGCGGCGGGAGGAGGAGGCCGAGGCGGGCGGAGGAGGCCGGGGCCGGCCGCGGCGAAGGGCGGAGGAGGCGGGGCCGGCCGCGGCGGAGGGCGGAAGGGGCGGGGCCGGGCCGGCCACGGCGGCGGGAGGAGGAGGCCGAGGCGGGCGGAGGAGGCCGGGGCCGGCCGCGGCGGAGGGCGGAGGAGGCGGGGCCGGCCGCGGCGGAGGGCGGAAGGGGCGGGGATCTGGTGACGGAGGAGGAAATCGGGGTGGAGGAGGCTGGTGGCGGGCAGGCAAGGCGGCCGGCGGGCGCGGGCCGTTGTGGAGGCAGACGGAGGAGAAGACAAGGATGAGATGGATAGGTGGCTGACACGTAGGGCCCGCTAGTACTGTAGCCACGGTGTTATAACTGCACTCCATCCCTCTTTTCCCATCCTTCCAACCAAACAAAAAATAGGATAAACTCAACCCATACAACCAAACACAAAAAAGGGTTGGTTCCATCCTCAAAACGAGGGACGGAGCCAACCCATCCCTCCGGTCCCAGAACCAAACACACGGAAAGAGACGAGACCAGCCTGCCGCGAAGCTACGGACGATGGTGGCCACCCAACGGAGAGACAGGGTCTTGTTTGTGCTAGTTTTCTAGCACGCACACTTATCGAAAAAAGAATCTCGCATTCATGAAACACTAAATGAAGTCTGTTTGCAAAACTTTTTTAGAGATGAGTTTAACTTTTCGCAATGAATCTAATGGTGGTAATTAATCGATGATTTTCTACAGTGATACTACAGTAACCATCCTCTAATCGCGCGGTCAGAGGCCTCATTAGATTATTCAGGGTCACTAGCGCGGGGTTCTCAAGTTTATTTTGTAAACTGACTTTGTTTAACACCATAATTAATGGTCAAAGTTGTTTACTATTCACTCGCGCTACTTTTCTTACCAAACCAAACAAGGCCATGGGGGCTGTTCGGCTTTTCTTACCAAACCAAACAAGGCCATGGGCGCTGTTCGGCTGATTTAAAAGCCGGCTGATTTCGACTAATTTAATAGTACCATGTGAAAAAAAAAATCAAAACAAGTCGAAATAAACCGGGAAAAAAAAGAATGCGGCCAAAGGCATGGCAGTTTGGCACGGGCGCACAAAGGCAGAGCGGCCAGGGGCGCCACCCCACGGCTTCTTCGTTCAGCAAAGGGCGTTTCTTTTTTTGAAATAAAACAAAGGGCGTTTCTACTGTCAACCAGAGAGGGCAACGACATCTAAAAGGAGAAACTAAGGCCCTCCACAGCGCCCAAATAGGATAGAGAAATTTAGAGCGTCGCTCGTACCACTGCAACATGCGATGCTATTTCTATGGCCGTGTTTGGTTAAATTCCATAAAATTATTGTAGCACATTTGACCACTAATTTAGAGTATCAAATGAAGCCTAATTACAAAACCACCTCCACAACCCACTGTGTAAATCGCGAGACGAATCTAATGAGGTCTTTGACCGCGCGATTAGAGGTTGGTTACTGTAGTATCACTGTAGCAAATCATTAATTAATTGCCGTCATTAGATTCATCGCGAAAAGTACACCCGTCCCTAAAAATTTTTTAGAAATAGACTTCATTCAGTACTCCATGCATACGAGATTTTCTTCTCGAAAAACGTGCCGAAAAATTTTCTACCGTAACCAAACACCAAACACGGCCTATGTGATGCCTGAAAAAACTGGAGCGGAGCAAGTTCCTGCACCGGTGCCCAAATCTTTAAAAATGATTCTTCTACTGTTGTGGTGCAAATCACTGAGTGCGCTCAGTACAGCCATTTAGTATTTTATTTGCTGCCTCCTCACTCGAGAAGAGTTTCTATGGCCTATTTTATTTGACGTGGGCCCTACAACTTCATATAGCTGCGGTGCCAAAATCTTTACACACTGTAGCATGTAGACTTGATGCTTATTTTCTCTTTGTGAGACCCGCTATATTTTGTGGCTTCACTCCACATTGTGGAGGGCCTAAGCTCCTTTGGATCCATGATCCGTCTCGTAGCGCTAACAGCAAAGTTACGTTACTTTTGGAGATGGTCGGCAGGGAATGAACAAAAGTTGGCGCAAAAGAAAGCCCAGATAGGCATCCGATGGCCAACCAACATCCCAATTCCCAACCGACCATTAGAAACCCCTCAGCTTCGAGCGACTCACTTCTGCTGACCCCAGGATTGCACAACTTTACCAAGGCGATCATGAAATGCAACTAAGACTGTCAAGATGGTCGAAGTTACAAGTTACGTCTTTCCAAAAATAATGCTTGCACCAGTTTAGGGCTGGGTTCTAACCTTCGTGCCAACTTGCAAGGCACGTGAAATTGGAGTACCGCGGCGAATTTTACCGTGTTGCTTTTCCCATGCTAGTTGGGCAGCTTTTGCAGCAGCTTTTGCCATTGCCAGGATTCCTTCCGTCTTGTGGTGAGAGAAGAGAAGAGGCCAGTGTGCCAGAAAGCTCATCTGTTTTACCTGGTGGTTCCTTCAATGAGGCACGGCAACGGCAATCGAATACGGCCATACCACATTCGCATGGCTGTTGCCACGAGTGGGTCGGGTGCACAGGCACAGCGCAACTTCCACGAAGCACCGTGCCATGTCCGGATCCTCTCTCAGTCTCAGCTACCTAGCCACATTTGTATCCCATGCGACCGTAACCTCGCCGGCCGGACAAGTTACTTTTGGTCTTTTGGATGTTGCATTCTTCGGGGAACCGAGGGAAAATTGTTGCAAAACGCATGATCATGGTGACAGAAAAAAAAAAGGTATACACAGCATAGCCTGGCGATTCTGTACAGTGGCAGCATATGTTTTTCTATTTGGCAGGAGTATAAAAAACGATTTTTACTCCAGTCATCTTATATTTAGCAAAGGGTCTGTGGACGGTTCTTCCGTTGACGTGATGGAAAAGGACAAGTCCTCCGTCTTGGCCTCTTGGGGGGCCTAATCGATCCCCTCTAATTTTCCCCTTTTTGGGAAAATATCAAATAATTTTTACGATAAAAAAATCCATCGCTATGGACAAATTCAATGGGCCAATGGCACATCATTTTGGAGGAGGAGAAGACAACGCGTACGTGACGGCCCAAGGAAATTATGATAGTCCGGCCCAATTCACCAGAATAAAACAGCCCAAGACAGCGTAGTCGTACGGGCGGCCGGCCCATCATTCCATCTCATCCAACTTGCAAACCGCCCACGCGTCCGCCTCGTCGTCGCTGGAGACAAAGATCCCGCCGGCCCCCCCTGGATCTCACCAGCGCGCCGGCGGCTAACCGTAGTGCCGCCGTGAATCGTGATCCTTCTTAAGCCCACAGGTTCGGCCATCCACTCGTCCGATCATCCCCCAGCGCCGCTTATTCCCATCCCAGTTGTCCCCTCCCCTGATTTTCGCCTCCGATTGCCGGTGCACCTCGTCCCAGCTGCTCCCTCCCCCGATCCTGACCTCCATCTCTCACGATTCGTGCTCCGTGCTCGTGGTGTCGAGGAAGCGCATGCAGGGTTAACCTAATGGATCTGATGCCCTGCAGGCTAGCACGGCAGGAACTAGGGGAGGTCAGGGACAATCACAAACTGAAAAGCTCGGATCGTTATTCAGAGAAGAGAGGCCAGGTCATGAACTAATCTTCTGAGATATGGGGAAGTTTCACGTTCAGACACATCCTGCAGAGAATCCAGTAACTGCATGTGACAGAACGGTGAAGTTTTCAGGCGAAACTAAGCTAACTGATCAAATTCCTAAACTTGCATTTCGCGCTGTTCCTGACAACAAGTCATCAGAACTTGCCGTGAGCAATTAGCCAAGACTTTTCTATCCGATTCAGTAGCCAAAGTACGCTGTTAACTGTTAATGGATTCAGTTTTGGATCTCCAACACCTTGGCTAAAAGCATCAATGCATCATGAAACAAGCATGATAAAGTACCACTCATTAGCTCTAGCTAGGCATTGGAAGCATCACTGGCAAGTATGAAATACTTTCTCCGTACACGCATCAAGCCAGAGAATCAACGGGGAGTAATCATAGAAGTATATGGTGCAAACACTCAACAACTCAATCCTAACACAATGCCTACTATATGTCCAAAAGAATGAATCCAGAAAATCCATATAACATTGAAGATGGGGAAGCTAAGCTGAACCCTGTGCTTTAACATGGTCAGAACTTTTCAATTCTCACCAGAAGAGCATCAAACCACCTGAGACAGCAAGGGCCAAATAAGCAAGGACGCTGACACCGACTTGATATGATGAATTCTTCTCGTCTGCCTTCGCCTTTGCGCTCGCTGCTTTCCCTGAGGTTGGGCTGGGAGCGACATCAGAGGCCTTGGCATCTGGGGCAGGAGCAGGGGCTGGAGCGAGTGGGGGGTTGCTCTTGAAGATCTGCATTGGCAGGAGAACCTTGTTGACCTCGTACACTGCAACCGGGCGGGTTGAGTACACACTGCTGCTGATCTTTGGATTGGACCACATCGACTTCACTTGGATGGTGCCCATGTCGTAGGTGAGGTTCAGAGTGTATTGTGAGCCAGCGCAGGTGGCCACCGGGTTGAGGGTGCTCAGCTTGTTGAACTCAGCCAGAGAGTAGTACTTGGGGAGCGCATGGTACAGGAGCAGGGACTTGAGCTGGTCCTGGGTGAGGTTGGCAAATGTGGTCTTCTTCAGTGCAGCGAAGGCTGAGTCCTTGGGAACAAAGATGGTGATGCCCTCCTTGGTGTTGTTTGCCTGGTTCTGGAAGGTCTCAATGACATTGGTCTTTTGCAGGTACTCCAGGAAGGTGTGGAATGGGCCGGCCACACTGAAGAGATCAGCAAGGTCCACATGGTGCGGCGCAGGTGCTGGTGCCGGAGCTGGTGGAAGAACTGAGGTCGCTGGAGCAGGAGGACTCTTCTGAGCAGTTGCTGGTGAGGAGAGCACAATGGCTAGCATGGCCACGGTAAATATTCTAGCTTTTAACTCCATCTTAAAATCTGACTGCCTTCACTTCACTGTATCAATTCCCTGGAGTCATGCAAGAACAGGGAAGCATTAGACGTTGCATATATCATCATACTTTCTTTTTCTTTATAAAATCTAAATAACTAAATTATCAGTTTTTCAGGTTTGCAAATTCTGAACTGACTAGCTGCAAACATAAGCAAAAAAAAAAAAGGTAGACACAGAGAGCAAGTACTGAGAGGTGCTAGTCAGTTATGAAGATCTAAATTGATATTTCTATTCTGAACTGGCAGGATGGTAACTAAATTCTTCAAATTCAAACAATCGCTAGTAATTTTCATACATGGAAGGAATATTTAGTTTTGATTTTAAGGAGTGTGGACATGAACAATAATCTCAACTACCACAACCTAAAGATTTAACACTAGAAATCAAACCGAGGCAAAAGAACTAGGCTTTTCCGGATCTGAAACGCCAAATTGGTGTTCAGATCCTTGCTGTACAGATTTGAGATCAGTAGGAGTGAGCACAATTTGAAAGAATAATTGATACTTCCTTTCCCTATCACCAACAAAGACAAATGTAGGTGCCAAAAAAGAACATTAAGACCCGATCTGGCCAATTGACCAGCATTATAGAACTGCCAGATGCCACCTACCAAATCAAAAGGCGACATAAACTAACACAGAGCCGAACAGTACTATCTCCTGCAGATCTCCGCGGCATGAAAGAGCCGAAATCTGAAGAAGCCCCCAAAACTAAACAGTACAGAGCTTCATACCAAAACTTCTAACATTTGCGTCAGCTTGAAGGGAACGGAACACAGAACACCAGGAAGATCTGCTCTTCCTCGGGTCAGGAACTGAGGAACCAGATCCAACTGCAACCGCACGGCGCACTAGGCCCCTAGCACAGCACACTGAACTCTAAGCGCCTCTAGTCTAGGAAGAAAACCTCCAAATTGCAGGACATGTAGGCCAAGAAAAGCATAATCTTTGAGCATTGCAACATGGCGTTCGATTGCAGAGCGGAAGACAGGTTGAGAAGGAGACTGACCTGAGCAGAGCCAGAGCAGAGGAAGGCCCAGCAGCCGAGCAGGACGGAGGGAGGAATGGATGTGGGTGGTAGGATGGGAGGAGTTAAAGAGAGAGTGTTTATAAAAGGGGGTGCGTGTGGGGATGGAGTAAAAGATAATGAGACCATGGGAGGGTGGCACCTTGGCTTGGCGGTACCTGGTGGTGAGGAGGAAGAGGGCAAGAGGCTGAGCAGAAGGTGTTGCCGGCTTGCCGCACCCTGTGACCCACATGCCACCTCGGCACCTCTCACTCTCATGCTTTCCTCAAGCCAAAGAGGTGAACTGCACAGCACCATAAAAGAGAGCCAGGTAGGAGCTAGCTGCCATTTCTGATTTTCTGTCCTGACCTGAGTGACTCGCTCATGATTAGTGGTGGTATTAGCGTCCATAAGCTACAATGAGACGGTGCTAGCTTTGCAATGCTTGCAAGTGAGGATGTCTTTGGCTTTTTAACCAAGCTGCTTAGAAGTACACTAGTGAAGAGATTTCTTTTGAGGAATTTCCCAATGTGATCACCTTTGCTTTAGCGCAAATAACAGGAGAAAGAGCTGGAATGTGGTGATCCAAGAAAAGGGTGTGAGAAGCTCATGTGATGTACTGACAAAAGCACAACTAATATGCCCTTTTGGCCTTTTCTTCTGTTGGACAGGATTCATTTCCTCCAGCCTTTCCAGTGTCACTGTGCCCAACACTACCGGCTCATTTTTAAAGCAGGATTACCAGAAGATTTCCACGAGATGATGTGACAATCACACTGGCTCTCCAGTTTCCATGGGAGCAGAGGCGCGGAGCAGAAGCTTGCGATGCTGCTCCAGTTCCAGTGATTGCTCTGCGAGAGTTTTGTGGCATGTGAATGTCTGAACGGAAGCTTCGGTTTCTGAATGCCGCACATGTTTGGTGGCCACAGGTAACAAGCCTTCTGCTGTGCTATCCGCCGAGTTCATCATACCCGCAAAAATGTACAGCTGATATTCACATTTTTTGTTTTCTTTTCGTATTTTTTAGTCTACATGACAAGTGCAGGTCGGTCTGAAACTCTGAATTGCGTTTTTCTTAACTGTTGCTTCGAATAATGGTACTGCAGGAAAAGGACTGAACAGGATCGAGGTGTACCAAGCCTGATGTGATTACGTGAGGACGCGGCCAATGTGGTGCGAGAGGGTGATGGAGAACTGGAGGATGCGGCGACGCCTGCAGTGTCGGTGGGACGAGACGAGAGACGAGACGACCTGTTCCTGCAGCTCAGCTCGTGCCCCGCCACTGTCCTTAGCTTAATTGAGCACCTTCTCGAGGGGAATGCAGAATAATCAAAGGCTGTCGCGGTTGTTGGTGAAGGAAGCCCTGATCATGAGAGCGGCGCTGTCAGGCTGGCTCGTTCAACTGGGCGGGCTCCCCGAGCAGAATCACGGTTCGCCAAGAACTCGTGCTGCTTTTACATCCGTGATCCAACAAAGGATCACTGGAGCGGCATGATTAAAAGGCCGTGTATGTTTTACAAAGCAGACACTCATGAGAAAATTACTGCGAGCGCATATGTTTGGGTGAATTTCAGGTTTTTGAAATTGAGAATGCGGTTGTGGCCTCTGTATTGCTGCTGCATACTGAACTTGCCCCGTCAAATTTGGACTCAGTGTGCGCGACAGCTTGTTCACGCATCAGCAGAAACCTGAACTTGCACGTCGTGTTTCTTGAGGCCGCTGAACTTGTTCACGCATCGTCAAGTTCAGTTCATGACACTGCCACTTTGCAAGTAAGATGAATGCTTTGTGTTAGCTTCGGTCCGAAGAAAACAAAGCATAGTGGAGTGCCAACTGGGTTATACTATCATGAATTCATGATCTCCATTAATAACACATGGTACCACTCACTTCTTTTTTCCGACAACTTATCTTAAAAAAAATCCCCGGCTGCTGATCTTGTGGACCACTTCAAGAGCGGAGGCCTAGGTTCTCGGGCCTCTTGCTCATTTGACCTGACCAAACTGCAGGGTTTTGTTTTACTATGCAGGTTGCTGGTTGACCGTTGATCTGCAATGCCCTGCAAACTGCACATTCTCTTTTGCGCCTCCTTGGCTCTTGCCTTGCGTTCCTGTCCTGTCGGTGCTGCGAAAACATCACCACCTCTCCTACCAAAAAAAAAAACACACACACACACACACACAAGGTCCGTCTGAAACCACCATCTCATCTTCTTCTCTGAACAAGAAATCCTTTTATTTCAAGCTCGCTCGTGTCGCGCCCATGCATGTGGCGAGTGGGCCCGGCCGATCAGCGCGCCGCGCTTGCGCCATCGAAGGAGAATCTCGCCGCGGAGACGTCGCTTGCGCGCAATCATTTGGCCCGGGCCCGGGCCGCGGCCGGCGGCCGGCGACCGGAGAACCACCGGAGCGGAGCGTGAAAGCGAGCGCCGCCCGGCCGGGACGCGAGAGACGGACGGACGGGGGGAGGGAACCTGAAGTCCGGCCGGCGAAGCCGACGCACATGAGGCGGGGCGCCGCCCCGCCGCGCCGTGCGCTGGGGCTTTGCGGGCGGCGCGTCGCCGTCCGGAAGCCCGGTCGATCCATGCGCATCCGTGGAAGCGAGGAGAAAGCAAGGTGCCGATAGGCCTGATGTGATGCTAGCATGGTCTCCCGTGCAAGGCATGCCTCGTGTCGCCATCCTTGGCTGCCACGTCACTGCTGCGCGTGACGAGGATGGCTGGACTTGCCCTCGGGTCTCGTGAGCACCGAGCCACCGACACGCGCGCGATCGGGCATCCGGATCCGGTCGTTTGGGTGTGCTGGTTGCCAGTGCGACAGGATACGGAGGTCCTGTTTGCTTTGTGCTATTTTAGAACTGTTAACTTTGACTATTAACTAGAGGTATTAAATAAATACAGTTTGTAAAAGTAATTCCACAACCTCTGTGCTAAGAACCATGAAGAATTTAATTATGCCTTTGACCGCGCAATTTAGAGGATGATTACTGTAGTACCACTGTAGCTAATCATTAATTAATTATCGTTATTAGATTCGTCGCTAAAAAATTACACACATTTCTACAAAATTTTTGTAAATAAATTTTATTTAGCACTTCATGCATGCAAAAGAAATTCGTGCTACAGATTCGATGGGCCTGCCGCTGGTGTTTTGTTTGTTTGGGTCACAAGCTAGCTGGCAGGCCGGAAGTCTTGTGGCGACGAGGTCGGCCCAGCACGGCCTACCATATTTTTGTTGGGAAAAGTTCAGTTTTCTGAATCAGAGATTCAGGTACTTGCTGTTTTGCTTGCGCGTACGTCACGTGCTTGCTCGGCGGAGCACCTGGGGCGGCAGAGGACCAGCCGGCGGCGGTGGGACGGCATCGGCTGCTGCGACGGGGCCGTCCCGGCGGGGCCGGGGCTCACGCCCTTCGCCGTGCGGTTCGAGTGGAACGGCACCGGCACGGGAGGCACTGGCGGACTTAAACACTAAACGAGAGGGGGCCAACCTATATAATTTAACACTAAATATTTATGAATAATAATAAATTACTATTTATTTAGTGGAAATTGTGTTAAGTCAAGGGGTCATGGCCCCTTTGGTCTCCACTGAGCTCCGCCACTGACGGGAGGTGGTGGCAGCGGCAGCTCGCTGTGGATCGCGTCGGAGGCGAGCGTGGCCGCGGTGGAGTAGGAGTGGTGGAGCCGCAAGGACAACCTGTTCAAGCTCAAGATGTCGTCGCTTCTCGCCCTGGGGCGAGCGAGCGAGATGGTCGTCCCGGTGGACTGGGCGTTCGACAACTCGTCGACGTGCGCGGAAGCGGCGGCGAGGCCCGACTTCGGCTGCGCTAGCAAGCACAGCGCGAGTGCGTCAGCTCCACGGGCAGCGCCTACGGCTACGTCTGCCAGTGCCGCCATGGCTACCAGGGCAAAAGTTGCCCTGCACACGTGTTCACTCTTCAGTCCAGATCAGAATATGTAGCATAAAAAATATTTGAAACTAAATTACTCTGAAAGTTGTTCGCTGAACAATTAACTTAGTTTTATTCTGTTCGCAAAAAAAACTTAGTTTTATTCTGATTATATCCATAGGGACAATCTTTGCTATGGGGCTTGGAATTGGTATTTTCCTTTTGCTCTTGGTTCTTGCCACTGTCTTCGCAACCAAAAGTCTCAAGGATCAAAAGCTAAGAAGACGAAGGAACGTTTTTTCAAGCAAAACAGGGGTTTGTTGCTCCAGCAATTGGTGGACAAAGACATTGCTGAAAGGATGATTTTCAGCTTTGTCACAGCCCAGGAAAAAAAATCCCACGCGCGGGCCCGCTTGTCAGCCTCCCCTTCCCTCTCTCTGTTTTGCTCGCGGCGCGCCGCACGCACACGTCGTCGCCGCCTGTCAACTCCGGGCAACGCGCCAGCCATCCCTGGCTTCCGTGCCAACCCCTCCCTCCTCTCATCGCCCTCTTCTTATCCGCGCACGACCGGCCCCCGCTCCCCCTCAAACCCTAGCCCGCTCCCCTCCTCCATTGCCGCCGCCCCCGAGCTCTGCTCGCCGCCCGCCGCCGCGATTCGCCCGCTCCGGTGAGCCGTGACTCAATCCCTCGTGCGGGGAGCGTCTCCTCCCGCCCCTCGTTCGATTTCGCTCCTAACCCGGCCCCTTCTCCCTCCCTGCAGGGCCGCCAGCGAGCGCCTTCGCCCGCCGCCGCCTCTGCTTGCCGCACCGCCGCCTCGCCGCCGTTCCCCGCCGTCCAAGCCCCCGGTGAGGCTCGCCGCCTCCACCCCTTCCCCATGCGCACCTCCCCTTCCCCGCTCTGGCTCCGCCTCGCGCCGCCGCCGCTCGCCGTCGCCGCACACGCGCGTGCGTGCGCGCATCGCGCAACGCGCGACGTCGTGGCCGCGCCTAGCGCGCCGTGGCCGCGCCTTGCCGCGGGTCAAGGCCCCTGGTCGGCCTTGACTCGGGCTGGTGGGCCGCTGGCCAGCGGGCCCCACCCGTCAGCGCCTGCGGGTGCGGGATCTGGGTGCACCTAGCGATTTAGCTAGGGTTTTCTTAGGGTTTATATTTCTGCAATCTTGCAAAATCCATAGAAATTCATGTATAGCTCCAAAAATTGTGAAACTTGTTTTGTTGGATTCCTCTATCTGAGATCTACTTAGGAAAAATATTGTTTTGCATGTTACCTTGCTATAGATTTATCTATAGTTTTATCTTGCAAAAGTGAGTTTATTGCTTGGTTATTTGAGTATTGCTAGAAAAATATCAAACTAAATTTTTTTAGACTCCTTGTGAGGTGTAGTTTTCAGTGGCGCAACTTGTTCATATTCTTATTTGATGTTTATCAAAGTTTTAGCTTGTTTTCTTATGCTTTGTCTGAAAATGATTTAATATAGAACTTCTTGCTGGAAAGTGAGAAAATAGTGAAACCAATTTTGTTAGCCTTGTGTTCCTGCCTAGTTTCCATGATAATTTTCTTGGATTTGTTTAGTTCAGTTTGCATTCCTTTCCCGATTTACCTTGTTTAGAGTGGCTGAAAATTGATCTATTTATGATTTCTTATAGGAAAATGCTTTTGCTGCAAAACCAATTTTCTTGAGTTCTTTTCAATGTTTTTGGCATGCTCAAATTGTTTCATGATTTATGCTTGTTGTTTAGTTCATTTCTTAATTTTTGCATCGCATTCATGCATTTTAGTGACCGAGTCGTCGGAGGTCGAACCCGTGGAACCCACCGAGTCCGTGGAGCCCGAACCCGGAATCCCGTTTGTGGTCGAGTCTGAAGTTAACGCAGGCAAGCAGCTAAGCATATTCCTTGCACCTATCTAATCTATTTTAGTTTAGCTATTACACCTGGGTATTGTTGGGCTATATATGTATAGTATGTATGTATTGCATTTTTGTACCTCCTTTGATGCACTATCCTTCCTTGAATTGTTAACCATGTCCTTGCCACATGTTAGTTTGTTAATTACTTAATCTGACTAGATGCTTAGCCCTGCTTAGAGTACTTCTTTCGCTCGCTAAACAGGAATGGTTGGGAGGATCACTTTTACCAGTTACCCTTGATCGCACAGTTTCGGTTGGGTTGTTAAGAGGTTGGTAGTATCGAGATTCGAGTGGAATGGTAGGGCCTAGTGAATGGAGTCACATGGGCATAGTCCGCTTGGATCGTTTAAGGACCGTTCGTGGATGACGTCGGCTTTGAGCACCTTTCCGTGCTACCACATATCCAATATAATGGTACGGATAAGCCAATTACCTTCCTTGACTTGATCATTGATGTACAGTCCTAGATACGTGGCCAAGGGCTATGCAAAGAGGCTTAGAGGTGTCCCCGGGTGGACCTATGTGTAGGAAAGTTTAGAGATGTCCCCGGTGGAAACTAAGTCTCTACGCGTAAGCTAGGTGTGAAGATTTCAATGATCGAGCCATGTTGGGAACGGTTGACGCGAGTACCCTCTTATCCAACTTTAGCGGGTTGGGTGAGTCGCATGGTCCTTGCGTCGTGTGGGTAAAGTAGTACACCCTTGCAAGGTTATAATCAATTCGAATTGCTGCGCTCTCGGTTATGAGCAAGCTCTTTGTCCGTTGAACTCTTCGTAGAAAGTTTCGGTTATGATGGAAATGGTTCATGGCACCTCTGTGCCTCTTTGTGATGTATACTCTTAATGTACTAAAATTGTGTAGGGGTTTGGGCAACACTAATGAATTCTGATAGGTGATAGTGTAGAGAGCTAATGCTTATGCAATAATTGCTTAACCTTAAAGCTTTTACTTGAGCCAATGCATGATCCTTGCTTATGTAACCGCATAAGTCTTGCGAGTACCTTTTGTACTCAGGTTGCTTTCTAAACCTAGTTACAGGTGAGCTGGAAGTGGTGTTCGGCCACTTCTACCCCGCTGATCCAAACGCGGGGGAAGAGTAGGTCGTGGTGGCTGTAATGATGTCCTTGAGCAAGGCGTCATTACTTTAGTAAGTCTTTATCGTAATCGAGTTTCGTGAGAGCATGTAAATGCAATAAACTTTATGTTTCTGTTTAATATGTCTTTCGTGAGCCCAAGGCTTGTAAGTGAAGTTTGAAACCCACCTATATTGAACTTGTAATATTAAGTGTGTAAAACTGCTCTTTGTGGATCATCGGCAATGTACGCGCTTGTATAACGGTACGTGTGGTTAATCCTGGGCATGTGGTAAACACGTACCGGGACTACCGGGTTTGCTCTCGTTCTAGGTGATTTGTGTTGATTAAGTGCCTCTAAGGTGTGGATTAGCGCGTGGCGTGTCGAGAGACGGACACGTGCTATCCCTCAACTTAAAAGATTAATCAATAATTTTACCTAAACCGAGTGCAAATTGGGCGGTTCTCACAAGCTTGGAGGAGCTTGAGAAGTCCACAAACAAGTTTGACAAACCTCGCATCTTGGGTGGTGGAGGGCATGGTATATAAAGGAATACTAGCCTCTAACCAGCATGTCGTTGCCATTAAAAGGTCCAAACGAGTGATCCAAAAGGAAATTGATGGATATTTATAAATGAGGTTGCTATCCTTTATCAAACCAATCACCGGAATGTGGTGAAGCTTTATGGATGTTGTCTTGAGAAAGAAGTTCCACTTCTGGTTTATGAGTTTATGCCCATCTCCATGTTGATATAGCCCTCTATCTCTTCCATGGCAAGATCGCTTGAGAATAGCATTTGAAGTTGCTAGTTCCTTGTCATATATTCAGTCTGCGGCTTCAACATCAATCGTCCATAGGGATATCAAGACCAGCAATATATTGCTTGACGATCGCTTAATAGCAAAAGTGTCAGATTTTGGTGCATCTAGAGGAATTCCTATTGAGAGATCTGGACTCACCACTGCCATACTTTTGTGTGGATTGGATGTTGTGAAACTATTTGGTCAAGCATATGCAGTTGAACAAGACTTCCTCCATAGCTGCATGGCTAAAAAAGTAAGAAAAAAAAAACTTCACTTTCCCAAAGCACCAAGGCATGAAGCCATATCAGATTTAGGCCTTGTTTAGTTCGCGAAATTTTTTGTATTTCGGTACTGTAGTATTTTCGTTGTTATTTGGCGATTAATATCCAATTCTAGACTAATTATGTTTAAAAGATTCATGTCGTCGTTTACAGCTGTGTAATGAGTTATTTTTTCAACTGTATTTAATGTGTCATGCATGTGTCCGAAGATTCGTCTTAACATGCTCTCGAGTGTAGTGTTCCTCGACATCAATGGCCCCTTGTCGTTATCCTCAATGATACGGTCCCACCTGCCACCGCCTCCGTATAATTGTGTATCCTCAACAATACTGTCCTTCCTCCCATCAAGTCTGGAAAAAGGGCACGAAATGAGTGTCAGCACAGTTAATATAAGTCAATAGTTATTTGCAATTATGATATTTGACAAAGACACATGTGACTGTTAAATTTAACTACCAGTAATTGTGTTGCTCAAAGTTATACAATATTATCTCTAATTTTCTCGAGCAAATAAATTATGTGTATAACTCTACGAAATATCAGAATAACACTGAAACATCAAGCCATCTTAGCAGTTAACACTACATATATTAGTAAGGGTCCGTTCTATTTATGTTGTTTTGACATCATAGCCAATATTGTCACTGTAGCATCGAAACATCACAAGAGTTACAGTTCATAGTAACGAATTCAGTTAGTAACGTTAACTGACTTCTTTGCAAAGCACTGAATCAAACAGCACCCCAAATTGTTCCATGAGTAACAAACAAAAGTAAGACAGTTGAGTATAGGAGATAAAAAAAGTGACAGGCAGACGAACTGAATTACCCCACGTCGCAGATATTGCTTCACCATCCAGATAGGCACTGTTTCAATACAAAACATGAGTCCCTTATTCCTATAGGGTCAGAGACAAGGATTCACGTTAGCTTGGATTTAAGGGAGAGGGGAAAAAACTCGTTTTCCTCAGCAGTACCATTTAGCACAAGGAAAATTCAACCCCTCAAAATAACCTGTGAAAACTAAACAAAAAGGCAGACAGAGTTGATTTCTTGACTTATTAGTTATTACCAATATTTGCGATCGCAACAAGCAAAGATATGATGGATGAGTGTATGGGGGCTCGGCGGTGGTCTTTGGCAAATGTCTCCATCACTGGCTGGTGTCCAGATACCAGTACCTAAGTCGTATTGCTCAAAACGACTCAGCCCTACAAAACCAGGATCGCCAGGCAACCTGTGCCAGCAGATGATAGAGTTAGGCGCAATGGAAGCAAGGCTGTTGCTCCCCTTGCTAGGTGAGACCGAGACACAGAGACAACGTTCATTGACGAACAAGGCGTTGTCTCCAATGCTTGGTACAGGCTCCATCTTTCCTCTGACCAGGTCTGCAAATCGAAAGACTACCAGCCTTGAACAAGATGCATCACTGTAGGCAACTACCAAGAGCTCCGAGCCACATTCTACAAAGTTCAGCATGCGACTAATTTTCTCCATTGGGCATTCGGCAATCTTCTCTGGCAGTGGAAGATGAGACGGTCCCTCGTTGGCGTTTGGGCATGGTGGATTAATCTTGTAGATTTTTACCATACGCATGCGAAGAATGGGCTGCAATGCGTAGAGTTTGCCTTGGAACGACACGGGTTTGATCAAAGGCTTGAGATTCCAGGCGGAGAGAGTCCACCTCTGGTCGCCGGTGGTGGCGTGGGCTACACGGTGCACGAGACGGAGGGCCAGCATGACGGTGATGGCCCCGGTGGAGCTGACGGTGATGGAAGCGCAAAAACTCATGAGTTTGCCGCGCTGATTTAGCTCGCCGTAGCGGTTGGGTTCCATCCTAAGTTGCACGGATACGGATACGCGTATCGATATCGGAAGGATACAGATACGCGGATACTCCAATTTCCCAAAAAACCCGATATGCGGATACGTTTAATATTTTAAAAAATAAAATAAAAAGAAATAATGCAGGTCTAAACTTAAAACTGATAGCAATAAAACCTCACAATTAACTACTTAAGTGTACTATTATTACAGAACAGTAGGTCTGAAGGTCTCAAATATAGTAGTCTCAAATTTAGGAAAAGCAATAAAAGGCATTCAGCCTATTCAGGTTTGCAATTCATGCAGCAGCAAGTTCCTATTCCTCATTTGTCTAATTGTCTTCCACAACATCAACCTCCTGAGCATCCAAACCAAAAGTCACAGCTTGCAATTCAGGTTCATCAAGGGACAGGTCAGCCACTTCAAGAATGCCAATACCACCAAGTGAATCAAAAGAATCCCCTCCTACATCCCACATCCTTGTCTCTCCTGACTTGTATGCTTCAGTTCTTCTTGACAGATGCCTCAGATTTGAGTGCACAAAGACCAAATCTTCTGCACGCTCTGGAGTTAAGGCATTTCTCTTGACACTATGGACAAAGCTATAGGTGCTCCAGTTTCTTTCACAACAAGAAGATGAGGCTGGTTGGCTAAGCAATTTCATGGCCAAACTCATCAATAAGGGAGCAGATTGTCCATGATTTGTCCACCAAGTCATAGGGGAAACAACCCATCTATCATGGATTGAGTCAGGATCATTAAATTCTTCTGAACAACTAGAGAATCTTGAGTACTCTTCTTTTACTTTAGCCAACTCTTCTTGCATGGGAAAGAACTTCTTAAAGCAAACCATCCTCATTTTTGATACCTCTTTATCCTTGTGGGGTGGTTCACGGCCAACACCTTCTTCAAGCCACTTTTTGCTATAGTATCTGCAATATGGCATTATGATTTTAGTGAATGAAATCAATAATATCTGCAACTGCAATGGTAGTTTGTAGTTTTGTACCTTGGATTAAGTGAATGAGCTAAACAATGAAGTGGATTATTTCCTTTTGTCCACCTAGCAATCAATATGTCATAAATAACTGAGTACAAGTCTGATGATTCATCTTCTTGCTTGCCCTCATATCGATATATAACTTTCTTCACTTTCTCTATCATTGAATCCCACATCTCATAAACTAAGTGAAGACATGGAGTGTCGGTATCTGTTATACGAATCATTTCATATATAGGAGTAGTAATCCTAAGAATGAAGTCCACCTTATCCCACCATACATCACTAAGTATCAAGTCCTTGACAATTTGGGCTGTTGGAGTTGGAGAATCATCTCTGACTTCTCTGTACACACTCCATCTGTCACTAATCACCATTTATTGGAGGGCTGTTTTTACATCAACAAACCGCTTCAACATACATACAACAGAGGCAAATCTTGTTTCAGCAATAGAAAGTAACTTCAAACGGCTGAACTGATTGAACATTGAAAGCCGCATGCCATGATTCATTATGAAATTCTTTATCAGAGCAGCCTCAGTTTTAACATCATGCATAAATTCAAGTTCCCTCCAAACAACCATTTCTTCATCAGAAGGGTTGTCTCGTATTTTAGGTTCACATATACTTTTCAAAGCAAGATTGAGGGTATGCACAACACATGGTGTCCAAAATATGTTGTCATACTCAGATTCTATTATGAGACCAGCACCTTTGCAATTTGCAGCATTGTCTGTAATGATTTGCACTACATTTTGTCGACCTACTTCTTCAATTATACCCTTCAACTTTTCAGCAATGTATTCTTTTGATTTGTACTCACCTTCACAATTATCAGCCCTCAAGAACATAGGTGCCTTGTCAGAAACAACAACAAAATTGATGATTGGTCGCCTCTGAGGATCTGACCAACCATCAGAGCAGATTGTGACTCCCTTCTCAGCCCATGTGCTCTTTGTGCTGTCCAACAAAGTCTCTAGGTGCCTCCTTTCTTGCTTCAGAAGTCCCTCCCTAGCTCTGTTGTAACCAGGAATCAAATAACCTTGCATGTTGCGGCTGCAAGCAAAGGCAAAGGCTTCTCGAAGGTATGGATTTCTCAGAAAATTGAAAGATACCCCTCCAGAATAAATTGCTCTACAAATTAAAGCATCCAAGTGCTTACGGTCTTCTAATGCCCAAGCTTTTTCCAATGCAGAAACAGACCCCCTCTTGTTCCTCTTGTTGGTGTCAGCAGTATTGCTTGAGGAAGGAGCAGTAGGCAAAGAAACAGTTCTTGTCTTCGATCTTTCCACCAAATCCTTGCACCTTTCAACTTCCTTCCTCATGTCACTAAGCATTTCATATGTAACATTAGGACATTTACTTATTCCCAGTCTTCCCTTCTGCAGCAAATGAGCTTCAACTCTAGTGTAACTACTCAGTTTTTCCATTGTACAATACTTGCAGCGCCATAAAGTATTTCCTCCACCAGTTTTAGCCTTCTCCAGAATGGTGACATGATCCCAAAGTGGAGCCTTGATGTCTATTGTGTGTGTGGCTTCAGATCCTATGCTAGCACTAGCACTTGCACTTGCACCTGCACTAGCACTACTCATATTTGGGGATGCCATCTACTGCATACAAGCAATCAAGCAACAAGAAGTCACTAACTGCGCGTCTGCACTGCAGAAATATAATAGATCGAGAATGGGGACAGGAAGACGAAGTGGGGAGCAAAGAAATCAAGCAACAAGCGGCCACGAACTGAAGAAGAAGAGGAGATCGAGAACGGGGAAGAGGATTAGCTCACGGGAGTTCGCTGGAGCTTGGATCCGTATCGCAGGGGCGGAAGCTCGTCGTTGGCGGCCGGCGGGTGAGAAGCGACGGAGGCTCGTCGCTGGTGAGCCGACGCGGAGGCACGTCGCCAGTGGCCGGCGGCCGGCGAGCAAAGGCGGAGGCTCGTCACCAGGCGAGCAGGGGCAGAAGCTCGTTGTTGGCGGCCGGCGGGTGAGAAGGGACGGAGGCTCGTCGCCGGTGGCCGGCGGCCGGCGAGCGGAGGCTCGTCCCCAGGCGGAGATGCGGCGCGAGGAGGTTAGGGCGTCAGGGCGTCGGGGAGTGCGGTAGGTTGGGCGTCGGGGAGATAAGGAGCCTTCTTAGTGGGCTGGGCCGTATCCTCAGGCCCGATACGTATCGGCCCACGTATCCAATAATCGCGAAAATAATAATAATTCGGATACTCGGAGGATACGTATCCATCGCGTATCCGGTACGTATCCGTATCCGATACGTATCGGATACGCGATACGCTACTAAACTGACGTATCCGTGCAACAGAGGTTCCATCTGCGGCAGGAGGGATGCCAGCGGCGGGAGGTTGGCGACGTCGCCGGTGAAGGGGTGGAGAACGCGGATGGCGGTGTCGCGGTCGCGGTGCAGGAGGAGGAGGCCGTCGACCGAGTCGAGGACGACGTGGTCGCTCAGGAGCGGGAGGTGGGCGCGGGAGAAGGCGCCGGTGGAGAGGTTGAAGAAGCGCACGAAGCCGCCGAGGTCGGGGTGGCCGGGGGTAGAGGCCGTGGCCCTCCGGCAGCATCATCCATCGGCGCGGGTGGAAGCGCGGGTCGAGGACGCCGCGGCCGCGGGGGGCGGCGGTGCTGGCGCTCCAGTGGGCGCAGACGGCGCGGAGCCGCACGTAGTCCTGCAGGTCGCCGGCCAGCACCCGCCACCCGATCAGCTCCACCAGGTCCCGGTCCAGCGACGCCCAATCCGGGGACGCCTCGCCGGCGTCGTCGCTGCGCGCGAGGCGGCGGAGCTTGCTGCGCGGAGTCATGGGCGGGCGGCGTTCTGGGACCGAGATCGGCAGATCGATCCGGTCCACGAAATCTCTCGCTGCCCTTTGGTGGGTTTGGGATCGGAAACAATGATGTCAAAATTTATGGGGATCAGATGGATGGGAACTAGAGTTGACATCGCCGGACTCTCCAACGCGCCACACAAGCTTGTCAGGCAGCAGCCGCGCTTCAGCAGGACGGTGTGGCCGTGGCTTCGACGCGTCCTGCTGCCGGCACGACGGCAGCCACGCCTAGAGCACGACGGCGCCGTCCTCCGTCTCGGACGAGGCCGGCGGCGATTCCACGCGCTGGGGAGCATTTGCCGGACCAGGAACGTTCTCCGAATCCGGCCCAGATTGACCTAACGGCCTGGATCTCCAGCCGGACCGAATCCGGCCCAGACTGGCCTGCGAACCTTTTCACAACTCTCTAAGTTTCCGGCCTGTAACCAGGCAAAGTTTTACCAGATTTTTATATATTTTTATAATAAAATATTTTTTTATAACAATAATAAAATAATTTCTCTTCCATGATGCACGCACGCACCTTCTCGGTGGGTTCACCGTTCCCGTTTATATTGAGAAGGACGTGGGCAGAGGCGGGCCAAGTATGTATTAAAAGTATTTAGTTGAATACCTATTATTATTTTGGATAAATTTTTTTTGTATATGTAGTATATTTTCTAAAGTATATGAAGAGAAAACGAAATATGAGCAATATATCGGCACAATAGGCTTGAATCAGTGAAGGTGCCCACCACTCGCCCACCCCACCCCACCCACCTCGCCTGTGCCCACTGCCCAAATCTCCCTCACCCGCTCGGCCCATCCCACTTGCCCGGTCGACAACCATCACCCGCCCAGGCTCGCCGCTCGCAACCGGAACCCTAGGCTGCCGCCGGCACGCGGCACAGCCAGCTTGGGCAGTGGGAACGGCGGCCGGCAGCGAGCGCAGGCGCAGGAGGCGCAGCGGGTGGCCCCTTGGGAGCCGCGGTCTGTGGGCGCGCGGGCAACAGGCGGCGACAAGGGGCAAGGCGGCCGGCCGTGGAGCCCAGGCACCTGAGGCACAGTGCCGCGGGGGCCGGCGAGCCGCTGGCTAGGAGTGGCAACAGGGTCCAGGGGCCGGGGAGCAGCCTGGGGAGTAGGCGCAGGAGCTGACCCAGACCGGCTGAGTGTGGGGCAAGACTAACTGAGGTTAGTGAAAAATTTAAATTTGTCCATTTTTCCCTAAAAACTATCATTGTAATTTACAAAATTAATAAACAATTCACAACAACGCAGTATGATAATGAGCAAAGTACTTTGGAATTTTGATTGCTTGTAATGTGTAGGTTTGAACCATGAAAAGGAGGAAGAGTGGCTGCTGATTTTTTTTTTTTTTGGGCACTACTTCAAATTTTGAATACCCACCTCCTAAATTCTAGACCAACCCATGCACGTGGGATATTGTTTGGATCGCTTAGAACTAACGTTCGTGTTTAGAGATCCACCAGCTAATAGTCAAGTCAAGTGTTTAGTTTGAGTGATAATTATCTATTCTATCCTTTGTTTAATCGCATTAACTGATGGGCCAACACTGGGGCAAGGGGTAGAGATGTGTAATATTTGTTCAAATTAATAGGTATTTTGGTCTTTTAAACAATTAGATGGACAATTATACTCTATTCGGCTAGCTGGTGCTGATTTGCTGTGAGAGAATGGTAATGCTGGATGACTGGTGTCTGATGGCTGGTGTTGATTTGGTGTGAGAGAAAATCACTGCTGCTGGTTGCCAGCAGAACAGAGTATTATCTGGCTGGCTGAGTGGATATTAGCTGGTCCATTTGGATTCAACTAGAGCTAAAGTTTGCTAGTTAGTACTCCCTCCATCCAGTTTTGATAAATATATTATTAAAATTTAGAAATTTAAATTTGATTGATGTATTTATTTTCCCCAACGCAATAACCTGTTTTGCTTCCTCTTCGCAATTTGATTGGTCCATCGGCTTTCAATGTTGGTTGTGGTGCCTGAAATGAGGAGTCGCCCTCAAAAAAAAAATCGTAGAAATCAGTAGAGATAAGTTAACATGATAAGCACACTTGTGGTCTTGGTCATTGTGCCATATGGAAATATATCAATCAAAACTGGATGGAGGGAGTATTAGCTGAATAAATTTAAATGCAAAACAGATGGGTCCTTTTGGTACAGCTTCACGGAGAGCTTCTAGTGAAATTGTGCTAAATGTTTTTTTTTGGGACCAGTTTAGCCGTGCAACCATATATAAAGCTCATTTCAGCTTTCAGCTTCCATCGGTGGGGTGAAGGCATAAAACATGACTTCGACCGGCTTCACCTCCAGTTTAGTGTTTCGCCAAATATTTTTTAAAAACAGCTTCAGCTTCACCAGCCCTTTTAAAAGAAGTTGAAGCTATGCCAAACGTGGCCGCAGACTTCCTCACTCGCCCAAAAGGACATTCGCTGGTTGCAGTCACGCAGGTAGCCACGGGTTTTTGGAGCTAGCTAGAGGTCAAGGAAGCCAGACCGTTGTTGTGTGTGTGTTTTTTTAGAATTTTTTATTTTTTTAATACAATTTTTTACTGAAATTACGGAATAATACTCTGGAGCTGAGAAATTTCAAAACTAGGCTATTGTCGTCTGTCCGGCAGACAAAATTCAAATTTCGTCGCCCAGGAAGACGAAATACAAAGATTTCGTCCGTTCAGAGGACGGAATTAATTTTCGTCTTCCCATTAGACGAAAATGTATGGAATTTACGATTTAATTATAATTTAATAAATTTGGTCTACCCGATGGATGAAAATAGAGATTTCGTCATCCGACAAAATTTATTAAATTATAAATTCTATGCATTTTCGTCTAATGGGGGGACGAAAATTAATTTCGTCCGCTGAACGGACGAAAATTAATTTCGTTCGTCTTCCTGGGCGACGAAATTTGAATTTCGTCTGCAGAACAAACGACAATAGCCTAGTTTTGAAATTTCTCAGATCCAAAGTATAGCCTAGTTTTGAAATTTCTCAGATCCAAAGTATTATTTCGTAATTTTAGTAAAAAATTGTATTAAAAAAAATAAAAAACTCTGTTTTTTTAAAGAGACCGTGGTTTGCTTTTACTCTTTTATTAGTAGGTATGGTCGCATGGAGGCGGAGCCATTGTTTTTGGGTGAATGTTTTGCGCCGGTGCCGGCCCGGGCAGGTATTGTTGCTGCCGTCAGATGGTTTTTCGAGATCCGCGCATCTTGCCAGGCGCGGTGCCTCACGGCCAGCGGTGCCTCGCGTGCCAGAGGCACAAATCTACTGCCGGGCCCAGTTGTCAGATCATTCCTCTTCCTCAAACCGCCGCCTGTCTGCTACTCTGTTTCCTCGAGCACCATTCTTTCCTGCCTCTTCCCCTTCAATCTCTCTTCCCCTTCCCCAATCCATCACCCCCTGCCACTACCACCATGGATGCTGTATGCGCGCCCCATTGTGTGCAGCGATTTGAGGAACCCGTTTTCCCCGCTTGGTCCGCAACCTCAAGAATGCCCCGGAATCCTGGGCGCAAATCCGGGTGGTATGAGCATTAGTGAGCAGAATGCCTTTTGAGTTGTATTGGTACTCTTCGCCATCGGGGTATATGTTGCCTCGATCCGGGTTTCTCTACCCATTCCATTTGCCTTTTTCTGGGGTTCTCTACCCATTCCATTTGCCTTTTTCTGGATCTTTTGAAGTTGTTGTTGTAGATTCAGAACCAGCAAGGAAATTTGTTTCAATGGAGTAAGCCACCGCTCTCCAGATGGTTTCCCTTCATGATCGATTCATTCTTCTGAATCTTCAACTATCAGATGGGGAACCAAATTGGTTAGTGTTTTATTTCTGTTCCATTTTCAAATCTAATAATTCCAGCATTTTCCCCTCCTGTCAAAAGTGCTTTTTACCCTAGGTTGTTCTTACTTTTTTTTTTTGTTGTTCAGTGAGTGGTTGACCTGAATGTAAATTCAGTCAGTGGTAGCAAGGAACAAGGTGAGTCCTCCAATGTATATTCAGGAGTTCCAAGCATGGATTATGGTGCAGAAAGTTAGCTGGGTGAGCAGAACAGTTCAAGCATCGGCAAAGTTCATCAAGCTCCATCTTCATCCATTTGGCAAACATTTTTTTCTAATTAGACAATCATTTGAACAATGCTTATCTTTTTTGTTTGGTTAATGTGCAATATGTATTCTCTGTTGGCAAGCGTGGAAAATGATGGTGATATCTCCATCGGAGGTTCAGTTGGCGAAGGGATTGGGAACCAGGATGGAGCAGGGCATCATGTTTTACAAACTGTAGATGAAGGGAATCTTTGCACCAACCTGACAATGATCAATACAGATAATGCATCTCAACCATGGCCAAAGTGGTATTGACTTACTAATGTTTTTTTTTGTGAAAAACCATTGAATTCATATCAGCATTGATTAACTGAACTGCATTTGATCCTGTTAATGGATAGACCAACAAGGATAACATTACAAATTCGATGTAGCTAGGCTGTAATGTTTCCAAGAAAAAAATTATTTTCAATGCAGTTGTCTGATCCTTAGCCAATCAGATAGCCTTCGCGGAATGCTTGGAATGGCATATATTGAATTGCACATGATGTTATCAGTTAGACAGTGAGCTCCTTATGTATACATGAACCATCTGAATCCTATTTTATTTGTGTGTGTAGCGATGTGATACTAACCCAGCAGAGTTTTTTCTATCATTGCCCATATTTTTATTGTAGTAAGAGGTTGAGGCACCTCAAGGGTGCACCCCAAGTTAGATGGGTGCCGTCTAGAGGGCGCTGTGCAATGCTTATAATAAAAATGGTGAATATATATATTTGAGCTACCACCAGGGATGACTTTTAACAGCTTCAATGAAGCCCATGAGTATATACTCTTGGGAGGATGGATTTAGTGCCAAGGAGATAAATATGGGAAATTAATGCATGAATTCCAATTCCAATGCCAGTGCCACGTAAGAGCTTGCTTATCTTGTTTTTATGAATTGTAGTGCATGTTTGTATTCTTAATCTGCAAGAAAATTAATCAAACTAGTTTTTTTACCATGTTCTTTGTTTCAGGGTTCTGACAATTGAGAAGGTGACCAAAAAGAAGAAGAAAAAATTTACAAGTGTTGAGCCAATTGCAGCCTTGATGATCAGATCATAAAGATGTCGGAATGTATAGCCAATATTGTTGGTATTACTGTCTTATTGACACAATGGTGTAGACATTGTATCTGCTAGAGTTCTTGATATGTAGACGACCTTAAGCAAGCAGATGGTGTTTTTGTCATTCAAGGTCCTACGAACATTGCATATGTAGGTCCTAGGGGCCATTAACATGGTTCGCCGCTAGTTTGATGATTTAGCTAATTCCGGATGGATGGAGAACTTAATCTTTCTTGTTGCTGTCACAACTGTAGCTGATGTTGTACCAATTAATGTGCTTCTATCACATTTCATTTGATGTGTTACCAACCAGGACGCTGGCCGTGCAAATTTGGTTGGTTATATTTAACTGAGATGGTGCTACCTATTGGGTTTGTATTGTTACATTTGAGTGAGATAGTGCCACATACATAATCGTGTCATATTGTATCGAAGCTGCCAGGTCGCATGGTTTATAGATTTGGCAATTGATTCTTTAACAAAGTTGGTATCAAACCGCTGCCTTGTTTTGGCGAGACATGACAATAGAGGTTCAATGTTTAAAAATAGACATGACCAAATTAAGATGGTGCTCACATCAGAAGGATATAACAATGTTACTGACAATCCACCAAAAGCACAAATCCATTAAGAGTTCAGGTATGGTGTGCTACTATGCCAGGCAATCAGCAAAACGTGTTAATTAGCTTTGGCAACATGAAACTACTCTCTTCAGCTATTCAAGAGGTCAATCAGCAAGTCTGGTATGTTGCCCACATTCCCAGCCATGCTGAGAAGTTGGTAGAGTTAGCTCTGCACCATTCAGTCCATTGCTATGACCTTCTTCAATATCAAATGTTTTTGGCTGGCCTCTGAACAAAGAACTCCTGAACATCTGACTGGTTTTGTTGTGGAGCTAGAGAACACTAAACCATACATACATCTGACTGGTTTTGGGTGGTGGGAGCCTTCATTCTCCTACCCTCGAGTAACACACTGATTCATCATCTCTTGGCTGCACAAATATAATGGCAGTCATGTTGTAATCAAAGGAAGCAAAGAATAATAAAAGCAGACTAATGCCGAAAAAGAACACGTGAACTAAAGCACAAGAAGGAACAACTAAAGTTGAAAGGATACCATTGTCATAAGAAGCAGCTCGGAGCAATGTTCTAAGTCGAGTTCATAGTTGCACTTTTTTTTTCAATTATCTTTTGCAGGTCATCTTGTTCCTATTTCAACATATCTGCCTACTCAATGTAACTTTCTTGGCGAGGGTATGAAGAATGCGAACAAAGAACCAATGTTTTCAGTGTTGGTGTTGTGCATGAAGATCTCTTTGGCACGATTTCAGAAAACAACATGATACAGCCAATCACCACTTACATGGAATCAGGCAATGTTCTAACTTAGATTTTTATTTTTTGCCTTACAATCAAGTTGCATGACACATCATACAAACCAACATCTACGACATACGATGAATTTATCTTTTTTTTTCTTCACAGAAACAACTCTCGAACTTGCGGTTGCGAATTCCAACAACTTTGATTATGGGAGTGCTGATTATTCTAGAAATGGACTTATTGCTTTGAGTATATCCCTCCCAATGCATTTCAATGCATTAATGATACGATTCGATGAAAATATTTATTCAACATGTTTTTATCTGCCGATCACCTATTCATGCATTTTACCCCATCTTTATTTCTTGCAGTGGTTTTGTCTATCCTTTTGCACAGAAATAACTTCCCAACCTTCAATGTGTGGAATATTTAGGCATCGTCTTAGGTACTGGGCTATATATAATGGTCAGGTACATCTTCTATTCATGCGCAATTTGTGCTATATATAAAGATGAACAACTTATGTCAGGTGCATTATTTATCATGAACAGAAATTTTGTCAGTGTATACTAGAGCCACACAACAAGGACCTAAGCTGTTCTGTACCTATTTTCCTTTACTGCTCTATTCATTACCATGATACAAATACGTTGTGAATTTCACTAAGTAGGAAAAAAAGGGACAGCAAATGCATACCCCTTAGGCCACGGTTGAACTTCAATTTATGAACTGGTCAGGTTGGTAGAATCCTTCCCTTGCTGTTCAATTTGTAAGGCAAACGGCACTGATTCATCCTGGTTGCCAGACCCCTCTCCTGTTGAAAGTCTTGTGGAGTTTCTACCACTATCTCCTGCACTTATCAATGTACATCAACGCAGAGTAACAAAAGAAAACATGTGTTCAGTATCAATTATAATGGTGGAAGCCATGCAGCGATGAAAATGGTTGTCAGTTTCAATCAAGAAGTGCTTACGAAAAGGAGAAAGATGCAGCTTGCACAGGTGAGTTATGTTCTGCAGGGCAACTTGCTACATCCAGATGAACTCCTGAATCGTTGGAGGTCAGATCTTGTTCTACATGGCCAGTAACAGTTTTCCCTTCAAGTCATCAGCTGCATAGTTCAGCACCTTTGCTAACCCTCATTACTATATCCTGGAATGTCATTCCGACACCTGATTTGCTCGTGAACAAACCCAAAATGCAAACAAGAAAACACTGGTTAGAACAACACAGTGGATGCAACTGAGATGGTTCAAAACCGAGTTCTTCAAATGGACTAGGAATAGAGCTCATACCAATTTGATTCCCGATCTGGTGGCTGAAGTGTGATTAGAGAATGAATGGGTACCAGTTAAGAACAGCCGACTGTTCGAAACAAATCCCACAGCTGGTTCTGGAAGTTCAAGGACGGATTGTGGTTGTGTGACTGGGAAAACAACCAAAATCAAACTGAAGGGGAACTACAAACAAGATTTAGGCTACTACCTGTACCGTCGATTGAAATGGGATGGTCCGGCTCCTTCCCATTGCTCTGCTCCTCTCTTGCAGCTTCCTGCTCCTCTCTTGCAGCCATTAGAGTTGGTCAACAGTTCCGTGAAAACCGGATCTTCGAAGAGGGACTCCATTGTTGAGCTCGTGGGGAAGAACATGTTCTGGCCGAACCGATGCCTGTCCTCGAAGGAGAATCCGAGGAGGGAAGTGGGTCCCAACAACTTTAGCTCGCTCGGTGCCTGGCGCACTCTCGTTAAGACTTGCCTGGCGACGAGGTGGGCAGCCTGGTTCTGGTAGGACCAACTTCCGGGGGATCAGGGCGCACGAATTTTGAAGCTGCATCGGCAGTGCAGAGCTTGCCTGCCCGGGCCGGCATAGGTGGAAAAACCACACTCATTGTTTTTGCCGCGCCAGCTCTCGCGCCGACATTTCTCCTTCCCACTTTCGAGTTGCGACGCGGGAACTATTGTGGTGCCGGCACCGCGCCACCGCCTCGCAATCTGCCGCGCGCACATTCTCTCCCTTCGCAGCAGAGGCACGGGCCCAGACGACGGAGGTTTCGCGCCGTTCCCGAGCCCCGCGGCGGCGAACGCCCACGGCATCTCGCCGACGTCAGAACCCGTCGGCCCAACCCAACCGCCAACAGAGAAAACCGTCGTCCCGGACGCGCTTCCCTTCCATCGGTCTGGACCATCCATCCCAGCCACTCGCGAGCCTATAAAAACTTGCCCGACCACACGCCATCGCAGCTCACCAAGCCAAGCTCAGTAGCACCCACCACTCGCACGAAGAACACGCCCTAGGAAGAGAAGAGAGGGCGGGATCGAAGATGAGCGTGGAGATTCTGGATGGGAGCACGGTCCGGAGCTTCGTGGAGGACGAGGGCGCCTTCAACTCCTCCGTCGACGGCCGCTTCGCCGCGCTGGACGCCGACCGCGACGGCCTGCTCACGTACGCGGAGATGGCCGGGGAGCTCATGAGCCTCCGGGTCCTCGAGAAGCACTTCGGCGTGGACGAGGCAGCGGTGCCGGCCGACGAGCTCGCCGCGCTCTACCGCGGCCTGTTTGCGCGGTTCGACAGGGACGGCAGCGGCAAGGTGGACCGCCACGAGTTCCGCGCGGAGATGAGGGAGGTGCTGCTCGCCGTGGCCAACGGGCTCGGCTTCCTCCCCGTGCAGATGGTCGTCGAGGAAGGCAGCTTCCTCAAGATCGCCGTCGACAGGGAGCTCGGCCAGATCGCCAAGGCTGCGTAAAGCTCGATCGCATGCATGGACCACTACTTGCTCGATTGGAGTAATATAGATTACTGAATTTTCAAGTGTCATAGTTGCAATTTCGTCATCGATTTACACGGTTACGACGAACTTATGTAGTATGCTTCCTGTCCTTTTTATTACCTGAAGGGATAAATAAAGACATCACACATGTAATTGCAAGAGTAATTTATTGAAAGAGAACTGCTCTGATTATTTCTATGGAATTGCAAGAGTAATTCATTGACCTGCCTCAGCGGTTTTACAAGCGAAAAACATTTCTCGTAGATTTTTCTTTCTTCTCTCTTTTTCACTAAATTGAGCTAGCAAATGTGATTCAAAAATTATAAAAATTGGTATAGTGGTAGAGGAGAGTAAAACTCACCCAATTTTGCAGATTTTTGAAGGTTAAACTCAAAGAAATTTAAAACTTCAAATTTTAAAGAAAAAAAGAATTCAAACTTTACTGAATTTTTAAGGCATCAAGATGAGCTCCAACTTTGACAAAATTTGAATTGTGTGACAAATATTACAGGTATATCAATAAAGATTTTTTTTGTGATAATAGGTTCTAGAGCAAAATTTGAAGTTCATTATGAAGGATCAAATTTGAGCCAATTTTATTGTTTTTATTTATTTTCACGTAATTTGAAACCTATTCAAGAATTTGCATATGTATAAATCAAATGCAAATGCTTGAGTGGATTTTAAATTCTATAAAGTAAATAAAAAAGGATCAACTTTTGCTCAAATTTGACCCTTCCGACCCTTCTGAAGAAACTTAAAATTTTGCTATAGAACCTATACACAAAAAAAACTCTAATGATGCACCTCTAATATGTATGAAACAGTTCAAATCTTGTCAAAGATGGAGCTCATCTTGATGCTTTGAAAATTTAGTAAACTTTAAATTCTTTCTTTCTTCAAAATTTCAATTTTTTAGTTTTAACTTCAAAAAAGAAGTGAAATTGGGTTGTCAATACTCTTCTCTACCACTATACCATTTTTCATGATTTTTTATCCATGTTTTCTACCTCAATTGAGTGAAAAAAAAAGATAAGAAAAAAGTTTTTAATTTCTTTTTTTGTAAAAGCCGCTTATGAAACCGCCGAGGGAGGTAAAACAAACCGTTTTGATAGTTGGGGAGACTAGATACCCGATTTTGTAGTTGAGAGACGAAAACCAGACTTTTGCGATAGTTGAGTGAGGGAAACTAGATGTTTTAGTTTGTTTAAACCCATGGGTATCTCGGTCTTTTATCGATTTTTTTTTTGCAACATGGTCTTAGACCAATCTTAATGGAAGTTTCATGGAGAATTTCATGGCATTAAATTCTATGGCATATCATCAATTTTGCTAACAAGGTAAAAATAGAGAATGAGGGAATTTCATGGGATGCGAGAGAAGTTTTAGCACCATGAAACTCATAAGGCACAATTTTTTAGCTTTCAGATCTGATAACTGTGTCATGAAACTGTGCACTAGGACTAGCCTTAGCAGCTAGCTGGATAGTTATTATCTAGAAACTAGCAAAATGGGCATTAACTGACCCGTTACATCAACTAGAGCTAGAATTAGCTAGTTAGCTGGATGAATTTAAACAGGGTCATACTCGCTCGTAGCGTGCAAAACAGGTTCAGACTTGGCCAAAAAGGCATTCACTTGTCGCAGTCGCAGACATGCAGCCGCAGGTTTTCAGAACCAGATTACCAGAGGTCAAAGGAAGTAGGCATGGCCGCATGGAGGCGGAGCCATTGTTTTTTGCCGCGCCAGCTCTCGCGCCGACACATCTCCTTCCCACTTGCGAAGTGGGAACAATTGTTGGCACCGCCTCGGCATCTGCCGCGCACATTCTCCTTTCGCAGCAGAGGCACGGGCACGGGTCCCGACGACGGCAACTTCGCGTCGTTCCCAAAAGCCCCCGCGGCGGCGAACGCCCACGGCATCTTGCCGACGTCAGAACCCGTCGGCCCAGCCCAACCGCCAACAGAAAACCGTCGTCCAGGACGCGCTTCCCTTCCATCGGACTGGACCATACCATCCATGGCGCGTACTCGCAAGCCTATAAGAACTTGCCCGACCACACGCCATCGCAGCTCACCAAGCCAGACCAAACCAACCTCAGTAGTCAGTAGCTCCGCACTCGCACGAAGAACACGTCCTAGGAAGAGAACAGAGAGAGGGGGGGATCGAAGATGAGCGTGGAGATCCTTGACGGGAGCACGGTCCGGAGCTTCGTGGAGGACGAGGGCGCCTTCAACTCCTCCGTCGACGGCCGCTTCGCCGCGCTGGACGCCGACCGCGACGGCCTGCTCACGTACGCGGAGATGGCCGGGGAGCTCATGAGCCTCCGGGTCCTTGAGAAGCACTTCGGCGTGGACGAGGCGGCGGTGCCGGCCGACGAGCTCGCCGCGCTCTACCGCGGCCTGTTCGCGCGGTTCGACAGGGACGGCAGCGGCAAGGTGGACCCCCACGAGTTCCGCGCGGAGATGAGGGAGGTGCTGCTCGCCGTGGCCAACGGGCTCGGCTTCCTCCCCGTGCAGATGGTCGTCGAGGAGGGGAGCTTCCTCAAGATCGCCGTCGACAGGGAGCTCGGCCAGATCGCCAAGGCTGCGTAAAGCTCGATCACATGCTCGCTTGGAGTAGTATCGATTACTGAATTTTCAAGTGTCATAGTTGCAATTTTGGCATCGATTTACAGTGTTACGACGAACTTATGTAGTATGCTTCTTGTCCTTTTCATTACCTGAAGGGATAAATAAAGACACCACACATGTAATTGCAAGAGTAACTTATTGAAAGAGAACTGCTCTGATTATTTCTATGGATCACTCATTCAATGTTCTGTGGATTTGTTGTTGTCTGATTGATGAGAGGAATAAAAGGATTACATTGTTTACTGTAATTGAACGACTACTTGATTACTCCCTCTATTTTTATTTACGTGTTCTATTAGATTTGTCCTAAGTCAAACTTAAAAATTTTTTGACCAAATTTATAAGAAGAAATAATAACATTCGCAATTACAAATTATTTCATTAAATTCACCATGAAGTATATGTCGATAATACATATATTGAATATTATAGTTGTTGCTATATTTTTTATAGAACTGACAAGAGAACAACAGACCTTTTCCGTGCCTAAACATGATTATTTCGCGAATTTACAGCTTTCGCCTCCAACACCAATTTGTCTCGATGAATTCGTGCAGGGGCTCGCTCTTGAAGATTTGCAGCGGCAGGAGAACCTTGTTGACCTCGTACACCGCCACCACAGCTGTCCCGTACACGGTGCTGCCGATCTTCGCGTTGGACCACGCCGACCTCACCCGGACGGTGCCGATGTCCTCGGTGAGGTTGAGCGTGTACCGAGATCCGGCGAAGGTGGCCACCGGGCTGCGCCACCTCAGGTTGCCGAGCTCGGCCAGGCAGTAGAACCTGGGGAGCGCGTGGTACAGGAGCAGCGACTTGAGCTGGGCCTTGGTGAGGCTGGCAATGGCAGGCGTGGTCTTCTTCTTCTTCTTCTTCAGCGCGGCGAACGCGGAGTCCCTGGGGACGAAGATGGTGATGCCCGCTTTGGTGTTGTCGGCCTGGCTCTGGAAGGTTTCGATGACGCTGGTCTTCTGCAGGTAGCTGTAGTCTTGATTTGGTAGGTGGCGTCTGACAATTAAGCAGACCTCAGCGTACGTCACAAAGGCACCTGAATCTGAAGAATACAGAAACCAGCCACGAAATTAAACACTCTGAACTTCCACCAAAATCGAGCAACAGTTGCTTCAGCTTGAAGCTTATACTCTGAAAAGCAAGCTGGACGTTAAAGAGGGTTTGGGACTCCTCGAGTCGAGAACTTTGGAACCAGATCCAAATGCAGCAAAAGCACTTATTGAAAAGAAAAATGCAGCAAAAGCCTGACGCTCCTCTTTGAGCATTACTTCAAGACTTCTGATCGCAGAGTGAGAGACAGCAGGCAGACGGCACCGCAGCAGGAAATGGAGGATGGTGGATTGGGAATGGGTTCATGGGAGTCAGCGGGAGTGTGCTATAAAAATTGTTGATGTCATGGTGCGCGCGGGGAGCACATGGTTAGCCTCGATGGCTCGAACTCACGCCCACCTTGGTCACATACCATGTGACCACTCTCCTCTCCCCGCCGGCTGGTTCTTTGACTGCCACCTCTAGTGGTCCATTCTGACTCCAGTGCCGTGGACTTCCATTCTGCCCCTCCTTCCTCACGTCAGCTCCTGCCCGCTCACAATATTTATTAAAGTAATTACTCCCTCCGTCCCACTAAAGACAAGTCACTGTAGAATTCAAAATTTATTAAAAAAACAAGCCATCTTATTCTATTTAAAAAGTGCATGTGCATGCAAAAATCAATTAGTGTCAAATATGGGTAATAAATAGGGATAAACATAGTCATTTTATCTTGTTATTAATTTGTCATAGGATTTTTAGAATGACTTATTTTAAAAAAAAACAGAGGGAGTAGTTGAGTAAAGCATAATAAATATCACTTTCTGGATGGTAGGGAGATTTGAATGGATGCTGCTTGCTTGGTTGGATGTCAAGACGTGGGCGTAACAATATTTTTTATTAACATTTTAGTAAATTTAAAATAGCAATTAGTTAGGTTAGCTACTTTTTTAATCTTCAAATAAAGGAGTGCTAAAATTAAGTAAGGCACATATTTTAAAGCGAACACCACTGTGCCCCCGTCCGCGGCAACCGTCTGGAAAGCCGTTGGTGCGGACAGCCCAACCGGCGGCACCGACCCGAGCCACACGTTTTCTCCACAGGCCCAACATGCCACTAGGAAAGAAACACGGCAGCATGGGCCCAAGGAAATAAAAGACTTGGCGTCATTTCCAAGCAACCGCCCACAGCATCCAACCGACGTCAAATCCCGCTGGCCCAACCCAACACCACCGCCGCGCCGCCCTCGCCGCGACCCGCCTCTGCCCCTGCCCGCCTATAAAAACGGCACCACCAATCGCCCCCCTGCACCTCATCGACCCAGCCAAAGCTGCCAGAGCAAACCTCGCCGACCCCAGCTCGAGCAAGAGCGTCGGCAGAGGAGCCGAAGATGAGCGTGGAGATCCTCGACGGGAGCACGGTCCGGAGCTTCGTGGAGGACGAGGGCGCCTTCAACTCCTCCGTCGACGGCCGCTTCGCCGCGCTGGACGCCGACCGCGACGGCCTGCTCACGTACGCGGAGATGGCCGGCGAGCTCATGAGCCTCCGGGTGCTGGAGAAGCACTTCGGCGTGGACGAGGCGGCGGCGCCGGCCGGCGAGCTCGCCGCGCTGTACCGCGGCCTGTTCGCGCGGTTCGACAGGGACGGCAGCGGCGAGGTGGACCGGGACGAGTTCCGGGCGGGGATGAGGGAGGTGATGCTCGCCGTGGCCAACGGGCTCGGCTTCCTCCCCGTGCAGATGGTCGTCGAGGAGGGGAGCTTCCTCAAGGTGGCCGTCGACAGGGAGCTCGGCCAGCTCGCCAGAGCCGCGTAAAGCTCTACTAATTGCCGACCACCATGGCTTATATATCACGGCAGCGGATTTTTCGCATTTATTTTTTTCCCTATTCGTAACTTCAGATGTTGTATTGAGCTACATCGTTGCTAATTATGCGTGTAATAGTTTTTTTTATCTGGTCTGAGGATGTAACAGTTGATAGTGAGATACGCATTATGTGCTACAATTTTTAATAAGAATATTTTTTTTAAAAAAGAAACTCGACAATGAGGGGAGATCGTAAGCTTTGTTCTAAGAAAAGATGCTGGAGTTTCAATGGAAACGGGAGGCCCGGGAGTTGTCCAATCTTTATTTGTTGAATTTTTATGATTATAAACTCTGAAGTTATTATATGCCATTGTAACATCTCAGTTTTCATCACGATTAAGGGAGAGTGTTGAAATTTATAATGCAAACTTCTAGAAGGTTCTATAAAAATAAGGATAAACCATGACATAATTTTGTTCACCATGACAAGGTTATAGAATGTTCCACAAGAATCATAAGAAGACATGAAGGTTGGATATTTTCTTGTCATGGTAAAATTTAGAATTTTCTAGAATTAGATATTTGTAGGGAACTTAGATATTTGTAGGGAACTTCCTAGAGTGTGACATGTGTCACTCATCCAAGGGGGTATGGGTGCCTATATAAGAAGGGTGCCACCCCTTGCCATGCCATACTACTCCACTCCATCCCACACACATCCAAGGGCATGGTAGAAGTGAGCATAGGTAGAGTGTGCTAGGTGTGTGTTCTTTTGTTGCTCAAATGAGGTAAGCGTATTTATAAGTGTTAGTCTTCCGATTAAGCTTAGTACTTAGTGTATAAGTTGTGATCCATCGAAGGTTGACTCTGCCACCCGGGATCACAAAAGGGTATGGGCTTCAATGAAGGTTGGCCATGCCACCCGGAAGCCAGCTTCATCTGTTGGTAGGCTCTGCCTCCCGGAAGCAAAAGGTGGCTCTGCCGTCAAAAGGACCCGGTACACTAAGTAACTAGAAGCTGACCGACTCTGAAGTGAGTTGGTGTAGATCCTCAACTTAGTAGGACCACCTCAATTTCCAACAGTCACTAAAATAAAACTTATGTTGCAATTAAACTAGTAACGTAAAATAATACTAACGTTATATGAGGTGTTACATAACTACTAGGTAAACTATTTTATACTCATGCCTTGCGTTAGTACATTCGTTCCCTCCAGTAACCAGCATACGCATGCTTGCACCCACGACAAAAATCATCTCGTTTCCATAAAAGCCTCTCAAGTCACCGTACCATGCCACAATTCCCAGACAATCATGACAGCGCCTACCTCCTTTGCCATAACTTCATCATTCCCTAGAAGCCACAGAGTACCCACACCATTGACCTTGAAAAGACCCGTCATGGCAGCACCCACCTCGCTAAAAATCGGGGTCGCCACGAACAGTGCCGGCCGAGATTTTTTCCGCCGAACCGCCTCACCCGCTCGCTCTCGCTCTCGCTCGCGCACGCGCGACACGCCGGCCCCACGACGGGACCGCGCACTGCCGCCGGCACCACGCCGTGCCGCCCACCCCCACGTCCCCACCTCACCCACGCCGCTGCAGCGCCCTCGCCGGCTTTGCCGCCTCGGCGCTCGCGCATTCAGTGCTACCACTATTCGCGTTGACGACGAGCTGCCACAGCCCACGCCATCGCCCGTCCCTACGCGACGCCGCTGCTGCTCTCCTCGCCTATAAAAGGAGCGAGGCCGTGACGAGCCCCGTCACCAGCCCAAGCACACCGAGCCGCTTCGCTCCGCTAGCTGAACCACTCCTCCCGAGCCCAGCTTACTCACGAAATGAAGCTCCAACAATTGATCCTCTTCCTCGAGCTGTTCCGCGCCAAGGTGAGATGGCAGGCAGCTTCCCCGACCATTAACTCCACAACACTAATAAAATCCCGAAACACCCACCAGGCCGTGAGCACTTAATCCGAAACATTCTACCAATCAATACTGTAAATTCAATATCTCCTTCATATAAACTCCTTTTCACGTAACTCTTTTTCCTTAACTCTCCTCAAATCATATACTATCTATTCCTCCTATTTTCATCTCTATTTGAGCTTATTTTATTGCTTGCTTGTGTTTGTTTGCCGGTTGTGCCATTTTCGCCCGTAGATCACGGAGTGACCGAAGAGGAGCCTGCCAAGGAGCCAAAAGACCAGTACCGTGAGCAAGAAGCCGCCGCCACCGCCGCGTACGAAAGCGAAGGCAAGTTTCATCGACCCCTACGTGAGCGGTTGCATCCATGTGAGGATGTTTAGCTGTAGTCTGGGTCTAGGATCAATTACATATACCAGTACTTGAGTGATTGAGTGTGCTCATGCATGCATCTGAGTAGTCATGCATATCCAGAGCTGAGAATAGGATACGAAGGGATCGGGCTGAGACCAGGGCAGCTGGGTATGCTGGAGCCGGCGCTACCGTGGTGGTAGACTGGCAGGTGAGTGCTACCGTGGTGGTAGGCTCGAGTTGACATGTTGAGGGATTTTTGATGCCCTGATGAACCATAAAGACCGAGTTGTTTTCACATCTCACCTAGCTTACTTTAGTACGACCACAGATTCCGGTATGGGCCGGACTTAGCCTAATCCCACTGGTTAGCCCGACGGTCGCAGGGATGGTTTACGGGTATAGACCACTGGGGTCAGGGCCTGAGGGTTTGTGCGGCCGGGCTGGGGCGTGACCACGGCTGGGTGTCGGCTATGTCGGTTGTCTGTTCGGGCAGCCGAGCGTGTGGGTACAGTGTACGACCTCTGCAGAGTGTATAATCCATTCGAATGGTCCGTATCCACGGTATGGACAGGCTACGGTGTGGTCCTGACAACTAGTGAGCTACCTACTGGGGGATGTGTCGGGAAGAGTTGCATGCCATTAGTTGCATTGCTAATGCATTGTGCTTAATGTGCGTCGTGCATGTCATTCCCCTCCCGTAGGGCGAGGTGGAGCTTGCTGAGTACTTTTGTACTCACCCCTGTTGATTTTTCTCCAGAGAATTCTGACTTTATGACAGAAGACTATGAGTAGATCGTGTCAGCACCCAAGCTTTTCAAGTGGAGCCGTGATGGATGAAGAGCTAGTCCTGCATGTTGTTATGCTAGTTGTTATCCTATGGTTGTTCTGTGTAACTTTGTGTTGTCACTTTACTCCTCATGTATATGTTAAATAAAGCTCTGTATGACTCTGGACTCCACTTGATGTAACATGTATTATGCCGGAGACCTTATTCGGTAATTAATATATGGTTTAGCCTTGATCTTCGGGTCGGGGCGCTTCAGCCATGAACCCGTAAGTCCCAATTTTCTGCAACTGCAGAAATGATCTTTTTCAGTTGAAAAAGTTTGGGATGAGATAATGGTGTTCACGGCGGCCTTAATTGTATAAGCTTTCAGGATTTCCTGCAATAGCTTGGGGAGCTCATTTTTTAGGGTCAAATTGCTAGTACAATTTTTGTATTGCCTTCCTGCTTCTATGTTTGAAGGTTACACTTGATCAGGAAAATGAAGTTCACAAGCACATTTCACATCGCGCAGGTCCATCGGCAAACGTCTGCCCTGAATGTGAACCGATGGTTGTTGGATAAGAACCCACAGCTTGGTAACCTTCAGGCTTCAGAGAGCCTTATAGTATATAGGTGCACTGCGTTGACTTCCTAGGTCGCGCGCGCGGGTCCATCGTCAACAGTCAACACACGACTCACAACCCGAAGAACCATCTCCATTTGGAAAGCTCTGAAGAGTCGCTGACGTTTTCATAGCAGAAAGTGCGTTCCATTTCCTGGATAGGGACAAGATGGTTCACTACTGAATATTCAGGGAACAGAACACAGACCCGGCCGGCCGGCCAGCCGGCGGCGGTGCAGCATGAAAAGTACCAGGGTCCAATCCCATTTTGATGGCTAAGTTCCAAATTGGATAAAACAAGAAGTAAGGTATGATTATCAAAAAAGTTTCTCCAAACTCAAACTCAAACTCATAAGCGTATTCTAACCTTTAAACATGTCAGAAAGACTACTGATAAAAATCATCAGTGTCGCCATGCAACCATGCTGCGTATTCCAGCATTAGCCGGCCGCCGGCCGCGGATATGGCCATGACCCATGAGGCCAAGACGCACGCTGCCCCCTTTGCAGGCTCAACGTACGCTTCCTGTTCGGCACTACAAGTATCACCCTTGCCTCTGAGCTGAACACTACTATACCAACATATATACACAGGCTGACAGGCACACAGCCCCGACGCTGCTGCAGCGCCATAGCGGCCGCAGCCGCGAACATCGCGTTGCCCGGCTGCCAGAGCAAATGCGGCGAGCTGGACATCCCCTACCCCTTCGGGATCAGCGCCGGCTGCTACCGGCCGGGCTTCAAGGTGACCTGCAACCGCAAGCCCGGAGTCGGCGTGGCACAAAAACTGACGCTGGGGGACGCCGCCGGACCGGCAGTGCTGGAGATATCCGTGCCCAACAGCACGGTGCGCATCCGCTCCGTCACCTGGTTCTTCGCAGCCGGCAACACGAGCATGAGACGGCTCGCCGTCGTCCCCAGCGCCGGCGCCGGCGAGCCGCACCAGTATGTGCTGAGCCCGAAGCGGAACTCCCTCGTCCACGTCGGCTGCGGCTTCCGCGCGTCCTCGTGGACCGCGCATGGAGCGCGCGCCTTCAGCAACTGCTCGTCCTCCTGCCACAAGGACGACCGGCGGGTCCCGGCGCAGCGGTGCAGCGGCACCGGCTGCTGCGAGGCGCGTCTCCCGAGCGGCGGCCTCAACGGCTCGTTCCGAACGCGGCTCGAGTGGGGAACCGCGGAGCGAAGGGTGGCTTCGCCATGGATCGCGACGGATTCCGCGAGCTTGTTCGCGGCGGAGAGAGTGTGGTGGCGCGATGGGACGAACTCGTACACGGTGAAGATGTCTCTGCTCGCCTTCGGCAAAGCGGGCGCCGTGGTGGTTCCGGCCGTGCTGGATTGGGCGTTCGACAAGTCGTCGACGTGCGCGGAAGCGGCGCCGAGGCCCGACATCGGCTGCCCCAGCAAGCACAGCGAATGCGTTGACTCCGATGGCGGCGCTCGGGGCTACGTCTGTAAGTGCGGCAATGGTTACCAGGGTAACCCATACGTGAGAGGTGGGTGTCAGGGGCACCGCAAACCGCTAATTTGCGGTTAACCGTGCGGAATGGATCCGTGCTGTCGATTCCCGACATGGCATATTTCCATATCTGGAATGGAGCCCCGCCGCGCGATTCCAAATTTGACATGCAGCAAACCAACGTCCACCTCCGAACAGGCCATGTATTTGTCTTTAAGTGGGCCGTTTTCATTCTCTTTCTTGCTTCCAGATTGAATTTTCCGTGGGCTATTTTCTGTGAGCCGTTTTCATTCTCTTTCTTGCTTCCAGATTTTCTTTTGAGAAGCTAAATATTTCGGGAACATGGGGATGAGGGTGTATTTTTGGGTGGGGGGTAAAAGTAAGTTTCGTTTCAATTTTATTAACACATATAAAAAGATCATTAAAAAAACTACGAAAAAAATACATGAATAAGATATATGATCCTTTCCAAATATTGTTTAGCATACCAAATATTTATACAGCTGACATTTAAAAAAATGAACTAAAAAATTTGCAGCTGACAAAAAAACTTTTTCCTTGACTGCCATGTAGATGAACGATTACTTTCTGCTTGTGCTGCTCAGCAAGAAATAAGAACAAATAAAATAAAATAAGTAAAAAAAATTGTGAATATAATAGAATTACAAAAACGTTTCTTACCTTTTACCCCTGGCTTTGTAATTCTGAACTTCAATTCCCTATTTTATTTTTATAAAAAAGGCTACATCAAAATTTTGGCTATGACAAAAATTCTATTTAAAAAAAGGTGGTCTCCACAAAATTTCTGAGTGATAAAAAGTGGTCTTACATGTTGTCTTGCAATGTCCTTTATTTCTGGCATGATCAATTCGTTCTCCTCATGAGTGCATAGATAATATGTTATAGATTCACGCAATGGCTTCGCATGCTCCTATTGATGAACGGGAGGTTAAAAAACTGAGCTAGAGAATGGTGCTGCTTTTTGATTAAAAAATAAGCATGGAGACATTTAACAATAACAACAACAAAAAAGTAACCTCTTTGAAGTGGAAATGTGTCTTGCCATCGTACGCTAGAAGAAGTTGTAGAACAAAAACCCCACTGTCATTGTTGACACGATATATAAAAAGTTACTAATATGTTATGTGGAGAGAAAAAATTCATAGCAACTCAAAAAAGGTTTTGCAGAAAAAATAGACTTGCGGTGGAGAATTACTCAACTGGTTGGTCTGGTTGGAGACACTTCCAAAAATAGTGGGCATGTCAAATATGTCAACCCTTGTAGATCTTGAATGAACTGCTTTGAAGACTTTTCTGAATTTGCAAATAACATTGAAGGCATCTGATTGTATTATTGCTATGTCCTTGAAAGGGCATATGACTTCGAATCTACCATCTCTGAAATTTGCTACAACAATATACCGGTAGCTGTATTTCCTTAGGGGCACAAACACCTGCAGTAACAAAAAAAAGTGAAAAGTTGTAGTTTTATTTTTCAGGTGTATAAAAAAATTGAAAACAAAATAATTAAAAACTTTATTTATTTTCACCAAATCTGCGTTGTCTAGTCTAAATCCAATTTTCTTCTCTGAAAGACTAACAACTATGTCAGCAGGTATCGATTCAATATCTTGAAGCATAACCTGTGAAAAAAATACATTGATTCATAATAAAATTTGCAGAAATTAAAAAGAGAAAAAGAAAAAGAGTTGTTACTGCAGTGTGTCAGCTTACTGCTAAGTCATTATGGATGATGAGCTTGCCGCACTCATCATCCTGTAAGAGTCCGCGAATATGTTTTGTGTACTGTGCTTCGATGATAGCAACACCCATGATGTTCATGACATGATGAGATACATAACCATATACTTGCATTGAAAGACCAAATGTCCGATGATCAACCCAATTGACAGAAACCATTTTGACAATCTTTGGGCTTTATATGGGTAATGAATAGAGAAAGAGAACAAAAAAAATGTATATTAGATGTATGTTAATCATAAAATGAATAGAAAACAGGGATAGCAGGGCACTTGGTGGGAGAGGGGGGGGGGGGATATTATGCATGTCTGCAGCTATATATATATACCTTCTTGCAGGGAAGGGAGGCGGTATGTTGCTCACAATATGTTGGTGTACAACTCTTTGAACAGGCATTGAAACAAAGACATGGCAGTACACAAGAGGATTCATAGGTATCATGCTTTCGGGTGGAGTCTGTTGTGAGTTTCTAAATGTTGCAATTGAGTCATCAACTTGTCTTATAGTTTCCTCATTCCAGATCTTGTCATCAAGATCAGAACACATACCATCAGTGTCTATATTTAAATTAGCAACAGGTGCTGAGAAGCTTGTGTCCGTAGTGCTGTGTTTCAGGTTGTTCAATTGGATATCTTCATTTGTGGGATGCTTGTGAACAAAATCTGTAGAGATGAGAATATCTGATTCTGATAGGTGGTGGTCATCTGATTTTTTGTTATCCATAGAATCAACCAAGACTTGGGTGTGCTGAGGTGTCACAAATTGAAGTTTCTTCTTGCGAGCTGCAAGCAAGTTGCTGATCTTTTCTAGATGCAAATCATTTAATGATGGAAATCTAGTTTTTTTCACACTTGTTTCATCTTCCTTGATACTACCACTACGAGACATTCTGAGCAATGATGCTGGTAATGGTCTTTTCTTCAATGGTGTGTTGTTTATTGAAGATGACCGACATGAAACATTGTCACCTTGAAGCTGCACTTTCTGTTCTACAGGAGGTAAATGTCCATCAACTGAACCATACTCCATGCCTAATTTTACTAATGAAAAGGTAAAATTGCTGAGGTTGGCTGACTCTTGTTGTGGTGCAAGATCCAACTGCTGAGTGCCAAAAATTAGTTTCTGCAGATCTGCCATAAAAGTGGTCTGACTAGAGCAAATATCAACATCATCCTCTAAATGTATTGGCTCCAATTCATCAATGAAATTCTCAAAAATTTCTGCAGCTTCAGTTTGAGCATCAATGATTTCAGGGACTTGAAACTCTAGTGGGGGGAGCATGTATTTTGAAGGCAAATGCTCATTGTGACATGCCATTTCATAATTGACTGCAGCATCAAGAGGTTCAGCGGGTGTAACTAACTTGGTTTTTCCATTGTCATGTGGATCATTACTCTGCAAAGCTATTGTAGATGTTGAATTTGACTAATCAAATGCCACTGCAAGTGCACTAATTGCTCTAGTTTCAATTGCTGATAAAGAAACAGGAACCTGGGTGGAACACTTGTCATTTGAAATGTTTGTCAATTTGCACATGGAGCTGTTGTTTGTGTCGCGGATAATTCTTGCAGCTTGGCTTATCTGTGAGAGCAACAATGGTTTCATTGAGTTGATGTAATGTTTTCATGATTCATTGTACATTAGGTGTAACTGTTTCCTTGCCTGTGAAAAATAACAAAAGCATAAATAAATAGCTAAAAAAATAGCATTATTGTACATTAGAGCACAATGAACAGAAAAGAAGGTGGTGTGTAAGGAACCGGGGAGGGGGGTTGTGAAGTACTGACCTTAGTGTAATAGTCCTCTGGAAGAATTGTTGACAACTTGTGTTCCATGTCACTGTTTGTATCGATGAAAATGCCATCTGAGATGGGATAGTGAGTGCAAAAACATGACCTCCTGATATCTCTCAGCTGCCAAAAATCTTTTGAGGAAAACATATGCTGAAATTTCTTTGAAAAAATAGTTGATATAAAGATGAAACATGCGCTGAAGACATCTGTGTAAGAAAATCATACAGGGATTCTTCCAAAATTTGTGCCATCATCATTCATTTTGTCAAGCTCAACATATGCCATAATGATTTCTGTTGACCAAATACTTAGACGAGGCATATAATTTGGAAGGCTTATCTCTGAGGTATCAAGAAGCTCAAGATATATTATCTGTGGAAGGAGACAAAAAAATCAGGGGGATTGTGAAGGAAACAATGAAAAACAAAAGAAATGGAAACACATATATAAGTTTTTGCAACATACTAGTATTGCGATTGTGCAGCCCCCTAATGAAGCAGTAGTGCACTGTTTATGAGCTTGATGGAATTTGGAAATAGATGACACAAGCTTGTTTGTGATGATAGTTGACCAATCATATGAAATAATCTTTTCTGGCTCATATATAGCTTCATAAAACTCAGGGCTTGCACAATCACTACTGGTTGGGCACAGAAGAGATGTTAGTGCAAAAAGAGCAATGATTTTCAGAAACTTATGACCAGCAAGATCAGGGGTGATTAATGCTTTCAGCTCATTGATAGTTGGATGGTTTCCCTGGCAATTTGTTTCCTGCTGAACAAGATTTTTTGCATCTTCACTGCAAATTTTGGGGAGAGGTTGGCCACCAATTGGGGTCCCAAGAACATGATGTATGTGTTGGCTTGATAGTGTAAAACTATGACCATTAGGAAAGAAAAATGTCCTTGTGGGGATATCAAAATGATTGACAAGCCAAAAGATGATTTGTTTCGGCAAACTATTGCATGCCAAGTCCAGTAGATGATGGAACCCAATGCTTTTGATAAGTTCCTTCTGTTTTGAATCCAGTGCAGCAGTAACTTCAAGAAACTTTGGTAATGATAACTTGGTTGTGAAAGATTGCTGTTAATAAATATAACAGAGGAAAAAGATTGAATAATATAAACCAATCATTTGATATGCAAAAAAAAGTGAATATAAAAAATATCATATGAGTGGGTTTTTGTACCAATTCATCTTCGACAATCCTCTTATCAACATTGGTATAGCAGTCAACTCATGCTGTTGCTGACTTCATTTTTTGGTTACCTTTATAACAATGAAAAGATATAAGGTAAAAAAACATGGAACATACATGGAAGATTCGAAAAAACAATTTATTAAAGTTGCAGCATACATAGAAGATCATAGGGAAAAAAAGGTGAGAATATTTGGTACTATTTGAATCACTAATGTTGTAGCATGAATGTATAAAAATTGTTTTGACAAGTGCAGTAAAAGAAATGTCAGATCACTCAATGATATTCCGTATGTCAAAAAAAAGACCAACATATAACTCAGTGATTGAAAATTAAGATAACTGTAACTACCTGCATGATATTGATGATGCAAAAAATGAATGTGCAAAAAAAAGTACCATACAGTTAAAAACTATAAAATTCCCTTGGAGTTACTAATAGAAAGGAAACTGTTAGATACAACAACATTTAGATGATAAACTAATTACGGCGACAAAACAAAAAAAAGGAGTGCTGTGAACCTCAATTTGGTTGAATTCACCAGATCCCCCACCCCGACCCCCCCCACCCAACCCCCCACCCACCACCCCGGCCACCCCCAAGCAAACTAGATTCGTTTAGGGTTTGTCATATTCGAAGCCTTGCATCAGTTCGTTCGACGATGGGTGTGAAAAAATTGTACTAAAAAGAATGAAAAGAAGGTGAAGAAAAGGGATTAGCCAGTAGCAAGAGTTTAGAGCACTTGCACGGCATATGGGGCGAGTCATGGAGTGCGGAGAGCTAGCCTGCTAGAAATTAGGCACACGGAGAGGGGGGGAGGTGCAGCAGGAGAGTTGACTTACCCATGAACGACGCGAATGATAGTAACCGCTGCCGGAGTTGCCGAAGATTCGACGCTATAGGGAGCAGCGCGGCCACCGCGCCCCATCGCCAGGAATGGTGAGGGAGACAGACCAGGAGGCGGTGCGAAATGGTGTTAGTCGGGGAAAGAGAAATGTGATCTGACCCAGGACGACCAACTTTATGTTAGAATTTTTTTGAGGGAAAAAAATTTATGACATAAAAAATATAAACATGTTTTTTGTCTAAAAAAATAGCCCTAATTAGTTGGGACGATTATGGCTTGTTGAAAATAATTTGGGACTAATCAAAGGCTCATCTTTTCTGGGAAGCAGCTTGAGGATGAGCACACACTTGGTTGTCCGCTACTATTATACAGAGGTAACCTGTATATAAAATCTTCAGATAATGCAGTTGCTTCTCAATTTTAATGCTACAACACGTTGGCGGACTTTGTGAGGTTTGCATTTTCCTGGGAGGTGGTGTGGGGGGGGGGGGGGGGGGGGGGCAAGCCCCCCTATTTGCTTTACGGTTAAAGAGACCAAAAAGTTATAACTGAAAATGAATCTAATGTACGTCCAAGTTTAACCTTTGCCTCCCATTGATTCCAGACAAGTAAGTTCACTTATGTGAAAAGACCCGCACTGGCAAGACCATCACCATGGAGGTTGAGTCTTCTGACACAATCGATAAAAAAGATGATTGCACACAAGTATGACTTGATTGAATCTAATAACTTGGGTCGGGTATGGCAAAAAAAAAGTTAACGAGATTAGCTGTAATCAGTTGGGACAATTATGACAGGTGAAAAAATACTATAAGAACAATATAAGAACAAAAAAAATATTAGGAAAAAAATTACTATAAGAATAATATAAGAAAAAATGTTGACGAAAACATGTACTGTTCATTAAAATTGATTGGGAAAATTTTAAATAAAAATATTGTAGAGTTGAAAACTATGTTCAATAAAATTGATTGGGAAAATTTTAAATAAAAATATTGTAGAGTTGAAAACTATTCGTTGGGCAAAAAAAAAAGATTAGCGTGAAAAAAGTTTAAAGAAACAAAAAAATTAGTAAAAAATTATTGCACTAAAATATTTAATGGAAAAGAAAAATAATTTGCACTAGAAAATATGTAAAAATTTTGCACTAGAAAATTTTAGCAAGGAAAAACTTTTGAAGTAAACATTTTGCAAGAAGCATGAATTGTCAACAAAAAAGTATGCACCCTAACTCGTTGGGCCAAGTATGGCAGTATGACGTGATTAACCCTAATCAGTTGGGCCGAGTATGACATGTTAACGAGGTGGGGCCTAATCAGTTGGGGAGATTATGGCTAGTGTAAAAATGATTGGCCCTAATCAGTTGGGTCGTAGTATGGTAGGATGACGTGACTGACACTAACCAGTTAGGATGACAATGACAGTATGACGTGATTGACCCTAACCAGTTAGGACGAGAATAGAAGTACTACGTGACTGACACTAACCAGTTAGGACGAGAATGACAGTACTATGTGACTGACCCTAGCCAGTATAGCATGTCATCATTAGTATATAGTTAAAACCCATTATACAAAAAGTATATGGTCATGGAGTAGATTCCTAAAAAATCTAGCGCACCCTAACTCGTTGGGCCGAGTATGACAATATGATGTGACTGACCCTAACTAGTTAGGACGAGAATGGCAGTATTACGTGACTGACCCTAACCAATTAGGACGAGAATGGCAGTACTACGTGATTGACCCTAATCAATATAGCATGTCACTGTTAGTATATAGTAAAAACCCATTATACAAAAAGTATATGGTCATTGAGTCGAATCCTAAAAAATCCAGAGCACCCTAACTCGTTGGTCAGAGTATGACAGTATGACGTGACTGACCGTAATCAGTTAGGACGAGAATGGCAGTACTACGTGACTGACCCTAATCAGTATGGTAGGTCATCCTTAGTATATAGTAAAAACCCATTATACAAAAGTATATGGTCATGGAGTCGAACCCTAAAAAATTCCAGAGCACCCTAAATCGTTGGGCCGAGTACGACAGTATGACGTGACTGATACTAATCAGTTAGGACGAGTATGACAAGAAGTTAAACGAGATTGACTCTACCAGTTGGGACGATTGTGTCTTGTTCAAAAAGATTGGCCCTAATCAATTAGGACGAGAATGACAGTATGACGTGATTGACTGTAATCAGTATGGCAGGTCAGCCTTAGTATATAGTAAAAAACCATTATACAAAAGTATATGGTCTTGGTGAAGAACGAAGGAAGACAAAACAAAAAAATATTGACAAAAATATTGTACTGTTGGATAAAATTAATTGGGCAAAAAATTTAATGATAAGAAAAAATAATTTAATGTAAACTTTTTTATAACAAAAAAAGGTGATGACAAAACCTTTGGGTATAAAATATAATTAAGAGAAAATATTAAGACAAAACTTTTCAAGGAAACATTTTGATAACATGAAAAGAATCTGTAAAAGATATTTTTCTAAAAAAATAAGTAGAAAAAATATTAGTTGAAAAAAAAACAAGATGAGAAACAAATAAAAAGGGTGGGCAAAAAAGATATATAAAAAATTTGCTCTAGAAAATTATAACGAGGAAATTTTTTAAATTAAACTTTTTTCAAGATGCATATTGTCAACAAAAAAAGAGCAGTACAAAAAAGTTGAGGAAAAAAATTTATACTAGAAACTTTTAATCAGGAAAAATTTTTGAAAGTAAACATTTTTTGAACAAGTATATATTCTCAACAAAAAACATTTCGTACGAGAAAAAAGAGATGATGACAAATCTTTTGAGGTAAAAAATATAATTAATGTAAATTTTTTGATTTTGCAGGAAAAATTAGGGAATGAAAATTTTTCAAAGAATATTTTTTTAAAACTAATTAGATAAATAGAAAATTTGGATAGAAAAATTTTCAAGAGGTAAGATGAAAAAATATTGTATAAGGAAACTTTTTAAAGTAAACTTTAAAGAAGCACTATTGTCAACAAAAAAAGAGCAGGACAAAAAAGTTGAGGACAAAATTTTATAATATAAAATTTTAAAATGATTTTTTTTTGAAAGTAAACATTTTTTGAACAAGCATATATTATCAACAAAAACATTTCGTACAGGGGAAAAAGAGATGATTAGAAAACTTTTGAGGTAAAAAAATTTAATTAAACTAATTTTTTTGATTTGATGATTTTTGCAGAAAAAATTAGAGAGAGAAAATTATCAAAAAATAATTTTATTAAAAATATAAGATACGTAGAAAATTTGGAAAAGAAAAAATTTTCAAGAGGTAAGATGCAAAATATTGTATACTTTTTTGTGGAAAAGAATGATAAAAATAGAACGGAAAAAAACTTTTGAAAAAAAGTTTGTCCGTAAAAATTAATGAATGGAGAAAACTTGGACAGTTAGATGGTCCCAAATTGCTGTATATAAAAAAGGCCGAGCAGACTTGTCTCACAAATGGGCTTGTCAATAAGAAAATGTGTAAGGCCCATGATTTCTTTCTGTCATGGGAGGCGGAAAAAACAAACACCCAAAACCTAAGAAAACTCCATCGATCCAGTCCATTCCGCCTCGCCTGCCGCGCCGCCTCCCCGAACCGTCGTGCGATCGCCGGCGGCAGTCTCGTGCGCTTCCTTTGCGGCGGCTAATCGTCGCAGCAAAAAAGAATCCTACGTCACCTCAGCTGCCCGGTTTCTCCTTGCGGCCACAAGGAAAATATGATCGCCCCTACTATTTTCCCTCGATACACAAGGAGAGAGCCCCAGGTACGTCTTCGAGATGTCGGGATAAAAGATTTGACAGAGAAATGAATCTTAGTTAACACAAAGGCATAGAATTATGTTCTTGTGATAAAAGCATGATTTCGTTTGTGACATATGTCCGGGGATCTAGTCTATTCACAACATCTGACGCCACCAAGACACATAGCACATCAAAAGTATCCATTAAAAAGGAACAGTAGAACTGCCGGATTGCTGTTCACCTTACAGGCCTTACAGACATCCTTAATTCTGTAGCATTGCTGTTCTCATACGGTAGTTTTTTTCCTTTGTTTACTTGTTCTTCTGACCTGTGGAAAACAAAATCATAAACTGATAAAAAATGCATGTGTTTACTAAGGAAAAAAAGGTAAAACTGAACTGTAAGTGAAATTTTCATATGCAGGAAAAGTGTTTGTGAAAAACATGGATGAAGCTAATACGATATCAACGCTACCCCCCCGGCAATATATGGATGCTGAATATGTTTCTCGAAAATTTGTATAGGTTTGTTTCTCTATGAGCAGGAAATAAACACGAAGAAACACACAAATTACAGCACACTAGATATAAGTAATGTTCTTCTTTCAGGTTTTTGCTAATCGGGTTTATGATCGTCGCGAGAAGGAAAGAAATGAAGCTTTGGCACAAGTCGAAGCTATGCTGCTCGAGGATGGAAGACCTACAGAAAGAGTTGTTCAAGAAGTGCAACGTGCAGTTGACCGTGGATTTGATCTGAACTCAAAACATTTTAATTTGAATGAGGTTTGCAAATGAAGTTATGTGCAAATTAAATCACTGTCAAATAAAAAAAAGTGTTTCAGTGCATTTTTTTCTGCAGGTAATACAAGCAGTGGAGGCTGAGGGCTTTGAGCAAGGAGAAGGTGAACGACAAGGCCACGTGATGAATGTGCAAGTAGTTGATGATTTGCCAGATGATGGTGGAATACATGCAGTAAGCACAGAATCGTGGTGCAATGACATTGCTGAAGATGTACTTATAGAAGAAGATGATGATGCAACAGAAGAAGCAGATATGGACAATATGTTTGATGAAACTAACTACCCAACCTGACTGAAATAGAAAACACAAAAGAACCAGAAATTGGCATGCGTTTTGCTAGTAAAGATGAGGCATATCATTTCTTTAAAGTGTATGCTAGGAAGATTGGTTTTGCAATCAGGAAAGACAGCACATACAAGTCAAGAGTGACTGGATTGTTACAGAGATAGGTGTTTGTGTGCAACAGACAGGGCAGAGGTGTGCTGAATGATGACCCAGGAAGAAAGCGAAGGAGCAACATTGTCATGCGCACAGAATGCAAAGTCTCAATGCGTGTGAAACTAGATTCAAACCAGTGGAAGATTATTGGTGTCAACTTGGAGCACAACCATGAACTAGCCCCATCAAAATGGCTTGTTCGTTTCATGAAATGCCACAAAAGCATGACACCAGCTGAGAAGAAGTTTATCGAAATATTGCAGAACAGCAGGGTGCCTCCAAGAAAAGTAATGTCCATATTCAGAATGCTGAGGACCCATCTTCGAGCTGTGGGTTTCGATGCAAGAGATGTCACAAATTTGAAAAGCCAAGAAAATAAGAAGCATAGGAACAAGGATGTTGATGAGTTGTTCAAAGATAGGCAGAAGAGAATACTAGGATTTTACTACAGCTTGCAGACAGATGATCATTTGACACCACGTTTAGCACTAACGTCTATGACATGCCATTTGCACCAACGATGGCAACGATGGCAAGACAATTCTATTTGGATGTGGTCTTCTGAAAGATCAGACAGCTGAGAGTTTTGAGTGGTTGTTTGACACATTCTTGGCTGCTAATGATGGCAAAATACCAAAGACAATAATAACAGACCAGGACCAGGCAATTGCAATTGCACTAAATTCTAAATTTCCATATTCAGTACGAAGGTTCTGCTACTGGTATATCATTAAGGTAATGAAGCAGAAACAGTATGCATACTTTAAGGCTCGTAAAGGTTTGTACAGAGAAATCAAACGAGCTGTGAAGGACTCATTCACACCAAGTGAGTTTGAGCAAAGGTGGCATGAAGTTCTAACAAAATACAATGCTACAGACAACAACAGATTAAATTACTTGTATAACATAAGGATGTACTGGGTGCCAGCATACTTTATGGACTGTTTTTACCCTTTTTCAAGTACTACTGGACGAAGTGAGAGCACAAATGCAATGTTCAAAGGATATGTCGCCCATAAGGACACAATTGTAAATTTTTTTGCTGCTTATGAAAGCATACAGGAGAAGAGTTTGTCATCATTGGACAGGTGCAGATTTGATTCTGAGTTGAAAAAACCCAACCAATGGTCATACAATTGTTTGGAGGAGGATGCTTCGAAGATATATACAAACGCAATTTTCAGGAAAATTCAGAAGGAATTCAGGAACAACACAGCGTATGGGGTTGCAGAAATAATTAATGGAAGGTTATATGAGGTGAAAAGGAAAACTGAGTACAAGGATCCTGAATTTCATAAAGATTTGTTCACTGTGGAGGTCGCAGATGACAAGAAAGAGTTCAGTTGCACTTGCAGGAAACTAAATAGGGATGGCATTCATTGTTGTCATGTTATTAAGATTGCTGAAAGGTTAGACCTTTTGGTATTACCAGAAAGCTTTGTTAAGTATAGGTGGACAAAAAGAGCAGACCAAGATGTTTCGTTAGCTACAGGTCAAGACCTAGTAGTTGGCGGAAGCAAAGCAAGTGAATCAATTCAATACTGCATAATGATGGCGGACATTGCAAACTATTGTTCAAGCATTGCTGGTGACAAGAAGGCAGTTACTTTATTTGCTGCAGAGTTTGAAAAATTAAAGGCAAAAATTACAGAAGAAAGGAAAAAGAATGCTGAAGGCAATGCTCAAACCAACACAGAGAACACGATAGGAGGCCAAGGGAGCCCTGCTGGAAGCAACCAAGAGAACGAACTAGCACGTGAAACCCCAATCTACAAAGACCCCCCACGTGTGATTAAGAAGAAGTCGAACACAAAGAGAAAAATTTCAATTGGAGAGAAGGTGGAAAACCAGATGAGGACACAGGAAGCAAAGAAAAATAAAGTGAAAAAGGCACCTACAGTGAAGAGGTGCAGTGAGTGTAAAAGCACAACGCATGACAAAAAGTCATGCCTAGAAATTGGAAAGATGCTACAGCTACCACATGTGATTTTATTGTGCAAAAAATTGATTATACAATTATATGTTTTGGTTGACCATATATTATTTTGGTCAGTCGAGGCAAAACATATATTAATATGCTTTTTTGAAAATATGTAGACTCAAATGAAAGGAGGCGTCCAGTAGGGTAATGCAGAGACTACAATGATGATGAAGTTCCTTTAATCACAAGAAATACAGTAGATGAAAACGAATGTGCAGGCTGAAGAAAGTAAGATACTACAAACAATGCTGAAGTTCCTTTTATTGTTGTCTATCTTTACTAATGTCCTAATAGATAAGTATAGAAAGTAACCGTTTTTTCAAAACAAATTTTGAATATACAGGCTGAACTGAAAGGGAAGGTGAACTCGGCTGCTACACATGCTACAACAATGCTGACGTTTCTTTGATAATACAGACATGAAGACATTGTCTATAGCTACAGATTTTAAGGATATTGTTGTGTTTAAAGAAAAATGCAATATCTGAGTATGATGATGTTATGTACTGCTTAATTTTTAAGTGAAAAAAAACACGACAGGATACTTACCTTTGTTTTTTTTGAGAAGCTTCTTGATACTTGGAAGGATGGCAAGATTGCCCTCGTGACAAAGCATGTAAACAGCTGCTTGTGCTCTGAGATTATACATTTGTTCCTGCAGTGTGGGCATAAACATTTGACCATAAATATAAAAACATTAAAATTCATTACATTGAATGTTTTTAGAATATATGGGTGCAAAAAACAAAGAAATTAGACATTACGTTATCAAGTGGAGCTGCCCTCTTCCCATCCCATGACCTCATGAAATTCATAACAAAAATTCCACAGTCAAAACTGCCAAAAAAAGAAATGAAAAAAAAGGATTAGGCTTGAACATGGGGATGTGTGTTAGCTCCACACAAACAAAAGAAGGAGATGTATATATGAAGATATATATTATGCGTACTTTGAACTCTGCTGTGGTGCATCTTGGTAGGCTGTTCTGAAATCAGCTATGTTTATGCGCCCGTCTGAATCGTACATTGCTTGAAAGGCCCTTACAAAATTTGTTTTCTATAAATTTGAACACAGAAAGAAAATAAAAAAAAGGGGGTTATGAGAACCAAAAAATCATGCTAAAACAAAATTTGTTCACTAATAAAAAATACATACTTGCAATAAAAAAAGAAAACAAACTAAATATGAGACATCTAAATCAGATTACTCTAGTACAAAAAAAAATACATCAACAAAAATACAGTTTGACAGAATATATGGAAGCATACCACAATGCTAGTAACTTCTTTCATCTCATCAGTTAATTTGGTGGAGCTTAACACATCAAAACGAGTGTCTCTCATGTTTACCACTAGAAGCCACCAATGCCCACCATGTAGAACAGGAATCATAACCTGGGGAAAAAAGGAGACAACAAAAATATTCAGAATAGAAAAAATGAGTGAAAAAAATATGACCTCACAAAGAATATGAAAAGATCTGGAATAAAGACACAAACCATATCAACTTTATTCAAACTGAATTTGATGGTGGAATGATGGAGCTTCTTCTTAAGCAGTTCAATGTCAAGATCATTTCTTTTCATGTGATCCTAGTAAAAAAAATTGTCAATTTTTAAAAGTCAATCATACATTGCAAAAAGAAAAAAAAAGAGAGAAAAAAAGGAAAAAAAATAAAAGTGAATAATTAACTTACAACTTCAGCAGATGTCAAGAAGCCCTTGGTTATTTTTGGTTTTGAAACTTTGCTTTGATCATGCATAAGTGCTTCAGTGAATACGTTCATCACAAATGTGCCGAGCCATTTCTTTGGCCTCATGGTATCACCAAACTCTCTGACAGTGATGGACATTCGCCCAATTTGCACACATTCTGGACTGTTTTCAAAATTGAAGAAAAAAAGTAGCACAAAAATGTTAGGGCCTTTATCTCTGCAGCACAAAAAAAATGATGATAACAACTATTCTATGCCATTGGGGAACCGAAAAAGAAACTTACTTGGGATATGTATCCCTAATCCGTTTTGTGGCAATGTGGTAGACTTCTTTTTCAAACTCTGAGAGCACAACTTTTGGAGCCTTTGCCTTCTCACCTTTTAGGAATGATTCCGGAATCCTCAAAGCTCGTTTCTTATGGCCCAATCTAGAAAGATCCTTCATGGTTGTCTTTGTACTTGTCTTCGGTAAAACAATCTCTAGGGGTGTTGTCTCTGTCAATGTCGCTGGAACATCTGTATTTAGTTCAAATCTATGCACACTGGTTATTGAATCTTTTGACGTTCCATCATCTGAGGACTTAGTTGCAGCAACTTTTAGTTTCTTGACTGGTGATCCACACAGCTCTGTACAAGAAATATCAGCAGCCAGGGGGCTGTTCCTTTTTGATTTCCCAGCTGAAATGCTGATTGAATGAGCATCAACTTGACTCTCAGATGTGGTGTGGTTTGCTGGAGACATTGTTGAAGACCCTTTCTTTTCCATCTCAGACCCGTCAGATGTTTGCTTGACAACAACATTAGAAATGGCCTTTTTGTCTCCAAGTAGACTAGTATCAACTTGTTCAGGATGTGCTGAAGAAGGAGTTGACCTGAGAATAGAACCATCAATATTTGTGCGTGCAGCATCAGAATCATCATCGTGTGTGCATGATAAATCACCAACAACATCTTTGATGATCTGGGAGGTTGGTCAGATAACTGGTGACATTTCCTTACTGATGACAATAGGACTGGGTGCCTGCTGCTCATCACTGTGGCCATTTTCGGTTCTAGAAGCAAAGGACTTGGCTTGCTGCAAGTTGTTTGTGGTGTTAATGGCTGCTTCATTTACAGTAGCTGAATCTTTGGGGGCGGGAGAATTACTGCACGGATGCGTGTCAGTCTGAGCTGGGACTTCATTTGCACTATTTGGACCAGCTATTGGTGTGTGAAATAAAGCTGCACTGGAGGCTTCCTTAGAAACATTCTGAGTAGCAGTTTTTGATTGCTCCAAGCCAGTACAAAAAGATTTCACCATATCACAACACTGGCTCACAAGCAAAGGTTCGATAGATTTGACATATTGCTGAACAGAATCCTTGAAAAAACTCAAGCACAAGATCCTCAAATGCTGGTGCACCTATGAGAAAAAAAATGTATAAATAAAAAACTAGAGCCACAATTTTAGGCAGAATTGAATGAAGTGGAAAGGTGGGGAGAGAAAAGGATGTGCACCTCTGCAGGAGCTTCAGAGCCTAATGTGGATTTTATAAATGCATCAACATCTGGGTGCATAGATTCCCCGCATAAAACTTGCAGTGACAACTGACTTGCACCAGGCAACACTTTATGTGCAGACTCAAGATCAACAGTGCAACTCTGGCCACGAACTGAGCTGGTTGGCCTTAAAAGTGGTGACATTGGGGAATTTGCCTATTTTTTGGTTTGTATAAAGATTAGTTATTATATCAGAATGAAAAAATGATGTATATGAAAAAAAGGATAGCTGAATGAAATACAAGTCACTAGTGTTTTTATATACCTCGTGTTGCTCATTGGTATTGTGTGTACCATATTGGACATTTGTAGCAAAATTGCCACCATGCATTCTAGGTTCATGAGGAGCATTGGTGACATCTGGCCCATTAAATCCACACAGTGTAGAAGGGTCCATTTGGTGTTCATTGAACAGTGTGTCCTCAACTCTATTGAACTATTATAGAAAACATTAATTCATAAATTTTTTTAGAAAAACAACAAATGAAAAACAAATAGAAGATAAATTTTGACATGATGAAAAAATACACAGGGGGTACCTGAATGTCTTTGGTTGCTGACTGAGCACCACTGTAATTAAGTATAGCATTGTCATCCCACACAAGAATCCTGGGCAGAGTTGGCTGAATAATGGTACGATTCACAACCAAGTAATCAAAATATGCAGCCTGCATGGGAAAAAATGGAAAGGAGAAAAAAAGTTCAGTCAAAAATTGAGCTGGAGTGTCTGGTAGTTGTTAAATAGAAAAAGGTTCGTACTTACCACAAGAACAAAAAGACACCCGCCGAGTGTTGCCTTGCCAGTACTGTTTCCTTTCCTTGCATTATTCTGGAAATTCATTACACCAAGGTGCAAGCAGTCTGCTACAGAACTGCACCAATCATAATCTCTGATTCCTTTAACAAAATATATGCTCTCATAGAACTGATGACTAACTGTGGTGCTACTTTTTGGACACAAAAAGATGCCAAGAGTTACGAGCAAGAAAATCCTAACAAACTTGTCACCATTCAGCTGAGGGGTGATCATAGCTATCAGGTCATCAATTTTGGCAGCTTAGTTTTGCTGATTTGTATCTTTCAGAATGACAGACTTTGCACAACTAGATGATTTGTTTGGGACTTTCTTTCCTCCAAATGGAATACCAAGGATCTGATGGACAGTAACTGCATCAATCTTAAAAGATGAGCTGTCAAAACTCTTGAACTGTCTACTCTTTGGATCATAATGCTTGGCAATCCATAAGACCAGTGCATTTGGGATTGATGTACATTTGAGGGAGAGGATGGAACCAAACCCACAGCTTGTAACTGTATCTTTTTGAGGACCAGTCAATCTTCCGATCAATTTGACCATCTTTGCAATATTGAATTGAGAACTAAATTTCTGTGGAAGCAGAAAAAACAAATCAACACAGAATATAAAAAAAACGACACACAGAGAGGTGTGTATGAGGGGAGTAGAATACCACAGGTGAAATACATACGGAGCATTTCTTTAGCTTGCTTGGCGGAGACAGATGACTGTCACCGCTATCACTGTGGCTTGCATCAGCGTTTCCATTTGAGGTGCCCCCCTGAAAAAAAAGAAAAATAAAGAACATGCATATAACACAAAAAAAGCTACTGCATGTGATGTACCAGACTAAAATATAAGCCCACCCATATCATGGTTTTGCATGTGTTAAAAAACTGCCCCAAGTTGACCTTGTTAAAAAATTAGCCTAATCATAACTAAGACAGTAAAAAAGCAGTAGCAGCTGCTGTTACTGCAGTTCTCTGAAAAAAGAAAAATTCTGTGTAATTGCTTGGCACATGCCACCTAGTAGAATGTCACCACACCACAACTACATCTATGGTAAAAGAACACATAGGTAGTAGCAGCGTAATTAAATGGTTGATTAAAAAAAGCAGAGTTGACACATTCAGAAGCTGGCATCGCAAGAATTAAACTGTAGAAGCTTTCTTCTGCAATCCAATTAATTAATAAATTAAGTGTGACCAGTTGGTGAAATAGAGATCAGATGGTTCATAAGCTGGGCAAAAGGTATAAGCACAAAAACAAAAATTACACACATGATAATCTAGCTGATAATCTGATAATCTGTCAATCTTGTGCTTTCCGAGGCAAAGAACCATGAGTATAGGCATATAGGACTTAGAAATGCCACCACTATGAGAATACTGAAATATTTGTAATGGTATAGGCATTTAGAAGATAAATAAAACAGAAGGGCAGCTCGTGGAGGCGCCGTAGCGTCGTCGTCGCCGAACTCTAGTGACGATGAAGCTTCTTCATCGGCCAACATCACTAGCCGCTGCTCCCCCAAGGCTGTTTTCTCACTGGTATCTAAGTTCAGCGAATTCAAAAAGTAGCTAATTAGAGACATTGGCTTTCATGGAATTCTTGATATTCCTTCCATCAGCAAGCTTAATCTGAAGTTGTCTACTTGGTTGCTTAGTAAGCTTGACACAGAAGAGAGTTGTTTGGTATTTGGTCCATCCAGGCATATTTATGTGCATGAGGACGATGTTGGTATTGTTCTTGGCATTTCTAACGGCGATATTGATGTAAGCACTACTTCTGTGACTGAGGAGCAACTTGATTTGTTGCGCTCTAGTATTGGTCTTGTGGGTTCAGACCCGAAGAGTATTAAGGGGATTGAGTATGTTCTTGAGAAGCATTTGGATGATCAATCGTCAAGTCAGGAGACTGATAGCTTCAAGATTGCATTTGTTGTTTTCGTTGTTGCTCATTTGCTAGCCTCTTGCACAAAGCATGATCAAGTGAACTTGGATTTTTGGGGAGCTCTGAAAAATCCTGCTGCATTGGAATGCTATAATTGGTGTCATTATGTTTATGGACATTTTGTAGAGGCAGCTCAGAAAATTCGTTCTGAAATTATTAGTAAAGGCCGCGCTACTTACGTGCTTGGGTGTCACTACTTCTTGCAGGTGAGTTATCTGTGTGAGTTATATATTTTTCATTGTACCTGATTCGATGTGCTAACATTTTAGTATGATACAGAACTGTGTGCCTCTTTGTAGATATTGTTTCTGGATAACATTGATCTCAACAGGCTAAATAAACCGCACAATATTGTTCCAAGGGTCAAGGTGTTTGATCAAGAATCATTGAGGACTATGGCTGTTATGTGCGCTAGTAGAGGAGAACATGATTTTGGACACTTTATTGGCATATGTACCTGTATTTAACTTGAGAGTACATCTTCTTTTCATTCCGTATAATTTGGTTTTGTTATGTACATTTTCTTTTTGTCATGTTAGATTCGGTCTGCTCAATGTTCTACGTACATGCGGCACACATATCAGTTTCCACACATGTCAACTCCTCCTCAATCCAGTCGGGAACGTTTGGAGGTACCATCAGGGCAAAGATAGTCTCCACACATGCCAGTACATCGGCAGTCAGTTCAACCGATAAATCCGGACACCTTCTCATTCAAGAGCCCAGCTAACTTTTCTGCTTACATCCATCAACGCCATCCAGGCCTTGTATGTTTCTTGTTCCCACTTTTTTTTTCTTTAATTGCATATCTATGTCTTTAACTGAGCTTTTGATAACTACTTAATTTGCGCAGGTAAGAACATATTGTATGGACTATATTAAGAATCACAATGCACTTACGATGAAAGAAGTATCTGATTTGCGGGCTTCAATAATGAGACGGAATGCACACCTTGTCGATTGGTCAGCTGATCAGATAGGCACTGTTCAGATGCAAATGATGCACAAAAAATCAGCTGCTCCCGAAGCTAGATCTCCTGTCATACCTAGCAGGGTATCAACATATGGTAAAGAAGAATGTAATGCCCTGCACTTGAGTTTTCTACACTTTATCCCCCCATCCCGTTTACATTAGCTTAGATAATAAATGTTAGTTCATGCGTAACAAAGGTTTTTGCAATTATAGCTCGTGTCAAGTCCAAGGACGGACATATATTTTTAAGAGGCCTTCTGATACTTTGGATGAAACACCAGCTAAGAAGTTGAAGGCAGTTATAGGTACGCTTTAGCATTTAACAATTTCCTGATGTGGCGACTGCGACCAGACTAGTGATTTTTCTTTTTTCTAACAATCTGCCATGTTGTTTTTTTGATATCTCGCTGTAGGTTACGGTATCCAACCACCATCCTTTGATCTCGGGGTTGAGGACACACCACCTCGCATGTGCGAAGTTACTCCTAGAGACAAAATATTCAAAATAGAGCCCTTTAATGCTCGCCAGCAGGCTTGTGCTACACCTCCATCTGTTCAGCAACCTTCTCGTGATACAATTGCATCAGCACAACAACCTTCTTGCGGCGTTGTCTCGCTATCTCCGACTGCGTCGAGCAAACACCTTGCCCAATGTGTTGTGCTTGATATTGTACATGTTGCAGAGGAAGGGATTGATCCAGTGGGTAAAATACTCTATGGCCAGTTGATAACTGACTCATTTGATAAAATTGTTGTACCACCTTGTCCATCACCCGATGTACCATGGAGTACAGTGCAATCATCCACAAAACCTGATCCAGCTATTATCGAACGCCTAATCCATTGTTGCAGCGAGCTTTCAGAACCCGTAATACGACGGTGTGTCCACTATAGTTCGTTCAATTTAATGTTGATTGTTGTCCATTCAATGCTTTTGTCAATTTGATATGCATTGCTTGTAGTGAATGGATTGTCCATAAGCTACCAAGGTATCTGGTCTTAAGTGGGTCAGAGATTATCCAAGCATTGGCACACGGTGAGGCAGCTGATAGTGATGTTGTTGATGTGTTAGTCCGTCGTCTTTACCAGCTGGACACAAGCACACAATCTGACAATGTCCTTGCAAGGTGGCGCCACTTTCTTAGCAATGCAATATGTTTCCAAATATTTCTAAACTCGTTGTTTTTGGCAGATGCATTCTCTTGCTGGTTACAGTCCTGAGCATATCCTTTCGGTACTACACCAGTTTGTGCATGTTAACCACTGCGTTCCGAAATGTCGTATGGTACGTTACGGCACCGCATAACCCCTCCCCCCTTCGCCCCCCAGTGTTCATCCATTGAAAATGAAAGCTTAATATTTTCGTTACCTGCATTTTTATGACAGCTTGTATTCCCAGTTTTAGTTGACAACATATGGTGTGCTTACATGTTAGACATGCACGCTAGCCAGCTGCATGTTCTAGATCCATGTCACTATTCTCAACGGTTATTAATCCACAATGGACAGCCAGTTCACTGTCAGCATGGATTAATCCTGCGTCGCTCCTCCTCCTTTCGTACCTAGACTAGATATAGAGGTTGATAAAATAGGAGGAGATGACATTCAAATCCTTGGGATGCTGCCTTCTCTTCGCCATCTCTAGCTAGGGGTGAGCGACCACATACAAGACCTACCAGTGGAGGAAAGGTTCATGGTTAGCGCCGAAGCATTTCCGTGTGCGAGGGTGTGCAAATTCTTCAACTTTGTGACGGTGCCATCTATATTCCCACGAGGAGCTATGCCCAAGGTCCAACACCTCGAGTTCTGCATCCGATCGCGCCATTTCTTCACCGATGGTGATCTTGAGTTGAATGACTTGGACATGGGGCACATTCCTTCACTGGAGCGTGTTGTTGTTCACCTACATAGTGAGCGGACGGACAACAACAAAGAAGTGATGGAAGTGGAGAAGGGACTGAGGCACGCGTCATCTGTACACCCCAACTCTCCCTTCATTGATGTCAGGCACCATTAGTTGTCTGACTCTGACAAGATCCAGTGGAAGAGGGAATTAAACTTGGTGTACATGTCGCTGTCTCAATAGCTAGATGGCAAGCAGAGGTTATGATCAGCTGGAAGACGATCGACCAATTTGTGCAGTGTAGATCGATGCACAAGCCAATGTTTTGCTTCTGTTCTTATAATCATTGGATAAAGCTTTGATCAGGTCACTGCCTGAATGTTTGTGCTGTTTCTTATTTGCTGTAATGACGAAAAAGCTTATTTACGGTATTTGGTAGGTTACCATCTTGTTACCCTGCATTGGCCTTGTTTGGAAAAATAGTCAAGGGTTATTTTGAGGGCTAAAGTTTAGCCCCAAAATATAGCCCTTCAATGAAATAACCTTTAAGGTGTTTGGATCTAAGGGTTATTTGGCTTCTAAAATACTTTTCAATCATTTGGCTGCCACTTTTACAAAAGAGTGAGAGTGAGAGAATCAATGGGTCCTACCCGAAACAGCCCCAAATAGCACCTCTTGGGAGGATAGTTTTTTGGATGAGCTATTTGCAAATAGCCTAGAAATAGCTCTTATATTTGGCTCCTCTTGGTCTATCAGAAAATGTGCGGGCTAAGGCCCTCGACACTTTTGGATCATTAGCTTTTAGGATCTCCAAAGATCAAATGCTCTTGAAAGCTATAAGCTAGAAGCACCTTGCCATGAACTTTCTAGCTTCTGAGCTTTGGGTGCATTTGACCTTTGAACATCCCGAAAGCCAATAATCCAAAAGTGTCCAGAAGCTGAAACAAACGTGATTTTAATTAACATGGGCCATATCTTATTAGTTGGGCCGACCACCACCCGTACTCGTAACTCAGGCCTACTTCTCAGGCGGTCGCCCTCACTGCCTGCCGCCGCCGGCGAAGTAGCGCGTCGTCTCCTCCGGCACCGGCGACGGCCAGGAGAGTCCGTTTCATTCCTTCACCACCTCCCTTTCCTTGCTGGAATACATTTCTTGTCCCGCACATTAGTGATTGGTTGCCATGTCATTTGTGATCGCTCCGTCCTAACCTACGAGGCGGTAGCGGCGAGCTTGCAGATTCAGAATCCGGTGCCGCAATAAGCGCATTTCTTTCTTCTGCGGTAGGGGGATAGTTTTGTGCCGCAATGGGAGGGTGCGATGTGAGGCGGACCCGCGGAGGGAGGTAAAGTTGGATTTTTGCCCAACTGGAAATTAACAATTGAAGTGGGAGACAAAGATTTCATCCTCATCTGTAGTGTTTCTGTCAGGCTCTGCTGCGGAAAGAGTGACGGTATTTGATATTCTATTTTGGGGATGGCAAGCGCAAGTTATTCTAATGCTCGACCAATCTTAGTCTGTTATGCTGGATGTTAGTCTGTTTGGTCATGCTTAATGTGGCATGCATTACCTCCCATGGTGCTTGCAAGCAAAGATGAGATTACTGATTAGGTATACAATAGCATGCATGTGGTGGAGTTTTCTGGTGTTGACTATTTGGCTCTTTTTGAGAGACGTAAGTTGCAACTTTGAAGTGTGAACTATTTTTAAGTATTTGGGAACATGGCAACAACTTCTGCAAAGGTTAAAAGATTGATTATAAAATTCATCAGCTGAATTTCTGGTACACTCTATGCAATCTTTGTTTCTGATAGTGTCTGCTGAAGTATTGAGTGTTTATGTGTACCTACTGGCCTACTATAGCATCAGTTTGGTTGGTATGTTCACACCTATACTGAGGCATTTGGCTGTTGTAACCTTGATATTCAGGGATGCTTCCTGTGTTTGATTTCTTATTGAGGACTCTTATCCCCATCTCGTTGTCATGCACAATTTATGAGAGCTGGTCTAATTCACCTATATCTAATAGGGAGGTAACAGAGCGGGTGTAACTTGATTTGTTAGCTGGTTACTTCATTGCAGTCTTTTTCAAGTGATTGATGGATCCTTCTAGGCAGGGTCAGTTCTTCCATATGTACTATTTATCTCTGCATATTACCATTTATCTCCTCAAATGCACAAGCAACATTTCATATTTTCTTACAAATGTGCCACCACATAATCAGACCTGTTACCTTGTACTTTGGTTTCCCTCTGATTTTTTTTTAAATAAAGCATAATTGTATCACATTGTGTAAGTTTTCTTGCTTAATAATAATGGATTTTCAACACATGGCCATAATCTGCTACTCTGCTTTGGTATTTGGTTCATTTAACATGTTGTCTTAGTTGCGTTGTTTTCTATTGTGCTGAATTTGTTCTATATGTAGATGTTGGTAGCCTCAGCATGTGTTCCTTTCCTTTTGTATCTTGCTCTATTTAGTTTAACAGAAGACAAGAGGAAAGAAACTTTTTAGTCTTATCTGTAGCAAAGCTTTTCTCCAAGTTGGATGCTGTGGAGTGTGGAGTAAAAGAGATCAGCAGTGGTTGCGTCTTGTCCATCCACACAATACCTTATTAATCAATTAGAAGAAAATCTTATCTAAATTTTACACAGGAGCAGTTTCAACAATTAGTTGGCTACAAAGGTCCGGAGTGCAGACCACTTATCTACACATTTTATTTACCCTATCAGACTTGCTGAATTTCTTATTTCTTGCGTGCATGACCAGAAACTTCTTTCTAGTCTTATTTTTAGTGTGATTTAACTTTTTTGATAAATCCTAATGCTAATCAGATTTATAAGAATCGAAAGATGAAATGAAGACCACTCACTGTCTCACTCTTGCCATAAACCAGTTCCATTCTGTTCACTCATACTGATACCTCTACAGTTGTCCTAAAGGCCTGACCATTACTGGCCAGTAAAGCTAATGGTAGTGCATTTCTGAAAGAAATCAGAGGATTTTGGTTGTTGCTAATTTTTCTGACCTGTTTCAGAACTTACCTATAAATAAGGTACATGGGTGTACCACAATCTCTATTGGAACCGAACTTAAGAATAAACAGACTATTATTCCTGCTCTTTAGTATAGTACAAAAAGCATGCCATCTTCTTTCATTTTTATTATAATTTTTCTATCTTGCTCTGCATCTTGTCGGCATTAATATTTATTTATTCACTGCCTCCTTTATATGTTTCCAGATGCAGTTTTATCATGTTTTAGGACTTGAGAATTCTAGGGAGTAAATGAGAATGTGATAGACATAGCAATGATGAAGGTCTAAGAATGATTCTCATATTTACTTAGAACCAAGCCCGAGTTTGGAGAAATAAGAAATGCAGTACACCTTTATGTCTCTAAGGGCCCCAAATTGTTTCATCATGATTAGATCCTGCCTTTATCCAAGCCTTAGAAATTATACGGATTTAAATTTAGCATTTAACCTCATATCATATTGTATTGAATAATAACTGAGAACCATATCATGCAGTTAATTGATCAGGAGAATATCAACAGAGATGAATAAAATATCATGCATATAGAGCATCCTTGTATTGCACACTATTGCACAAACTGATACAAACTATCCACACACTACAGACACATACACCATGAGCACCGTAGATTTTAAAATACCGAAATCCATACTAAAGCAAATATAGCTAGTGAGTACAAGACTCCAAACTGCTAGGCAGATAGCTGAATGGCCTGACCTATGTATAGATGTATTCTTTCAGCCTTCAATAGCGAGGGCGTTACCGTAACCAAATTATAGAGCCAACATCCTGATTTCTTCATCTTCCATCTTCCAGAATATCTCAGGGCAACTATAATCCCACATAGCAGGTGATGGCAGAGTGCAGGGGATACTGCTGCATGTCTTCTCTTTCCCTTCAGCAGTGCCCAGCAAGGCAGGTGCCTCGATTTCCCTCCATATTTGATCCATGGGATATGCATCCATGGAACTCTGGGTGCTCTCGAGGGTGCTGGTGACACAGGCACTGCCATTGGGAGTGTCACCACTGCCCATCCCAATGATTGGAGAGGTGTCAATAAGGCAGGATTGGTATGTCAATGAGGAGGAGGATGAAGGTGATATGCTCATCTTTCTCTCTTGTGCTTTCTTTCTCATGTGTGTCCTCCAGTAGTTCTTGATCTCATTGTCTGTGCGCCCTGGGAGCCTCCGTGCTATTCTAGACCATCTACATATGGAGAATTTGAGTGAGTTTTATCTTAACCTAAATTTACTAACCGAGAAAAGCTACTTCCTAGAGAACCTCTTTGGATCAAACCTGTTCCCCCACTGAGCATGGAGCTCAATAATAAGGCGCTCCTCTTGCGGTGACATGCGGCCATGCTTGAGGCTAGGGTGGAGGTAGTTCACCCACCGGAGGCGGCAACTCTTTCCTGTCCTGTCGAGGCCTGCATGAACATAGAGAACGTATAATATGAAGAGGGCTGGTTAGACAGGATTACATTTATGTTTGAGACTTTGCGCTAAGGATTGCAAAATATCTACCTAAGTTGCAGTTCCCAACCCCTCAAACCTGAGACTTGGGCAATGAAGTCCCAACGACGGTCACCGAACAGGCGGACAGTGCATACCAGTTGCATGTCCTCCTGCTCTGTCCATGGCCCCTTACGCATCTCTTCTCTCACAGTCACCATGTTACTGTCACACTAACGTTGCTCACTTCTACCTTGGGTAGGCTGGGAACCAGTCTTGGTGCTCTTCTTCCGCTGTGTGATTGTGGGAAGTTTCAGGTTTTGATCTTTGATGAACTCCAGCTTGATAGGAAGAAGGTGCTCTTAGGGGGAGGAAGTCACTATGTGTCTGTCTTAAGCTGTGTAGTGGATTGCTGGCTTTTGCCAGACATTTATAGGCAACAGGGAAGCACTTCGCTCCCCCAAAATAAATGAAATAAAATAGAACAGGAAGCACTTATGAGGTCACATGGTTCTGTGGTTGTGATTTAGAGCATCCTATCATCATTAGGGTTGTGCTCAGACTCAGCTAAAATAATTATTTTTCCTTGGTTCTTGGTTTGCGTTACACATTATATAAAGCAATGTTCAAGATGACTTTGTTTATAATGGATTCAGAATAGTACATGTAACCCTTATCTGTTAGCTCTGTGACTGTGAGTTGGCCCCACTGCTTTTGTGTAATAGCACAGTCATTTTGACATATAACAATAGAGAACACTCTGTTCCTTTTTTTCTGGATAATAAGTTGTTTGGTTATGCTTTGCAAAAAAAGAAAGGTGAGACGTTCGTGGCTGCTGTTATTTTGGTATCTAATAATCCCTGAGCATTAATTCCTTAAGCATATTATTATTTATAAGTCGAATAGACGCCTGAACTCTAAGTGCATCCTCGTTCTTGCTTTAGGTAACCCATTCTAAGTAGTGAGTACATGACATAAGCCTGCACTTCAAATTTGTCAACCACGTTCAATCATTTTTCTTTTCCTTTTCTAGATGTTTCATGGAAATTATAAATGGGTTTCTACAGGTTTTTTCGACAAATCGAAACAAATGTTCTCCTACTTTTCATCTGAACTTTTTACTCGGTGAGTTATGATAGTTGACCAATTTATAAATTCTTGGGTATTCATGGAGTCAAATACCATGTGTAGAGTGCGGCAAACTTTCTTCAGACTGTTTCCCACTTCCTTTTTCCTGGAAATGAACACCATTTTCTTTTCTGTCAGCCATTATCATTGGCACTGAGGACTCCATCCGTCTTTTCTTGTCAGCCACCACCCTAAGCATAGAGGAATATACCAGTCACACACAATAGAATCCATGCGTAAATCAAAAAAAAAAGTGTATTCTTCCACTGAGGGTGCTTTGTAAAAAAAAATGCACTTTGGTGTTAGATGAGCCACGTAAAAGTAATCTTTTGTGTGTCTGTGTGAGTACTAGGATGCCTTGTGCTATTGTGAAGCGGATATCTGATTTACTGATGATACTAGTGATAACATGTCAGCCTTATCAAAAACAGGAGTGTTGAAGTTTTTTTATTAATATATGGTAGCAGACTGCAGCGATATAGCTAGCAGAACATGCTCAGCAGTATTTAAAATACATATATCAACTATTTGTTAAACCAGTTGAGCAAAATAACCAGCTTTTTTAGGGTTGCATATTTTGTGCATTTTATAGCTCATTGACTGTTGTTTTAATAGTTCATAGACTGTGGATTCCAAATGGAATACAGCTAAAACATGTAACAAATGAATCATACTAAGGTGCAACTAAGCTCCGTGGCACAGTACTGTATGCTTAGGTAAGCTGGGCAATACAGTGGCTACCCTAGTAGTGGTCTCTACCTCATCTCTGCTATGCAGTCTATTTCAAAAAAGACATGTCTATTTTAGAGTTTCATTATTTGTTTTTCGAAATGTGCTTCCTTTTCTAGGTCCCGTGTTGCATCATCAGAAATGAGCATGATTGATAATACAACATTTTCCATCTTTGTTATATTTCTGACATCCTGGTTGATTGGTAAGTGAGTGTGGTGAATGATAGATCTTTTTTAGCACCTGACCATCATTCTATCACTCATCACTATATTTTGTATATCATTTATGCATGCATCGAGAAGAAAGATTTGAAGTGACAGGTTTCTAGACAGTAGGGCCCTGAGCAGTTTTTTATCCTCAAGACCTAACTTCTTCATTGCTGGGGAATTAGTTGTTCTGATTTTGAAAGGTCCCCTCAGCACAAAGTTAATACCATTTCCTGGGAGAGGGTCATGCGGCTGACCCGGATCGAGGGGGAAAAAGTCATGGAAGAAGCTTTGATGTGGAGGCCACCAACCTGCTACCTGTGTTAATGTCCACTTTGTGGCGGGGACGGCCTCTCACCAACTTGTTATATTGGCATCTATCCTGCTTTTGAAGGCTTACTTTGAACAGTGAACACTGCTCTATTCCACTAATGGAGATCCCCATTGGTTATCTGATTTTCTCATCCTGCTTCCATTGTTTTGTTTGAGTGTTTATCGTTTGTCCTTATTTTATCTGTCTGTCACTTGCTGTAGTCTCTGACTGGCACCAAGAGCTCATCTTCCTCGCTTTTCTGGACGTGGCAGGATGTACTAAGTTTAGGACTGATCAGTCATCATGCTTGTGATGATAACTTCCTTTTTCCATGTTCATCAAGTGCACGACTTAAGTTGTTTTCTCAGATATGTGCATGCATATCAAGAACCCTTTGGACCCTCCTTCATGCTAGGAAGAAGTAAAAATTCAGTTAACCTCTGTGATATTGATGCTTGTCTTCGTATATTCATATGTGAGTATGGCACTATGCCAGTTTATTCACTTGTCTGAAACTTCGCAATCATGCAGAAAAACAATTTTTTGGAATGCTTTTTTTTTGTTGTTGGCAGGATTCATATTGAGCATGATGTGCAAAATCACAACCTGTCCATCATCTTGACCATCAACAGTCTGAAGATTATAATCCTCGTCGTATGATGATTGAGACCACCACAAGATGATGGCCAGGCAATTCTTTTCCAGAAAAGTTAGTTGATAAGTAATGTAAGTCTTCAGAACTTTTTACATCAGACCTTAATTGTTTGATTAGATGGTAGAAAAACCCGGGCTTAATACCGATAACGTGAAACCCCGGCTCTCTTGGAGTGCTCTAATCTCAGCCATGATGTAGATGCCTGCAGGCCGACGAGCCAGCCGATTATCCCAAAAGCATAAGGTGATAAGAAACATGGAATTTCGCAGGTGATCCGGTGACGACAGCGGATGCTGATGGCAACACATGCAGGCGGAGCCGAAACCACCACCCGTTTTGCATGATTTGGTCCCGCCACACACGCGCTCGCGCTGGGTGGAGGAGCCTAGGGAGGGAGCCAAAGGTGGTGGAGCTATCAAAAGCAGCATCCACTGGGCGATCCATGGACAGAAAACTAATGGCTGCTTTGGCCTGCGTCCCTGTGAGGTTAGCACACAATGAGCTCATGGCAACACTTTGTCCTGCGTAGGATATAGTGGAGGTCAGTTCACCCTATCATTGACGTGCTTGGGCCATTAGGGAGACGAGAGGGGATGGGTGATGTTCAGTTTGTGGCCGTGATCTCGACATGTCGATGCCCGGGAAACAGTAAACTACGTGTGTGCTGGATTTGTTTGAGATGCATGCTGAATTCTGCGGATTGAAATTCGGTGACATTTCCCGTGACATTGAGTCACTGACATGTGGGACCCATGTGGGCCCAAAAGACGTGGCTTCCACACGTCAGTGACTCAATGTCACGGGGAATGTCACCGTGCAATGACACCGAATCTGCCGGGTTTGTTTTGCATGTACGGCCGGATCGATATCTTTTGCGCCTGGATCGTGATGAGGTTGTTTATGGTGAACAGTGGAAGAGTCCAGTCCAGGCTCAATAGTCAGCCATCACCTACCAAATTAAATATTAGGGCCTGACCCCTGACACGAAATGTTTTATTATCTTAATATGAGCATGACACATGTAAGTAATTACAAGATAATTTGTTTTGGATTTGGTCCCTAGATCCGACAGTAGCACATTGTTGCATCAACAGGGTTGCGATGTTTCTGTGTGCCTTGTGATATCATTGTGTACTCCCTCTTTTCCAAAATAAGCGCACTTCTAGAGTTTGGATGCGGAAGAAATGATGTCGTTGAGAGATAATCATGCATGTTATTAGTGGACGGTCGAGCAGAATTATTTATCCTCTTGCTGGTTGCCTCTAGTTTGGGCTCCCCTTCGAGGTTCACATGCATGGTCAGCTAGATGATCTTCGTAAGATGTAAGCCTTTTTCTTCCTTTTTTTCTTTTTTGGTATGTAATAGGTAAAGGTTGGCCTTTCTTCACTCATGTGAAACTGTAAAATGCATCAAGCATACACTGGCGATCGAAACAAGTGCATTCTGGTTGGCGTAGCCTGATTTCTAGGCCTATTTAGCTCAAGCTGGTGAGCTTGTATGTCAGGAATGAAAATAAAGGACATGTTATGATATGGTCATATGGATAATATACTAATGTTATTATTAAATTAACTGTTCCTTGAAAAAGTAGTAGTACCATAAAATTCACTTGAGAATTCGTCATCTATTTTCGACGAGGGGAAATATTTTTTAAAAAAATTGGAAATACAATCTATGTATGATTTTTTTTAGAGTTGTAACCTGTGGTCTCGGCCCAACAACTAAAAACGAAGAGTGGGTCCAATTATACATAGTTGGGCCGTATTCTTCGAGTTAGGCTAATAGGCCGCCCGATCTGGGCCGCTAAACTATTTTTTTCTTCAATTCGCCCCTACAATTATTTATGTCAATATGTCCATTGTCCAACTTACCCCTTCATAAAATTTGTTATTTTTATTCCTCCATGCAAAAGTAAAGTTTTATTTTTGAAATATAAAGTAAAGTTTTAAACTAAACTTTTGTAGGGCATTAGTGGGTATCGTAAATTATGTTTAAAAATATATATTATATTTCACACAATTATATACCCCAAGTATTAATTTATTATTAGATGGCCTAGACTACCAAAATAATAAAGAAAAAATGTCATAATGTATTTTTAACACATTTATGGTGTTCTTTATCACTCTGCAAATTTCGAACTTGAAACTCATCTTTTACATGTTAGTGGACAATTTGACATAGACATGGGCCCAAACAAAATTGTTGCTGATCTCATTATATTCTTGCACGTTTATTTACTACTCAAGATAAGATACATGCAGAGAACATACACCTAGTTTCACAGTGACACCGTACCATGTCGATCTCAAACCCAGTTCTTGATGCTGCCGCTGTAGTTGCTTCGCTTGTCAAAGTACCTGTCCCAGAGCATGACGCCGCCGTAGTTGGCCGCCTTCTGTGCCACCGGGAGCACCGCCCTGCGCAGCGTCGCCGGGGCCGTGTACCGCAATGATGAATCTCCGGTTGACCGTAAGTTTTGCAATATACGATCGACTGCTCCTCCCCTTTTCCTCCAGCTGCGCGGCTGCTCCTCTCCTTTTCCTCCATCTTCTTCCCCCCTTTTCCTCGTCCCTCGCTCCCGTCCGGTGCTCCGCTGTCCGGAGCACCCGCGCCGCTGCCGCCCCTTTTCCCTTTCCATCTTCTCCCCCCCTTTTCCTCCATCTTCCTCTCCATCCTGGATCTAGCGGGGGAGCCCCTCTCCCTTCCTCCCGGATCTAGCGGCGGGCGGAGCGGGGCGGCGGCGGAACTGGCGCGGCGGCGGCGGGGAGGCAGTGCGGCGGCGCCGGATCTGCGGCGGAGCGGCGCCCCCAGGCGGGGCGGCGGGAGGCTGGAGGCGCAGCGGGGCCGGCAGCCGGAGACGAGGCGGGACCGGCGGCGGGAGGCGGGAGGCGCGGCGGGGCCGGCGGCCGGAAGCGGGAGGCGCGGCAGGGCCGGCGCTCGCCCCCGGCGCCGGCGGTGGGTCGGCGGGAGGTGCAGATCCAGTTTTTTTTTTGCAAAAATTTTTCAACATTTTTTTGAATTCTTTTGATTTTTTCGGATGAATATTTTTTTAATGATACAAAAAAAATTCTTGAATTTTTTTCTGGTCTCTAATTTTTTTCTGCTCTCTTTTTTTGCTTGAAATTTTTTTTGTCTCCAAAATTTTTCGTAAAAAAAATTTCTCTCTCCAAAATTTCTCTTAAAAAAAATCCAAAATCGGAAAACGACAAAAAAAATTACTAAAAATGGAAAAAAAACGGTCGGGAGATCGACCGCACGGAATCCTCCGTGCGGTTGACCGTAAATTAACTGTGCCCGCCTTGCCCGCTCGCGGCCGCCTGCGGCGACGCCGGCACGCCAGACGTAGATCTTGGTGAACGGGTACGCGGCCGTCCACCTGTCCCACTCGGCGGCGCTGAACCCGCCGGCAGCGCAGCCCGGGTCGTCGTAGAACCTGACGTGGATGCGCTCGAAGATGCCCGTGTCGAGCGCCTCCTTGACGCGGCCGTCGGGGAACCGGCAGCGCGGCGTCGCCGTCAGGTGCAGCAGCTTGCCGTCGCCGGCGCGGATGTTGTGCTTGGCGAGCTGGAGGGCGAGGGTGCTGTAGTGCTCGGCGGGGGTGGCGTGCTCCAGGAACATGTCGACGCCGTCGAGCCAGGCGTCGCCGAAGAGGCGGCGGGTGTCGTTGAGGCTGCCGCCGAAGTAGGTGTTCCAGAGGTGGTCGAAGAGGGCGAGCGCCGACTGGTTGGTGGGCAGCGAGTAGCCGGCGCCGAAGCCGCCGATGGAGATGGAGACGGGGACGCCCAGGAACTGGCACCGCTTGATGGCGTCGCCCATGCCGGCGAGCGAGTGGCCGGAGAGGTCGAGGTCGTAGGTGCCTCTTCCGTAGGCGTCGAGGAAGGACATGATGACCATGCTGTAGAGGCCGGAGTCGCAGGCCTCGCGGAGGGAGCCCTCGTCCTTGTGCCGGCCCCAGAACACCGTCACCTGCCCGGTCTTCCCCTGCGCCGAGGCCGGGCCGGCGAGGAGGCTGCAGAGCTCCAGGACGGAGAGAAGCGCCGCGGCTACTACTACTGACGACGGTCTGCGGCGTGTGAACGCCATTGTTACCGCGATGAACTTTCCCCCCTTCTTGCTCCAGCCAGGCAAGGTAGGAGCAGCAAGTGTCTAGTGGTATATGGAAAGTTGAGTTAGAGCATGGTGTACCTATACAGAGACGGAATTGGCAAGAGACAAATTGCGGCCGCCATTGTTGACTGGTATAAGCGAAGCTTTCAGCTACCTTTCAACGTGACAGATGACGTATCAGCTCTTTTCAAGCAGTGATGGGCATGAGAGATTGGATGATGTGTTTGAACATGCAAGGAAAAAGGCATGAGATCGAGAGCTGACTGGCTCGAGCTGCGGCGTGCAGCATGTCACAGCCCTGAAAAAAAAAGAGGAAAAGAAAATGAAAATCCCCGCCGGGCCCTACCTGTCAGCCCCTCCTTCCCTCTCCTCCTCTGTTTTGCTCGCGCCGCGCGGCACGCGTCGCCACGCCGCCGGCGTCGATCCTCGTTCCACGCGTCGACGATCCTCGATCCGCGCGCGTCCTTATCCGTGCTGAGCCGCCCCCTCCCCTTATCCGCGCTCGCCCGGCTCCCGTTCCCCGCCTCAAACCCTAACCCTAGCCACCATTGCCGTCGCCGCAAGCTCTGCTCGCCGCCGCCGCCGTCGATTCACCGCCCTCGGTGAGTGCCGCCTCGATTCCGCGCACGGGGAGCTCCCCCTCGTCGTCTGTGACCCATTCCCCTCCTCACCCGGCCCTCTCTTCCTTCCTACAGGGCCCCCGACGAGCGCCGTCGCCGCGCCGCCGCCCCTGTCCGTCGCGCCGCCCGTTCGTCGCTGCTCCTCGCCCGCATCACCGCCGGTGAGGCTCGCCGCCGACCCCTCCACGCCGTGCGCGCACCCTCGGCCCGTCTCCAGCCCTGCCACGCCGGCGCCGCTTTGCGCCGCCGCCGGCGCCACGCGCGACGTGCGCGCGCGCGCCGCGCCGCGCGACGCCGTGGTCGCGCCCACGCGCGGGTCAAGGCGCGGGACTCGCCTTGACCCGGCCTGGGTGGGCGCTGGCCAGTGGGCCCCGCCTGTCGGCGCCTGGGCTGGCCGGCTGGGGGTGTACCTAGCGTTTTCTAGCGAGTTTGTTTAAGCAGCAACCTTGCAAAATGTGTAGAAATTCGTTCATAGCTCCAAAAATTATGAAACTTGTTGTGTTGGATTCCTCTAGCTGAGTTCTACTCAAGAAAAATATTGTTGTGCATGTTACTTTGTTGTAGATTTATCTATAGATTTATCTTGCAAAAGTGAGTTTATTGCTTGGTTATTGGTGTACTGCTTGAAAAATGCCAAACTAAATTTTGTTAGACTCCTTGTAAGGTGTAGTTTCCAGTAGTGCAACTTACTCATGTGTTTCCTTGCTGTTGATTAGGGTTTCATTTCGATTTCATGCTTGCTGTCCAAAATGTGGTTTAATATGGAACTTTTTGCAGGAAAGTGACAAAATGGCAAAACCAGTTTTGTTAGCTTTGTTTTCATGCCGAGTTTCTATGATAATTTTCTTGGATTTGTTTAGTTCAGTTTGTATGCCTTTCCTGATTTATCTTGCTTAGAGTAGCTGAAAATTGATCTATTTATGGTTACTTATAGGAAAATGTTTTTCCTGCAAAACCATTTTTCATGAGTTCTTTGCATTGTCCTCTGCATGCTCATTTATTTCCATGATTTATGCATGTGGTTAAGATCATTTCTTAATTCTTGCATCGCATTCATGCATTTTAGTGACCGAACCGTCGGAGAACGAACCCGTGGAGCCCGCCGAGTCCGTGGAGCCTGAACCCGGAGCCCCGTTCGTGGTCGAGTCGGAAGTTAACCCAGGCAAGCAGCTAAGCATATTCCTTGCACCTATTTAATCTGATTTAGTTTAGCTATCTCACCGGGTAATGTTGGGTGATATGTTATATTTGTATTGCATTCTTGTACCTAATTTCCTGCATTACCATTCCTTGAATTGTTATCCATACCGTTGTCACTTGTTAGTCAATGAACTACTTAATTTGACTAGATACTTAGCCCTGCTTAGATTACTTATAGTGCTTGCTAGAAAGGAATGGATTGGAGTATCACACTTACCTGTTTATCCTTGATCGCACTTGAGCCGGGGCAAGTATAAGTTGGTAGTATCGAGATCCGAGCGGAATGTTAGGGCCTAGAGAATGAAGTCACATGGGCATAGTCCGCTTGGATCGATTAAGGACCGAGTGGACGACGTCGGTTTTGAGCACTTTTCCGTGCTACCACATATCCAATATAATAGAACGGATAAGCCAAATACCTTCTTTGACTTGATCATTGGGGCCCGGTCCCAGATGCGTGGCCAACGGGCTATGTAGGGAGGCTTAGCAGGTCCCCGAGTGGAGCTATGTGTAGGAAAATTTAGAGATGTCCTCGGTGGAACTAAGTCTCCACGCGCAAGCTGGGCGTACCCTCAACGGTTGAGCCTTGTTGGGAACGGTTGACGCGAGTATCCCCTTATCCAACTCTGGCCGGTTGGGTGAGTCGCATGGTCCTCGCGCCGTGTGGGTAAAGTAGTACACCCTTGTAAGGTTATAATCAATTCGAATTGCCGCGCTCTCGGTTATGAGCAAGCTCTTTAACCCATGAACTCCTCATAGAATTTCGATTGTGATGGGAATGTTTCGTGTTACAGCTATGAACAGTTATAGTTTATATTACTCTCTAATCAACTAAAAGTGTTTGGGGTTGGGCAACATTAATCAATTCTGATAGGTGTTAGTGTAGAGAGCTAATGCTTATGCAATAATTACTTAACCTTAAAGCTTTTACTTGAGCCAATGCATGATCCTTGCTTATTTAATCGCGTAAGTCTTGCGAGTACCTTTTGTACTCAGGTTGCTTTCTAAACCTAGTTGCAGGTGAGCCTGAAGTGGTGTTCGGCCACTTCTACCCCGCTGATCCAAACGCGGGGGAGGAGTAGGTCGGGGTGACTGTAGTGATGTCCTTGAGCAAGGCATCATTACTTTAGTAAGTGCTTATCGTATCTGAGCTTCGTGAGAGTATGTAAATGCATAAACTTTACATTTATGTTTAATATGGCTTTCGTGAGCCCAAGGCTTGTAAGTGAAGTTTGAAACCCACCTATGTTGAACTTGTAATATTAAGCTGTGAACTCTGATTGTATAAAACTGCTCTTTGTGGATTTTTGGTGATGTATTCGATTGTAAACGGTATGTGCATATGCTGATTCTGGGCATATGTTGGAGCACATACCGGGACTACCGGATTTGATATTATTTTGGATGAATGACGTGTCGGTTATTCGTGTCTCTAGATGTGGGATAACACGTGTCACGCTCTCCGGCAAGCACGTGTTAACTCTCATCTGGATGATAATGACCGGCGGTTCGTTTAAAATAGTATCAAATTGGGCGGTTCTCACACAGCATACCACAGTAAACATGGAGGACAGCTGCCTCGATTGCTCCAAGGGCTGAATGCTACTGAGAGATGAAAGAGACATGAGATAAGGAAGAAATGAAGAAGGAAAAAAAATCTATTTTTGACCATCCAATTCTGGCCTCAGTTTGATTTTAGCTATCGAACTCCAAAACCGGATATCTTTGGCTATCCAACTATCAAAACCGTTCAAATTTGACCATCAGGCTGTTTTGGTGGGTGGTTTCAATTTTTTTATTTACAATTAAGTCCTTAAATCTTAAAATGATTATTACTTTTTACTCGTACCTCCGATTTAGGTCATTCTTGCGGTCATGCATTCGTAATGATGAGATTTATCTTTTAAAATATTATCCATTCTATTTTATAACTATTTGTTATATTATTCTTATATTGTTGTGTAAAAACAATAATATAAAAAAGTAAAACAAACCGTTACAAAATAATATAAACAATATTTTAAAAGACAAAGCTCATCGTTACGAAAGCATGACCTCGCGTATCTCCGATTTAAGTGATTCTTGTGGTCATACCTTCGTAACGATGAGCTTTATCTTTTAAAATATTATTTATATTAATTTGTAACTGTTTATTTTACTTTTCTTATATTGTTATTTTTACACAACAACATAAGAATAACATAACAAATAGTGATAAAATAGTATAAAAAATATTTTAAAAAATAAAGCTCACCGTTACAAACACGTGACCGCAGGAATGATCTAAATCGGAGGTACCTGCAAAAAGTAATAATCATTTTAAGATCTAAGGACTTAATTATAAATAAAAAAATTAAAACCACCCACCAAAACAGCCTGATGGTCAAATTTGAACGGTTTTGATGGTTGGATGACTAAAGATACCCGGTTTTGGAGTTCGATGGCCAAAACCAAACCGAGGTTAGAGTTGGATGGTCAAAAATGGATTTTTTCCAATGAAGAATGAGATCGACGGGCACCAGTACATGGCCCCCAACGTTAACAATGAAACTGCGAAAAGACATGTAGTCCACTGGTTACAAGAGATTCAGTAGCATCTCAGGTTCTGAGTTTGACTTTCTGCGGGAGTAAATATTCTCTCGTGGCAGTGAATATTTCAGGATTTAATAATGGTGTTGTGCGATGTTTTCGTTGACAGGGAGACACCTATGATGAGTTTGTCAATCTTAAGGATTTGCCAATCTCGTCTTTGAATGTGACCAAAACATGGGCCCGACCAATTATCCATTTTTTATTTTGTTTATTCCTGAAGACTTGTTGCACATGTCAACACCAAGTAATGAAGTTTGACCATTGAAATATTCAGGGAGTCACATATCTATAATGCAATATCAAACATATAATATTATTCTAAGTAAAAAAATATAATATATATTCTGGATATATCCACAACCATATAGTTGGTCAAAGACAACAATTATCGTATCTTACACCGCCTTGCATGGAGCAGTTGACCAGTCAACCGTTCTAGTGTGTTTTGACTAACATGCGTGGTAGTATCTATAGAGGCAGGCTGTGGCTATATATGCTGCCATGCGTCAGTACTAGGAAACTTTGACCGCTAATTACGGTGTCAAATAAAACCAGTTTATAAAACCAACTTCAGAACTCCTGTGCTAGGAACTCTGAAAAATCTAATGAGGCATTTGACCGCGTGATTAGAGAATAATTACTGTAGCATCACTGTAATCAATCATCGAATAATTACCGTCATTAGATTCATCGCGAAAAATTATACCCATTTCTGAAAAAGTTTTGCAAATAGACTTCATTTAGCACTCCATGCATGTGAGATTCCTTTCTTGGCTTGTGTGCACTAGGAACCTGTGACATCCGGCCCAGGGCTTAATAGGATTAATAGGATACTCATACCAACAAGTTGTAACTTTTTAAAGGTAGCCGGTCTCGAAAGAACTCCAAAGTTAAACATGCTTGGCCTGGAGCAATTTCAGGATGGGTGACCGACCGGAAAGTACTTCCCGGTTGCGTGTCGGTCTCTTAAGGGGGTGAGTATGTGACACCCCAGCCCAGGACTTAATAGAATTAATAGGATACTCATACTAACAAGTTGCAACTTCTTTTTCGGAAGCCGGTCTCGAAAAGCGTGCTTGGCCTAGAGCAATTTCGGGATGGGTGACCGACCGGGAAGTACTTTCCGGGTGCGCACGAGTGAGAACAAAGTGTGTAGAAAAGACTGGTGTCCCTCTGTGAGGGCAGTCTATGTCCTAAAAAGCTACCAGATGTAAGTGGGCACGGGTTCGGGGAGGCGGGATGTTACAAAAACCCCTAGTGCGAACCAAAAAGGCCAATAATTCATCAGCGTGTATACGAAGCAAGTGGTGAATATGATTGCTGTCAAAATGTGAAAAAAGGTCATGTATAGAATTATATTACAGTTGTATAGCATAGGAAATCTTCAATCAGCTAACATCACAACTACATATTTATTTCATTTAATAGTATGCAAGTGACATTTTATCAAGTCATCATATACATAAGTCAATTTTTGTCTCACTACTACAGAAACGGTTTGTAGGGGCGGGTAGGATAGTATTTTTAGGGGCGGGTGTGATACCCACCCCTGTCTCTCGCTGCTACAAATCGAGATTTCTAGGGGCGAGCCCTTTACCTGCCCCTGTAAATAAGTTTTCAGGGGCGGGTCAAGGCTTCAGCCACCCTTAAAAAGGATTTTCAGGGGCGGGCGATGTCTTGACCCGCCCCTGAAAATGAGTTTTCCAGGGTTGGCTTGTACCTTTAGCCGCCCCTGAAAATCCTTTTCCAGGGGCGGCTTGTGGCACAATCCGCCCCTGGAAATTGGTTCCCGCCCCATCCTTTTTTTCAAATTTGTTTCCCGCCAATTTTTACCAAATATGTTTCCCACTTCTAGTTCGCGTGAATTTTCACATATCAAGCTAGCGTGCAATTGAGGATTTTCTTATCGATGATGCTTAAATATAACTAGTTACAAATTTGAAACAAAATTATAAAGAAAGTATCAGTACAGTGTATCATTAGACTACATACATTCATCATGAAATTGCACATAAAATTAATTGCATAGTTTTGTCCTATTTCTTATGACTAATGCTACTATAGCCGGCTCGGAGTTGCTGATTGTCCCACTGACGGAGGCTTCAAAATATATTGACAGTTCATGCTCCGGGTGAACAAAATATCCATCTATATAGACCACTTCATGCAATATGAAACGACATAAATCATCGACTACATTGAGAAGTTGTCGCTCATGCAGTGGACCTTGTTGTTTTTTCTGTGGAGCCTGCAAATAAAACATCCATTAGATGCAAGCAGAATAATATGCAATTATGCTTCTATTTCTAGCAAAATATAGACCCTTACACGTTGGAGCTTCCTCATGTGCTCGCACATGTAGTATCCACAGTACACAGAACCTGCAGGTTGTTTGTGGCATGGAAAGTGTGTGCGTATCACCATTTCTTCTTGTTTATCTGGGGGATGAATTCCACCTTTAAAAATGTAGTGCTTGTAAGCCCTGTTAGTTTATAGAAAAAATAAATAAAAATTTATTTATATATGGAATATTTAGTATGATGTCCAATATGATATATGAAAAAATAAATGTAGAGGATAGGAATTTTGCTAATATTTTTAGGATGGATAGGAATTCTGCGTATGTTTTTTTCTCAAAATCAGCAGAGTCAAATACAAGCATTTTTCCGAGCTTCGGCTGTAACATAATTGCAATCCAGTGATTTCTGCAAAAATATCATATATGTATTTAGTCGAAGCAAGTGCATATTATAACAAATGATTGAAATTATACATACCAGAAATGGTATGGTGCCCATATGACATCTATGTCCTGCCACCGTTGCATCTGAAGCGATATGTATGCACCAACTTTCCTTACGATATCTTTGTGTAATTCTCTTCGCTTTTCAGCTTTTGCTTTGCGCGTTGAACACTTGTTCAGCTCATCGTGGTCGTCCTTCCACAATATTGGCCCGTAATGCCTCGACTCACAAATAGCGAACGGGTCAAGGAACGCAACCTTACGATTTATAGCATCCGCTTGTCATTGTTGCATCCTGTAGAATGAAATGTCCCAACTAAATAGATATGTATGCATATATAATTATAGGTCATTGCATATAAGGTATCAGTTTGGATGCAACACTTACATGCACCAGAGTCTGACCATTTCTATGTTGAGTTATTTAAGGGAATGTGAGAGCAATTTAAGCCTTCAAATTAACCCAAAAACTTAGAAAAACCATAGAGTTAGCATCTACTTACCTCCTAGAGCCCCCAACTCCAAGGAAATCAAGTTCAAAACCTTCCCTCTTATATTTTTGATTTATGGTATTTTCGGACAGCACCTCCCCGAGAAGAGAGAGTTCTGTCGCGAGGAAGAAGAAGGTCACTCGCCTAGATATTTATGATTTTTTTCAGGGGTGGATGACCCCACAAGCCGCCCCTAGAAACATATTTCCAGGGGCGGCTGAAGCCATCAGCCGCCCCTAAAAATGGGGCTCATTTTCAGGGGCGGCTACTAGCACCAGCCGCCCCTGGAAATTAGATCTTTAGGGGTGGCTTATGCCATCAGCAGCTCCTGAAAATAAGACCCATTTTCACCTAAAGATATGTATCTAGGGGCGGGTCAACTGCTACAGTACCCCGCTCCTTTTGTAGGAGCGGGGTACATTTACACCCGCCCCTGAAAAAAAAGAGGTGTTGCTGAAAATTATTTCTGTAGTAGTGTCTTGGTCGCATCACCTATATTAGAAGCGAAATCCAAAAATAAATTTGAAGAAACTGCAAGTATTGTTTATTGCATCGACAGATCGAACAGTCCCGCATTATTTTTATTTACTTTTGCTTTGAACGAGATTGTTTGATTGGTTTCTCTTGTCCTAGTAGCAGCTCCAGCAACGGTCAGGAGTCAACACAGTTGAGAATCGGCATAGAGTCGGAAAATAAGCTGAATTTGGTGCATTAGTACTACTGTAGATATTATTCATTTATTATTGATACAGTACGGCATCAAACAGCAGAGCTATATATCTGCATGATGGATGGATGAATTAGTTACACCCTACATCAATATGGGCACCAGCACTCCAAGTGTTGTAAAGTAAAAGTGAGATGGAAAGTGATTGGTGAAAAGTGATGTTTTCCATTGAAAGGGGAAATATCCCAGCTTATATGCATGCCAAGGCCAACCCCAAAAGGACACACCCCTTCGGTTGGCCATATGGGTGATTAGCAACGGTCAATGATGTCATTAACCACTAATTATAATAATTAAAAAAAATTGATCGCTAATTCCATTTTTTTCCATAACACTCTACCTTGATCAATTTGTTCTTGTGATCTTGGAAACAATAGAATAACTCCTTGAAAAATCCTATGAGAAAAATCAAGAGATGCATGTATATGTCATGAGAAAAACTCCTCAATAACCCTTTTGGGAAAATAGAAAAAATGTTGATATGACATATATGATTGCTTGATAACATATTGTGTCGATTCCGGAAATGGCCGACTGATAATCTACTCGATTGCATGTTTATCATGCGTCAGATTGGATATGGTTTACCATTCAATGACTCAAGGGTTTAGACTGGTTCGAGCCGGAAATGCCCTACGTCTTTTTTCATAAGCATCCTTAGCCCGAGCTTTCTCCTCAACATCAAGATATGCTATCAGGTTTTTAACTGATATTTCATGTCTCTTGTATTTCAAAGTAGTGGCGAAATTCCTCCATGAGGAAGGTAACTTGGCAATTATGCACCAGCCACAAACTTGTCAGGCAAAGAACACTTCAGGAGTTCGAGCTCTTTGACAAGAACCTGTACCTCATGAGCCTGTTCTACAATAGAACAGTTGTTCACTATCCTGAAGTCATGAAAGCTCTATATGGTATACAGTTCACTGCCCGTATCGGTTGCATCATACTTAGCAATCGGAGCATCCCACAACTCTTTTGCATATGTTATGTGCATGTACGTATCAACCAGACGATCATGCAGAACAACACTTATCACGCATCTCATGAAGTGATTATTGGCATCCTAAACTTTCTCCTCTACTCAGGAGAATGATCACCTACAGGAATACCAAGTCTTGCTTCCCATACATGCAGCACAGTAAGCCAGAGACGACACTTGACTTGCCATCTCTTAAAGTGCACAACAGTAAACTTGCCTGGCCTCAGTGCATCAGCAAAACCAGTCATAGTAAAATCAACAGATTGCCTATTATAAGATTTTTGGATTGATGAATAATTAGGCAATTGTATGATTAAATCTCGAAATAAATAAATCATGAACATGACTAGAACTACTATGAACAGCTCTATCATACTAGTAGCAAGACACAACAGAACCGTAATCTCAGAAAACATGATTAAGAAACGGATCGAAAAACAGTGTATGTACTGAGTCTTGGCCTTCGGGAATACGAATGGCGTTGACGGGACAAAGACGGTCCTGCGAACGGAGTGCAGCAAATGACGTCATAGACGATGATACACCGCAGCACCAGACTTGGACGGAGGACGAGCCGTGACGAAGATCTTTAAACAATTGCGCCGGGCGCTTCCCAAAAACCTTATTCGCCTTCTCCCAATGCAGGATACCAAAGGCGAGAGGTTCCAGAGACCTGCAACGAGAATAGGCAAAACCCTAACTCGGATTAGATTGATTTTGGTGAAGGCCGATAGGAGAGCCCACAACCTCCCATTGTGATCAGATCCGTAATCAGATTAGAAAACTGATTAGTTCTTCCATATCTCATAAACTTATCGGCCAAGCAACCAAAAAATAAAAACAGCAAAAGGAAGTCACGCCCCTGCAAGACGAGGCGAGCGCGCGTGTGGAGCTTCTTTTCTCTCCCACACATAGCTTGGAGAGACAAGAATAGCTTCATCACTATTTAAGTTAGCTATTCTCACCTTCCACAAGCAAGCAAAGTGGGACTAAAGGTTTACACCACTAGCTCCCTCATGCACACACATATGCACTTTTGACATTTATTTGGAATTTCTGAAATTCATAATAGGCTATAGTTACTTATGTTCCTACAATTTAGATATAAATTCCAACAATAAGCTCTAGTTACTTATGTTCCTACAATTTAGATATAAATTTTGCATTCTAACATGTCGAATGCCAAATGTTAACAACAAATATAGAATTAATGAGCAATTATCTTCCTGATCATAAAAAAGAACAGAGATGCATGGTATCCCATTCCAACAGCATTTCACTGTTAATATATTTCCATACACATTTTTCTTATTTCTTATCTTACATACATCTTCGGATCTTCCAACATCTGAGTGAAGCAACCAACATGTCCACAAGTAATCTGATGCCAACGCTGGTTTCGTCCAAGCTATTAACTCTGCCTCCTACAATAAAGCTCAAGACTATGTATTAGTTAATTAAGCTACATATGAAGTATCTCTCCATGTATATGCCAATGTTGTAAATTATCTGTCTATTCATAGTTTCATACTTAATTACTGTGGAACATGATGATCTAAGTTATCGAGAAGAATGTTACACATATTGTATATTTCACCTGATGTTTACCTAATATGATTGTATCAATAACTCAATAAAATATCCGTTTGTACTATTCCTTCACGACGACACACAACAAATGTAATCTCGAAGCACAGCGCGCGCGCCAACCACTAGGATAGAATACGCTACCCCGTTATCTCCTTTATCACAAGTGCGGGACGGTTGGGATGGCCCTCCTTTATCTCAAGTGTGGGACGGTTGGGATGCAGCGCCGCCGCTGCCTCCTCCGCTTCCTTGTACGTGGCAGCAGTGGCATCCTCCCATACAATATGTGCGCTGACATTCTGAAGCGAGGCAAAGTGCTGCAAGACGAGGCTGCCGCAATCGCCGTCGTCCTCGATCAATTCCTGCCCGTCGACTAGGAACTCAAGCTGCTGGAAGCTTGGCATCAGGGTCGGCGCAACGCCCACTTTGCCGCTCCAGGCGTCCTTCCTGTCGAAGCCCAAGAGCATGGAAGCACGCACAGACCTCATACAAAACGTGACCGCGCCGGAGTCGCCCTTTGGCTGGAGCCGGAGCTTTGTATACTCCACTCTGCACCGTGTCAGCTGCGGGAAGAAGCAGTCATCAGCACCATCGGCGGCATCGTCAGTACTAGCAGTAGGATTCAATACCACTTGTGTAGCGGAGTGTGCATGCAGCCAGAGGTCACGGAGCTGGGGCAACCCGCCGAGGGTTCTCATGTCCTGCTCGTTCAAACAATCCACAAACAGGTACAGGTGGGAGAGGTTGGGAAGACACGGGGGGTTGATGCACAAGGATGGGAACCGAGAGAATCTTGTCCATCGTAGAAACAGTCGGCGGAGGCAGCGTGGGAGGTGGAAGCCCGCTGCTTCCCAGGTCCCTGTATCCGCAGCAACTGGACCATAGCCGTCGTGCAGCAGTGACAGGTGCTCCAACCTTTGGAGATTCCGCATGGACTCAACCAGATCCATCACTACTCCTCTCCCATCTGCCGACAGAGAAGGCATGCCAAGGTGGAGCACCCTGAGTTCACTGAGGCCGCCCAGCTCCTTCAGAAATCGCATCCATGGCTCTTCCTCACCTCTGTACACTATCTCGAGCTCCTGTAGGGATGTCAGCTTCGCAATCCCATCTGGAACTCTTTGAGTCAGGCGTCTAATTCGCAGGCACAACAACTGTGTTAGAGAGCCCACGCTTGTCAAAGGTTCGTCATCCACATCCAGTGTCTGCAAAAACATCAGACCTGGTATTTCTTTTGGGAGCTTAGCATGCCCACTTAGCCGAAGGTACCTCAAATGAACCAATTTCTGGAGAGGCTCCAGATACCATAAGAAATGAATGACCTCACTTGCTGCATGTTCATGTGGGGCTCCAAGGTCCTAGTACTATTATTTTGGAGGGCTAACCTGCGAAATGATCTGCCTTGTGTTACTGTCGATGACGATAAGGCGCCGGCCCCTCCATTGTTCCGGTCCAGCAATATAGTGACGAAGTTCTCCTCAGACGAAATGGAACGGATGAGATCGACTACCATATCATGAACCTTACAACCACATAACACCATGTCATACCAATAATCCCACTCCTCTACCAGTTGGATCAGGCTTCTATTTACCAGCTCGTTGAAGTATCCCTCCCCAATCTCAAATGAGGATATCCCTTGTTTCTCCTGAACAAAACCTTCGGCTATCCACATCCATATCAGAGGGCCTTTCTCAATGAAATAGTCTTCTGGGAACACACTTAGATGCAGCAAGCATGTTCTTAGATGAGGAGGCAGATCGTAGTAGCTAAAAGATAGTATCTTCATAGTGTTCTCTACTTGCCGGTTTCCTTTACTACTATAACCAATAGAGTGATGCACCTCCAACCATTCTTCCCTAGGTTTACCCACCAATAGGCTAGCCATTGTGATGATAGCTAAAGGTATGCCACCACACTTCCTTATAATTGTATCACACACACCATCCGGTTGATGATCAAAAGATTTGCTTTCAGCACCAAATATCCTTGCAAAGAATATCATCTGACAGTGGTTGTAGCTCGTAAACCTCACCAGCTTCTCTGGCAACTTCATGTTTACGAGTAGTTATGATTATTCTACTTCCTATATTGTTCTCAACAAGAGCTAATTTGATTGTTTCCCAAGTCTCTACCTCCCATACATCGTCAATAACAATGAAGTACCTGCTCCATCATAAAGGAGAAGACATAAGCTGCCAAAACTACCTAGAGCATCTATAAAAGCAAGAAGTATGCGGAGACAAATTAAAAAGTCCAAAAACTGATTACTTTCTACTTCTTTCTTATCAAACGTTACATCCTTAGTGGGTAGGGATGCAAGTGGATATTCATTGGTGTTTTTGGATTTCTCATTCTAGTTCATTTTTTCTCCCAAAATAATTACATAACATGCCATTCTAGTTTATTTTATCAAGTTTTGGGTTGACCCAAAAAAGGTGGGACTTGCATCCCTATTAGTGGGTTATCATGTGATGTAAGCAGCAACTTGATGAGCATGGACATGTGGAAAATATGATGACTTTTTATTTCTCTAATAAATAGTAAACAATGTGCATAAGCTCTCTGAATTTGATAGTTCTGTAAATTATGCAAATAATAAAATTCAATCTTACTATTACTAATTGGAGACTCCTTTTGAAGCTCCCATATAAAGCTACCTAGGATCCTAAGTGGATACTTTAGAAAAAGAAAAAAATCATAAAAATTCTCACAAAAATTAGAAACATCAAACCATTAATCTAATAGCCTATAATCATGGTGGATCATAATAGCCATTGGATATACTATATTGTCTAGAAAATTACCCACCTCTGCTATTATGAAAATAGTCAAAGTAACCCCTAAGTTTGTATATAAATTACCTGATTTTATCTTTGTGAAAATAATTATGAATAATCATTTAATCTTCATCAAAATTACTGGGGCGTGCAATTAGAAACTAATAACAAGTAAAACCGACATGCTCACAAAGGACATTGTTAATCTTTCTTATGGGAGATAAATAAATCTTAAATTCAAAAAATAAAAACAAAATATATATGACCTATAAATATGATGATAATTATATAATTCCCATTTTATAATTTGATGGAAGTAATAATCTTGTGAGTTATTTGGTTGTTAGTTAATGTTAGCCTATTGTTGTACAAGGAATTTTGCATTGGAAATAGAAGATAATATTTACATATATTAGTTCGGAATATAAAAAAATCAATTTAGATATATGACTAAACTTATTTAAAAATATTTAAGAATACAAAATTAAGGCAAGGGCACGCAAGCCCAGGAGGAATCAAGGCCGGCGAGAGGCAGGTTGCTGATTCTTTTCTTCTCACATTTTTTTATTCCCTGCTGTCTTGCTGTAGCTAATTAATTAGTGCTTGTTATCACTAATGTCTACAGGTGTTTTGCATGCCTAGTTAATTATCTTTTGTTCTTGCTAACTTGTGCTAGTCTTCGCATGCTTAATTGACTTGTGTTATTTAGCTATATCTTTTAGTCTTTGCATGCTTTATTGATCGAGGTTGATTAGTGCAAGAGGTTGATTAGTGCAAGTCCTTTTTGGTGAGACTCATGATTAGCTTTTTGGATGAGCTTTGTTTTTGCTTGATTTCGAGCGTTGCTAACATTATGGTTGAATCGTTGCATACTCTTTGAAGTTAGGTCTTGTGCGAGTGTGTTTTGAAAAGCTTTTGCGGGCACTTGCTATTCGTCGCTTCTGTTTTGTGTTGTGCATGTAGATAGCTTTTTGCGTGCTTCCGCTTTGCGTCAAGCTTTTCCTAACCGTTCCTAGGGTCAGCTCGTCACGAGTTGGCTTGTGTTACCTTAGCGGTTAGAAGAGAGGTGTGTCGGGTTGAATTCGGGACATAGGCCTTGTTCTCTCGGAGAATTTTTTAAAGGCTCTCATTCGCCCCCCCCCCCCTCTGGTCACCTGTCCGGTCCTTCAAATTGGCAGCACAGGTTGATGGAGTAGTTTCATAAAAAAGCACAAACTTAAAAAAAATTCAAGGCAATAATTCCTTTCAAAATTCAATCCTGTAAGCAAGTGGGAAGTAGGACGTACTAATTTATTTCTCTCTTTATGCAACAATAGAACAAAATCTATATCACTTAAGTGAAGTAGGCGCACGACTCTTTCTTGATTAGAAAAATAAAAATCATCCATTGCTGGAGTTATGAAACTCACCTCTTCTCTCCTAGGAATAATTCTCGGAGTTTGTCAAGGAGTTGCCTCTCATCCAGCATATCTAAATTGCAATGCATGTATCCTTGCTTGTGAAGGTCGATTAATATGTCCTTGACAATCTTCTTCAAGTCAGGATTGCGGCCAACTGGAACAAAAGCGGTGCAATCGAATTGCCCCTTAAGCTTATCATACACTGCTTTGGCAAGCGTCGTCTTGCCTAGTCCTCCAAATCCAACAACAGATACAATCTTTTTCTGTGTAGACGGGGCAGCTCCCTTTGTCAACCTCGTGACTAGTTCTTCACTTGACTCATCCATGCCAACAAGGTTAGCCGCCTCCGTGTATAGAGATGCTATGCGAGGGTCAACCATGGTTTTGGGAGGAATAATAGCATCGACCTTGTACCTGTCGAGGAAACAATGTAATTCCAAAACCAATAAGGTAAGAGGAAATTTCGTGGGGAGGGGGGGATCAAGTGCGTTTATGTTCGAGGTCGATAAGATCCTGACCTATCACGTCGCTCGGCAACCTCCTTGACACGCTCCTTGATGTCATTGATCTCTTGGGCAATCTCATGCCGAGTGGTGGCCTTGGTGACAATACCCATCATCTTCTTGATGAACCTCTTGGCACCCCTTTTGCTGGGGGGCTCAGGGCCGTGGACGCGCACGAGGAAGGCATCAATGATGTCCTCCATGTCGTAGGACAACTCCCTAACATCGCGCTCCCAGATCCTGACCTGCTCTTTGAGCTGCTCTGGCGGCACCTCGCCGACAGTGCAGAGAGCAGCCCGCATGCTCTCGAGCTCCCTTGAGAGAAACTCGATGTTCTTCTTGGTGCCCTTCTGCAGGTTGTACTCATCCAGGAGCAGTTGGCCGAGCTTGGGAAGCAGGGTGCCCAGTGCACCCGTCGCGAACTCCATGGCACGTCGGGCAGGTTGCTTCGTGGCGTCGCGCGCCCGGGTGGGGGCAACCAATCGCGAAAGGGGCCCACGCACCGTTCTTCTTCAAGCTCGAGCTCACGACGTTGGTTGGCGCCGGGGTTAGGGGGGCTGCCTGGGGGATGTGACGTCGGCCGGACTTAGAAAGTGAAGTTGAGGGAGGCAGGGAAGATCGGCGGTGGCGGCGTGCGGGTTACGGGGCGGTGGTGGGCGGCGGCAGGGACACCGCCGGCCAACAACCGGTGGGCCAGGGACTGGGGAGGGGTGCGGGAGCCGGACAGTAGGTGGGGGCAAGCCCGCCACTGGAGAGCAGGAAAATGGCCGGCGGGGGAAGCTCCTTCGGCTATTGCTCCCCTCGCAGTCACGCATGCAAGGAATAGCCCGGTTGAGGATGACCTCGATCAATCCGTGTGGAGCTCTGCCGCATGCGTTTATTTTTATCCTTTGTCAGGAACAACGAGAGCACCGTTCGTGGAGCAACGGGTCGTATCACGTGCAGTCACGCAGGTAGCCTCGATCAGATGCATCTGTTTGTTACTTTGTTTTTTTCGTTTGCCTTGGCCCGTCAAACCCGGACCCTGTCCTCCATTTGTGCACATTTTTTTCGTGATATATAATCCCTCCTAAAGAATGTCATTTTGTAGCGACACGGTTTCCAAAAGTTTAATTTTAGCTTCTTATTTTCATAAAAATATTTATCATAAAATTATATATTTTTATTTTTATAAAAGTATTTTTTTTAAATAAATCTATTAATATGATTTTGTACTTTAAAGTTATTTATAATTTATGCTATGGAAGAGTCAACCAGGGAAGAAAGGGAGGGGAGGGGACGGCGTTGTAGAGGGAGGAGGGGACGAGGGCACGGAGCTGCGGAGAGGGGAGGAGGCACCGCTGCAGGGAGGGATAAGTGAAGGAGAGAACGCGACAGTACGCTGCAGGGAGGGAAGAAAGGAGCAGCAATGACATCAATCAGGATGGGGAAAGATGAGATAGGAGTGGGAAGTTGCAGATGAGGACATTTTAGTTTAAAATAGTGTAAAATTATAATGGCATCCGTATAGTTTCTTGACACGCTTTAATTAATCTTTTTATTTATCTTTTGTCAGGACTCCTGACTCACTAACGACGAGAGCACCGTCCGTCGAGCAACGGGCCGTGTCACGTGCAGTCACGCAGGTGGCCTCGTTAAACCCGCCTCTTGTCCTTCATTTGCGCTACTCTTTCTGAACTTTGCTATGGCTTTATCGGCCAGATTCTCATACAGTAAGAGCAAGTTTAATAAATTTGTCTTATAGATAAGCCATATCTCTCGGAGCCAAACCTATTAGACTAAACATATAACAGCATGACTCTTCACTATTCCAACATATTAATATATTTAAATAGAACCGACTTGTCAGATTCTTTTTCAATTATTTAGCCACCTAATGTTATCTTCTTTCTTCCTGAGCCTCCTCGGTCCTGACAGGGATAGGACTAGGAGCAGCGGCACCTCCACAGTTCATCCTGGGCATAATTAACCAAAAACTAAAAATCAAATCGAAATGCTCGAAAATTTGAAAGGAACTTAATCGCGTGATGTCACCTAGAAGGGGTGAATAGGCGTTTAAAACAAATCCTGCAGATTAAAACACTTAACACAAATGTCAGCTACCAACCGGTCAGACCTGTCGGACAGACCGGTCAGACCGGTCAAATACTTAAAACCTGCAGATAAGTTCCCAACCGGTCAGACCGGTTGAACAGACCGATCAAGCCGGTCCTACGCAGAACCTGCACAAACAGAGTTAATTCTACCCTTTACGAGCTCTAGCACAAATGCAATTTGGTGTAGTGCTTCTGTAGGTGTCAATAAATATATTTCACAACCCTGCACACACAGAAACAGCACAACCGAGTAGATCGAAACGGAAGCACAAATAAAGCTAGAGCACAAATGTGAGGCAAACCAAATGAAGATGATGCAAATGAGACACAGTGATTTGTTTCACCGAAGTTCAGATTCACCACGTTCACCACGTGTGAATCCTACTCTCCGTTGAGGAAGCTTATGGCGACCACAAGGTCAAGCTATCTCCTCCTTTCCACTATATGATCATGTGCCATCGTGGCACACAATCGCTGCTGCAACAAATTTGCCGCTGCTCACCACAAGCTTGGGAGCTAGCCGGCGACGCCTAGCCGTCTAGGAGGCTTCACCTCCAAGAGTAACAAATGCTTCAACAAGTTGGCCGACGCAATCACAAGTGCTCAAGCTAGGGCTTATGCTCTCACTGCTCAAATGATCTCTTAGCAAAGGTTTCACTCAACCCAACTCAAGAATCTAATCTTGATTCACTCAAATCTCACAAAAAGAGGTTGGGGAGGACTTCTCAATTGCTCTCACTGCTCAGAGATGACTCAGAATCACAATGGCATCAGCCCCCACGAATGGGTGAGGGTGTGGGTTATAAATACTCCTCTCTCAAAAACTAGCCGTTGCTATGTTAGTGTTAGACCGGTCAGACCGGTCCCCCAGACCGGTCAGACCGGTCGGTTCAAATAAACTAGCCGTTGGACCCGACCGGTCAGACCGGTCGGCTAGACCGGTCAGACCGGTCACACTAGATTTTCTGCTCCCAAGTATTTCTCTCTAATTTTTCTCACATGGGATAGATATGAGCACTTTTGGTAATGTCAACCACTGATGTTGCATCCCCCTTGATAGTACGGCATCCTATACTCAAGTTCACATAAAATGACATACACAACACTTGAGTTTTTATATCTTGATTAAGCCGAACTTCTTCAATCAATATCTTGAGGTTGTCAACATCCTTAATTCAATGAGCATGCCTGTTTGAGCTAGTGACTTTGAATCTTTCTTCATATAAGAATGAAATCCATCTTTGATTCCCAAGTCACTTCCTTTTTTAAAATGATGACACTCTTTAATATAGAGCTCTTCATGACTCTAGAATCTCCTGTATTTTGACCCGTATCGGTTTTCTTGCTCCCCCCAAGCTGACACTTGCGTAGCCTCTTGAAACACGCCTCTCGGTCCTCTCTACCTTCATTCTAGCCGTCCATTTTGAACTTCACATTGATTTGTGTCATGCACGATATCTCCTTTATCAATATAAATTCACCATTTTAATTTCATATGCAAGCTCTCCAATTTTGAGACAATATATGCACGTCAACTTATGTCTCATTCACTTTTCTCTTGCTTGCTTCCCTTGACAACAATATTCATCTCATATGATAAGTCTTTCCAATTTGAGACTATGCAACAACATATTATGTCTCATTCTCATAACCTTCACTTGTCGTATGAATCCCATCACAAGTTGAACAAGTCTTTTATAGATATTGGAGCACTCATATCTACCATGAATACCTTGCTCATCTTTTTTTTATAACTTTGCTTGCCACTTTGAGTTCCACGTAAATTAACAAGCTTCAACACAATATTAGAGCTTTCATATCATACATGAATACCTTGCTCTTCCATTTTTCTTTCTCATTCTAGCTTGTCACATATAATGATTGTCAATGGGACATCCACAATTGCTTGTAATACATGAGCTATCTCAATTCTCAAATTAAATACTTGTTCATAATCTCATGCAAACAAGTTAGTCCTTTAATTGTGTTGTCAATCAATACACCAAAACCACTAGGGGCCTAGATGCTCTTTCAAAATCCAATCGAAATACCTGAAACAAAAATACCAAAAACTAAAAAATTCAGTCCAGTTTGGTTCCTAGTTTTGACTAACAAGCTCAAATAGAAGTCCAACAAAACAATAAACAAGCAGCCCAGCGCACACAGCCACCCCTGTCCGACTAGCCCTAGCTCCCTCCCTCAAACTCTTTATGTTCCTCATCTCAAGATGGCAACGGGTACGTACCCGACGGGTAGTAGCCACCCACACCCATACCCGCCAGGACTAAACTTTACCCGTCGGGTTACCCGTACCCGCACAAGGGTAGAAAAATACTTCCATACCCGTACCCGGCGGTAATTTGTACCCGGCGGGTAATCCGCACTCGAAAATATATCCGACAATCACATATTTATATAAATATGAGACATTTCCATAAAAAATCAGTCATTCCAAGTTTCATTGCAAGAAGTATTAACAATTCAACATAGCAAACAAGTTCCAGGTGCAGAGGTATAAGGCGAGGCCGTGAGGGTGTTGCCGCGCTGCAGCGAGGCCGCGAGGTGCTGCCGCGTTGCCTTGCGTGCCTGCCTGCCGCACTGCGAGCTTGTTTGCTTGGTGCCCTGGCAAAGCTGCCTGGCCCTGGCAGCGATCTCAGGCGTCCGATTTTGGTGGCCTGGGGACAGGATCGCTGCCTGGGCGGCTTGCTGCCTGGAAGGGTTGCATCCAAACAAGCCCTGCCTGCGTGCCTGCCTGCCGCATTGCCACGAGGCCCTGCCGCGCTGCTTGCGTGCGTGATGCGGGCGGCGACTGGGAACCTAGAGCACGCTGTGCGCGGTCTGCTGCTGTTGGAGGGCGGAGGCGCAGCCACGAAAGAAGGAACGCGCGGCCGGCGAGGGGCGAAGGCTCGTTGCTCGTGAAGGGCGACCGCGGCACCGCACGAGGTTGCGTCCAGCGTCGCACCCGCGAAGCTCTTTGCGGCAGCTGGGCGGCTGGCGGTTGGGACTGGGAGAGGAGAGTGGGGACTAGAGATAGGGTTTGAGGGATTCAACAATATATATCCTAGGAGTATTTGGGCCAGGTTTATGGGCTATATGGGCTGAAATGAGTTAGGTATTTGGGCTGATTTGTTTTTGTCTGTGGATATTTTTTACCCATGGGTAGGCGGGTATGGGTAGAACACATCCGTACCCGCCGTACCCGATGGGTATGGATTTTTACCCAATAACATACCCACGGATAGAAAAATTATTCCATACTCGTCTTCTTATTGGGTAAAACCCATCGAGTACTCGGGTTTCGGGTACCCATTGCCATCACCTGCTCATCCTCAGTTCCTGGCTGCTGCCCACCGCACGATCGCACGGCGCAGACCCGCCTTCAGGCCGCACCACGGTTACCGTTCACTCCTACCTTCCCCGCCGCAGCCCAGCCCAATAACAGGCAGCCCAGCGCGCAAAGCCTACCCGTGCCCGATTAACCTTAGCTCCCTCCCTCAAACCCTATCCGTTCCTCACATTTTCACCCTCAGTTCCGGGCTGTTGCCTGCCATACACACGCTCGCCATATGCCAGTTGTAAGCTTATAGCCTGCTTTTCTTCTCTCTCTCTCTCTCTTTTTCTCTCTCGTCCACCTCAGCATTTAGTCAGCTTACAACCTTTTATTATACTTGCTCTCCTCCTATCGCTTCGCTCTCCAGCAAAAGTACAAAACCAATCTCGAATCGTGGGCAAAACTATGGAGTAATCCGAGAGATTGCGGCGAAAACACGCTGCCCCCATCCATGCCCACACCTTACATCATTTATTTCGTGCCCGCCTTCCATCTTTTTGCTGCTTCGGTGCCGATCAAGAGCACGTGGACCCTACCCCCGGCGCCCCCCTCCGCCGCGCGTTCCTCTACGTTATCCTCCTCCTTGGCTCCAACGGCCCTATTTGGTTCCCCGAACAGGGAATCTTTCATGCATGAAGTCCAGAATGAAGTCTATTCGTAAAATCATTTTATGGATGAGTGTATCTTTTCGCAACGAATTTAATGACAGTAATTAATCAATGATTGGATACAGTGATGCTACAGTAGCCATCCTCTAATCATGTTGTCGGTACGCTGTAGCAGGGATACCCACTCCTACTGCAGCAAGGCAGGACCCGTGTAGTTATCCGTAACTACGCGCAAAGGACGGAGTAGCCAGGCCCACGGGCCAGGCTCCTTCCTCACCAGGCCAATGACCCCGGACCTGTTCTCCGCCTAGGGATGGGTCCGGAGATGCCACGTGCCCCTAAGGAAGGGAAGCTCCATGTCGACAGCCGAGGCCTCGGACCCCCCATAGGGGTTCGGGACCTTCTGCGTCCATCCGGACCTCCCATACTGCGTGGGGGTCCGGAGCCGCCATGTGTCCCGGAGGCACGGGTTCGAGCGCGAGCCTTCCGCTGGAAGACTCGCCCACCCACTGCATTTAATGCAGATGGTTGAGGCGTGCTCTGCCGCCGCGGCACGCGGGACAGCCTTTGTCAGGCCTCACTGTGCGCCGCGTATTACCAAGGTACACAGTGTAGCTGCCTGTGCCGCACCCGCGCAGAGCCCGTCTGCAGCATTAAATGGATACGACGGCATGACACTTTTCCATCATGCCGGCTACGCCGCAAGCTACACAGCCCGTTCAGCTACGTGGCAGACGACGCCACTAGCTACGCCTGGCACCATTCCGACAAGACAGCGCCTAGACATGATGAACGAGGGACTCCAGGAGCAGGCAAGGGAATCCAGGAGAGAGATCTCCTTTGCCTGTGACGCCATAATGTATGAACAGAACATTATCTTATACTACATCGTTGGGCCCACCTGTCGGGGACCCAACAGCCATGTACGCGCCTTCCTTAAGATATAAAATGGAGGCGCTCGCTGTGCACTACAAGCGGACTGAAACAGACACACAACACTCAAGCTCTCTCGAACTCTCTCGAGAAAAGGCAATACAACACACAGTGGACGTAGGGTATTATGCTTCGGCAGCCCGAACCACTCTAAATCCTTGGTGTTCATTGTGTTCTTGAGCAAGATCGAACTAGGACTAGCTAACCCCCAAGTACACACCCTCTGGGCTAGGGCGGGTGCCTTCCGCCACCCGGCTGTGGTTTGCAGCACCACGACATTTGGCGTGCCAGGTAGGGGCGTTTAGCTGGTCGCAGTTCATCTCTTCTTCGTCTCCATGGTTCGTGTGGACGACGTAGAGATGACGGAGGGTGTTGCGTCCTCCACGCCACACGCCTCTCGCGTTCCTGCTCCAGGGGCAACTGTGCCTGTGGAGCAGCCACCGTCGGCGGCGGCGCGCGCTGCTCGCCGGCAAGAGTCAGGGCGCCCATCAAGGGCCCCCTCACAAGCTGCGAGCGGCGGAGTGCTGGCAGCGGCTAGGGAGTTGCTCCGCAACCCCCCGGCTGCGGCAGCCTCGCCAGACGCCCTGAGGCAGTGACGGGACGACATTGACCGTCTCCTCCACCTGGCTCAGGCCTCCCCCAGTTCTGCAAGGACTGGGCAACGACCTCCGCCCGGCAATGCGGTGGTACCTTACCACCAGCGTCAGGGCGGTGCGTCGGCGTCCGTGCGCTCCCCCACCGTGAGGGGTGCACAAACAGAAGACCTGCGGGCAGAGCTCAACCGCTGGCGCGCGGGAGAGGATGCCCGCATCTCCGGCGAGATGGCGCGAGAGCGCCGTCTTAACATTGAGGGCCGCAACCTCAACACCGACTTGGACATGGTGGCGCCCAAGCCCCCGGTGAACGCCCGGATGCAGTTAGGCACGCCAGTGGCTGGGGTGGGCTGTGCTGCGCTGGCGGAGCACCTCCGCGTCGTGGCATGGCCGTCCAAGTTCCGCCCGCACCTGCCGAAGAAGTACGACGGTACCACTAACCCGTCGGAATTCCTGCAGGTGTACGTTACCGCCACCACAGCGGCTGGTGGTAACCGCGCTGTCATGGCGAGCTACTTTCATGTAGCCTTGTCTGGGCCAGCCCGGACTTGGCTCATGAACCTCACACCTAGGATGATCCAGTCCTGGGAAGAGCTCTGTGCGAGGTTCACAGCGAACTTCGCCAGCGCATACCAGCAGCATGGTGTGGAGGCACACCTTCACGCCGTGAGGCAAAAACCCGGAGAAATGCTCCGGGCCTTCATCTCGCGCTTCATCAAGGTACGGGGTACCATTCCTCGTATCTCAGATGCATCTATTATCACTTCTTTCCACCAGGGGGTACGTGACGAGAAGATGCTCGAGAAGCTGGCGACGCACGAGGTGGAAAGCGTCACTATGCTTTTCTCCCTGGCAGATAAGTGTGCCAGGGCCGCTGAGGGCCGTGCATGGCACTCAGCCCCCCAAGACGGAGACGCCAAGGCCGGTGGCTCCGGTGCTACCACTCAGGGCGGTGGCAAGAAGAAGAAGAACAAGAACCGGAGTCGCGGGGAACCGCATTCTGGTGGACCAGTCGTTGCAGCAGCAGCGCCAGCGGCGGCACCGGCAACGGCAGCAGTGGCTGGGGGCCAGAATGCACATGGCAAACGCCCTCGCCCGCAAGGTGGAAGCGGAGGTTCATGCCTAGTGCATCCCACCGCTCGCCACAGCGCCGCTGACTGCCGCGAGATCCAGAAGCTCGCGAAGCGGGTGTAACGAACATGGCACCATTTATGCCATTTCGAGTGATTTTGGTGATCAAATGACAACACAACACTTGGACTAACATGATTGTTAAGATGACCATTCTCAGGCTTTTAGGTTCAAGTGATGACAAAGAGATAGAGAAGATAGGCGTAGCAAGGCCCAAAGCTCTTCGGTTAGGAGCACCGGAAGAACCGACGCCAGGGGCACCGGTGCATCCGACGCTTGTCGGAAGAATCGACGCTACGATGTTTGGTGCAGGAGGAAATCGAAGCCAAGTCAGCCTATAGGCACCGGTTGAACCGACGGTCCAAGAAAGGGCATCGGTGCTTTGACCGTCCTTTGTACTAGAGACGATGTCAAGTGCCCAGAAGAAGTTTCTTCAGCACCGGTTCAACCGACGGTGCATCGGTGCATACCACCGGTGTAATGACGTCAGCGTCCAGGAGAAGATTCCTTCAGCACCGGTTGAACCGGTGAAGCATCGGTGCAAAGCATCGGTTCAACCAGTGGTCACTGCGTCAGCTGTCAGGAGTTCAACGGCTACTTCGGTTTATGAGTGACCGGAAGAACCGACGCTACCCCTGCCAAGGCATCGGTTCTTCCGGTGGTACGTAGATTTTCAGCTGACCGTTGGAGCAACGGCTACAAGACTTGGTGGCCTATATATACGCCTCACCCCGGCCATTTGAAGAGAGCTGGAGTTGCTGGACATCCCACATGCTCCCAAGAACATCTTCAACCACCATAGAGCTTCATTGTACATCATATAGGCTTAAGCACACTTGTGAGAGTGCTTAGTGCTTGTAATAGGGATTAGTTCTTGCGAGAGCTCCCTTAAGAGAAGTCTTGCTGCGGCAAGCAATCCTTGTGATCTGTCGTGTGACCCTCCGTCTTGGTGTGGAGTGGCAACGACACTTTGTGCGGGGAAGAGGAGGCCCCCTCCTTGGTGGAGAAGCTCCATAGTGGATTTCGGCCGGGTGACCGAGAGAGACGGTGGCGGTGCACAAGACTCGGTGTCTTGTGGACACTTGCCTTTGCTTGCCGGCATCGCCATTGGTGGCGTAGTGCAAGACGGTGATCGGAAGAGCCTCGGTGTCCCGTGGACGTAGGCGTTTGTGCCGAACCACGTTACATGACCGTGTCTACTCGGGAGTTTGCATCCCTCTTGCACTTACCTCTTTACTTACCGTATTACGTTTCCGCATTTACTCTTCTTGCATACCTATACTTTCCTAGTTAGTTTGATTAGGATTGGCTATAGGTTGCAAGTCTTTGGGGAAAGTAGAGAGTAGTAAAGATAAACCTTAGTCATAACTAGCATGCATAGGACGTGTTATGTTTATCTTATGCAAGTAGATTGAGCCCTAGGTTAAAAAGCGATTAGCGACCCTATTCACCCCCTCCCCCTCTAGGGTCGGACACCCCGGTGATCCTTACAGCGGGTCAGTGGGCGGCGTGAGCAGTCCTCCAAGGACGGTTCACCCCCTCCTCGCCAGCGGCCTGGCAAGGAGAAAGCCTCCGACAGCGGAGCCGCTGCTGGGGAGAAGGAGCTGGGGTACCAGTCCCCCGCTCGGGAGCAGAAGGGCGTCTACCACGATGACAACTCCGATTCCGACAACGGCGACCGCCGCAAGAAGCTGTACGTAATGTACGGCGGAAGCTGGGAGCTTGTCTCCCGGCGGGATGTGAAGACCCTTCGCCGAGAGGTCCTTTCGGTGAAGCCGGGGGTCCCGAAGGCGGCGCCGCACCAGAGGTGGATGAACACCACCATCTCTTTCGGGCCATCCGACTGCCCGGAGAATATGGCCGGAGCTGGTGTACTACATCTAGTCACCGCTCCTGTCATATCCAACGTGAGGCTCTATCACGTGCTGATCGACGGTGGGGCTGGCCTCAATGTCATTAGCTATGCAGCGTTCAAGCAGCTGCAGATCCCGGAGTCCAAGCTGACTCCCTCTCGCCCATTCTCCGGAGTGGGCCCACATCCGGTGTTCCCTCTGGGGAGCATCACATTGCCGGTCACATTCGGGACCGAGGAGAACTTCCGCACAGAGAGCGTTCTGTTCGATGTTGCGGAGGTGAACCTCCCGTTCAACGCCATCATTGGCCGACTGGCACTCTACCACTTCATGGCCATTGCTCATTACGGGTATTTGGTCTTGAAGATGAATTCCCCTGCCGGAGTCCTCACCGTGCAGGGCGACCGCACCGCTGCCGTCGCTGCAGTTGAGAGACTGCATGCTCTGGCGGTAGAGGCTACACGTTCCGAGGAGGATCCATCCACCTCGCAACCCAGGGCGCCTGCAAAGGCTCCCAAAGTCCAACCGTCCGATCCGGACCATGTTCCCGTGAAGACGGTGCAGATTGGAGCGGACTCCACCAGGACCACCCGCGTCGCGGGGAACCTGGAGGAGAAATAGGAAGACGCGCTCATCGCTTTCCTCCGGGCAAATGTCGACATGTTCGCCTGGGAACCGTCACAGATGCCCGGGATCCCCAGGGAAGTGATCGAGCACAATCTGAGGATCTACCCTAATGCCACGCCGGTGCGCCAGAAGCCTCGGATGCAGTCCGTGGAGCGGCAGAACTTCATCTGCGAAGAAGTCCGCAAGCTCCTACACGCTGGCTTCATCGAGGAGGTCCACCACCCTGAGTGGATGGCCAATCCAGTCGTCGTCCCGAAGGCCAACGGGAAGCTTCGGATGTGCATCGACTACACCAGCCTCAACAAGGCATGCCCTAGAGACCCCTATCCTCTTCCACGTATCGATCAGATCGTGGACTCCACCTCCGGGTGTGACCTTTTGTCTTTCCTAGATGCATACTCTGGTTTCCACCAGATTCAGATGTCTAGAAAGGATAGGAAGCATACTACCTTTGTAACAGTAGATGGGCTTTATTGCTACATTGTCATGCCATATGGTCTAAGGAATGCCTTACCCACGTTTGTACGAGCTATGAACAAAACCTTCTGTAATCTAATTAGGGATATTGTTGAGGTTTATGTCGATGACATTGTGGTCAAAACTAAGGTAGGGTCAACACTAGTGGAGGACATGTCCCTCGTCTTCGACCGGCTCCGCGCCACGCGCATGAAGCTGAACCCCGAGAAGTGCATCTTCGGCGTCTCAGCTGGGAAGCTGCTGGGTTTCCTGGTCTCACATCGAGGCATCGAGTCAAACCCAGCCATGATCAAGGCGATCGAAGCGATGAGGCCTCCTGGCCGCATCAAGGACGTCCAGAAGCTTACTGGATCTCTCGCTGCTCTTAGCCGCTTCATATCGAGGCTGGCTGAGAGGGCCCTTCCCTTCTTCAAGCTATTGAGGAGGTCCGGTCCATTTTCTTGGACCGAAGAGGCTGAATAGGTCCGGTCCTTCCAGGAACTGAAGCAGCACCTCGCCTCGCTGCCAGTATTGGTGGTTCCAGAGCCCGGTGAACCGTTGTTTCTGTATCTTGCTGCGTCTGCGGAGGCGGTCAGCATGGTGCTGGTCGCCGAAAGGACGGAGCAAGTTCGCCAGGGGAACACCAGGGTCTCCCTGGCCAAGGATGGTGAGCCGGACCCCGGACACGGGGGCCCATCAGCCTCACCCCAGCTTGAAGGTCCAGACCCCGCACAAGCGGGTCCGGAGGAGCCTCGTCCCAGTGGGAACCCAGAGCCGCTGGGGGCCCAAGGACCCGATGTGGTGGATAAGGGCGAGCCGGACCCGGTAACTAGGGTCCGGACCGTCCAAAAGCCAGTTTACTATGTCAGCGAAGTCCTCCATGAGGCGAAGGCCAGGTATCTTGAGACGCATAAGTTTATCTATGCGATACTTATAGCGTCCAGGAAACTGCGCCACTACTTTCAGGCACACCGAGTTGTTGTAGTGACCTCTTACCCGTTAAGAGCGATTCTGCACAACTCCAATGCCACAGGCAATATCGCCAAGTGGGCGGCAGAGCTGGCTGAGTTCCAACTGGACTTCCAGCCTCGCCATGCAGTCAAGAGCCAGATCCTGGCTGATTTCATAGCGGAGTGGACTCCTTCCCCAAGCAATTCAGGGGGTCCAGACGTCAACGCCGGACCCCCGGAGCCGGAAATCAGGACACCAGTCTTCACCGAGCCCCACTGGACACTCTTCTTCGACGGGTCCGCCCGCGAGAAGTGGGCCGGAGCTGGTGTGGTCCTCATCGACCCAAACGGAGATCAGCTGAAGTACATGGTGCACCTTGAGTTCAAGGCCACCAACAACATGGCGGAGTACGAAGCTCTGATCTTTGGCCTGACGCAAGCCCTCTCATTGGGGGTCCGGCAGCTTCTGGTGAGGGGGATTCCCAGCTAATCATCAAGCAGGTCCGAGGGGATTGCAGCTGCAACAATCCCCAGCTCGCGGCATACCTCATGCACGTGAGGAAGCTCGAGAAGGACTTCGACGCCCTGGAACTGCAACATGTTCCCCGCGAACTCAACTCAGCAGCAGATGATATCTCCGCAAGAGCATCTACCTGGGCATCCGTGCCCGAGGGCATCTTCGAAAGACGGCTTCTGAGACCTACCGCCCAGCCTGCCGAACTGGGTGAAGGGGATCAAGCTAGCACCTCGAAGCTAGCAATCCTGGCGGCATCCCACCTATGGTGCCCAACCTGGGCTGTGTGCTCTGTTGAGGATCCTGGTGACCTCGTAGATCCACTCCCACCTGCTCAGGAAGCTCCCGATGCATGGATCTCCGAGATCCGGGGCTACCTGAAAGATAACATCCTCCCTGATGACGATGTGTCCGTTGAGCGCATAGTCCGGTTGGCTAAATGCTACGCGGTGGTAGAAGGGGATCTCTACCGCCGTGGTGCCAATGCTGTCCTCATGCGGTGCATTTCCCAGGGAGAGGGCCGCAAGTTGCTCGCGGAGATCCATGGAGGCGAGTGTGGAAGCCATTCCTCATCTCGCACGCTTGTTGGCAAGGCCTTTCGGCATGGCTTCTATTGGCCAACAGCACTCCAGGATGCGGCTGAGCTAGTAAGGTCCTGCAAAGCATGCCAATTCCATGCAAAGCAAATACACACACTGGCTCAAGCTCTGCAGATGATTCCGCCCTCATGGCCATTCACTGTGTGGGGTGTGGATATCCTGGGGCCATTCCCCTGGGCTGACGGCGGGTACCGGTTCCTCTATGTCGCCATCGACAAATTCACAAAGTGGCCGGAGGTTACCCCTGTGGTGAATATCACTAAGAAATCAGCAGTCGCATTCCTCAGGTCCATTGTGTGCAGATTTGGCATCTCAAACCGCATCATCACGGACAACGGGACCCAATTCAAAAGAAGACTCTTCCAAGAGTACTGTGAGGACATCGGCATCCAGCTATGCTTTGCGTCCGTGGCACATCCCCGCAGCAATGGACAGGTTGAGAGAGCGAATGCAGAGATCCTCAGGGGACTCAAGACCCGCACCTACAACTGCTTGAAGAAGCATGGTGCCAAATGGGTTGACGAGCTCCCGTGCGTACTATGGGGCAACCGGACGACACCCAACCGAGCCACCGGGGAGACTCCATTCTTCCTGGTCTACGGGGCTGAAGCATGCCTTCCCCCAGAAATTCACCTGGGCTCACCAAGGGTCCAGGCTTTTGACGAATCCATGCAGGAGCAGCTGCGGCGTGACGACGTGGACTTTGTTGACGAACGAAGATGGCGAGCGGCAATCCGAAATGCACGCTACAACCAGGCGCTCCGGCGCTATCATCAACGGTTCGTGCATAGTAGGGAGCTCCGGGCTGGCGACCTCGTCCTCAGACGGATCCTGAGCCGGGCAGGGCTCCACAAACTTTCCCCCAGCTGGGAAGGGCCCATTAAGGTTACAGAGGTATGCCGGCCCGGGTGCGTTCGCCTCGCCACAGAAGATGGAGTGCCGCTGCCCAACCCATGGAACATAGAGCATCTGCGTAAGTTTTACACCTAGCCAGAGCAGGGAAATAAACTTTTCCTTTGTAATAAGATAGAGTTAGCGTGCGGCCCAGAGCGGTTGGGGGCCACCCTTGTTAACCCGGCCTCTGGCGTCCATCGCACCATCGGCTAACGCGTGGCTCAGAGCGGTAGAGGTCCGACCTCGTAAACCCGGCCTCTGACATCCATCGCGCAAGCCATGTACATCAAGATTGCAAAGGAAAGATTTTCTCCCAGTTCTGTCTTTCTGTCAAAATTTAAATTGCATACTAATTCTCGAATTATTACCTTTATAACCCCCGTGCGGACTTCCACTCTTGTCGCTAGGGCTGGAAATGAGCCGAGCCGAGCTGAGCTCGGCTCGGCTCGCTATTTTTGCGAGCCAGAAAATCAGGCTCGGCTCGGCTCGGTGGAGGCTCGCGAGCCGGCTCGCGAGCCACACTAAACAATGTGAACTAAACTCAAAATAAATTAATTTACTTTTTCTTTAATGATAACAATAATTATGTGGCATATATTTCTTATGTACATACAAATTGCTATGTTATGTGTATAAATATTAATTTATACCACTAATGATGAAGAATTAATTCATCAATCATCGTGAAATTATTCTTAAACTGTATTGGGTCGAGCTCGCGAGCCGGCTCGCGAGCCTAAACGAGCCGGCTTAGCACGGCTCGCTATTTTTGCGAGCCAAAAAATCTGGCTCGGCTCGTTTGAGGCTCGCTAGCTGCTCCGAGCCGAGCCGAGCCGTTCCGAGCCCGAGCCGAGCTACGAGCCACGAGCTATTTTTCCAGCCCTACTTGTCGCTACAACTAAGATCTGTATTGAGTTGCTGGGCTGCCGTACAGATACCGGACCATCTTGCTGCTGGGGAGGGGTCCGAACCCCTAGGGACCTGCTCTGGAGAAGGGGTGCTTGTTTCCTGGGGTGGTTCGGAGTTCTGTGTAGCCGCTTAGCCTACACACTCAACCGCCCTGTGACGAGTGCTCTAGTACCTGGAGCCAGGTAATTAGGGGCTCGGACCTCCTTCTAGTTCAAGAGTTGGATTCATCAGTCCTACACGGCATGTCCAGCTCCATATCTCAAAGGATCGAGTACGACAGAGTGACCTCACCCACTCCTAGGAAGGGTCTGGAGCATCAGATCCAGGTCCGGAGAAGTCATGTTGTTTCCTGGAGTGGTCCGGAGCCCTGTGCAGCGCCTTAGCCTGGTCTTGCACCCTAAGCCTACACACTCCACCACTCTGTAACAAACACTGAAGTACCCGGACCTGTATATCTAGAGCTCCGGACCTTGGACTAGACTGGGGGCCGGTCCAGAATAGCTCGCGCGGGCCTGCTACTAAGCTGTAACTTTGAAGTGGTACACAGACAAAACCTTGAATGGTGGTAGCCAGCCTCAACCATTGAGCCTACCTACCAGGGGGTCCCGGCATCCGCTTTAAAGTTTCATGCAGATCAAGATCCAGTCTCGGTGGTAGACAGACTCAAAAACAACTGAGACTATCTCCCAGGGGGCCGGGGCATTCGCTTTATGCCACGACATCTGCATACGTCAAGCAGCTAAGTCGCAGTATCATTTCTAGCATGCGAGCAAGTTGATTCTTCTCTCTGTAGAATTTTCTGCTACGCAGGGGAAGGCATAAGACACTCGCTCAGTCTGCAAACTATGTGGCACCTATGCCCAAGGAGGTCCGGAGCATCTTCTACAGCTCAGGTGGCAGACAGGTCCAATCAACTGAACCTATCCGCCAGGGGGCCAGGGCGCCGGGGTGCTGTATACCGCAAACCAACAACTAACAAAAAGCTAAGTTGAAGTTTCTTCTATTCCAAAATTTCAACTAGTACAATGTTGTTACATAATGCAAAAGATACAAAGATACAATGCCCAGCTCAAGGGTCTGCAGGCTCCCGCTTGAAGTAGGTGGCAACGAAGTCGACGACCTCCTGCACGCTATACCGAGCGGCGGCCTCCGTCTCCGCTACAGGGCCATCGACCACGGGGACCAGCAAGATGGCCGGGTCGTGGCTTCGGAGGCAGGTCAAGATGTGCTCCGCCACCATCCGGATCAGCTCGCGACCCTCGGCTTCGAGCTGGCCAGCAAGGACCGGCCCCAGACGCTGGAGCCTATCCGAAGCAGAATTCAGCACTAGGAGGGCGTCAGCTATCGAAGCTGGCGGCTCCGCCACCTCGATTGGGCTCATTCCAAGTGGCACCAGTGCTAGGCTCGCTTCGATCGCCCAGTCAGCGATCCGCTGGGCCTCCACACGCTGGTCCTCCTGGTGCTTCCGGACCGCCTCCTGGACCGCCTCTTGCACCCGGGTGTCCAGAGCCGCCTTGGCCACCTCCACCTCGCGGGACCTCTCCTCGAGCTCGCGGGACCTCTCCTCGAGCTCGGCCTTCCTCTTCTCCAGCCACTCTTTCAGCTTCTTGAGGGAGTCCCGCTGACGCCCAAGTTCCTTCTCTATGCCGGTGGCGTGGGCCTCCCGCTTATAGAGGGACTTCCGGTCCTCCTCCAGCTCCGCCTCGGCAACAGTCAGCTTGCCTGCTCTCTCCTGCAGTTGCTAGCGCCATTCCTGCAGAGTTGCAGAGAAGACGTCGAGCTCCTGCCTCCGGACCTCGAGACCCTGGCTGCGAGTCTCCAGCTCGGACTGCTGGGCCGCAAGGCGAGTCTCGAGGTCGGACCGCTGAGCCGCGAAGCCAACAACCTCCAAGGCAAAAGTCTCCTCCCGCTGGGCCAGGGTCTTCTCCCAGCTCGATACTGCAAGCTCCCGGTTGAATACCTTCAGAAGGTTGGCTCGATAGGCCTCTTGGTCGGCTTTGAGCTTTGACCGGGTTTCCGCAGCACGGGAGGCTTCAGCCTTCGGGTGCGCCTCCAGGCGGGTGTGCCAGTCGGAGAGGCGCTGGCGTTCGCTCTCCAGGGCAGACCACTCCCGTCGGAAGGCCGCCTCGGTGGAGGAGGTTGCCTCTACTATCGACCGCCGGACCTGGGTCAGCACCTGGGGAAGGGGAGTCGCTTCCTCCTACGGGAGTTGGAGCTGCCTGCTAAAGACCACCTCCAACTCCTCCTCTGCAACAGGATCCGAGCTGGAGGTGGGAGCTTCCGCAGCAGCACTCGTCTCCGGCGTCTCCGCCGCCGCTGCGTCGGGTGTGGCTGCGCCCGGCATCGGCGTCTCCGCCGCCGCTGCGTCGGGTGCGACGGCGCCCAGCACCGGCACCTCCGCCGCCACCGTGTCGGATGCGGCTGCACCCAGCACCGGCGCCTCCGCCGCCGCCGCGTCGGATGCGGCTGCGCCCAGCACCGGCGCCCCTGCCGTCGCTGCGTCGGGTGCGGCTGCGCCCAGCACCGGTGCCTCCGCCCCCGCCGCTGCAGCATTAGGTGCTGCTGAGTCTGGTAATGACGCGCCTGTCAGCACCGCATCGGGAACCACTGGGCTGGCAGAGGTCACTATACCTGAGGATCCCGCACCCGCCGTTGCCGCTGCTGTCGCCGCCGAGGCCGCGGTCGCCTGGGCACCAGCCGATGAGCCGTCGATGGTAGAACTGCTGGGGAGAGGAGCCCTGGCAACAGAGCGGAGAAGCCTTCAGCAAAAAGCAGAGCACCTGGCATAACGGAAGAGAGCAGAATAACACTAACCCAGAAGTGCTGCTGTTGCCTGCAGCTGCAATGAAGGCGCAACCCGAGCCTGCTCCTGCTGCTGCTGCTGTTCCCGTGGTTGCGGCGCGGGCGCAACTCGGGGCTGAACCTGTTGCTACTGTTGCCGCTCTAGCGCCTGCTGCAGCTGCTCCCGCGGCTACTGCTGCTGCTGTTGCTACCGGCGGGAGGAATCTCTCGGCGGCGATGGTGGCGGCGCAGTCGCCCCGGAGGACCCGCGAGGGCCGGTGGCCCGGGAGCTACCCTGGCCCGCGCCCACAGCGGTCCTTTGACGCTTCGTGGCGGGCTCCATGACTGGGGTCCCGTCACCCCTGAGTAGCCTGCGCCGGCCTGCATACCCCGACGACGCACCAAAGCTGCTCTGTACCTGGCTGGAACCGGCTGTGGCGGCGCTACCGGCCACGGCCTGCTTCCCCTTCGTGGTGGCGCCGGACCCTGCGGTGCTCAGTGTAGCTTGATCCCCGGATGCGCCAGGGATCCGGAGCCCACGGTTCGGATCGCCTCCGGTCTGGCGTGGGGCCAGCCCCCCGTCGTCAAGAGTTGGCAGGGTAGCCAGCACCGCCACCCTCGCGGAGTCCTCGCAGAGGGGAACAATACCCTGAGGAAGGATCAGGTTCTCCGGGATGAAGGCGTCTCCCGTCACGTTCCGCACCAGGACCTCCAAGGCTTCCTGGGTCAGGTCGCTCCCCTCTCCGCGGTGGGTCCTGCTGCAGTCGTTGAGGCCGGTGAAGCTCCAAGCAGGGCGCGGCCGCTGCTTCAAGGGGGCGATCCGGCGCTTCAGGAAATCTCCAAGAACGTGCCACGAGGTGAGGCCGCTCTCCGCCAGTGACCTGATCTTGCCCAGCACATAGTCGAATTCCGGCTGCAGGGACGGCTTGGCCCTCCAGGATGCACGGTCGGTGGCGGGCCCCTCGGTCGACAGGGCGAGGAGCTCGTTGGCTTCGATGGTGGCGATCACCCAATCCCTGCGCCACTCCTCCCACTTCCCGCCAGTAAGGCCGGGAATGTAAGGAGTCGGCAGGTCACTCCTCATCTATAAGTAGTACCCCCCCCCCCCACTTCGTCCTTGCTCCTTCCGGACCTCACCAGGATGAAGAAGTAGCGGAAGAGGATGACGCAGGGCCGCACTCCCACGAACATCTCGCACAAATGCACGAAGATGGACGTTAGGAGGAGGGAGTGGGGCGTCAGGTGCTGAAGTTGGAGGCCGAAGTCTTCCAGCAGCAGCAGCAGGAACGAGGAAATCGGCAGTCCCATGCCAGTGGAGATGTGCGAGGTGAATAGCACAAACTTCCCAGTGCGGAGGTTGCCAAGGGGAACCGAGCCTGCTCGGACCCCCAGCCGGTCTCCTGTGCCCTCCACCCAAGCAGGCGGCGCACCGTGTTCAACTCTTCCTCGGTCTGGAAGCGGCGAGGATGAACAAGGGATTCCATCTCTCGGTGGAGGTGAGGAGCAGCCTGCGTGGGGGGGCAAGGGGCAAGGAAAGCTCGAAGGCAAAGGGGCGCAATGGTTGGAAGGAAGAAGGCGAATGCGGGAAAGTAACCGCGGTATACGGTTCGCCCCATTATAAAGCCTGACTCAACCGACGCGCCCCGGAACCGTCGCCGGAACTCAAGCGACGCCTGCACCTGGTGTTAACCGCCCAGTCCATGACATGGGGGCCCAGGCCCACCTGTCGGGGTGAGCGGGTAACCAATAAAGGTGTGAAAAGATGGGATCTGAACCGTCGCCCGCGCGCGAAGCGAGGCGGAAGCTGAGCTGACGTGCGCGTATTAAGTGCTGGCGTGGCCGAGCTTTTCGGGAACTGCGCCAATAGTAAATATCCCGTTTATTCCGGCCGCAACAATGCCGAGCGTCGCGCGCGTGACGAGGTGAACCACTGTATGTGGGGGCCATGAGTCAGTAAGCCGTTGCGATGCGATGAGGCAGCAAACAACCCGATAGATGGTCAAAGCCGGTCAAGTCCCCTGCAGTGGGAAGCTTCAAGCTATGCAGAGCCAAGTCGCAGTAGTGGCCCCACCTGCGGGTTCGTACCTCCCCCGAGGTGGGCCCGGGGGCCACTGTCGGTACCCTGTAGCAGGGATACCCACTCCTACTGCAACAAGGCAGGACCCGCGTAGTTATCCGTAACTACGCGCAAAGGACGGAGTAGCCAGGCCCACGGGCCAGGCTCCTTCCTCACCAGGCCAATGGCCCCGGACCTGTTCTCCGCCTAGGGATGGGTCCGGAGACTCCACGTGCCCCTAAGGAAGGGAAGCTCCGTGTCGACAGCCGAGGCCTCGGACCCCCCATAGGGGTGCGGGACCTCCTGCGTCCATCCGGACCTCCCATACTGTGTGGGGGTTCGGAGCCGCCACGTGTCCTGGAGGCATGGGTTCGAGCGCGAGCCTTCCGCTGGAAGACTCGCCCACCCACTGCATTTAATGCAGATGGTTGAGGCGTGCTCTGCCACCGTGGCACGCGGGACAGCCTTTGTCAGGCCTCACTGTGCGCCATGTATTACCAAGGTACACAGTGTAGCCACCTGTGCCGCACCCGCGCAGAGCCCGTCTGCAGCATTAAATGGATACGACGGCACAACACTTTTCTATCATGCCGCCTACGCCGCAAGCTACACAGCCCGTTCAGCTACGTGGCGGACGACGCCACTAGCTACGCCTGGCACCGTTCCGACAAGACAGCGCCTGGACATAATGAACGAGGGACTCCAGGAGCAGTCAAGGGAATCCAGGAGAGAGATCTCCTTTTCCTGCGACGCCATAATGTATGAACAGAACATTATCTTATACTACATCGTTGGGCCCACCTGTCGGGGACCCAACAGCCATGTACGCGCCTTCCTTAAGATATAAAAGGGAGGCGCTCGTTGTGCACTACAAGCGGACTGAAACAGACACACAACACTCAAGCTCTCTTGAACTCTCTCGAGGAAAGGCAATACAACACACAGTGGACGTAGGGTATTATGCTTCGGCGGCCCGAACCACTCTAAATCATTGGTGTTCATCTTGTTCTTGAGCAAGATCGAACTAGGACTAGCTAACCCCCGAGTACACACCCTCTGGGCTAGGGCGGTTGCCTTCCGCCACCCGGCTGTGGTTTGCAGCACCACGACACATGCTGTCAAAAGCCTCATTACATTTGTAAGGATTCCTAGCGCACGGATTCTGGAGTTGGTTTTGTAAACTGTCTTCTAATTAGCGGTCAAAATTGTGAACGGTTCTACTTCTAGACTAACCAAACAGGACCAACCTCGCCAGTCGCCACCTCCTTCTTCGCCTCTCCTCCCGTGTGCCGCCCGTCACCGCAACGCCTGCAAGTCCTTCCGCCGCCTTGCCACCTTACTCTTTGCTATGAAGGTGCAACACTTCCTAAATTGAGTTAATTCCATGAATGTCATTAAAATTTAGTCCATCACTTCATTGCCACTGAAATTTTACTCCAATCCCCTCAATGCCATCCGTGAGTCTGATGTTAGAATGACCATTACATGAGAACAAAAAGATGTTACTACCCCCATAAGACATGGAAGAAATATCTGTAATGCCATCCCTTCTAACAGTGAGCGCCTCCGCCCCGCCACCGCGTCTGCTGCGGGCACCTCGCCCCCGCAACCCGTGCCTCGCCTCCGCCGCGCGCCCCTCCTCCCGCCGCGCAGAGCCCCTCCTCCCGCCGCGCAGAGCCCCTCCTCCTAGATCCGCCCGCGTGTAACATCTCAGGTTTTTAAAAATAATTAGCAAGGTCATTAACCGTGTCATCATGCATAATAACCAAGTTTAAATTAAAAACAATGCATTCTTGTATGTATACATGCATGTATGTATGAGTATGTGTGCAACATAGAAGCTGTTAACCAAATATTTTATAACTTTCAAACCCAAACTAAATGTGTATATGAAACCTTGTAGACATCATCCTCTGGCCATGAACAACAATGGTCTAGTTAAAGTCTAGAAGACAAAAGAAAAATTCACGCATGAAATGACGAGTCATTTGAATAATGATTTTCAAATAAAGATTTAAATTGTCTTTCAAACTAAAGCTCAAATCAAACCTTGAACAAAGGACTAAACATTCCTTTAGCACATAATTACCAAGAGTAATTAAAACAACAATGTATTCTTATATCTATGCACGCATGTGTATGTATATACGTATGTGTGTAAGAGTAGAATAGTCCTATAAACTTTTAGAATCAACTACACAAGTTCAGCCACGTACATCCACATGATCGTGTTGACCTAGTCCACAAGAACGAATCAGGAGTTGGACCAAAATTTTGAAATTTAAAAATGCAATTACAAATATTTCAAATATAAGTGTATTTAAAAAAACACTTAAACTATTGCTCAAATGAAAGTTTGCCCAACATGAAAGTTGTAGGGTTTCAAATTGTGAACAACTTTAGTATTCAAAAATTTTCGAGTTTCAATTGAAAATTTTGAGAAAAATTCAGTCAAACTTGTTCACTCTTTCTCCCTCTTCTCTCTGTTCCCTTCCCTGGTTCCTGAACAGAGCCGAGCAGGGCATCATTGCCCTTGCAGCACGCGCGCCTGCTCGCCGCCTGCCATAGCTCGCGGCGCCCACTGCTGCCACCACGCTGCGGCCGCCATTGACCCCAAGCCTTGCTCTCCTCGTTGCGCTCTGCCCCGGCTTCAATGCCGCTCCGCGACGCCACCGTGGCGACAAACGAGCCCGGCCGCGCGCCTGCCCAAGCCGCTACTCGCGGCCGGCCTTCAACGCCGCGCACCACCGACACCCCCAGCCCCTCCACTAGCCTCCTCCCTCCCCTATATCACTACAAAAGGGCCAGCGGAGCCCCTACACGCCCAAAACGCCGCCGCCCCTCGCCATTCCCGTCGGCGAGCAGCAGCTCGCAGTGGCGCCGCCCCTCCGCCCACGCACTGCCCAAACCAAGCACGCAGATAGCTTCGCTTCCTCCCCGTGAAGCCCACTAGCACGACCCCGATGCCCCTAACTCCCCAGAACGCCGCCGTCGCGGCTCAGTTCGCCGCCGGCCACCCCTCTCCGTGGAGCCTCCTCCTCCAAGCGCTTCCCCGCGACCCAAGACCACCCAGAGGTACTTCTTGAGCCCCTCTTCCTTTTCCCCTACGGGGCCCCCACCGCCGGTGCCTCTCCTCGCCGAAAACCGGGCAGGAGCCCTCCTCTGTTTCCTGAATCGGCCAGGGACCTCAGGTTAAAAGAAACAAAAGTTCAGGGTCCTAAGTGAAAAATATACCTGAACTATAGAATCCAAAACAGCAAACTTTGAAAATGCCTAGAAAATCGTAGAAAATCAAAAAAAATGCAAAATAATATGTTTTATAATCCTTGCAACAAAATATACAAGTTTTGTTACATTCACATCTTCAGTTTTGGCCTGCATTTTAATATAAGAAAAAGAATAGATTAAAGAGGCTCTAAATGTTCTAGGAGTTCCACTCATCAAATATAAGTGATTTTTGGCAGCTAGATACTTTGCACCATATATAGCTCTGTGTAAAAATTTGAGACCCAGAAACCCATGGTAACTACATGTTTCACTAGCTCTTGGTTTAATCAAGGTATAAATTATCTATTTGAGTTCTTGATGCTATACTTAGTTTTTCTGGATAAAACTTTTCAAGTGTAGTTGATATAATACAATAATAGTAGGATAAAAGTTTTAAACCCATTACCACTGTTTAGCTATGGTTTTCTTTTTAATCCATGTTAATAGCACTAATTCAAGATATATAGTTTTATTGCTTGGAAAATTATGAAACTTGTACCAGATGCAAATATTGTCTAGTTAAACCTGGTAACAAAGTTTTAGAATCAGTTTCATGGTAAAATATAAGATATAAATAATCCATTGCTATGCTAGATCTAAAATGTTTATTTTGTTTCTGATGTTTGGCTACACATCACTCCATGAAACTTATACAGAACCATAATATGACAATATAAAGGTTACACAAAAATTTTGAGGTTCATTACTCAACAAGAACTAACTCAAATAATTATGCATATGCTAAGTTAAGAAAATGCAATACTAAATGTTTCATAAGAGAAAAATGCTGATATTTTTACTGAAGCTTGTTCATGCTTATCATAGGCTCTGGTAAAAGTTTGGAACTCAAAAACATTCTGTAACTCTCTGTATAATTAGATCTTTTAAATGTAGATTTAGTTTCGATAAATTGTTAATTCTGGAAATTGCGTGCTAAAAATCTGAAAAATTCACAGTATGTTTGTTATGCTTTCTGGAACATTGAGTAAGAGTTTGAGCACCAGCACTTGGATACTTTGTTCTGTATAAATGGATCTTTAACCTAGCAGTAGCTACTTAATTTATTTTTTATGATTAATCTGCTTGATGAAAATGGCTGAAACTTTGACAATAAGTCTGTACTCACGTTATGTACTCTGCATAAAAATTTCACCTCCAGAATTTATCCCTAGTAGTAGTTTTGGTCAATCCATGCTCACTTTTGACAAATGACTATTCTAAAATGACAACACCCACTTGCTTAATGAGTTTAGTGAAATTTATTAACTACTCAATTAATGAATGCCCCTTAATGATAGTAAGGTTATTTCATAGTTATAACTTGAGTGGTGCTGTAAATAGTTATTTATCTTTTTCCATCAATACAACTCATGCATGATCATTTCATATAGATACGACTACTCTCGCTGACGGAACGTACGAGTTGGTGCCTGAGTCCGAGAGTGAGCAGCGAGAAGTCCAAGTAAATCTAACTGAAGCTGCCGAAGACACAAACCCAGTTTCGAAAGAGCCCAAGGCTAGCTACGTTCAGGAAGGCAAGCCCCGGAGCATGACCTATTACTTTTAATTTTATACAACTTATTGTTTCTATATACTTGAACATTTAAGTTTACAGGAGTTGATTGAAACCTTAGTTGCATGATTCTAGGTACCTATGTTTGAAAACTAGTATGTATAGGTCGCTAGTTGGCTATGCTTAAGGGTTCGGTAGAATTCGAGTGATTCCCTGTCACTCGCGAGAAAATTAGGAGTTGATTGTTTAATTTATGTTGAAACCATAAGGTCGACGGGCGGGGCTGTGATATGATATTCATGTTACTGGTTGAGGCCCCGTCTGGGTAGTGAAAATGGCTAAGGTCGCAGTGTGCGGTAGTGGTGGTTAAGCGTTTGAAAGTACTAACCACATGCCGAGAATATGATAATCAGTAAGCTTAAGTACTGGATTGAACCGAGGCCGGAACATACTCCACACCGTCTTGAACTCGTTCACATCTAGCTAATGGCGAGTACAGAGTCGTCGTGATGTTGTACTTGAGGATGGTGGGCCTGTTCCATGAAGCGGGAATTGAAGGGAATTGTTGCGTGGGTGACTCAGTTCTCATGCATGTGTTTAGGTCTGCCTGGCCAGGTTAACAAACTCGATTCGAATCGCCCGTTTCTCGCGGTTATTGAGACTGCTTAACCCTTTTACCACATAGAGTAAGAAGTGGAGCAATGATGATGATGAATATGGTTGAATGATGAAAAATAATTATTTTCCATCATGTATGCTATTGGATAGATGCTCACTTAGAATGGTTAATTGAACTAGAATTTTAAAGCTAAAATTGGAAATTAAGGATTTACTCTTAGTTGCTTTTTCGGCGAAACAAACCCCTCCAGCCAAAAGCCTTGCATGTCTAGGTAGTGGGCTAAATATACCAATAGTCGGGTAAGTCTTGCTGAGTATTAGTATACTGAAGCATCCCCTCGTAAGAGAGAACTTAAATGTGATACAAACATCAGTCCCAGGAGGCTGATGCCACATTTATTACATCAGATGGTTCATTACCGTACAAACCTCCGAGGAGGGCACTCGATATAGATGATGATAACAAGTAACCACGCTACGACATAACACCAGAGTGCGACCCACATGGGATCTAGCTCGGGCTCAGAGTACTGCGTCAGCGAAAACATCTCGAACAGGGCCGGTTCCACAGGCAAGGTTGGGTGTAGAACGATAACCCTACTCAGCGTCGTCTGGTACGAAGTCTGGGTCTTCCTCTATAAAAAGTAAGAATGGGGTGAGTACAAACGTACTCAGCAAGTCCAACCACACCCGCGGAGGGGGTTATATCAGAATAATATGCACAGGTAAATCAAGAGCAAGGTTATAGTTTAATTTGCAGAAAGCTAAATTTTATGCAGGGGTTTATTTAGCAGAAAACATTTCAGAAACCAGTTTTTGTATTGAGTAATACGTAGTTCAAGTTTTAAACTGCTACCGGACTCCCCGTCCGTTGTAGCACACGGCACAACTGCCGGACACAATTTCAAAACAACTCACGCTAGCCCGTCCCGAAGAAACACTAGTTATGTGACCACACCGTAACTCGCCCATTACCGTGGGCACGGCTATTCGAATAGCTTTTAACTCTGCAGAGGTGTGCAACTTTACCCACAAGCGGGTACCACAACACGAGCACCGAAGTGTCGGTGTAGATCCCGACATAGCCATTACCCACCTTAGCTAGACCTGATTCACCATCACGGGATTCACCAAGGGGTCATCGACCTATCTCTGAGGTACGACCGGGGTATAAGTCACACTGAACATATCCCTTCTCCTTGGTCACCCGTTGCTCTCAGCCCTCCTGATGGCTATCACATCAACTAGTGGGGTTTATGCTAAGCCGTTGCCCATTCAACGGTCGAGTGGTTTGCACGATAGTGGAGTTAGGTGAGACGACACACCAACTCGGTCCTTAGACACGACAAGATGGATATCTCCCTTCTTTGCCCTGCCACATTGGCACGAGCACACCAAATGGCAAATCCGTAGAAGTGCCATCCATCCCGTCTAAACTTTCTTTACAAAAACACCACATTTACTCCATCCCACATATGCACACATTTTCTTTATAAAATAAATCGTATTATGAATAAAGTCCTAAGCGTTCTAATATCGATTAACGTCCCAGCAAAATCAGACATTAATCTAGGTGGTCAAGGAAGTGTCATCATAAATCAAGGGGTGGCTATCCAACCGTGTTTTCATGCAAGCAAAACATATGCAATTTTATAAAGCAGGCCATTGGTTTGTGTTTATAAAAACTAGGATAGAAACATGCATCAAAGGATGGGATTGAACTTGCCATCTTCGAAGCCTTCGGGGAGGTCCTGGTCGAAGCACTGTCCTTCGGGCTCGGGGTTGTGGAGCTGGTCTACGTTCATAGGCTCGCAGTACTGCTCGTTAACGGGCTCTCCTTCATTCACACCGTGGTCTACGACGCACACAAACAAACACCCAATCAAGAAACAGAAATAAAAGTTTTATCGTTGAGCTCGAATCGGAAATAATTAAGATATGGAGTTCGGGATAAAATTGTTGAGCGATTTCCTAATGGCATGACCAAAACTATGACACGAGAGGCGTGGTAAAGTTTCGGGTCGATCAGAGTTTGTTTGGTGCATGAAATAATAGGTTGTGTGAAGTTCTAGTGGTCAAACGAGTGTCTAAGGACCTGTTTGTAAATATTTTGGGGAGGACAGGGGCTTGTTTATAAATTTTGGAAGTCTTTGGACTATCCTAGAAAGATCAAGGGTTTAATTAGAATTATGTTTATAGGGGTAAGGGTTTATTTTGGATTACATCATAAAAAGGGGGCTTGGTTTGCAAAATGGCCAAAAAGAGGAAGGGCTCTTTCTGGAATAGAAGAAAAGGGGGGGTCGGCAAAATCTCCATCCCCTTCCTCTTCCCGCGCATAACAGAGGAGAGGGGAGGGCGGCGCTCGGCGCCGGCGATTCGGGCGGCTTGGGGGTCCGGCGGCGGCTCGGAGTACGGGGAAAAGGGGCAGCGGGGTGTGGGGGTTCGGTTCCCCCGCTCACCTTGGCCTGAGGCGCGGCAAGGAGGCGGGGCAACGGGAGCAGGCGGCAGCGGCACTAGCGGCGTGCGGCGGCGGCGCTGGAAGCCTTGGGGAGGAGCGGGCTATGGTGGTCGGGGATGAGAAGCTTGAGGGCGACGCCGAGGCCCCTTTTATAGCTCGAGTAAGGCGGTGGAGCAGGCGGTAGGGCGGTGGCCGCAGTGTGGCCGGTCGGCGAACTATGCGAGCGCCATTAATGGCGTTTTAGCGACTGGCGAGCGTCGCGGAGCGGTGCACGGGCGGCGAGGCGGCCACAGGTGACAAGATTGCTCGGGCTGGCGCGTGTGGGGAAGAGGACCGGCCACTGTGTGTGAGCAGTGCGCCGTACCCGGCTTTGTCCTTGACAGCGGCGTGGGCGGCGAGGTGCGTAGGAGGGCGGTGGCGATCGACGGGCGGTGCGGCGGGTCTTCGGTGCATGTGGAATGCGTGCGGCGCGCGTTTCCAGGCGGTGGCGAGCGGCGCAGCGTGTGGCCCAGCGGCGGCACGGCGAGCGGCGCGGCGGCGTGCGTGTGCGTGTGTGCGCGAATGGCTCTGAGCGGGGTGGGGCAACGAGCGGCGCAGTGATGAGCGGCGCGCGGCGCGCACGTGGGCACGGCGAGACGCGTGTTCGTGTGCACGCGGTGGGGCACGGAGCAGCAGCGTGCGCGCGTGTGCCGCGTCGGTGTGCGCGGCGCGGGCGGCGGTGGTGGCGTGCGCGGGGTCGAGGCGGGGTGCTAGCGGCGGCCTTGGCGCGGCGTGTGCACGCGGCCGGGTGATGCCGAGCCGGTGCGCGTGCGGGCTGGCTCCGTGGGCGTGCGTGCAGGCGGGACAGGTGGCCGGGGCGTGGCACGGGGAGGAAGGGGAGGCACGCGCACGGGCGGCCGGGAGCGGGAGGCGGCTCGGGGCAGGCGCACGCATCGGGAATGAAGGGAGGAGAGGGAGAGAAAAGAGAAAGAGAAAAAGAAAAGGGAGGAAAGAAAAAGAAATGGAGAAAAGAGGAGAGAAAAAGGAAAAAGAAGGAAAGGGAAAGAAAAGAAGGGGGCGAGCGCACTCCGGCGGCGACCGCGGCCTCGGTCGGCCACGCGCGGCGTCGGTCGCGCGTGCACGGGCCAGGGGAAGGTGGGGCACGCTCGGCGCTAGCGGCCAAGCGGCGCCCGCGTGCACGTGGCAGGGAGGGAGAGAGAGAGAGAAAGAGAAGAGAGATTCGCGGCGATGATCGCGATGGGCGGTGAGGAAAAAGAGAGAGCTCGGTCGGCATATGAAAATGAATGACAGGTCAGCGGAAAAACTTGGGATGATAATTAGGTTTTAAGGTTAAATGAGCCCAACGATGAAATAATTTTGGAAGTAAATAAATTAGCGCACGATTTAATTTTTGACGGATTTTCGGGATGTCACATATACTCAGCCTTGCTTGTGGCTCAACTTTGTTTTCAGATGATACGTTTGAAGATCAGATAGCTAGCTTGACTTGGCCGTGTACTTTACCTTCTGGTTGGTCGGTGGAGTGGGATCCGACTCCGGCCAACGATGACAATGCCGAGTGGTGTCATGTACGGGCTTCATCATGACATCTTGTACCGTCGTTTAGAACTCGTTTTATTTTCACTGCAATTGAACTCTGAACTACTTTCATTTTGAATTTCAAGTACCTTTCTGAGATTTCAAACTTGGTTTGTAATATTTAAGTTAAGACTCTATGATATAATAATTTGTGAAATGTTGTACTCTCTGGACTCACTTTCGTGTGAGTTGCAAGTAAAGCTTTGGGTTTCGATCGCAGCTCAAGTGGTTTCATCGGGACTTTACCCGACTGGACTGCCGGATTACTCCATTTGAAGTGCGGGTTAGCCGGAATTACCTTTATGGTGATGATTAGCGTACGTGAGCCGGATTAATTCGGGCGGTTCTGCCACACCGCACTTGCCGGTGCCGCGACCACGCTCGCTTCTCCCTCACGCGCTCGCGCTCACCGGCGGCGCTCGCCTCCGTGCGCGCCCCTCCACCTCGCCGCGGCGTGTGCGCTCCCTCGCCGCCGCGCTTGCTGCCTGGCCGCCCCGCACGCGCCTTCGCCTTGCCACTGCAGCCACACGCGCCTCCGCAGCCCGCCTCGCAGTTAGCCGCCTTGTCCCGCCGCTGCTGCAGGGTAGGGAGAAGGGGCGCTGCTGCACAGTTTAACGGTTTTGCATAGTGTTTTCACAGTTTGTGTTTGAAATCTAATAGGAATGGCACTGAGGGAATTGGAGTAAAATTCCAGCGTCAATGAAGGGATAGTCTAAATTTTAATGACACTTAAAAAAATTGGCTTAAATTTTGATGGCATTCGGAGAATTAACTCTCCTAAATTTTCCTCGAGACATGCAGTAGTTGAGCCAGATATGAGAATTTGTACAGACAATTCTGCTACATCGGCCACTGTTGGAATGCCCCCTCACGAATGTAGAATTTGTACAGACAATTCTGCTACATCGGCCACTGTTGGAATGCCCCCTCATGAATTTTCCTCAAATGCTACATCTAACTGATTAGCACGAGATAAATCTTTTGAGTCTAATTAATTCATAATTAGACATTATTTGCCAAATAACAACAAAATGTGCTACAGTATCAAAATCCAAACCTTTTCGCGAACTAAACACAGCCTTAGTTCACCAAGACGAGCTCCCTGCAAAAAATTATCAGCGACTCTGTTCGCTTCATCTTCACTGCATCCAGCCAACAGTATTCTCCTCTCACACAAAATCAATGCTAGCCAGCCAGCATCAACCAGCCAGCAGTACTTTTCTCTCACAAAAAATCAGCACCAGCTACTATAGCACCAACCATCCGAACACAGTCAGCATGTGGATCGTTGGAATAGCAACCTGTTGCTCTTTGTTTGCTCTGCTGGAATCTCAGCCGGCGAAAGATCCTGCAAAAACAAATCGAGAGAAAATATGTGTACGCGTTGGAGATAGATGTGTGTTGTCTTATCCCGCAGGTCGCGAGCATCGGATTGGACCGGGACGGCCGGAGGATCGACTTGGGCATATGGCCCATCATGGGTAGGTGGTGGTTTTGGTTTTGTGCTTCCTTGTATTGTATTACAGCTTTTTCTAGTTTTGCTATGTATTTATATCATATAAGCTATGGCCATGTTTGGATCCATGGATTATTTTTTAGCCCACCTCTAAATAGCCTAAATATTTCTTTCAAAAAAAATATATAAACAAATTTCTTTCAAAAAAAATGGCCCAAGAGAAACCAAATAGGAGGGTTATTTTAGAGCTATTAGGAAATAGCTCATCCCAAAAAAAATATCTCCTCAAGAGGTCTATTTGGGCTATTTATCTGTGGGGCCTGTCGGGTACCACGATTAGGAACCCCCTAATCGGTGTACTAAGATCATTCTAAAAAACGCAAATACGTGTTAAGGCAACTGGGCCCACGAAAGCCCACGACCTCCTTCCAATCTGGAAGAAATGAAAGGACTCAATAAAGCCCAGCATGCGGCCCATTCACATCCCTCTCTCGCCTTGCTACACTCGCCGGACAATCTCCGCCCCGCTCGAGGGTCCCTCTTGGGCCCGCCTCAGGCCCGCCGGACAATCTCCGCCTCGCTCGAGGGTAGCGGATCTACCCTCGAGCAGGTAAGCCATCTCCGCCTCGCTCGAGGGTAGCGGATCTATCCTCGAGCAGGTGAGCCATCTCCGCCTCGCTCGAGGGTAGCGGATCTACCCTCGAGCATGTAAGCCATCTCCGCCTCGCTCAAGGCCACCCCTCGGCACAAGGGACAAATAGTCTCGCCGCCCAACCACTCGCCGTACGGAGGCATTAAAGGCCAGCCATTCCGCCACGACGCCCAGGACGGACGGTGTCAGGCTGCCACTCCCACAGTGGATGTGACCGGGGTCCCATCCGCTGACTTCGGTCACCGCTCCACCATCCCGAAGGCTGTAGCGACATTGTGGGACATGCGGCGCGAGACAAGACGGGCCCGGCACTGCTCCCGTTCCTGTTCTGCCGACACCGACCACCCGGACTCGCCTCCCACTGGGGAAGTGGTCTGGCGATGTCACGTGTCCTTCCGGAAGGAGCGCTCATCATACACGGTCGGAGTCCCGGACCTCCCCCTCCTCTCAGAGGTCCGGGACCTCCACGTGTCCCCCGGACCTTCTAGTGTGCACGCCCGCACTCCGACCAGGGGGTCCGGGGCCGTCCCGCGCCATCACTGCCGCCGGAACACTGCAGGGCGATCGGCGCAATCCTCGCGGAACCAAGGACGAAATCCAGGACGACAGCGACGCGCGCCGCCTTCCCACAGTGTACTTTCTACAGTGTCCGACCATTGTACCCCACGATTCAGGGGAGGACGGCGACTTCCATGCCCCACTCATGTACGCCGCCCCTCCTTGTGACTATAAAAGGAGGAGGCGGGCTCCCCTTAGCGGGCTCTGGACTCCAGTCTGCCTGGTCTCTCCGGCTTCTCTCTTCAAGAGGACATACAGGGACTACTGAGCACTCATCTCAACCGACTCCACTCTTAGCTGAGACTTGGGAGCTTCTCTCCCTCTCTCGCCTCGCTTGTACCCCCAACTACAAGCACTCCGGGTGCAAGATAATGCAGTGCCCTCGCACACCCCCTTTGCTGGACGTACGGCCCCGCGACCGGGACCAGGATAAACCGTGTGTTACTGTGTTACCTCTTGCATCATCATCTGGGACGAGGAAACACGCAGCATTTACTAGTTGGGATCCGGGGACCCGGGTCAGGACACCGACAGTTGGCGCGCCAGGTAGGGGAAGCCGCGTGATATTTTTCTCTCTTTTTCCCATTTGATCTTCAGGGATGGCGAGCAGATCCAACCCATACCCAATGGGCGTTTCGGATCCGCTCCCAGCGGGATTTGTGATCTGGTTCGGGAGTCTCGAGTTCAGAGCGACCGGCAACGGTTACCTCATGCGGCTCCTCTCGCCCAGACGCAACCCCATCACCCCGACTTCGCCGGCCCGGCACGACAGGCGCTCGGGTCAGCGCTCGCGACAAGCACGCGCGGAGCAGCGTCGTGCGGCACGTCACAACTCCCCCACGTGGGTCGAGGCTGGCATGTCGCAACTCAGCATCGAGGCGAACGGGTCCACCGTTTCGTCATCACGTGCCTCGGCATCATCTGTGCCGGCACCGTCACCTGCAGCGGCGCTTGTGCCTCCCAGGGGGGGCTCGACTTCACCCTCGCCCTTCCCCTTCGGGATGCGCAACACTGCCGCTCGCACCTACGCCTCTTCAATCAGCACTAACCTCACTGAGTATGAGGATCTGCCGGGTCATCATCTTCTATCGATCCGCAACCTCATCGCGTCGTCCCTCGACGAATCCTACCCCGAGACGGCGAGCTCGATCACCGACAACGTCAACTTCTTCATGAACAACTTCGCGGCCGAGGAGGCCGAGGACTACTCCGGGGTCTACGACCCCAATGCTCTTCGCTCGTTCCAGCTGGCGACGGCTTACTGCCTCACCTGCTCCGAAGACTCCAGCGAGGGGGATTTCGATCCTTCCCAGGAGTGCTTCATGGTGGACCTTGCGGACGAGCAGAACGACAACGCCCCAAGCAACGACGGGGACGCCGGGGCGGACGCGCGGGCAAAGCAACCGGTGAACCCGCCTGCAGCCCCCTCCTCGTCAAGCTCGGCGGCGCGACAAGCCCAGCTGGCACAGCTCAAAGAGCTTCAAGCCAATCTCGACGAGCAACGTCAACAAACCCAGGAGCTGCGCGCCGCACTCGAGTAGCAGTGTACCACGCGTGGCACACATGCCCAGGCGGCGGGACGTGTTGCCCGGGAGCGCATCCTGGCTGACGACAACGTCGACAAATCTCCGGAACTGCAAATGGCCGGCGAAAAACTCATTGCTGCGGCCTATCTACTTCAAGCTATGCCCGAGCCATCGACGCCTTCGGGCCGCAACCTGCGCCGCGAGGCACAGGAGCTCATCGAGCAAGCTGCCGTGCAGCAGGCCGAGAGTTCTGCATCTCGTATGCGCTCGAAGGCCCAGGAGCCGCCTGGCGGGACTGCGCATCAGGACCGTGAGGCTTCTGTGCACACGCCACCAGCACGGAAGGGCAAGGCAGCCGTAATACCCGGTGCGAGGGCACCCTCGGTGCACGAGCGCATCGGAAGAGTTCCCGTAAGGGAGCGAATTCGTGACACTCGCGGGCACGGTGGCGACGGCGACGCCCGCAACGTCATCGACGGCAGGAGGTACACCCCTCGACGGGGTGGACGGTTCGACCCCGAGCACGACAGGGGTGAGTCCCCAGAGCCTCTGGGCACCCGGGTATTCAGCCGGGAGATTCGAACTGCATCCTTTCCCCCGCGCTTTCGACAACCTAACACCCTCGTCAAGTACTCGGGCGAGACTGACCCTGCAGTCTGGCTTAACGACTACCGCCTAGCGTGCCAGCTAGGCGGTGCGATGGAGGATGCGGTCATCATCTGCAACCTTCCTCTTCATCTTGCTGACGCCACACGAACGTGGCTCGAGCACCTGCCTGCGGATCAGATCCACAACTGGGCCGACTTGGTCCATATCTTCGTGGGCAATTTCCAAGGCACGTACGTGCGCCCTGGGAACTCCTGGGACCTCAAAGGGTGTCGCCAGAAGCCCCACGAGTCCCTACGTGACTACGTGCGACGCTTCTCCAAGCAGTGCACCAAGCTCCCCAACGTCACCCATGTCGAGGTCATCAACGCTTTCCTCGAGGGTACGACGTGCAGGAACCTGGTGCATGAGCTTGCGAGAAGCCGACCCGTCAGCACCAATGAATTGTTCGACGCTGCCACCAACTACGCCGCAGGCGAGGAGGCTATTGGTGCCATCTTCGACGACAAATCGAGCAAGCGCAAGGACGATGCGCCCGCGGAAGGCAGCAGCGTCAAGCCCAACGCCCCCGCCAAGAAACTGAAGCGGGGGAGGAAGGGAAAGAAGCCGGTCCCACCGAACCAGCGTGAGTCGGGGCGGGCAGAGGACTCCGAGGAGGCCTTTGCTGCCGCCCCAGACCGCAAAGGGCCTCGAGCCCCCCCCCCCTCGAGGTGGTGGTGGCCAATTCGATGACATGCTCAAGAAGCCGTGCCCTTACCATAAGGGCCCGGTCAATCATACCCTCGAGCAGTGCGAAATGCTCAAGAAGTATTACAACCGCGTCGCGCATCGCGACAAAGACAAGAAGAAGGATGCGGGCGACAAAGGTGGAGATGACGAGTTCCCCCCAGTGGAGAACGCCTTCTTCATCTTTGGAGGAGCAACGACGAATATGACTTCTCGGCAGCGCAAGCGTGAGCGCCGCGAAGTCTTTTCCGTCACCAAAGCCACGCCATCCTACCTCGACTGGTCGAAGGATACCATCGCCTTTGGCCGCGAGGACCACCCCGACTACGTCCCGCATCCGGGACGGTATCCGCTCGTTGTCGACCCCATCATCGGCAACACCCGCTTCTCCAAGGTGCTCATGGACAGAGGCAGCAGCCTCAACATCATGTACGCCCCCACCTTGGAGCTCATGGGGATCGGACTGGACAAGCTTCGCCCCAGCAAGTTGCCATTCCACGGCGTCACGCCGAGGAAGCGAGTCCAACCCCTCGGCCAGATCGATCTGCCTGTGTGCTTCGGCACAGCAGCCAACTTCCGCAAGGAGGTACTCACTTTCGAGGTGGTGGGATTTCGAGGGTCCTATCATGCCATCCTTGGTCGTCCCTGTTACGCCAAGTTTATGGCCGTCCCCAACTACACCTACCTCAAGCTCAAAATGCCGGGTCCAAAGGGCGTCATCACCATCAGCTCTTCGTTCGAGCACGCCTACGAGTGCGACGTTGAGTGCGTTGAGCGCACGGAAGCTCAAGCGGAGGACGAGGCCCTCGCAGCCACCCTCGACAAAATGTCGAGCGAGGCCTTGGACTCCACGCACCGACACGCCGGGAGCTTCGAACCCGCCGAGGGTATCAAGAGGGTGCCCCTCGATCCGAGCCACTCCGACGACAAGGCGTTGCAGATCAGCGCCACCCTCGACGACAAATAGAAAGTGGTGCTCGTCGATTTCCTCCGTGCCAACGTAGATATCTTTGTGTGGAGCCCCTCGGACATGCTTGGCATACCGAGGGAGGTCGTCGAGCACTCTCTTGATGTCCGACCCAACTCCAAGCCGGTGAAGCAGCGCCTAAGACGCTTTGACGAGCTCAAGCGCCGGGCGATCGGCGAGGAGTTGCAGAAACTCCTGGCGGCCGGATTCATCAAAGAGGTATTCCATCCCGAGTGGCTAGCTAATCCAGTATTAGTAAAGAAAAAGAGTGGAAACTGGAGGATGTGTGTAGATTACACTAGTTTAAATAAGACATGTCCAAAGGTTCCCTTTCCTTTGCCACGAATCGATCATATTGTAGACACTACTGCGGGATGCGAACTCTTATCCTTTCTTGATGCTTATTCCGGTTATCACCAAATCAAGATGAAAGAGTCCGACCAGCTCGCGACTTCTTTTATCACACCCTTCGGCATGTACTGCTACGTTACGATGCCCTTTGGCCTCAAAAACACCGGAGCCACATACCAGCGGTGTATGCTCCACGTTTTCGGAGACCAGCTCGGGCGCAGCGTAGAGGCATACGTCGATGACATCGTTGTGAAATCCAGGAAGGTGAACGACCTGGTTGCTGATCTCAGGATCGCATTCGATTGCCTACGAGCCAAAGGGGTAAAACTAAACCCCGAGAAGTGCGTGTTCGGGGTGCCTCGAAGCATGCTCTTGGGCTTCATTGTCTCCCAGCGGGGCATCGAACCCAACCCTGACAAAGTCTCGGCCATCACTCAGATGGGACCGATCCGAGACTTAAAGGGGGTACAGAGGGTCATGGGATGCCTAGCGTCCCTTAGCCGTTTTATCTCGCGTCTCGGCGAGAAAGGCTTACCCCTGTACCGACTCTTGAGGAAAACCGAGCGCTTCACGTGGACCCCCGAAGCTCAAGAAGCCCTCGAAAGGCTGAAGACATCGCTCACTTGAGCTCCCATTCTCACACCACCTACAGACGGCGAGCCCCTCTATCTGTACGTAGCTGCGACGACCCAAGTGGTCAGCGCGGTGATCGTGGTCGAAAGACAAGAGGAGGGTCATGCTCTGCCCGTCCAACGACCGGTGTACTACATCAGCGAGGTGTTGTCTGAAACTAAGACACGCTATCCACAGATTCAAAAGCTGCTCTACGCAGTGGTTTTGGCCCGGCGCAAGCTGCGCCACTACTTCGAGGCTCATCCCGTCACCGTGGTCTCGTCTTTCCCCTTGGGAGAGATAGCCCGCAACCGGGAAGCCGAGGGTAGAATTGCCAAATGGTCTGTGGAGCTGATGGGAGAAACACTCACCTACGCCCCTCGCAAGGCGATCAAGTCCCAAATCTTGGCTGACTTCATGGCTGAGTGGACGGACACTCAGCTACCCCCATCACAAATCCAGGGCGAATGCTGGACTATGTACTTCGACGGGTCGGTGATGAAAACCGGCGCTGGTGCCGGCCTTCTTTTCATCTCACCCCTCGGAGAGCATATGCGATACGTGATACGCCTACACTTTCCCACGTCGAACAACATGGCGGAGTACGAGGCCCTCCTCAGCGGCCTCCGCATCGCCATCGAGCTCGGCGTCAAACGCCTCGACGCGTGTGGCGACTCTCAACTCGTCGTGAAGGAGTCTAGCTGTCACGACCCGAAGATGGAGGCAAACTGCAACGCAGTAAGCCGCCTCGAAGACAAGTTCGACGGCCTAGAGCTCAATCATGTCCCGCGCAAGTACAACGAAGACGCCGACGAATTAGCCAAGATCGCGTCGGGGCGGACCACCGTCCCCCCGAATATCTTTGCTCGAGACATCATCAAGCCCTCCATCGAGTTCAAGGACCCGACAGAGTCAGGCCCCTCGTCCGCTGGGCCCTCCGGCGGGAACCCTCCGGCGGACGAGGTCGAGCCCATGGACATTGACATCAGCACCACCTCCGCGGACGAGGCCGAGGCAATGGAAGTCGACGAGGCCCTCGCTTCGCGAGATTGGCGCGTCCAGTACCTTCACTGGATGATTCGAGGGGTTCTACCCTCGGATCGCGCTCAGGCACGATGCCTCGCCAGGCGGGCCAAGTCCTTCGTTCTAATCGACAATGAGCTACACAAGCGTGGCCCCTCGGGTGTCCTGCAACGATGCATCCCCATCCCCGAGGGCAAGGAGCTGATCCGCGACATCCATGCTGGCGTCTGCGGCCATCACGCCGCGCCACGCACTCTCGTGGGTAACGCGTTTCGGCAAGGCTTTTACTGGCCCACCGCGGTCGCTGACGCCACCGACGTTGTGCGGACCTGCGAGGGGTGCCAGTTCTATGCTCGAAAAACACATCTCCCGGCCCATGCTCTGCAGATCATCCCCATCACGTGGTCGTTTGCCGTGTGGGGACTAGACCTCGTCGGTCCGCTGAAGAAGGCGCCCGGGGGCTTCACCCACTTGCTGTTGGCGGTCGACAAGTTTTCCAAGTGGATCGAGGCTCGACCCATCGGCAAGATCAAATCCGAGCAAGCAGTTCTGTTCTTCACCGACATTGTCTTTAGGTTTGGGGTCCCGAACTCGATCATCACCGACAACGGCACCCAGTTCACAGGCAAGAAATTCTTGGCGTTCTGCGACAGCTTCCACATACGTGTGGACTGGTCGGCTGTGGCACACCCAAAGACGAACGGGCAAGTGGAGCGTGCCAATGGCATGATCCTCCAAGGACTAAAGCCAAGAATCTTCAACAAGCTGAACAAATTCGGCCGGAGGTGGCTCACGGAGCTACCCTCGGTCATTTGGAGCCTAAGGACGACCCCGAGCAGAGCTACGGGTTTTTCTCCGTTCTTCCTCGTCTATGGCGCCGAGGCCATACTCCCACTGACTTGGAGTACGGATCGCCGTGGCTCAAGACATAACAAGAGCAACGAAACCAGCGAACTCGCGAAGACTCGCTGGACCAAGTGGACGAGGCTCGAGACGTGGCGCTCCTCCACTCTGCGCGCTACCAGCAGTCCTTGCGAAGGTACCAAGCGCAGAGGGTCCGGCACCGAGACCTCAACGAAGGGGACTTGGTGCTGAGGCTTCGACAGGACAATAGGGGCCGCCACAAGCTCTCACCTCCATGGGAAGGACCGTACATAATCGCCGAGGTGCTCAAACCCGGCACCTACAAGCTGGCAAACGAAAAAGGCGAAGTCCTCACCAACGCTTGGAATATACAATAGCTACGTCGCTTCTATCCCTAGAATTTCAAGTTTTTTGTACATTTGCCTGTACTCGCATCTTCAATTTCCCGAAATAATAAAATACGCTTTACTGGTTTATTTTTGGGAACCATCTGGGCCCTCGAAGGCTAGGATGCGCGCTGACGCTGAGGTACGCTCGGCTTTACCCTCGGCAAAGCCGAGCCTCCCTCGGGGGCTACTATGGGGGGAACCCCCGAACGTCCCCAAAAAGTCATCAATATTTTTCGAAATATTTCCGTCTCGACCCTAAGCTTCTCGTATCCTTGGAAAAAACCGGCGCGAGGCGTAAGCAACTACGGACGGGGCTCGCCGAGTCGAGGGGCCGCCTACGCCTCCGGGATACGGCACCCCCCTCACCACCCTACGCCTACGTTGCTTATGAACGCGAACCCCCTCGCAGACGTTCGTCCAAGTCGCATACAAGAACACAGAAATAAAGTAAAGAAATACAGGCTCGAACACACAAGGCCTCGACGGGCCATGCATTCAAATTACGAAACAAAATCTTTTATATTCATAGGATGCGATTACAAAGCGCGACTATGATATAAACACTAATCTATTTACATGGGCTTCGAGGCCCAACTGTCCTACAGGCTACCATCCCCCCCTTGCGGGTCTTCAGGAGCATCGAATTCGGCGATGGGAGGGATGTCTGCCTCGAGCTTCTCGGCGAGGACGGTGGCGAACTCCTCCGCGGCCACGTCGGCTTCATCCATGATGGCCGACGCGGCGTCCGCGTCAGCATCATCGGGAACGACGTACCCCGACGACACCCTCTGGAGGTCCATGAGGTAATGCGTTGAGGCCACGGCGAGAGCCCGCAGGACACCGAGGCGGAAGGTACTCTTGGCGTGTTCGGCAATCCGGCCGCCTAGCGCGCGCAGGCGGCTGATCACCGAACTGCCCGAGGCGGCACCCTCCCCCTCGAGCTCTTGACACACGCTCACGGCGGTCTACTCTAGCTCAGCAAACTCCATCTGTGCTGCCGTGAGCGCGGTGTGGACCGCTTCCTTCGCCGCGGTCTCGTCCGCCACCTTTTGCCTCAGCTCTGAGCAAAGAAACAAATCGACGAAAAATCGAAGGTACTCACCCGTCATATTCTTCTGCGCTTCCTCCCTCTGGGCTCGAGCGGCCTCTTCGAGCGAGGACAAGGAGGCTTCTTTTTCCTTAAGGCTAGCCCCCATGTTCTAGAGGGCCACCTCCTTCTCTTCGAGGGCCTCGCCCTGTTCCTGGAGGGTCCCGGTGAGCGCAACCACGGCCACCTCTTTGTGGAGGAGCTCGTCCTTCTGCTACTCGAGCGTGGCACTGAGGCGTTGCAGCTCGGCGCTCTGCGCCTCAGCCTCCCGAGCTCTTTCCTCGAGCGCCGTCCGAAGGCGCTGCAGCTCGGCAGCTTGCGCCTCGGCCTCCCGGGCCTTCTGCTCCGCTGCCGCCCTCTGGGCGTTCCGCTCATCGGTGACCCGTGCCAGTTCCTCCTCCAGCGCCAGCTGATGCGCCCCCAGATCCGCCATTTTCGTATTGGCGTCGATGTTCTTGAGCACCAGCTCGGTGTTGTGCTGCCCGAGCTGGCTCATCTGGGAGTAAAGCCGGGTCATCTCGGTGCTCTTTTCACGCGAGATTTCCCTCAGCTGCTGCGAAGGGGAGGACGTGGGTCAAGACACGTTAAAACTAAACCGAATCCGAGCAAGTTTCGGGGGGAAAGATTTACCTGGCTGACCTGGTAATCTGCATTCTGGTGGAGCTGGAAGGCGCGGTCGAGGGCTTGCAGGATCTCGCGACCGACGCCCATCTGCTTGTTCCAGGCTTCCTCCTCCTCTTGCTCCTTGCGGAGGAACTCCGAGGGGACCCCGGACGGAACGATAGCCCCGAGATGGCCCCCCTCGGACGTCCCCGCCTCGAGCGTGCCCGTGCTGGCCGACGCAAACTGGGAGATGTGCGCGGCGGCGCTTGCCGCAGCAGCAGGGTCAATATCCATCGAGTCCCCGTACTCCTCGCTGCTGTCCGGCAGCTCCACCGCCACCGTCGCGCCCTCCTGCGCCATTGGCACGGGCACTACCGCAACGGTACCCTCGTCCCGGGCCTCGGTGGGCTCCGAGATGGGGGCACCTTCCACCCTTTGCGCCTCTTGCGCCGTGTCCTCTGCGAGGCCCTCGCCCTCGGCCCTCGAGGGCTCGAAGACGAGGGTCTCCTCCTCTGCTTGGCCGGCAGGGCGCTCCTGCGCATCCCCGCCAGCTTCTCCTTCCGTATCCGGTCGGGCGGCGCTGGGCGCGTCGCCCTGACCGGCCTCAACTTCAATGGCCGCCTGGGCGGCGCCACCGGCACCGCCCCGGCCGGTCTCCTCGACGTCGTCAGCCTGAGCAGCCGCTTCGGCGCCACTCTAGCAAGCGTCGCCCTCCTCCTGTGCCCGAGCCTGCTGCGCCTTCCGGGGCCCTCGAGATAGGGCCTCCCGTAGCCTCGCGGCCGCCGCCTCGAGATCCACAGCAGGCTGGGCCTGCGGCGCTGTGTGCGGCGTGTTGCGTGCCCCAGTCTTGAGAGCCTTGGCCGGGGCAAGCTGCACCGCATCTTTGGAAACGGCCCCGGGGCTGGAAACCAAGAGACGCGAGTTGAGGACAACAGGATTGAGAAATCCACCCAACACGTAACAAAAACGAAATCGAAAGTACTTACCCAAACCGAGCACTCAAGCTCCGCTTCCTCGTGGCGCTTCTTCGAGCCCGGGGCATCGTGCCGTCCCTCGAAGACTGCCCCGAGGGCGCCCCCCTCGTGTTGGCCCGGTGGCTCGAGGCTACCAGCACGGACGACTCCTCTCCCGCCGCAGCCTCGTCACCACGGGTCAGCACCTGGGGCGCGGGCGTCTCCTCGCCGGCCGCCGGCGGGGATGACTCCCGCTCCGCACCCTCGAGGGAGGGATTCGCCGATGACCCCGCCACGGCCCTCGGCTCCTCTGGCACCACGGTCGCTCCATCTTCTTCGTCCCACAGGTAGAACGGTGGGGGCCTCGCGCCCTCCCCGTCGCTCCTCAGAGCGTGGTCCTCGGCGTCCGAGGCCTCCTCCTCATCCCCCTCCGAGGACTCGGGTGTGGCGGGCTGCGGCTTCCCCTCCGCGCGAGCAAGCTTGCACGCCTTGTCGTGCCTCGCCTTCCTCTTCCTTTTCCTCTCGGCCTTCGTCTCCGCCGCGTCCTTCCGCCTCTTCATCTTCTCCGCGTGGAGGCGATTGATCAGGCGCTGTTCTGGGACCGGGGGCCTCGAGGTGCCGCACCTCAACCCCTGTACAACACACCCGAGACGGGGTCAGGAAAAGGGAACTACACGACGCACGACGAGTTCGAAGCCAAAACTTACCAGGGAAATATACCCCGGCTCGGGGCGCATCTTGATCCTCCAAAGATCCGCGGGATCTTGGGGAAACTCTGCCACCGCGTACTTCGCCCTCTGGGCGGCGTTGGGGTGGGAGAGAAGCTTGCTTGACGTCCTCGAGCCTTCAACCTTGCTCCCGGGGGTGAGCTCGAAAATCGGCAGGGCCCTTTCCACGAGAGGGATAACCCTCTGCCGGTGGAAGTTCGCAATAACGGCCGCTGCTGTCAGCCCCTTCCTCGCCAAGCGCGCCAGCGCATCGGTAAGGCCCTCGAGCCTGGCTTATTGCGCTGGGGGCGACACCCCCCAGTCCCACTTCGGTGGTCGCTCCCGGAGAACTTTGTTAGTAAACGCCGGGAGCGCGCCCCTGTAGTTCCGAAGGTAGAACCACCCTCGGCTCCACCCGGAGTTGTTTGTCGTCATCTTGCTCGTGATGTAAAAATTCCTCCGGGTCGGGCGGACGTGGAGCGTCAGGCCACCGGCGCGCGCGTACCGCCTCGGCTGGTTCCACGCGTTCTCGATGAAGAGTTCGCCGTGGAACAGATGGATCCAGAGGTCCCAGTGGGCTTCGATGCCGCGGTACCCCTCGCAGACGGCGACAAAGACCGCCGCCTGCGAGATGGAGTTGGGGCTGAAATTGTGCAACTCCACCCCGTAGTACTCGCATAAGGCCCTCATGAACCTGCTGACGGGGACGCCAAAGCCTCGCTCGTGGAGGCGAACGAAGCTGACGACGTAGCCTTGCGGGGGCTTCGGCTCGGTCTCGTCTGGGTGCGGGGAAATCCACGCCGGCGCCCCCGAATCGGGGTTCCGCGGCAGCAGCCGGTCTCTGACCAGCTGCTCCAGGACCGCCACGGTGGCGGAGGAGTTCCCCCATGGCAAAGGCTCCTGCATGTCCGACATCTCTGTGAGTCGAGGGGGGATGCGAAAAAGAAGGCTCCGAAACAGCTAAGTCTCTCTCTCTCTCTTTCTCCTTCGTCCTCCTTCTCGCTCTTGGCTACGGGTTCAGGAAGCGACGGAGGCGGAGAAGGCGAAGCAGGATGGAGGCAAATGGCCAGGTGAACCCAAAGCATCCCCTTTCTCTTCATATTTATTCACTGTGACGGGCGCATCCGCAGCCACGGCCCAAATCTACCGCATTGAATGCGGTAGATTTTGCTACCGCTGACGGATGGGCCCCACAACCGCGGAGTCTCCCACGCGCGCACACAGCAATAAATGCGGCACGGTAACCGGCGGGCGCGGCGCGACTGTTGCGCTATCCCATCCGTCAGCCGCCGCCCACGCCGCTTCATCTGCCCGAGGCGGTCGCCTGAAAAGGCGCGCCCACACCATGCCGCACAAATCGGGCCACGTCGCCCGCTACCGGCGGAAGACCCGCGCGCTCGTGGCTCGCAGCTCTGCGACGTTTTCAGATCACGACGGAATATTCCTTCATAGGGTCTCTTTACCCTCGAAGGAATCGCATTCCGAGGCCTTACTGATCAGGGGGTCAAAGCCTGGCTCTTCAGGGGGTTCGACAGGCGCCCCAGATCACCAGAGTCAGGGACTGCAGGGATGTGCTGTACAAGCTACCCTCGAATGCGGAGTTCGAGACATCCTACGCAGTGTTCAAGGCCAGTCGAGGGTGCCTAGAAGGGGGATCCCATCGAGGGAGAGCATCGAGCCCTCGAACCCTACCGAATGGGTTCGAGCCCCGCCTAGCGAACCCTCGCGAGCGCTTTATAAGACGTGTCTATGGACCACGAGCCGACCCTTATCGAACGGGGCACGGACGTCCGCTTGAACAACCCGCTAACAGCTCACTGAAGCAGCCATAGCTCGCGACCCGGGCATGGGTAGCATGGTGCGCTTCACCCCTCCTCCCTGCGGAAGGGCGACGAGGGTCGTAATCGAAGTCGAGGGTTCCCCTTAACGCCTTCACGCGGGCCTGGGCTCGGGGGCTCCCCGCACACCACGGTTCAAACCACACCCTCGAATAAGTCGACGACCGTCCATTGTGAAGCTCCACGTGTCTAATCAAACCCTCCGCTGTTGACGTGCGCTCTCCTGAAGGTTAAGCTGAGCGCTGGGCCACTGTACCAGCACTGAGAGTGCCGAGGCCGGCTGAAAGAGTGCCGATGCCGGCTGAAAAAGTTGCTGGACGGCCGCCCCAGTAAAGCTACCCAGTGGGACAACGTTCATAGCCCTTGGACGAGCGCAAACTCTCCTCCAAGGCCTCGGGGGCTACACCCGCGGGTGCGCAGACGCGCCCCCGCGAAGGTGACCTCACACATATTCGAGGGTCGTAACTCTATGTACACCCCTATACCCTCGGTAATCCTCCCCGTAGAGGAGAAAGAGGACTTTATTGCTCAAATGCGAATAAAGATTACAAACGGTTACCAGCGCGAAGCCATCGAAAGATACAAACACATTGCCACCTACGTGGCAATTTTCCCTGTCTTGGGGAGGAGCGAGCGACGAAGAAAGGCACCGAGCCCCTAGCTGACGCAACAGCGAGGCTGCTAGGGATGCGAGGACCAGCCCCCAAACCACACGGGTCCAGCGGGATGCTTTCCTCGCAAGCCTTCTTCTGGCGTCTCCTCCACCGAAGACCATGCGGGGGGTCGAGCTGGCGGACAGCGCCCTCCGCACTATCTCCCCGAGAGCAACCTTGTCACCGGGGGGGACGATACGAAAAACAGCCGTCCAACCTGGCACTAACGCCATGGTCAGGCATCTCCATCCCCCTTCAGGCTAGGGGACATCGCAGGAGCAGAACCCCACGGGCCCAATGCTCTTCTGCTGATCCCACTGAACCTAAGGGATGGAGCGCTCGCCCACTCCGGTCTTCCCCTACCGCTCGCAAGCATTCTTCTAGCGCCAAAAGCCTAAAAAAGCCAGGCCACCCCATCTGGGGGCCGGTCACAAAAAGGCAAAGGAAACATTACAAGATCTAGGCGAGGCTGGAAGAAAGAGTTGGGAGGTTGAAAAGGAAAGGGAACCCTACGACCCCTATTTATAGCTGCGCCGGGCACAAAGCTTCAAGCTTGGCGAAGAGCGGAGACTTGTATCACCCGTGACGACGCGGCACTCCACGAGCAAAAGAGGTCCTTGGTCACCGCGCCGAGACGCGACCGAACGAAATAAAGCGGAGCTGAGCCCCTGGACGCTAAGCGGTGCAGCGTCGGCTCTGGCCGGCTGCCCTCGAACGGCGTGCCGCAAGGCGACCAGGAACGCCGGGGCCAAGGCCCTACGTGTGGGACAGCGCGATGAAAGCGCCAGCTGCCAAGCAGCGGGCGCCACCGTCGCCCTGGCCCCCCTCAGCGCGCGGACACGTCTTGTCCTTTAAACAAACAAACAAAAAGGCACGCGCCTCGAAGTACTCTACCCGCAGGTGCACTACCCCGTCCGACGAGTTGTCACATCCGCCGGGCCGGCGCCCAGGCGCGCCTGGCGGGTGCACAGCATTGACCGATCACGTCAAGGGAGAAATTGCCAAAATACCCTTTGGCCGAATCCCTTGACTCGACCAAAGCCTCGGGGGCTACTGTCGGGTACCACGATTAGGAACCCCCTGATCGGTGTACTAAGATCATTCTAAAAAACGCAAATACGTGTTAAGACAACTGGGCCCACGAAAGCCCACGACCTCCTTCCAATCTGGAAGAAAGGAAAGGACTCAATAAAGCCCAGCATGCGGCCCATTCACATCCCTCTCTCGCCTTGCTACACTCGCCGGACAATCTCCGCCCCGCTCGAGGGTCCCTCTCGGGCCCGCCTCAGGCCCGCCGGACAATCTCCGCCTCGCTCGAGGGTAGCGGATCTACCCTCGAGCAGGTAAGCCATCTCCGCCTCGCTCGAGGGTAGCGGATCTATCCTCGAGCAGGTGAGCCATCTCCGCCTCGCTCGAGGGTAGCGGATCTACCCTCGAGCAGGTAAGCCATCTCCGCCTCGCTCGAGGCCACCCCTCGGCACAAGGGACAAACAGTCCCGCCGCCCAACCACTCGCCGTACGAAGGCATTAAAGGCCAGCCATTCCGCCATGACGCCCAGGACGGACGGTGTCAGGCTGCCACTCCCACAGTGGATGTGACCGGGGTCCCATCCGCTGACTTCGGTCACCGCTCCGCCATCCCGAAGGCTGTAGCGACACTGTGGGACATGCGGCGCGAGACAAGACGGGCCCGGCACTGCTCTCGTTCCTGTTCTGCTGACACCGACCACCCGGACTCGCCTCCCACTGGGGAAGGGGTCCGGCGATGTCACGTGTCCTTCCGGAAGGAGCGCTCATCATACACGGTCGGAGTCCCGGACCTCCCCCTCCTCTCAGAGGTCCGGGACCTCCACGTGTCCCCCGGACCTTCTAGTGTGCACGCCCGCACTCCGACCAGGGGGTCCGGGGCCGTCCCGCGCCATCACTGCCGCCGGAACACTGCAGGGCGATCGGCGCAATCCTCGCGGAACCAAGGACGAAATCCAGGACGACAGCGACGCGCGCCGCCTTCCCACAGTGTACTTCATACAGTGTCCGACCACTGTACCCCACGATTCAGGGGAGGACGGCGACTTCCATGCCCCACTCATGTACGCCGCCCCTCCTTGTGACTGTAAAAGGAGGAGGCGGGCTCCCCTTAGCGGGCTCTGGACTCCAGTCTGCCTGGTCTCTCCGGCTTCTCTATTCAAGAGGACGTACAGGGACTACTGAGCACTCATCTCAATCGACTCCACTCCTAGCTGAGACTTGGGAGCTTCTCTCCCTCTCTCGCCTCGCTTGTACCCCCTACTACAAGCACTCCGGGTGCAAGATAATACAGTGCCCTCGCACACCCTCTTTGCTGGACGTACGGCCCCGCGGCCGGAACCAGGATAAACCGTGTGTTACTGTGTTGCCTATTGCATCATCATCTGGGACGAGGAAACACGCAGCATTTACTAGTTGGGATCCGGGGCCCTGGGTCGGGACACCGACAGGGCGCATCTTATCTCCTCCTCCCCACTGCACAGGATCCTCCCGTGAGCCTCTCCTCCCGTTCACGGGCGGACGCACGCCGTGCCGCAACTGCCCCATCTGCGTCGCTCTGCTGGCCGTTGGTGGGCCCAGCGCCGTCGCCTCCCCCCATCCGCGCCTCCCTCCCAGTGCCGCGCCGCTTGCCCCATCCGAGCCGCCTACCCCTGCGTGCGCCGCCGCTACCTCCCAGTCGCCGGCTGCCAGCCTCACTCGCGCCGCCGCCGCCTCCCAGTCGCGGATACGGCCCCCAGACGCCGCCGCTGTCTCCTGATCCGCGCGGATCCCCTTCGATTTGTTCTCCATGGAGAGGGGCGGCTTCAATTGACGATTTCTTTTCCCAGGAAGACATGCACTCTTGTAATTTTTTTCCGATTCATTATGTAATTTGCTGTTAGTGTAAGCTGAGTCTCTCTGGTGATTTGGAAGTCATGGATCTTGTACTGCATGCAATCTCTCTGTTCTTGCACAGTACAGTTGTGGTTTGTGCTGGCTTCCACTGCGTTCAGTGTGATCAGATGAACCATTCATTTTTGTTCTGAACTCTGATGAGTGCCTATCTTACAAAATCGGCATGAGCATGAGTGCAAGCGTGCGTCAGAATTGATGTTGCGTGGCCACACCAAAGGCAAGCCAAGAGTGGCCGCACCGAAGGCCATAGCTAGGCACATTTCGTTGAATCTTGGTGTGGGGGATTGGAAAAATATATTAAAACCAAAATAGCCCAAAATAGCCAAAGGGTTCAAACAGTTCAGGATTATTTGGATAGAAGGCTATTTTGCATAAACTAAAGAATGACTCTGAAAATAACTCGGGGCTATTTCTTCAAAAAGGCTCATAGGGAGATATACATAATAAAAATTATGTAGTAATGTATGGAGGGAGGAGCAGTGATCATTGATGCAGCAGCATTAGTTGTGATGGTCTACTAGATCAGCTGTAGCAGTCGATGCTAAAATGTACGGGAAGCTCCGACAATTGTGGCAAATTGTTCGGGCCTTGTTTAGATTCAAAATTTAAAATTTTAAAAGAATATTATGACCCCTGTATGGAGAATTAAATCTAGACAAAATAAAAATTAATTACACAGTTTTGCTGGTAAAGAATCTAATAAATCTAATTAGACCATAATTAGACACTAAATTGCTACAATAAACATATGCTAATGACAGACATATGTTAATGACGGATTAATTAGGCTCGTTAAATTTGTCTCGTAGTTTATAGATGAATTTTGTAATTAGTTTTATAATTAGTCTATATTTAATACTTGAAATGTGAAAAAAAATCTTTTTAAAAATCTTACGCGATGCATCTAAACCAGCCCTGAGGGTGTGTTTAGTTGGTGAAAAAGTTTGGATTCTGGCACTGTAGCACATTTTGTTGTTACTTGATAAATAATGTTCAATCATGGACTAATTAGGCTTAAAAGATTCATCATGTGCTAATCAGTTAGACCGTGTAATTAGTTATTTTTTCAACTGCATTTAATACTCCATGCATGTGTCTGAACATTCGATGTGATGGGTACGGTAGAAAACTTTTTGGGAACTGGCCTGAGTTGTAATCGAAGAAAAGTTGTGGCAAGCTGCCCCGGCTCAGCCTGAGGCCGGTCTCAACGGGAAGTGTCATTGCACAGTTGTTAAGAGTGCCACGTAAACTTGACACTGGAATGACATAGTCACTCTCAGTGCACAGTGTCATAGCACAGTTTTATAGACACCTTACAGTATTAAAATAGTGCAATAATTGTGTGATCAAATGTACTAAAACTCAACAAAGATTATTTTGAGTGGGAGTGTCATCCCCATGTTATGGCTTTGGCAACCATCAGCCAACCAACCAGGAGTCCAGGACAAGAGCCACATGGATTGGCTCGTAGCGAGGCGTTTGCGGGCTGTTCAAATCATTGCGTCGACCTGTCCGACGTCTGGATTCCGGAGAGCGGAGACCGGGGCGGAGGCGCCTCGGAACACGCGAAAAGAGACGGGACAAAGGACGAGAAAGCGAAAGGCGCAAGGCAGGCACTAGGCAGGAGCAGGGCACGGCACGGCAGGCAAAGACCGTGGACCGAGACCCCGCCCTGCTCGGCGGCGGCACGCGCTGACGCGCCACGCCCGAGCGCTGTAGCCTGCTCTCGCTTGCCTGCCACAGGCCACAGGCACGCACCGGCAGCAACTAGAGCTCCACTGCTCCTCCCGTCCCTGCTCGCCGCTTCGGCGCTTCCAGCTTCCTGCGCGAAGAGCAGGTGAAGCGGCGCCCCCGGCTTGGATTAGGTGATTAGGTCTTCGTGTCAGATTGTCAATTTAGAATAACCGCCGGGTGGAGATTGCCCGTCGCCCGCCACCAGATTCCGGACTCCAGAGCACACACTGTGTCAACCCTGCTCGGGGGGGGGGGGGGGGGCGGCGGCACGACGGTTGACGGGGGAGCTCCAGCTCGCTGGGCAGGCAGAACGGGCAGCACCAAGCATCGGATTCCGGATGCCGCTGCTGCTCCGCGCTGACACGTTCTAAACTGGTCGGTCAGAGTTACGCCTCCAGCAGCAGCAGCGGCCGCGGCAGAGGCCGCGCAGGAAGGACGGCAGCTCGGCAGGCTGGCAGAGACGGGGGAGACGCGGGCGGCGGCAGCGGCAGCGGCAGCAGCATGCGATGCGAGGCCAGGCGAAAAGGCCCCGCCCCCCGCGCGTGCTGCGCGGGGTCCGGCCGTCGGAGGCCGCGGCTGCCTGGCGTGGCGTGGAGCGGAGCCAGCGGAGGCGTGGCGTGGTGCCGTGCGGCGGCGGCAGAGCGGGTGAGCGAGCGGCCAGCGCCAACCCCCACAAGTGGCGCGCCGGCGCGCGGGGCGTGGTGCTCGGCTCCTCCCCAGGTAAGACCCAGGGGTGGGGTGCGGGTGCTGTGGCTGCTAGGGGTGGGCAAAATATAACCGAAACCGATTAACCGAACCGAACCGCTTTAACCGCAAAAGTCGGTTAATTCGGTTAACGGTTAATTTTGCGGTTAAATTTTTTGAGATATTCTTTAACCGCATATTATTTCGGTTTTGATGTGCCACTAACCGAATTAACCGATTTAGCAAGTTGAGTGTAATATGTATTTATCTTATGTCTTAAATATATGTATAATCATGTGAGATATCAAGAATTCTTGGTTTTCATAATTAAGATATCTAAGTGAGGCTATATTAATTGTTTTTCTAGCTTTCTAAGTTTATTTTAGTGGCCAATAGCTTGTAGTTGATGTCATAATTTCATTCTAATTTGCTTGTTATTTATGTATTGTATACATTACGGTTAACCGTAAAACCGAACCGATTTAACCGCAACCGAATTTACGCAGTTAAAAGATTTCTAGCTACAATTTCGGTTAAGAGTTTGTCATAACCGAAATATTTCAAAACCGAATTAACCGAACCGATTTAACCGCACTAACCGAATGCCCAGCCCTAGTGGCTGCCGCACGGGGCCCCGGCGGCGGGGGGGGGGGGGGTGCGGGTTGGGTCGGGTCGCGCAACCAGCCAACCACCGCGGCGGGCGAGCGCGCGGGCGCACGAGGACCGCGCGCAGGGGGGAGGTTGCGTCCGGCGGGGCTAGGCTACGACCCGGGCACGATTTTATCCAGCCACCTGTCGACCCGGGCACGGCGGCACGGTGCGGCCTTGCCGACCTGGGGCACATGTGTCCCGTGCGCACGCTTCATGGAGGGCGGCGGTTCTTCAGCTACCGGCGGCGGCGAGGGGATTGTTCCTTCCGCGACTCCGGCGGTTTCGAGGATCTCAGCGCCCGACCAACGGCGTCCTCGGCCCCTCGCGTCGGGGGGGGGGGCGTCCTCGGCCCACCCTATAATTATGACATACATTTCTTAAAAAAAATAATTATGACATATGAAATCAGAAATTATTGAGAGTTGCAATGCAATCTAGCACGAGAATAGGAATCGCCGATGGTGCTCCCATATTGAAGTCTTTATACTTTAGATACGAGATATCCTTTGGTGGGGAAAACTAGGAGATTTGCAAAGGTCTCTTGTCATCTAGAAAAATTGAAATGTTTGATGTCGTCTATCGTTTTATTATATTATTATTCAAGTTCATAGCTTTGAAATATATACACCGAGTTTTATATAAGTTTGAGCAGCTATTTTAACAAACGAATGAAGTATGAATTTAATTCCACATATCACCCTTCCAAAAAAAACTTATTACCTACTTTGTCTTGTGATTGCGTTGAAGATCTTCCAAAAAATTTAATAGTCAAATTATTGGTTAAAGATGACAAGGTTTGAATCTTGATATACGTGTATACCTTATAAACAGGGAAGGAGGGAGTATGTGGCTTCTGCCTGATTTGTTTAAAAAATTACTATATATGCGGCTCAAACAAAAAAAGATTCATAAAACCTCCTGTGATTTTGTAATCTAATCTCCGCTAACTAGTGTGCAACGTGATGCAAGTTTTTTAAAACTTTTTACTATTAATAATGCTTGTACGATGTCCTTTATGTGGTGTTTTGATTCACATTTTGCACTATGAATTTTTTCTACATTACTTCTGGTGTTCTACGACGTATTAATTGCAGACCATGCAACCTCTTAACTTTAATCCATCAGATAATGCAATCTACTTTAAGCATGTAATGTCACACAAGCTGGTTTAAATAATTTAGGAGCTTGCATAGTAGAGGAAATGGAGAAAGGTAGCCGCAATGGTAAGATGGAGATCGTTCTCTATTTAATCTTTTTGTGCATTATCTTGATGTTAGTTTTTGCATGTTGGTTATTCTTTCATATGATTTTGTAGGTGTAGCTTATCCTAGCCGTCAATAAGTTATGTTGGGTTCAATTTTCTATCCCACCGGAAATATCTAAGTTCAACTAAGCTTTGGGAGTAGCACCTTTATTTTCCAGACTTTTACAAACTCAACTATTAGCTAACTTTATCATTCAATAAGATACATATAGGTTGAGCAAGTGAATCAACTCTCGATTCCAAGTTCGAAGGTCAAAGATTATTGTTCGGCTCTAAAAGGATATTCACCAAAGTCCACCCCCAAGGATATTCTTCTCCCTCCCAAATTTTCTAACAGGTCCTCAAGGTACCCAATTGTCAACAAAAGAAAAACCAAGGCGGTCGACCGCAAAACCGCCCCTCGTCTATCCCCATCCGGACGGGAAACCGCAAGCCCAGCCAGGCCAGCGGAGGAAACCACAAAACCAAGGCGAAGACGCCTAACCACCGCGAGCGGAGCCCCCACCCCCCATCACCCCCGAAACCGAAACGCGCCTCCGCTGTGAGGGAGATCCCCCCCGTCCCCCCCTACCCATTTCAATTTTCAAAAGGTCGTGGAGGCGCCGCGCCGCCGCCGACGAGGAGAGAGAGAGAGAGAGGAGAGGATAGGAGAGGTCCCGCCCCCGCCCCATCCTCCTCGCCCCCCCTCCGCGAGCTCGATGTTGTCCGACCAGGAGCTGGCCCACTACGTGGAGTCCCTCGTCCGCCAGACCGCCGCGCGGGGCGGCGCCGGGATATCGGCGGACTCCGTGGTGCGCCAGCTCGGGGCGCAGCTCGGCGTCGACGTCTCCCCCAAGGCGCCGCTCATCCGCAGCGTCCTCGTCGCGCTGCTCGGTCCGGCGGCCCCCGCGCCGGACCCCGCCGCCACCGCGCGGAAGGACCCCTTCGACCCCGCGGCCGGCGGCGGCGGAGGCGGCGCCCGCGCCGAGGCCCCCGCGCAGCAGCTGCCCTTCGCCACCTCCGCCGCCGCCGCGGCGGCGTCTTCGGCCTCAGCCCCCGCCCCCGCACCTGCCGTTCCCCACTTCTTCCCGCAGCAGATGCAGTCCTACCTCTCCGCCTCGCAGCAGTACCAGCACCAGCCGCACCGCCCCGGCGCGCCTGCCTCGCCGTTCGACGTCGCCGCGTCGTACCGCTACGGGCACCAGCCCTTCCCGCAGGGCGACCAGGCGCAGCTGCAGAGGCTCGTCCAGCTACAGCAGCACCAGCAGCAGCAGCAGATGGCCGCGGCGGCGGCGGCTGCGTCCGCGGCGGCAGCCACTCCGGGCGAGAGTCCCCGTGCGGCGGCGGCGGCGGCGGCGGCGCCAGCTGGCTCCAAGAAGGAAAGGTGACACTTATCTTCAATCCCCCCCGTCCCCCTTCGAATTAGGGTTTGGAGTAGCTTCATGCTCGTGTGATTTCGTTTAGATGGAGTAGCTTCAACGCGAAGCTAAGCTTCTAAAATCTCTAGGGACTGTGAGTTTTGTCCCCTTTTCAGATATGTTTGGTGGATTGAAGTGGGATTAACTGTAAAAGCTTACATTTTTTTGTTGTGGTCACAGAGCCTGTATCGTGGTACGGATAGGGATTGATTGTTTCTGGTGGACTGAAATAATTTTTCAGGATAGGAGTGATTAGTGGTGGGGTGGGGTGAAGTGGAAGGAACTTGTTTTCAAGAGCTCCAATTGGTTCATTTGAGGAATTTGTGGTGCCATGTCTACTTGTACTAGACATTTAATGTCCATGGTTCCAAGCTTAGGGGGAGGGAATTGCTTCTAGTGTACCTGTGAAAACCTTTGAATGCTCCCGTAGTCATGTCAACCATTCATGCAGAATTAAAGCCTATGAGCTTGTTAGCGTAGCAATGGATTTCGCCTCCCCATCAAAATGTTTACTTTTCAAGCAACGGTTTCAAACGAAGAAGCTTATTGTAACTGTCATTGTGCTTAACAAATGGATTTGCACAGGTGGCTCTATGTTTATGTATCTAGCTGGAACTAGAAAGGAACCTTTTTGTTTGCTATGTCAATTCAATTGAAAGAAACTTATGACACTTTATTTGTACTAAAACCATTCTACTATTCAGCAAACATCAAACTGTCTGCATGTGAAATGCTCGTGATAAATCTTGAAGAGCGCTTCCCTCCTTGGACAATAGGAGATATGAATATGTCGCCTGTTCTCAATTGTCAGCTGCCATTTGCTGGTAACTTACTGTACATGTTGTGTCAATGTAAGCAGTGCTAGTGCTGGAGCAAAACGAAAAGGTGGTACTGGAGGATTAAACAAAGTCTGTGGTGTGTCTCCAGAGCTGCAAGCTATCGTTGGTGAACCAGCCATGGCTAGAACTGAGGTCTGTCTTTTTTGGCCCATCTTTCTAATATCTTGTATAAATGTCTACACCATGGCATAGAACCTGACATTGGTGTTTATCAATGCAGATTGTTAAGCAGCTTTGGGCATACATTCGCAAGAACAACTTGCAGGATCCTAACAATAAGAGAAAGATCATATGCAATGATGAGCTGCGATTGGTTTTTGAAACTGATAGCACTGACATGTTCAAGATGAATAAGCTTTTGTCTAAGCATATACGTCCTCTTGAGACTACAAGTAAGTTTTTTCTCCTGCCACACTGTAACTAAATTGTCGTGAAATGGTCAATATTTTGTTTATTGAACATGTGGTCCAAATTCCTGCAGACAATTCAAAACGAGAGTCAAAGAAAATGAAACCAGAGGGTGGTAAACCTATTTCTCCTGTTGAAACTGATGTTAAGCAGCTTTCCTTTGTTGTTTCTGATGCACTCGCCACCTTTTTTGGCACTGGAGAAAGAGAGATGCCTCATTCTGAGGCTCTTAAGCGTGTATGGGACCACATTAAAAGCAATAATCTAGAGGTTAGTGGATGACTACTGTCAGAATTGTTATGTGCTACTGTTCCTCTTTGAAATTTCGTGTGCAACATTAAACTTCTAGTTGGCATTGCAAGTAAATTTGTCCAGCTTTGGAAAACTATGAAAGGTGAATGGAAATGTTTCTCTCTGTTTTATAGTACCAGAATATCCATCCAGAAAAGAGGGTGTGGATGTTATTTTGGAAAGTTAGATTATTATCTCATCTTGAAGAAAATGTGAATGCATCAATATTAGTAACTGCATAATTTGTGGTTTAGACTGATGTTGTCATACTTTAGAGCTTCTATAATTCATGACAATTTTTATTAGTTGTAATGTTGGACACCCTGCTTGACATATTTGTTTTTTTATTAGGTAGATTTTGTGCATGCTGTTACTTAGATTTGGGTCTGGTTGGTGGCATGGTGGTTGTTAGTTGAACAACTAGATCATATGGTTGTCTTTAGATACTAGTTGCTGAGTGTGTATTCCCATGTTCTTTTTAATTTTTGAAGTTAAAGAGCTGGCACATGGGGTTAGTATAATTTTCAATGTATCACATTCTATACGAAAATCATTAAATTTTAGCATGCTAGTATGTGCAGGTTGCTTGTGTATGCAATTTGGCTTATTGTCTACACTTTTGACCTATGACAAGAGTAAAGCATAAGCAAAGCTTGTTCCATATAAGTCTCATTCCTTTAGTGTTTTCATACGTAATTGACTAGTAATGATTTTGCCACCTAAAGCTTAGGAATGATAAATCCGAACAAAAGTACTAGGTGAATTATATTATTGGCTTACCCCCCCCCCCCCCCCCCCCCCCCTCTTTAGTCTGGAACCTCACTTTTGTCCTTGGTGTTCGTTTCTCTCCATTTTGTTTACCGTTTTCATTTTGCTGTCTAGGAGATGTTCTGATATGCGAGAACATTGAAATTATGTGTTCTGGGCTGCTTACATATCTAGATGCAAAGCTTTTGTTACTGTTAGACATTTCTAGGAAGACATGCATTATGGTTGACTCATTGATGGAGAAGCCTTCCTGTCAGTTTATTTATTACAATAAGGGCTGGCTACTCTTCTGTAAGGAAATAAACTATGCTATGTGAATTGTCTCTGCTATATAGTACATATTTGCTGGTTCTCTTCCTTTGTACTTATTTCACTGTAATCTATTTTCTTCAAAAAAAAAGCAGATCAGAAATCGCTGTCTGCAAAAGTACAAACAGCCTGGTCACCTAATTGGTTTTCTTGTTTTGTTATACAGGATCCAGAGAATCCCACGGTGATACTCTGTGACTCGAAACTTAAAGAACTCTTTGGGTGTGAAAGTCTTACTGCTCATGGTGTCTCGGAGTTGGTTTCAGACCATCTTTTCAAGCAACCTACCAAGATCTGACTGGTTAGTTATTTGACTTTCTCCTACACCCTAATATCATCCATATGTATATGGGGGCTTCCCTGCCTAGTACTGCTGGAGAACATCCATCCTCTTGCAGTTGCTTGCTTTCAAATCCTGGTTTGCCCTGTTTTAAATATATTAATAGTAATATGCGTCTATTTGAATTTTGAAAGCAGTCAAATTTGTTCTGTAAAGTTGACTTACCAAATTTGATTATTTTATTCTCACTTTCTAGATTTCTTTTGTCAAGTTATTTGACTGCTTATTGTACAAATTCTTTCACTCTGCAGCTTGGTTATATATATCTAATATGCTAATGCAGAAATGTGTGGTTGTTTAACGTTTGGCTGCAGTTGAAACATCTTCTGGACTCTAGTTGGGCTAACATCCTGCGTAGTAGCCACTGATGAAACAACAGAAATCTGCGAAAGTGTTATCTCTTTCTTATTGTTGGGCTGATTTACCTGTGAGAAACGGTGGGTAATTTCTTCACAGTAGCAAGGAATTGGAGTTGTTACATAGTCTAGTCTGAATGTCTGATGTCCACTAAAGGGTCAGACGATGTAGTGTATCTGACTTTCTAGTTTGTCAAAACAAAGCAGCGTCGGAGCGAAAGCGAAAAGGACAGCCAGAGCTGATGTACTTTGCCTGATGTAAATTCAGCTACCGTAGGTGCGTTTTCTGGTAAGTTGCTTTCTAGTTTGCTACCAGAAAGCCTCTTGCAGTGCCAGTCCTTAGTTGACTTGAGACACCTGTACCTCCAATATTATGTTCTTGTAGGTGATACCTAACTTATACAGTTTAGATGGTTATCGGAATGTTCATCTTTTGCTCTGCTCCCCTATTCATTCGTAATACTTTGTCACATCCATCATGTGCATGAGCAGTGGTTTACATCCAACATCTGCTGTGTTATGGTTGGCTATGTCCAGAATTTGGTGTTTCTGTTTCTGCTTGATGTTATGATTTACAAGAAGGTTTTGGTAACTGTACAATAGTGGATAATCGTGCCTTGCTCTCCTGAACCTACAAGTTCTTGAACAAGGCGTAGAAAAGGACCATGACCACCAGACCAATGATGACGCAGAAAATGATGGTGCTGGTCTTCTTCTCGTCAAGGGTACCTTCGGGCAGGACTTTGTTCACAATAGTCAAAATTACCGCGTCCAAATTCTGCAGTCACGACAGATAAATCTTGAGCTGTTTAGCATTTTACGAACAATTTGTTATCACTGCTGCTATATTGTTGGTAACGCTGTTGCAGAATCTATTATCTGTTTGTTATGCTTGCCTGCTGGATGATCCCAAGAATCCTCTGAAGGAGTGGCACGCAGGTCTTGTTAACTTGGCTGCAACATTTGAAAACAACGTGATTCAGTCAGTTCTTGATCCTTCTGCTACCCGAGTCCCTGTCTCCTAGGCAAAGAATTTGTTCCTAACGAAAACCATGGTTTTTACTGGGCAATGTAGACGGTAAAAACGCCAACGAACTTACCGAGGGTTTCAGCTAAACCAGGCGCTTGAATTGTTACCTGATTAATTTTCAAAAAAAAAAATTGTTACCTGATGAGCAGGAGGCCCCTGTAGACGTGCGTGGTGGAGACGTTGCAGTCTAGGTCCCAAGGCAGCTTCTTCCCCTTCCACTCTGCAGAGGAAACGGTTCCAGAGCTTCAGTTTCGTGGTCCAGCTCTGAAACTGTCAAGCTGACGAAAAGTTTGTTTCGACAGACAGACCTAGAGACCATTTGACGCCCAGGTCGAAGCCCGCCTCGTCCGGCGACGGCTTGAGCACCAGCGAGACGTGGTGCCGGACCATCAGCGCGTGGAGAAGCAGGAATACGTCCTGCCAAGAAAGCCACGGGCCAGAACGCAGGGTTTGCAGGCAAGCGATGTCAGGTAAAAAAATCGATGCAGCACGGAGGTGTGCGTGCAAGTTTTTACTGGCATCAAGTGCTGATTTCTACTTGAGGATCAGTGCCAGTACGATCTCGTTTTTACCTTGCCCAGCTGCGAAACATCAATGGACCGGAGGTTGCCGAGGAAGTAGAGGCACTCATCGCCGACGAGCTCGAGCAGCTCCTTGACGCTCCGGTTCTGGATGGCCGACTTCAGCTTCACCATCCTCATCACGGTCCGGAGCCCGTCGCCGCCGCCGCCGCCTGCGCCGAACAGCCCTTTCGCGCAGAACTTGCCGGCGTTTCGTCCTCCCCTGCCCGTCGTCGTCCTGACACGCGCCAGCATCCTGCCACCGCCGCCGGGGCCATCGTGATCTCCTGGGATGATCTTGGGACGGTACGGCCGGCGCTGGTGATGAAGCGGCGGGAGAGGAGGAAGAAGACGCGGCAGGGTCGAGTCCATGGGGTTCAGGTTAAATCCCAGGTCTGAATGTGGAAAGGATGGATGGGTTGCAGACGTCTTATACGTGACCGAGTAGGTTTCGGAATTCCGGCGAGCAGGCGATGCCATAGAAGAACGTTCGGCTCCCAAGTAAAGGATAGCATGCGAAGAAGAACGGCCTTGCAAGGATACATGCCTCCGATGTGTAACAAGAATACAAGGTCACGGATGCAAGGCTGGGTTGCCAAGGTAAGTAAGGAAGGATTCTCCCTGAAACGTGGCTTGGGGTCCATGCTCTACAATAGGTAACGTGCCAGCACCAGCTGTGCCCCTACTCCTTTTAAAATCTATATACTGCTGTGCTGGGTACTGTAGATTGGGTTTAAGCTATACTCCTCCTGTCCCAAAATAGCTGTTGTTCTAGAAAATTTCAGACAAATTAGTCAACCTAAAAAAAACTTTGTTACCCCTAATTACTTCTAGCAATTGTGATAAGAAAAATGTATTGTTTATTTGATTTTCGGAATCCTCAATAAATGCATATGTATGGAACTAGAGGAGCAACATCTATTAAGTATTTGATTGGCTCTATGCATTTTCATACATAATACTCCCTCCATTCTCTATTGATAGTCTCATTTCATCTTGACACTATGACCAAGGAAAAGCAACCTTGCTTATCATCTAATTAATGTAACACAAAGTTTTTTTGCTAGTCCTCCAATGCATTTGCTAGAAGCTCCTCGTTACTGGTGCTATTTATTGCCATGGTCCTTATCAAGAGCAAATAGAACTATCATTTGTGAATATTTGAGTTTTGGAAATGGGACTATCAAAAGAGAATATGGAGGGAGTATTTTCTTGGTACTTGGTATGCATTAATTAGATGGATCTCATTACACGCTAAAAATTACACTCTTTATAAGACCAAAATTTGAATGCTAAAACAACACTTATTTTTGGACAGAGAGATTTACAATTTTAAGGATTGTTTGAATGGGGTTTTATTGGTTTAGACTTCACCTATTTTACGCAAATCGAGGTAATGTAATGTGAAACCGTTTTGCAAGTTAAGATAAAAATAAATTAGAAGTCAGGTGAAGCCAGTTTTATTTACTTCACCGGCTTCACCGGTGAACCTGATTTGCGGCAACATCTCCCAAACATCCTCTAAGATGGTTTAGTCAAGGTTTTTTATCCCACAACCTGATTTTTTGTTTTCTTGATCACATTTATTCTTTGCACAGGCAAAGGTTGCTTGATTTGATCGTTTTATCACTCACTATGTTCGTTAAGCCAAAAGTAAATTGTAAGTCACATATTATTATTTAAATTTCTAAGCACAAAATAAATACATAAAAAATAAAAACATGACATGTGCACCCCCTCACAAAGATAAAATAGAAAAGGGGAATATTGTAGATTCATCGAGGTCAACCCACAGGCAATATATGGTATCTAGTTAAATTATGTTTGCGCCCCCTTGATCGCGCTCATCTCAATCCACACTTCTTTGTGCCTCTGATGGTTGAAAATGGCAACGTGTAGTCATTTGCCAAATTAGGCGAGGAGATGCTGTTTGATGAAGGGGAAGGGCCAAGAAGAGTAGGGTAGCTCGGTGACGGTGGCGTGTGTAATGAGACGATAAGTCGGCAGGAATGAATGAGGGGCCAACACCCAATGAAGGGAGAACCGAGTGGACCAGGATCACGGTGAGCGTATCATGACATGTTAGTTTAATGTGCCAGATTAATTAGTTTAATGAAGCGCATTGTGACGGCAGGCGGTGGCTACAATACATGTAGGCAAAATAGTCATTTTGATCCCTCAACTTTATTCTAAAATCAAGTTCGTCCCTTAATTTTTTAATAGACCAATATAGTCCCTCAACTTTTATTTTGGGGTCAAACTTATCCTTATGCATGTATTATACTACATAATCATATAAGATAAATCTAAAAAAAATCCATTTTACCCTTGATTTGTTCTCCCCCTCAATTTCACTATTGTATCATTGTTCGCTTAACTTTCAATAATATTTTCTATGATGGTACGTAGTTATACAACAAGTTTTTTAATTTTACGCTCCATTGAGATGGATGGGTAAACAAAATTCTACGTTCCAAATTAAATACTTACGATATTTCACAAAATTCTATGGGTAAATAAAATGTTGCCAGATTTAGAAGGGAAAGGAGACAAGGATAGAAAGGACATTTTGCATAAAACTTGGAGTATAATATTAACAAAGGATGAGTTTGACTCAAAAATAAAAGTTGAGGGACTATATCAGTCTATCTAAAAGTTGAAGGATGAATTTGATCCTCACATCAAAGTTGGACCAAAACAGTTATTTTACCATACATGTACATATGGGTCATGGGCTAAAAAAAACTCGACCCGGGTGAGGCTGAATTACTTTGAAGAGACATGAGCCCATGACTTGGTTAGATGGCCCATGAGCGTTTTGATGCCTGCTACCGTAATTTTCAAGGAAGAGTTTGTCTTAGTTATACTGAGAGTAAAAGTAAGATAAAAAAAGATATATATAGCTAAAAGCTCTTTTGTAATTGTTCATAATTTTTTCCTTTATTTCTTTGTTCCCTAAACTCTTCTTGGGGGTACTTTTAAACATAACATACCTGCATGCCAGGGAACAAACACGAGCTGAAACCGAGCACTATCAGTGGTTATCGCTCCATGACGACCGCGACTGGAGAAGGCAGACTGACCCGCTTCTCCAGACTGACCCGACTCCTGCGCACTCGCGTGCAGCTGCCGCGCGCCACTTCGGCATCGTGCCTATCATCCACTGTTCACTGTTCCGCGATGAGCCAAGGACTGCTCGCGGGCCCCGCGCCGCCGCCCATGACCTGTCGCCACATCAGCGCCGCTGGCGGCCGCGGCTCTCCAGCTAGTGAGGCTCTCCGCACTCGTCACTCTCTAAATTCACTCTCTAAAAGGAATATTCCTGCCTGGTCATTGAGATTCTCCTCTCCATATTCAGTTTCTCCGCGTTCATTCACTCTCTATATCACTCTCTATACCAACTACCACACCGTGGGGCCCACGTGTCGGTAATTTTTTTTTCCTTTTTTTACCCCCCGCCCTCCCTCCCCGCTCTCTCTCCCCCGCGCCCCTCTCTCTCTCCCCCCGCGAGGCGCGGCGGACCCATGGCTGCGGCGGCTGGGCGAGCTCCAGAAGCAGGATCGGAGCTCCGAGGCCCGGCGGCGCCCTGCTCCTCCTTCCCCCTCCCCTGCGCGCGCCGGCCGCCCCCCTTCCCCCTCCCCTGCGCGCGCCGGCCGCCCCCCTTCCCCCTCCCCTGCGCGCGCCGCCCCCCTTCCCCCTCCCCTGCGCGCGCCGGCCGCCCCCTTCCCCCTCCCCTGCGCGCGCCGGCGGAGGCCCTGGCGGGTCGCCATGCGGCGGAGGAGGCCGCGGCCGCGAGCCCCGCGGGGGCGCAGGCCCTCCTCGCCGCCGCCTCGGCCACGCGGCGGAGGAGGCCCGCGACGCCATGCCGAGCTCGCTGCCCCTCCGCGCTGACGGCCGAGCTCCGCCGCTCCCTCCTCCCCCCTCCCCTGCTCGCGCGGCCGGCCGCCGCCCACGCTGGCCGCCGCCGTCGGCGGAGGAGCAGGGCGCCGCGCCCCACGCCGGCTCCCTCGATTCGACCCAGCGGCGGGAGCTCGAGCACCTCCTCGGCTCCGGGCGGGGCCGCCGTGACCCACCCCCAACTCCCCTCCTGTACCCCCCCCCTCCCTCCCCTGCTCACTGCCTTGGGTGGGCGCCGAGCCCCTCCCTCCGCGCCGCCACGGCCTTGGGTGGGCGCCGAGCCCCTCCCCTCCCGGCGGCCCCTCCTCCCCGGCGCCCCTCTTCCCCGGTGCGGTGGCCATGGCGCGGTGGCCATGGCCCCTGCTTGTCGCCGCCCATGGAGCCGAGGCCCCGGAGCTGGCGGCCCCCGAGCTCGCCGCCCCGTCCCCCCGCGCGGTCGAGCTCGGCGCTGCAGCGGCCCGCAGGCGAGCGAGCAGCGCCGCCGTGGCGAGCTCCGCTCCGCCGCGGTGCGGGCGAGCCCCGCGCGGGCGAGCTCGGTGTGGCGGAGCGGCCGCGGCGGCGGTGGCGGCCATGGGCGAGCGCGGGAGGGAAGCTGGGGAGCAACGGGCGGAGCGGGCCCCACGCCACGTCGCCGCGTTGCGGACGGCCGCTACCGCGCCAGCTTTGGCGCGCGGGAATCCCGCCCGCAACGATACAGAGCGGCTTAGAGAGTGCCGCTGCAGCACTTTTTTGCGGTAAAAGGAACTCTAAACCGTGTAGAGAGCGGCATGGAGAGCCCACTGCGGAGAGCCTGAAAGCGCCTCCCTGTCCATGATCTCTGCGGCAGCCCACTCCATGGCCGCCGCTGTTGCGCCTCCCTCATCTGCCATCTCTTCGCGTCCGTTGCGAAGAGACGCCGCGCTCGCATACGGCAGAGGCGGAGCGCCGGAGACTCCGTGGCCAGGGCCGATCGGGGGTGGGCCGCCGCCGGCGGGGGGTGGGGTTGGGTCCGTGGGCGCTGACCACCACCACCTTCGGCCGGCCACGCTGATCCGCGGCGATTTTGGCACCAAATCGATCAAAGCCCTACAGGGCATGCTGGAGGTTGGGTCCGGACTCTGCCCCGTGCTTTGAATCCTGCCTGTTTTGTTTTTTTCAATCCTTTTCTTCTTCCGACAAGGGGCTGAGCGGTGCCTGTCGTCCGTCCGTCCTTCAGACGACCTGATTCGGTCGACGCTGTAAAGCACGCAGAGGACACGCACAAAGCCTCTGCATCCCTCCAAGACCATCGTGAAAGGCTGTCTAGGCGCATCGATTACTACGCGGTGGGTTGTTTGTTTCAGCGGTTAAACTTTAGTCTAGTCACATTAAAAAGAATTTTAGTATTTAGAAATATTAAATAAAAATTAATTATAAAACTAAGAAAAAAGTCTAAATTACTCCCCTCAACTATAACTAAAGTCTGGATAACCCCCTAAACTATTGTTTGATTCATTTTAACTCCTAAATTATACCATTTGGTTCAAATTACCCCCTAATATAATTTATATTTTTATTTCTACATGCATAAGTGGAGTTTTGAGTTGAAATTTTACAACATAATAGTACGCACCATAACGCATGTTATAAAAAATAGATCATAAATTTTTATTATTATTTTGATAGGTTAGAATATTTAATGATAAATTAATCATTGGAGTACAAAATTGTATGAAAACTAATGGGAAAAATTATAATTTTTTTTCTAAATATGCATTATGATGTCCACTACTACTCTGCAAAATTTGAAATTAAAATTCAACTTGTGTATGGAGAAACAAAAAAGATAAATTGTATTAGGGGATAAAATAAACTAAATGGTATAATTTAGGGGGTAAATTGAACCAAGTTATAGTTTAGGGGGTTATCCAAACTTTGGCTATAGTTGAGGGGAGTAATTTAGACTTTTTCCTAAAACCAACTGCAAAACTCTAGGGCTAAACTGCGAGACGAATCTAATGAGATATATTAATTCATGATTAGCTGATGGGTAGCATCACTGTAGCAAATTATAGATTAATTAGGCTCATTAGATTCGTCTCGCGAATTAGCACTCAGCTGTCAAGAAACATTTATAAATAGATTTTATTTGATACTCCAAAATAGTAAGATTTCTTTTGACGTGACAGGGACTTAAAAAAAAGTCCATGCAAACAAACAACACCTACGTACATTGACACTGTGTTTGTTGCCGGCTGATGGTAGCTGTGGAGTTGTGGAGGCTACCTGCCCATTTTCCACTGCTTCGGAAAGTCTGAAACTGAACTTCAACCGTCAAAACCCACATCGGCTTGAACATTGTGCGAGGTTTTACACATTCTCTGTTTTTTTCTTACCATTGACATGGTCGAATCACTTGCTTGAATTGATATCAATGATATGTACTGTAGTAAATATCGGATCTGTTTAGGAGCACTCCAACTTTATTGGAGTTTTTGAATCTTGAGTTGTCGGATCTAGACGCATTTAGTTTGTGGAGCAAAGCTAGAAAAATTGGAGTGGAGTGCTACCAAACAGATCTTATTTTATAAAAATCCTTTACCAGCGCCATGGAATCAAATTACGCAACCAGTGGCTGCCCGCCTGACAGAGCAAGGCAACATGGCAGCATGAACCTGCTCATCGATCGATCACCATGGGATGCCGCCATCGACAGTTCATACGGCAATACGTGGCGTGCATGCACGAGCACGGCCGGGACGAGCTAAGCTAGGCGTCGGACGATTGGTTCTTCCTCTGCTGCGGCGGGTGCCCGGCCCATCTCTCCTGACTCATGGCACCGGATCGGAAAAGGGGAGCGAGGCCACGAGCGGAGCCAGCTCGAACAACTTATTGATCGATCACGATCCGGCGCCCGACGCGAACGACGCGACGCGGCACGGCAACTTGCGCCGCCGGCTTCCATGTTTACGCGGTGGCTTTCCGGGAAAAGGCGCGGAAAGTTTGGGCGATCCAACAGCAGGGGTCGCGCTAGGCCATCTGCCGGAATCATTGTTGCCCACGCAGCCGGAAGCAGGTGTTAGACTTCTAGGATCATCCAGCTCAAGATTAGAACCACACATAGATATAGAATTAGGCTCATACTTTGATCTTCTGCTCATCCATCACCTTTGTTCTTCCTCTGTGCTTGCCACTTAGGGCTGAAGGGAGCACCCTTCCCAGTGCTAGCAGGGCAAGATTGATTGGGCTCTGTAGGGCAGTAGTGCTGAGGAAATTTTTATTCACGTACATACTGCCCTGGAGGGGTTTAACCCTCTTTTATAGCCACTGCTGCACTGGGGGGATGCACCTCCTGGTGTGTTCTTCATGCTTCCAATCAAAGCATTTAATGCATGGTCAATAATTGTGGCTCACCAGATGCATGGTGATCACCATATGTGTTCACGCCAATATTCTCCCCCTTGATCATCATGCTAAACTTATAAGTTCATCTTTCAACAAAATAGCATACCAAGACAAAAGGATTACAACGATGAATTTGACATACCGCTGAACCCAGTTGCTATAGTATGTCATCTCATATCAAATGAATTTCTTCAACTTAGGAGCTCCAAAACTTAATTTTTTATCGTTATATAAAACTTATGAATTCATTTCTCAAAAGACGGTACACCGGATCAATCAATCACTGCAGTCAATTAAATACTACAGAACTAAATGACCATGGCCTAGGGGAGATGGTGCTACAATAGCAGGCACATGCGAGCTCTCGGCGATCCCGTGGCAGCTGGCTGTAAAACAATCTCCTCGTGGCTGCTGGGGTGTGCTAGCTTGGCGATCTCTTCCATGGCCGGGCATGGATGGATGGATGGCCATGGTAGTTTCTTTACCAGCAGAAGCTTCGCGTTTTATGGATTTTTAATTACTGTTCATCTCTCTTTCTGTGTGTCTGTCTCTCTCTTTCTCTCTGCAATGTTAAATCAATCCTACTACTGGATCTGGATGGCATCATCCTTTCGAGAGAATCCTCGGTAGCATCATTGCGTCGTGATACGATCTTGACATTCCCTTGCGCACCGTCGACACTTGGGCATGCAGCCTACGTCACAGGCGCATTATTCATCCACGGGTTTCCTTTACTTGTTTCCAAGTGAATAATCCTACAGTAATCTCCAGCAGTCTTGTTCACGTACCTGCCAAATTGACCTACCCTATCGATCTATCTTAGCTACTTCGATGGCACGCCACTCCATCTATCCGAGCGCACTGCGCACATTCCTCGGCTGCTGCTGCGGGCTCGAGTTGCAGTGTCTCCACGCCACCATCGACTGCCGCTGATCCTCCCAAGATCGATCGACGAATGATCGATCGATCTCTCGATCGCACAAAACAAAAGGGATCACATTCACCTAGCTAGCTAGCCACTTCTTCGATCACCTAGGTCATGGATCCACCTCGACCATTCCAGCAAAGTTTTACCCGAGCAACGAAGCCGATGCGTGTGGATCTGGAGGTCGATCCGATCAAGGCCGGGATGAAAGGGACGATCGGCATCGGATCCATGGCGACCGGTCGAGCATCATGTGAATCTCGTCCAACGCCGGCACCGGCATTCCAGAACGCGCGCCGGCGTTCGGCGCGACGTACCGGCCGGAGCGGCGCGTTCACTGGCCGCGCGCCGGCGACCAGCGAGCACGACGGCCCTGAATCTTCTGACAGAGACTCTCGCTCACAACTCAAAAGGCGCGCTCGCCATCGTGGCCCGGCCCGGCCGGCCAGCTCCGACCCCCTTGGCCTGTTCCCGACGGCCACTCGCCGCCACGCGAAAGAGATGCGGTGGCAGCTGTACTAGCGTCACCCTGATCTGGACGGACCCTAGCAGCGGCATCAGGAATGCATCTTCCCCGCCGTGCGTGCACCATTCATGGCCATCTTTTGATCCGGCACCGCAACTTGCTTGACCTGGATGGGCGTACGATTCGGGAATGTAGTTGCATGTAAGCTGTAGCCATGTGGACCTCTAAAATTCACACTCTTTTTTAGTTTTTTTTTAAAATTCTGTATGACACGGACACGGGAGGCTGGCTTGCCGTTTGCTTTGCGCAATGACCGTTTTGGCCCTTGGGGACCTCTATATATAGCCCCTCCGGCTCAGCGCACTGCATCGCAACACACACTGGTAGCTCTGCTCAGCTCGGAGCTTCAGTGCTTGCCACTCACAGAGGTCGATCGAGCAAGCTCGGCAGCCGCGCAGCTCAGCACCAATGGCCACCGTCGAGGTAATGCACGGATCGATCGGCTGTTTCGATCTTCTTATTTGATCCTCTTCCAATTCAAATCTTAATTTTGATCCGCATCTACGCGAGACACGATCGATCGAGATTTGCATGGATGGAATGTTTGTGCGTACGTGATGCTCCTGATCCGACTGGAAGCTCGTGCTCACCGTTCCCGGCTGGCCTTCCCGTGCGTGCGTGCAGGTCCAGGTCCCGACCGCCACGCTGCCCGCCGAGGAGGCTCCGGCGGTGGCGGAGGCCGTCCAGCAGCCGGCCGTCGTCACCGAGGAGGCCCCGAAGGAGGAAGCTGCTGCTCCGGTCGTGGAGGAGACCCCGGCCGCGGAGGCAGCTACGGCCGAGCCGGAGGTCGCCAAGGAGCCCGAGGCGGAGGCGGCTCCTGCCGAGACCAAGACCAAGGAGGTTGAGGCAGCGGCTGCTCCGGCTGCGGCAGAGACCAAGGAGGCCGAGCCAGAGGCGGCGCCGGCGGAGACTGAGGCCAAGGAGGCGGAGCCAGAGGCGGCGGCGGCCGAGACTGAGACCAAGGAGGCTGAGCCTGAGGCGGCGCCGGCCGAGGCAGAGACCAAGGAGGCCGAGCCCGAGATCAAGGAGGCGGAGCCAGCTGCTACCGAGACCGAGGTAGAGGCCGCACCGGCCGGCACCGAGGCCACCGAGGCAGCGGCGGAAGCCGCGCCGGTCGCGGCCGCCGAGGCCGAGGCGAAGAAGGAAGCGGAGGCCGTGCCGGCTGAGGAGGCGGCGGCTCCAGAGGCCGCGCTGGCGCCGGAGGAAGCGCCGGCCGCCGCAGTGGCCGACGAGAAGACCGTGGCCGCCGAGGAGGCGGCGGCGGATGCCGAGGTGGCAGCCCCTGCTCCCGAGGTCGCCGACAAGTCGGAGTAAGTGTGGCGGGCGTATCCGTCCCGCCGCGCACGTGCGATCCTGCCGATCCATGATCTAGCCGCTGTCTCGTGCCTCGGCACGGCATGCCGCCGGCGGTGGTCGCTGCATCCGTGGATGCGCCGCCGCCGCCGCCGTTCGGGGTTCACGTTCGTGTCGTAGCTACGTGGGGCCCACGCGGCGTTATCGTGTCGTGTGTTGAATAATGTAGAATCCGTGTGTTACGTGTCCGTGGGGTTCGGGGGGCCCTGGTGTCAGTGCTGATGTGGCGTGGCTTGACGGCGCGTCGGTGGGGCCGCCGGGCCATGGAGCACGCCGTCGTTTTTAAATTTGTTGGTTGATACGTGTATCGTGTACTACGTTGTTGGGCGTATTTGTACTAGCCAAATCAATTTTTTCCTCCTTTTGAAGTGTCACCGTGTGATTTAATTTTTAAATAATTGCCACCATGTAAACCATACTATGGTATATGTGTGCTGCGTGCAGTTCTCTGGCAAGCTCAGCGCTTTGTCGAGTGGTTTGCATTCGTCCAAACGGCATTTATGTGTCCTGAACACTTGTTTATTTTTCAATTAATTATTTATCCTAAACATCATATATTTAAGTGGAGAGGAAGTACTGTCATAGACCGAAGTTGCCAGATCAGCTGATGCGACGGCTAGTAGTGTGGTATAGTACCTCATATATATATATATATATATATATATATATATATATATATATATATATATATATTGGTAGAGTAAGTCCAAGGTAGTACTCATCAAAAAAAAAGTCCAAGGTTTTTTTTAGAGGAAAAAAAGGGTCCAAGGTAGTAATAAGCAACGTGACATGGGCTAGGAGTCCTTATAGGCCCGACCCATCTGACAAAATGGGTTGAAAAGCCTGACCCGACAGGCCCAGCCCATCTACTGATGATACTTCGAGGCCCAGCCCATTCGAAGATAGGGCCTGTTTAAGCACCGGTGCGGATTCCACACCTAGCACACAAAGGTTACAGCCCCACTGTGGCACTGTGCATCCGCCGCGCCCTGCAGAGCACGGCCCTGTCGCGTCAGCTGTCACGCTTCGCCCGTAAACCTCTCTCTCTCTCGCCCTGGGCAATGGCGGGGCGGCTAGCTTTGCTTGCTGGGGTGCCGCATCACGGCATCAGTGCGTTCAGCTAGCAGCCTAGCTTGCACGGCGAGGGACTGGTGGCAGGCAGGGATCGACAGCGAGCTTTCCGGCGCCGGCGCTCGCACGGCACAGCTAGCATTTCGTCGATGCTGGATGCGCGCGGCGGCTGACGATCGAGCAACCCGCGCAGCGAGGTTGACGATGATGATAAGAGTAAATAATGCGGTGGCGAGTGGCTAATAAGCTTCGCAGCTGTAACGGCCGGTCAACTTATTTGAGCGCGCATATCTGCCAGGCCAGTCTTGTAGCGATGAAACTCTTCTCACAATCCATAAAATCGCATCATTCTCTCTCCTCTTGCTATATAGCTAAATTGATTATATTTAATGTCATGAGACTCTCCATGAAGCATGTGTACGCGCAGAAGCAAGCGTCCCTTGCTTAAAGGGAAGAAATTAAAGGAATACTCCCTTCAGATTGGTAAAGGAAGTCATTTCAGACATCGACACGGTCTCCAAAACAACTTTGACCACTATCTGTTTACTATAAAAAAATTATAAAATATAGTGAATATATAGTTTTATGAAACTACATTTCAAAATGAATTGCAAAATTAGATCGACACCGCACCTCTAGCAGCTAGTGGTTCGAGACTTATTATTAGATCGAGTGGTAGAAATTAAATGATCGGGGAACGTTCGATTCCTTAGTACCTATATGCATTATGCAAGTCGGTCCACCATTAGTCGTGCCCCTCATCGTGTGTTAGTTGTTGACCGAGACCGGCGACGACGATCGGTCGGTGGTGCATGCATGGCACGCACGCGTGCGCATGCATAGATACGGTCCGTAAAGCTAGCCGTGCTAGTAGCTTCCACGACGCTAGTCCACCTTTATCCTCTCTCGTGGCCTTGGAATATTATCGGAGTAGTGGAGGCATGCATGCATCAATTATCCCGGACCGAGTCGTTACATGTACCGTACCGGCGGAGGTTAGTTGCTGATCGAGATCGAGACGACGCAAGTAGAGCAGTCGTCGTCACCCTTTGCTTCCCCTCGCGCCGCCGTGGGCCGCTAGCTTCTCTTATCGCCCTCGGGGACGGGGAGGTGGCGCCGTACGTCGCGATCCGCCTTACCACCGTTGCAAACAACCCTGGCAACACGCTTCGGTAAAGTTGGTAGCCAGACAGGCAGACAGCCACTTGGGAGCACTATTGGTCGTCTATTAATTGCCGCTTCGTTAATTGCATGTGTGTGGGTGCTTCGTCAATTCGTTATCGTCCAGCACTTTGGTGCCGTGCGTGCTATGGGGCACTTGCCGTCGCATAGGCATCCGAGGGTTCCTCTCAAGTAACTATGGCCCAAAACTTGGCGCCCTAAGATTCCGATCCAAATGGCCATCTGATGCAGCCGCGCCCCTGTTTGTTAGATTTTTCTCTTTTCTTAAGGAAAAAAAATCAATTTACATGCTCGCATTATCACAAAGTTTGATTTTCAACCGTCAGCTATAAAACTAGATAATGCGAGCCATCCAACTGTTGAAACAGGACAATTTGGCCCTATAAGTGGTTTTGAAGGTATTTTTTATTTTCTTGAATTAAAAATATTCAAGTTTAAACTCAAAAATTCATAAGTAATTTATTTTAAATAAAAAAATTAAATGGGGTGCCAAAATTTTCCTAAAAACGTATCATATCTATTGGCACTATACTTGTAGTTATTTGGATCCATTTTTTTATATTCCTATTATTAGTTGCTTATAGTTATGCCTATTATTTTAAAATTCAAATAGAGCACCAATACATATGTTACACTTTTAGAAAAAAAATACTTCATTTGCTTTTCAGAAGTTAACTTCCAAAGAAAAAAGCGAGAAAATTATACCGGTGTTTGTTTTTAGCTTGCGGCTTTTGACAATAAACTACAAGCTAGAACTGAAACAAACAGAGCCCCCAGGCAGTGGCGGATCCAAGGGGGGGGGCTGAGGGGGCTCCAGCCCCCCTAACTCCATGAAGTCCATGGGCCCCCCCAAGCCCCCTATAATTTCCAGCCATAGTTGAAAGGGAGGAGGAAGAAAGGAGGAGGAAGAAGAAAAAGGGAAGGAAGAGGAGGAAGAAAGAGAAGACGAGCCCCCCCTCAATCTTCAGCTTCTAGATCCGCCACTGCCCCCAGGAGACCTTGCTTGCCTCAGTTCATTGTGACCCTTGGTGATCTAGTTCCGGAGAGAATCAGAGAAATGAAACACTCGGATGGTCGATAGTTTTTGCATCTTTAAACAAGTTTTTTTTTAAAAAAAGGCATCGAAGCAACAGAGTACTAGATCACGATAGCTAAGGCTGACCACAGCGGAGGGAGCAAGAGCAAATTTGCTCCCTCCTCGTTTCCCACGCCCTCTCTATCTACAGTGCCAAACAGTGCATCTACAGTGCCAAATAGTGTATTTGCTCCTTCATTTCCTCCTTCCACTGTGGACGGTCTAATGGGAGCTTTCATTTTTGTTCCGAGCTATACAGTAGCTCGCCCTGCAACTGCAAGACAGTGCTGTAGCAGATGCCAATGCCACCACGCACAGTTCTGCACGCATCATCATGCTATCATCTGATCCTTTTTTTTTTGAAAGAACTATCATCTGATCGCCCCCACCACTTTCGAGCGAATCAGCCGCAGCTGAATGCGAGGGAATCGCGGCCGGAGAGGGGAGAAAGTGCGCCGCGCTTTACAACTGCTTGGCACCACGGCCTCCCGGTTTCAGACTTGCCTTTTGCTTTTGTTTGAGATGAAGACGAGTTTCAGACTACTGGTGCTACCATACCAAGTCAAAAAGGAGCTAAATTGCAAATAAGCAGGAGTACCATCACTAGTTTTCCCTACATTTCGTATCCCTAATTTACACACCGCAAACACCGACAGCTCCGAGTCCAGTGATCCATTTGGGTAGGTAGTAGAGCATAAGAAGAGCACTCTGTTCTGTTGGCCGGATAATGATCGATTTCTCTCAATCTTTTTTGTTTAATATTGATTTCTCTCAATCTTCTAACGATCATTTCGAGCACTGCCAGCAGTAAACAATGACCAAAAGACAGCAAAAAGGCAGTGGAACAAACAAAGCGTGTGCTTAAAATTCAAAAAAAAAACAGTCACGGGGCGAAAGGGTCACGCGCGCACACGCCCCCCGGCTGTCGTTGCTGATGAGACCGATTCGCTCACGAGCTCCCCCCCACCTGTACAGCGTGCTCACGAGCGTGTCACTGCGGGGTGGGCCTAGCGTTTGAACGCGGCCGCGGCCTACGGACTACGGAGGCCGTGCTGCTGCTTTATATGCTCCCTGCCAAAAACCAACAGCCGCATTCCTCAGCTCTGCTCTCTCTCTCTCTCTCTCTCTCTCTCTCTCTCTCTCTCTCGCTCCCTCCCTCCCTCCGCGGCGCTGGCCGCTGCTCGATCCCACCGTGCTCCGGGGGAAGGTTCTGGAAGCTCTCGGGAGATGAGGAGGGGTGGAGGAGGAGGAGGAGGAGGGGTGGCCGCGTCCCTCGCCGCGCTGCTGTGGTGCGGCTGCGTCGTGCTGGCCCTCGCCGGCGCCGCCGCCGCGCAGGGGCCCCGCCTCCCCTCCGCCTACAAGACCCTAAGCGGTAAGGCCCGGCCCTGCCCTCCGCAACTCCCTGGACGCGTGTCCGTCGTCTGCTCTGCTTCTCTTCACGCTCCTTGTTCATACGGGGAGGTGCCGAGCGCGTGCTTCTGCGGGCTCGGTAGCCGACAGAGCCGGTTGGCGATGGGGAATTCACGGGTGCCTGTTCTAGAGTCCCATAGAGGCCACCTACCTTATTCGTCGACGATTACAGGAAGTTTTCTCTCAACAGACAACAGTCAACACCAATTAGTGGTGATACCAAGTGGAGAAGTGGAGTGTTACAGCTGCAGCAAGTCTGCAACCGCCTTTTTTTTGGGGTGTGTTCAAATTTGTTTCCTCCATTCATGACGCTAAGCCTTGTAAAAATCAATTGGATGGTGATTTGAGCTCGAGCAGATATTCTGGCAAAGTTGGAACAAATAATCACGAGCTTTCGCCGTTGTGTTCTGCAGGTGACGCTCCACGAATCGTGGCCAAAGGCGGATTTTCAGGAGTGTTTCCGGACTCAAGCTCAGCCGCCTACTCTTTTGCATTGAGCGCCAGCGCACCCGATACGACTCTGTGGTGTGACGTCCAGCTGACGAAGGACGGCGTTGGAGTCTGCCTTCGGGACATCAACATGCAGAACTGCACCAACGTCGCCCAAGCATACACCGCGAGGAAGCGGACCTATGTCATCGATGGTGTGCGGAAAACGGGATGGTTTGCTTCGGACTTTACCATGGCTGAGCTTCAGTCTGTCGTTTGTGAGTATAACAGTGCCACGGCCAACTTCCATTTCACCATAGAGCAATTAGTTGGATAATTGCATAAGCTCTGTACATCTTCGATGTGTCGTGTCGACAAACTAATAATAAAGTTTGACAGTTTGTAGTAGTCTTTTTCCATCACAAAGAAAAAAACTAATATGTGCAAATATGCCCCTGAACGTACCACCAAGGTCATGAATCTCGAAACATAGTAACATATTATGATTCTTCTTTCTGTTTAGTTTTATTTTATTATTTATAACTACTTTCACATTGTGGGCATCGTTTTGCTCTTAAGTTGTGTATACTCGAGCATTTGTGCCTTTTGTCTTAAAAATACTTTTCTGATCTAATGATGCAAACTATACTTCTTTATTCTTGACTCATTATCTAATATTTTGAGCAGTAACTCAAGCAATTTGGTCTCGCTCCACCAGATTCGATGGATATCCTATCCTCTCTGTCACTGATTTGCCAACCATCCTTGACGTCAAGCAGCCTTCTGTTTGGTTGAATGTTCAGGTTGAATTATTGTTCCTAAAACTTAACCGGAATTTATTGTTGCTAGTGCTACCTTCAAAAGCTAATTTCTTGTTTCATGTGTGTAGCACGATATTTTCTACAAAGAACATGGTTTGAACATGAGGAACTACATACTTTCCATCCAAAAGAATGTATCTGTGCATTATATCTCGTCACCTGAACTGGGCTTCCTCCAAAATATATCTGGAAGAGTTCATCGCAAAACAAAGCTTGTGTTTAGCTTTCTTGATAAAGCCCTCTTAGATAATTCTATACACCGAACATATGGTTCACTTTTGAGCAACCTAACATTTGTTAAGTCTATTGCATCTGGCATAATGGTCCCTAAGAGCTACATTTGGCCAGTGACAAAGGATAACTATCTACAACAGGCACCCACATCAATTGTAGCAGAAGCCCACAGTGCAGGGCTGGAAATATATGCCTCTGATTTTGCAAATGATAGAATTATCCCCTATAACTACAGTTATGATCCATTGGCAGAATACCTAAACTTTATCAGCGATGGGGGCTTCTCTGTTGATGGTGTATTGTCAGAACACCCTATTACGGCATCAGGGGCTATTGGTAAGCTACCAAGTACATGTCAAAGAATTAACTAAAATATTGTTATTGATTTTTTTAACCATTTATGATTATATTAGCATGCGAACTACTCCCTCTGCTCTTCTACGTATGATACTTTGGACTTGCACTTTTATTGAGTAAGAGGCATACATTACAATCCTCCTATGGAACTTATATTAACTAAATTTTTTTTTGTCCCCTAAACCCTCATTTAGTTTTGTGTCCAAAGTGTCCAATGATCAAATAGATTGGAAGTGTAGATTCAAAATAACCTTACTGCATTTAAGATATGGTTGTGCCCATCATGGAAACTTATGATGATATCTATGAAGAAATAAGCAACTTGCAAATTTTAATGCCTTTGAATCTCCTCAACTGCAGGTTGCTTTGCTAATCTGAATTCAAGTAAGACTGATCATGGTATGTCTCATCAGGGTGTAAGACCTACCTTAGTAGTTGTTGTGCCATGATGGTTGAATTTCTTCTATTTCAGCTCATTTTAATTATTTAGTGTTTCTATACAGGGGAACCCTTAATTATTTCGCATAATGGTGCTAGTGGAGACTATCCGGACTGTACTGACCTGGCCTACCATAGTGCAATTAATGATGGCGCAGATGTCATTGATTGTCCTGTTCAAGTGACAAGTGATGGAACTCTTATGTGCATGAGTTCCGTTAACCTGCTTGATACCACAAATGTGCAGAGAACACCTTTCAGCTCTCGTGCTTCTGTTGTTTCAGAAATTCAGGCTACACCAGGAGTCTTCACATTCAACCTCACTTGGGATGACATTAATAGTAGTATACAACGTGAGTTTCTTTTCTAGTATTATTGAGAAAAAGCACAAACTCATCATTAGCCTTTTAACTTGTCCTTTTCCCTACAGCCAAAATATCTTCCCCATTGAGTCGGTATTATGTTGTAAGGAACCCAAGATACACAAATCAAGGGAAGTTTCTGAAGTTATCTGACTTTCTAGCAATGGGAATGGATAAGGATTTGTCCGGTGTCATGATCATTATTGAGGTGATACTTTTGCTCGAAATTTCACTTATTCTGATATGATTCCAGAGTTAAAACTTTGTAACTTATACCTGAGTTTTATGTCTCTATTATGACTATGTGACGGGCAAAAGTTAACCAGATAGTAACCTTTCAATATCTTGAAGAATAATCAACATAATCTATATTAAGGAAGAGCTCATGATCTATTTTAAATTTTTATATTTATAAATGGTATAATTTGTGTAACTGTTGTCACCTTGATGGGCTCTGTTTCTTGTATAGGCACACCAAGTTTATACTTGTATAGACCTCTGGGTCTGGGCTTAGATAATTTAAAGATTGTATTTTCCCTCGTGCCTTACCGCATATTCTATGCATCTTTGCAGATGGCAAATATCTAGAAACTTTTCTTAATAAATCGTGTTCTTTATTCATTTATCATTCTATGTTTGTACTGCAGAATGCTGCATTTCTGGCAAAGTCATTAGGAATTGACATTGTTGATTCTGTAAATGCTGCCTTAAATGCTGCTGGATACGACAATCAGACTGCCAAGGGGGTCCTGATTCAGTCAAAAGATAGTGCTGTTCTTGTCAAATTGAAGCAACAGAAAACAAAATGCAAGCTTGTTTACACTCTCCCCTCAGGCATTGGGGATGTTTCTACCTCCTCACTAGAAGCTGTGAAGAAGTTTGCTGATGCTGTAGTTGTTGATAAGGATAATTCTGTTTTTACATCAAGTCTTGATTTTATCATCAGACAGAACAATCTTATGAAAGATCTACAGTCATCAGGGCTAGCTGTGTATGCTCAAGTGTTCCGGAATGAGTTTGTGTCACAACCGTTAGATTTCTTTTCAGATGAAACTGTGGAGATCAATTACTACTTTCAATCATTTAATCTGTCAGGCATCATAACTGATTTCCCGAAGACGGTTAGAAGATACAAAAGTAAGTCTCATTTGCCATCTACATATAGTGGGTCATCATGTTGCCGCTTGCATCAGCACGGTACAATGAAAAATAGCATGTGAACATGGCTAGTGGTGTTTAGGTCAATTTTTGAGTCTTCACAATGGTAGTGCTAGTTTCCAACCATTTTCCAGCTCCACAGTACCTTGCCCTAGTGCCATATCAAAATTTTCAATTCTGAATTCTGATCCCACATTTGCCCTGCTTTTTCCATAGATTAGGGAGGCGGATATTAGCATTTTTTTGTAGGGTTATTGTGATAGTATTTACTTACTAACTGCAGTATATATGTTCCTGTTTCTGACACTTGCATACTCTTGTATTGGCAGAAAACACTTGTACAGGTTTGGGAAATGACATGCCCAACTACATGCAGGCTGTTCCAATTGGCGCCCTTGACCAGTTACTCCAAAAGTTTAAAGCCCAGCCGCCATCTATGCCGCCAATGCCGACACTGAATGCCTCAGACGTGGTGGAGACACCGCTTCCTCCTGTTGCACCAAGAAATGAGCCTGGTGGTTCCCCAAGGGGTGCTGAAACTCCTGGTGCGCCTCCTTCTGATACCCACAAGGCTACTGCTAGTACTGGTATTCTGTTTGTGATGGTTTTCACAGCTCTGCTGATCTGAACAGACACATGAGGCTGTATAGTAGGCGATATAAGTTATACAATCTCCATTTGATTCAGGCAAGCTTAGACCGATGACCTAGTGTTCCCACTCCCAGGCATTTGTTTGATCGTTTCTGCCTGTATAAATTCACCAGTAGAAAGGTTGCACTATTTAGCGAGCATGGGGTGTCGATACATTGCTAATGGAAGCCATGGTTCCTGGTGTCTGCACATCATTGTTCTGTATAGATCCTCATTCTGACCTGAAGAATATGTTACATGTTCTGCGAATTGGCAATCTGGTGGATGACATCGTTGGCATGGGGAGTCCGCCCGGGCAGGCGGCCCATGTGCTGGACGACCTCGAGCTGCATCTGGGCAGCATAGAGGAGCCACCAAACTTCGCCGCTGCAGAACAGGAGGCACGCTGGCGGGCGGCGATGCTGGAGGAAATGGCGGCGGTGGAGGAGAACCGCACGTGGGAGCTAGTGGATCCGCCGACCGGTTGCCGGCCAATTGGGCTCAAGTGGGTGTTCAAGGTGAAGCGGAACGAGCACGGCGAGGTGGTGCGGCACAAGGCGCGGCTCATCGCCAAGGGATTCGTGCAGCGTGAGGGCATCAATTTCAAGGAAGTCTTTGCACCGGTGGTGCGCATGGAATCTGTGCGCTTGCTGTTGGCGCTGGCGGTGGTGAGGTGCTGGAAGGTCCATCACCTGGACATGAAATCGGCATTCCTCAACGGAGAGCTCGCCGAGGAGGTGTACGTGCAGCAGCCGCCGGGATTTGTCATCGCCGGCGAGGAGCACAGGGTGCTCTGCCTGCGCAAGGCCCTGTATGGGCTGCGTCAGGCACCGCGCGCGTGGAACATCAAGCTCGACGCCAGCCTCGCGTCGCTCAGCTTCACCAAGTGTGCCACCGAGCATGCCCTCTACACACGGTGGTCGAAGGGAGGCCTGGTGATCGTCGGCGTGTACGTCGACGACCTCATCATCACCAGAGCTGAGCAGCGGGACATCGACGCATTCAAGGAGAAGATTAAGTCGATGTTCTGCATGTCAGACCTCGGTCTACTCACCTACTACCTCGGCATTGAGGTGGAGCAGACCGGGAATGCCATCACGCTCCGCCAGAGCGCCTACGCGAGGAAGCTGCTGGAGCGGAGCGGATTGGGCGAGTGCAGGGCGTGCCAGACGCCCATGGAGGAGAAGGTGAAGCTGTTAAAGGACAGCACTGCCCCCTTGGTGGACGCCACGAGCTACCGGAGCATCGTCGGCGCACTGCGTTACCTCACGCACATGCGGCCGGACATTGGGTTCGCCGTGGGGTATGTGAGCCGGTTCATGGCGGAGCCGCGGGAGGATCACCTCACCGCGGTCAAGCATCTGCTCCGTTATGTGGCAGGGACGCGCGACTACGGGCTCGTCTACCCAAGGAGGAGCAGAGGAGAGCTGGAGCTGATTGGGTTCAACGACAGCGACATGGCGGGCGACGTTGATGGACGAAGGAGCACGACTGGTGTGCTCTTCTTCCTTGGAGCGTGCCCGATCTCCTGGCAATCGATGAAACAGAAGGTCGTTGCGCTGAGCACTTGCGAGGCAGAGTACATTGCGGCGGCGATGGCATGTTGCCAAGGAGTTTGGCTGAGGCGGCTGCTGGCAGAGCTCACTGGAGAAGAAGCTCGGGCACCCGTCCTGATGGTGGACAACCAGTCCGCCATCGCCTTAGCAAAGAACTCCGTCCACCACGACCGGAGCAAGCACATTGACACCAAGTATCACTTCATCCGTGATTGCGTCGATGGTGGACAGATCAGGCTCGAGTATATCGAGACAGCTCGACAGCTCGGGGACATCCTCACCAAACCACTTGGGCACATTCGACTCACAGAGTTGAGGGCCAAGATTGGAGTTGAGGAGATCAAGCAAGATCAGTGCAATTAAGGGAAAAATTGATAGATAATTACCCATGCTCATGCTTGCTTTTTCCATGCCTAGTAGTAGCAGCAGCACTAGATTGTACTCAGTCAAGCCTGCCATTTACTCTTGGGCGGCAAAGGACTGTTGTGCATAGTAGCAGCTGCAAGTTGCAGCATGGTAGCAGTAGATGGCTGTACATGTAATAGTCATGGCTGCATTGTACTGTAGAGCCATGCCTTGTAAATTCTCACTTTGACCGGTGTGTCTATAAAGAGGAGAGCAGCTGCAGCTCAGAGTCTTAAGCAGCTCCACTTCGTGTGCTCTTCCTGAGTCCTTCTTCTTCCTCTCATCTTCTTCCTCCACCTGCAAGTAAGAGGGTGTTGTGTGTGTGTGAGGGAGTGCCAACAATTTATTTATGTGGAGTGTGTCTATATATACTCTAATAATCTAGCCCAAAAAATTTTCTTTTCTCAGGTTTAAGCATCGGGCTCGGAGTAGGCGGTGGAATAAGTCTTTTGCTAGCACTCGGGACCCCCTTCCTAATACATAAAATCAAGCTGCAGAGGGCGAAAAAAAGGAGAGAGAATTTTTTCAATCAAAATCATGGGTTATTATTGCAGCAGCTAGTATCACACAATGCGGACATTGGAGAAAGGATGATTATTACATTAAGGGAGCTAGAGAAGGCTACAAATAATTTTGATAGAGCACGTGTGATTGGTGGAGGGGGTCATGGGGTTGTGTTCAAAGGAATGATAGATCTAAAGGTCGTGGCAATCAAGAAATCAAGGATTTTAGTACAAAGAGAAATTGACGAATTCATAAATGAAGTTGCTGTTCTTTCTCAAGTGAACCATAGAAATGTGGTGAAACTATTAGGATGTTGCCTCGAGACAGAAGTTCCACTTTTAGTTTATGAGTTCATCTCAAATGGAACCCTTTACCAACATCTCCATGTTCAAGGACCAGTATCATTACCAAGGGCTGACAGAATAAGGATTGCACTAGAAGTGGCTAGAGCTCTATCCTACCTGCATTCAGCTGCTTCGATGCCCATATTTCATAGAGATATTAAGTCCGCCAACATACTTCTTGATGACAGTTTAGTTGCAAAAGTATCTGACTTTGGAGCTTCACGATATATCCCGATTGACAAAACAGGAATCACTACAGCGGTTCAAGGAACAATTGGTTACCTGGATCCAGAATACTATTATACTGGCCGACTAACAGATAAGAGTGATGTCTTCAGTTTTGGTGTACTTCTTGTAGAATTACTCACAAGAAAGAAACCATTTGTCTATCGGACCGATGATGGGGATGGTCTTGTTTCACATTTTGTCTCACTACTCACAGAAGGCAAACTGGTTGATCTCATAGACCCTCAAATCATCGAGGATGAAGATGGAGAAGTCTACGAAGTAGCTATACTAGCAGCAATGTGTACTAAATTGAGGAGAGAAGATCGACCTACAATGAGAGAAGCTGAGATGAGACTTGAAAACTTACTAGTTAAGAAGAACCAGATTCCATATATTATGGCACCAAGGGGATATAATGAGCATAACACTCTGGTTCACTGCATGTCAATTGAAAAGGTTAATAAGGAAGCAAGCAGACAATACACAATGGAAGATGAAATAATTTTGTCAGCAACCTACCCCCGATGAACATATGCTGTCATGAACAATGATGAGCTTCCACATTTGCTCTAGATTGTTCTGAAAATATTTTGGTAAATGCATTTGTTACAATGCTAATTTTATGTAGTTCCCTTCATGAAAGCTCTACAGATAGTATTGATGCGCTTAAAGTTTGTTAATCGAACATCACATGTTATTAGATTGTTTTCCAGCTTGCTGTAAGCCTGGAAGGACCAAGGAGTAACAGGCAGAGTATTGTACATCTCTTTTTGAGAAAATGCAACTCAGTTGTTTTCTTCAGCCTGTTTTCACCTGCAATGATATGTGGCAGTGCAAGTGCAATGTGGTACAATTTGGACACCAAAATGTCGGCATCGATGAACGCCTGCGACTGGTAAATGAAATGCAGCTTGGCTGGACAACGTGCAGTCTGGCCATCTTTCTCAGAATTGAAAATAAATTTGTAACGATGCTGGATGAATTCAAGCAGCAAACTAGCAAAGAATCATCCTACAGCCCAAACCCAACGTTTAAATGAAGAAATTTCAAATCAAAATGAATGGAGACACCACGGAACCTTACTGTTCGAGATGGTTGTCAAGGAATGGCTACCATTTGCACCACCACCTTCTTCCCTCTTGCCAAAGCTACATTATTACAATTGAAGAAACAACACAACACCTAAGAAAAAACATCACTAGTGCTAAGTGTTAACATCTGCAGAATTAAGAAGAAAATAAGATACGGAAAGCTCATTTGGTGGAACACATGTTGGAAGTTTTTTGCATACAACCAGATTCACTATCCTCTACAATTGATTTGGCAGTAGCCATTCATGGCAGCAGCCTTCCTCAAATCATAACATGAAACTCCAAAGTGCAACTGTACAAAAGGAAGGGAGAAGGCCTATGAAGATATGCCCTTGTCTAGTTAAGGCATAGAACTGTAACACCCCAGGTGTTAATCACCTGTAGTTAAGGTTAATCATGTGTTTGGTATCGTCATTAACACTAACTGTGCATGCATAAAATATTTTTAATTACATTTTTGCTAGCTTGTTAACTCATGAAATGATGACTATTTTTCAAATCCAATGAAACATGTTTTAAAAATAATTTTTAAATTCTTGCTCAAATAAACTTTTGCCTAAAAACAAACTTGTAGAGTTTGGAGTGGTGAAAAACTTTCGTGTTTATGGTTTTTTTTTGTTTCAGCACAAAATTTGAAGAAAACTTTTAATTTTGCTTTGAATAGGACATTAATGCTTTGGTTTTAACATTTCAAATTTTAAACCATGATTTGATTTTCAAATGAAGTTTTGCCTAAAACAAAAGTTGGAGGAAATCAAATTTTAAACAACTTCCATTCTTGGAATTTTTCGAGTTTCTATATGAAATTTTGAGTTTTGGACGGTCAAAATCGAGCTAAGTTTCGTTGAACCATTTTCTCCCTCTGTTCACAGCTCCCGGCGCCCATGCTGCACGCCCATGCCAGCGACGACTCCACGCGTCGGCGATCCTCGGCCTCCGCTCGAGCATGTCCTTATCCTCTCCAGAAGCCTCCCGGCGCCCCCGTTGTTATCTTCTCCCCAATCTTCAAACCGAGCAGAGCCGAGCATGATTGCCGCTCGAGCCCTCACGTTGAGCCACCGTCCGAGCTCGCCCCGACCTCCCCTGCGGCAGCTCCTTTCGATTACGCGCGCCCAAGGCCTCCTTGCCTGGCCCCCTACCCACTTCCATCATCCCCAAGCTCGGCCGAGGGCTACCCAGGCCGAATTGGCCCTCACTCTGGCCGGCCACCATGGGAGCTCCACTGAAGCTTCGGGCCGCCCGTCGAGCCCTCCCTCCGGTTCTCCTCCGCCCGAATCAAGGCTGTGGCGAGCTCCCCCTCGACGCCCTCATCCTCCCTGGCCCCTTCCCCAACCTACATCGGATGCCCTCTCACCGGAATGACCTCGCCCTCGCAGCTCGAGCTGCTGCTCCGCCGCTGGCCCCCTACAGACCACCTTCGACCCCGGCTCTTGCTTCAAATCGGCCCTAGGCGAGCCCCTTGTGCTTCCCCACCACCCCACTGCAGCCGCCATGGCCTCCCCTTGCCAAAATCGAATTCCCGAGCACCCCTCTGTTCCAACTTCACGTGAGGGACCCCATGCAACAATTCAAACAAATCCAGGGGGCTAAGTGCACCGCCAGAAAACTGTCTGAAACTTTGGAAAATCATAGTAAATCATAGAAAAATCAGAAAAATGCAAACGAAAATTTGTTGGATTCCTTGTTCCAAGATCTACAACTTCCCTTACAGGTTGATCTTCAGTTTCTAAATAGTTTTTGCTCTAGTTTAAATGTTAGTTTAAGTGGTTGCAAGCTTTGAAAATGCATAGTAAATAGTAGAAAAATAGTAAAAATGTAAAACCAGTTGGGTTAGCTTTGTTTTGAAGTTTAGAGCTTAGAAAAAATATTTAACCTGCTGTTTGTTTAATGTTTTCATGATGTATTGATTTAATCATGGTTAATGCTTGTTTACGCTTGTCTATTTAATATCTGCAGTTCTGGATGTTAAAAAATTATTAAATTTATGCAGTAGCTTACTCTTTTTATGTTTAGTTCACTGTAAAAATTTTAGAACCAGAAGCTATGTTCATGTTTGTAAATCTATTTTTGTTCTGTTTGTCTTGCTAGGGCTAAATTAAATGATTTCTGTTGTCAATAAATGTTGGCAAAATATTGTTGCATGCTTTATCAATAGCTCATCATGCTGGTATATTTTGGTTGCTAGATCATGTCCTCAAGTTAAGTTTTTGCATTTGTTTATTTTCTAGCTATATCTTTCACTTTCCAAAAGTATTGCTAAGCCATTCTTTTCTGCATGTTTCAATCCATCAAGTTATGTCATTTCTGGGTTAAGTATATTAACTCTTGTTTGACTAGACATGTTTGGCAAATTCTTATTGGTGAGTGCTTGCAATGATTTGAGTTAAGTTAACTTGTTCATGTTGGGGTTAAATTTAATTACCTCTTGATATCAACAAATGCTGGAAAATCATGGTTGCTTGTTAATTCCAACAATTTAAGTTAGTCCTCTATAAGTTATGTTAACCTCGTGAGAACTAGATCATGGTTGCTTGTATTTATTTTACTTTTATGCCTTGCTAGTTAAATAAATTGTCTTAATTGTTCTTTCTTGCTTTATATCTTTGCTTAGCCTTTTCTAAGCAAGCTAGTAATGCTTTTTAGTAGGAAACACTTCAGGCTAAAATTTTTGAATGAACTCTCGTGTTGTAGCACCAACCCAGTTTGTCTTTTGAGTGTGTATGCGGTGCTTGCTCGATAAATGATTGCTCAGTCATGTCTTTCTTTTAATCGCATTGCATTTGCATCGTTGCATATCATCTAGGTACGCTAGATGTGTGACACGTGGAACCGGAGGGCAATGTTGAAGCCGGGCCAGAAGATGGTGCACAGGTGGACCAATCCAGAAGACGGAAGGACCGACTGGAGTGCATGCTTGGATTGGGATGATGTCAAGCCGGTGCAAGACTACAAGCTAACTAACTGACTTTGTGTCAAACCCAGGCAAGCCCCGGAGCATAACCTGTATTTTCAGTATTCAATGTTATTATTTAAGTATTGTGCATTAAGTTTTCTAGGAGTTGAATGAAACCCTAGTATGCATGTTTCTCCCTAAGTACCTATGAGTCTCTACTAGTATACAGGCACCGTTAGAAATGCTTGCTAATTAGGGACCCGGTAGAAGTCGAGTGATTCCTGTCACTCGCAAGATATAGGTATTGTTACTTAGGGAAAAGTTACTGGAGAATGAAGCATTGAGAAAAGAAAGGAAAAATGGAGACCGGGCGGAGGAAAGTTGGTTCTGGACATGGAATGAATGGAAAGTGAGCCTCCGTCTGTGTCGATTGAGGACCGTACCGTTGTTAGCCGTGCTGACCAAGTTTGAACAGTACTAACCACATACCGGAAGTAGGAGGTAGTCGAAACCGATAAGCTCAGTACCATATGTGCACCGGTAGGCGGACTTGATACTGTCTTCACCAGTGGAGCTAGTATACAAACTCATGGCTGACCCTTCGTTGGTATCGGTGGGGCTAGCAGTCCCGGGTCGCAGGGCAGTTCGGCTATTCAGTGTGCATATGTGAAGGGTTGCCACGTAGGGTCCGACGGGGCCTATATGTGACGTTTGTGTTAGGCCCACCTTGCAAGGTTAAATCGGATCGATTCGCCGTCTCTCTCGGTTAAGAGAACCTTGGTCACTTCGTCACATCGTAGTAAAGGATGAAATGAGAATGAGTTGAAGACGTTTGAATGGTTTTAATAGAGGTTTAATGTGATCAACCATGCGTGCTTTAAATGTCAGGCAAATCTAGTTGGTATTTGATAAACTTAAATTGAGTCAAATATTGAAAGTAAGGATCCAGTATTAGTAGCTTTTCAGCAAAACAAACTCCAGAGCCAAAAAGCCTTGCATGTTTAGATAATGGGCTAAGTATACCCTTAGTCGGGTAAGCCTTGCTGAGTATTAGTATACTCAGGGTTTGTTATTACCCTGTTTTCAGGTATTTATTGTTGGTGGAAGCTTACCAGGATTCACGTTGGTGGGCTCCATGTGACATCCTCCCGACTTCGTAGATCTCGTGGTTTTCAAACTGAACTTTCTTTCTAAATTTCCGCTGCACTTTTAACTCTGATAACTTTTATTTATACTTAATTGTAATACTTTGCTTTGTAAACTTAATTTTGAGAACTTTAGTCTGGTTGTAATCATCTGTGCTCGTCTTCGTGCGAGACTTCCGGTGTTTTCGATCCTTAACCCAACAGGCTGCCGGATTACACCGTTTTAAGTGCGCTATAATTTAATTAACGCTTAAAATGATAGTTAGTGCACTTAAACCGGTTTAATTTGGGCGGTTCTGTCACAAGAACAATATATTATAGTTGAAGAGAAGGCAAGCCACACAACGTGTCTGTTGAAAAAACGAGCAAGGCATTGTGATTTTTGTTTTCAAAGTTTAAACATGTTATTTTTTCCAACGTGTGCTCCTCAGTCCATGGAACCGTATAATGAATTAGGTGTACTCATCAGGAATTGTAAGGCTTCTTGTTAGACAAGCCATTGTGCTATACATGTGGTTAGGCCCAGCCAGGCCTAGGCGTGTGCACCTCTGGCTCTGGCCGGCCAATAGACCTAGATTGATCAGAGATAGGCAAGGATCGCGCTTACACTTCTGATAAGCATACATATAGTCAAAACAGTAAGAAGCATACACGTATATAGAGAAAATACATAAACTTCAATCATGTATAAATAAATAAAGACTTGAACACGCACAAATCGAGAAAGAAAATGAATACGAAGAAAAATAAAAATAAAGTAAAGAGAAGAAGCAGAAATAAAAAAGAAAAGAAAAAAATAGCGCACATGCTTATCTAGCATGCATACAACGCACATCACAGCATCCTTCAACCAATCAATAGCCTGCTCTTTGTGGGCTGACAGCTACATGCTGCATGCAGCAGCATCACACACAGCGTCTTTTTCTTTTTTATATTTAAAAAAATAAAAAATTTAAAAATATATGTCCATTTTGAAAAATTTCGAAAATACCCCCGGTTGCCCGGCCCAGGGGCGACAGGGTCCTGTCGCCCCCTGTCGCCTGTCGCCCCCCCCCCACACGGGCGACAGGCCCCCCCCACGGGCGACGGGGGTCTCCCACCCTATATAAGCCTTGGCCTCCATTCCCTTCTCATTTGAGCCCAAAAATTGCACCAAAAAATCAGAAAAAAAGAGAGGGGTAAGGAGAAGAAAAATGGCGAAGCTCTGCCGAATTCCACACTTGTGATCTACCGGTAAATTCCGTATGAATCCATTGATATTGTATAACAATTTAATTTAATTAGCGGATTAGCTAAATTAGATTTGGTGCTTTAGAACACTCGTTTAGTATTACAATTTCAGTACTAATACAGACTTGTTTTTAAATTAATTATGAATTAGAATTGAATTATGACAGTACCTTATTGATATTGCAGCTTAAGGCAATAGAATTATGACAGTAACTATATTTTCACGCATCGATTTGGTATACGATAGGTGCATTATTGAAATCATTGTTCATCATTTGGCGCACCACACTATAGCGCCAATGTCTTTGTCAGGATCAACCTACATTCCGTGGAGCAAGTGTGAAGCCACCGTACTCGAAGGAATTGATGTGTCAATGTGCTTCTGCGGTTCGTTATGCAAGTTCATGCAATCTGAGGTTTTAGGAGATGACTACGGCATGAGATTCTTTATGTGTGAGAACTACGAATATGATCCACCTAAGCGATACGGGAAAGACCGGGCCAAGGTAGCAGGATAACAGACGCTATTTTTCTTTGTGACCTAACATTGAGTTATGATTCTAACTTCTGTTGGACAAAGTCTCCTCCGCCTCTTTGTGATTTTATGCAGTGTTTCGACACCGTGCAGTCGCAGCAGGCAAAGGACTTTGTGGAACAACAAGCAAGGTAGGCTGCAGAACGTTGGCGCCAAATGAAGCACGAGGAACAACAAGAGGAGAAGCGCAAGAAAGAGCAAGAAGAGATCCGCGAGAGGATGGAGGAGGTGGATCGTAAGGCGGCGGCGGAACGTGAAGCTGACAGGGAGAGAAAGCGAGAGAGGGCACACCGTGCGAAGGAAGCCGGGCCCGAAGCAATTAGGAAGGGCAAATATCCTCGGTGCACTCAGTAGAGTAGTACCATGTAATCCCGGCATTTTACATTCCATAAGGCATGGTAGGTTTAGATGCAACAAGAAATTACCTTGTCGCGTGCACATAAAATTGCAATTAGTTGTTTATGTTTTCAGTTGAGAGCTTGACTCTGTGTATTGTAACTTTTACCATTAATTTGCAGTTGTTGCCGGGAATCTATGAAATCTTTGAACTTGTCCTTAATATTTTCGGAGTTTTTCATGTCACTAGAATACTAAAAACAACACATTTGATTAATATAACGATAAGAAATAAGAACTAAGAAATGCATTACATAATGTGAACCATCAAGTTTACATCATAATACAATGTTAATGAAACACACATCACACATGCAGTGGCATGGCAGAACCCGTTGCAAACTACGGTAAACAGATTCTGGACTAACCTAACATGCCTTAGGTAATTTAAAAAAACACAACGATGCAGTATGTCACTAGCACTAGGGTAGTCCTAGTAGCCGTACCACCACGTAGCAAACTGCGTTGAGCCTTCTCCGCAGTATCCACCCATTGCAGGTGGTGTAGGCGGTGGTGCCGGAGGCGCAGGGCCCTTCTTCTTGTGACAAGGGCAGTTGCAGTAAGGAATAGTGCATGGTTCATCCTGTGAACCGGCAGCATTGCTGGTATCATCATCTTCGTCGTCTTTGTTACCCTCGCTCACTTCCTCATAATGGTTCACCTTGCATTCCAGATCAAAGATCTTTATCTAGAGGTACTCGATGAACTCCTAAACTGAATCAATTGGTGCAGGATCGACCCACCTAGTAAAACCACAGTTTTCTGGAGCATCGGAAGACTGCAAAATAAATTTCATGTAAGGTGTCTCATTGAAGATAAAGAAATGAAACAACCGAGTATTACCCATGTGTGTGGACATTTAAAGAAACGTTGACCGACATCCATCCCGTCGGTGCACATCTGCACTAAGCAGTCCTCACCATGTCTGCATTTTGACCACGGTTCTTTACGGTTATCGTATTGTCGAAGAGGAGTTTCATTGGTAAATTCACTCTTGTGCTGTGGCGGAAACTCAAACACTGATTCTGGAAAGGAATCAGGTCCAAGAGGCCCCTCCCATATTATGGGGTCTCCCTTTCTTCCTCCTTTTTCTTTCCCAAAACCGTAGTAATTTTTCCCGCTAGACCCACCTCCAGACATTGGGTATACAATGAGCTTTGGTGTTTGAGTGCTGCTGGGAGTTCACAAACTTCGGAGTATTTATAGGCGCACAAAGGTCTGATACCCGGAGTATGGAGTGTAAATGCATCTGAAAAGCCTACATGACAACACAGTGAAGAGGCTAGCTGACATAACACTGAAAAGGCTAGATTCGATTCTCGAACTGACTACTCGACGCATCTCTGTGCATGTAGAGCATCTAAGTGCATGCAGACTCACAGCACTGCATTGTTGCTGCTCGGTCGATCGCGCCTAGATGCCGCCTTCTCCACTACACGCCACATACCTTCGCTATAGAATGACAGGTCCGTCGTCCTCGCTAGAGAGACTGCTTTGAAGGTGAGCTGGTGTGGTTGCTGTGTTGTCACATCTTTTGTCACGTATGTCTGGGCAAACAATGGGACATGTAGGAAACCCGTGATCACCGTGCTGAGCAGTGGCAACCTGTGATCTCGTACTCGCAGCTAGATACACTATGGTCCCTATCTTGAGCTATTCGAGCATGTCACGGAGTTTACACTGTATGCGGTAGTCGTCATCATCGTCGGCGGGATCTCGGCCGCTAACTCCTACCGCACCTAACTTGTCCTTCATTAAATCACGAAAAAAATTCGCAAGAACTTCCCTTATTTCACGAGCATTATGGAACCCACAAACATAACAAGTTCACATCAATAGTGCCTATAGAAACAAATGAAAAGTAAACTACCACAATCATAAACATCGGATACAAATAAGAAGTCCACAGCTATCTCATTACAAATAAACATCAGAGATACAAACATCGGATATATCTAACCACCCCTAGGGCGTCGGACCCTCTTAGCCCTCTACTGGGCACGGACATGGCCCTCGGAGTAGGTGTGACGATCCAGAGACCTCACCTGTCGCTCTGGACGCAAAAGGGGCTGCGGTGTCTGCTGCTGAGAGATCCCAAGTGGTGCTCCTCCTAGCTGTGAATAGCCCAAGACATCGGGGTCACCGTGCGCGCCAGGTGAGTCTGGAGTCAAGCTGTCGAGTTCGTGGTAAACAAACCCTGCGTAACATATAAACGTAAACCAACATATGTTGCGTGGTAAATTAGTGAGTGTATTGAGAGAGTGTTTTGTACCAGGTCGAAAGGAGGTAGAAGAAGGTCCGGCGCCCACATCGGGGTAGAATCCTACGCATAAAATGCGGATGTTAGCGTACGCTCGTGTCTTTCATCATGACATGTAGAAACCGAAATACGAAACATAAACTAACCTGTGTAGGCCGGTATCTTTGGCCCCGGTACCATCCCTGGATACGGTCCGCCAACTGGTGGTGCCCCTCTAAACATTCCAGTATGGCCGAACGTAGTAGCTGGATCATATCCTGTTTGTGATATTAGTAAATATGTAGCAACACTTGATCTAATTTTAAAGAGATATCTACGTTACCTGGAGTTGTGTAGTACTGCGACGTCGGCCCATGCACAGTCGCCGGACACGGGAACGACGACGAGGCCTGGGACGACCCGTGGCTGTCTTCGTACTGCACACGGCTTCCCAAGTTGTGCACTATCTGACGCAACTGGTCACGCTGCCTCGACCATGCCTCTGTTTGCTCAAATTGGGTCATTGGGGATCCAGCACGTACCCTCATCAGGTAAGTCGAGTAGTCCATCTCCATCATGTTGCAAAGGCGAAACTGCATCCATTCAGTAAAGGAACAGTTAGAAACACATGAATTATCTTATGAATATTAATATATATATACGCAAAAATGATCAAGAGACTCACCGCACCAGCTAGTGCCTCCACGTGGTGCCGGGCATAGCCATCCTGAGCCCTTGCCTAGTGTGGCTGCGGGTGAGTGTCAACATAAACCAGACGAGCTCGAGTCCGGGGTAAGTACCAGGTGAGGTAAGCCCTAAAGGAGCTGTGTGTGTGTGGTCCTGTTGGATGGACTAAGTGCTCATCTGCATGTTCCCATTGGTCCACCCACGGCTGCATCTTGGTGAGCCAATCATCAGAGCACGGCAAGCCACTCCTTGAGAACCTACAAAAGTGGACCACGAAGAATCGTTAGATTCGACACGAATGTATAAGCCAAGTTCATTCATAATTACCTGTGGTCCTGGCGACTGACACGCTCCAACGCGGTGGGCACCGGAAACTCCTGGCACTGCCCAAACTGTCTCCTGACTCTCCAGGGGCAATATGCCTCAATCGTGATGTCGTAAACCAGGACGGCTGTAGTAAACCACAGGCTCGCATTCACGGAGCAGTGCGAAGAGAGGCCTGGTGGTGCACGGGTAGCCACAGCCTCAGGGCTGTAAGGCTCCCAGACAACATCCTCGGGCGTCAACATGTTGAGCTCCGAAACAAACTCAGGATATGCGCGTCTAACCTGCGCATACGCCCAGGACCTCTGTAGTCCGAATAAGTAAATTTAAAAGTGCGCTAATGCATCATGTAATAATAAATAACAAAATTAGATTTGTTATGAACGTACCTGACACCAGATCCAGAGAGTTCCCATAGTGGGCATGTCGTCCTCCTCGTCGCCGTACATGGCCTTGTGGTCAGGCTCGTGGCTGACGATGGGCCGACCAACGGCTAGCCTCTCGTACGACCAAAGTTATAGCAGTAGTGGGCACCCCGCCAGGATAGCGTTCCCATGTGTCTTCATGCAGCCATCGCAGAGTCCACGGTAAGTGGCTGCAAGTACCGCCTCACCCCAGCTGTAGGTCGGTACGTCCTCGTCCCCATCCGCAATCTCCCGTGCATACGGAAGGAGAATCCTATCGACCGAGTTGCCATGAGTGTTGTTGAACATGATATAACCAAACAACCAAAGTAGGTACGCCTCCAGCGATCTGGTCACACTGTACTCATCTGTATCCGTAGCCAACAGGGCAGGCTGCATAAACAATTAAGATTAATGGTTTCAACTGACAATGCAACATGTGAATTGTAACAATTAAAATTAAATATGCAATGAATACGTATTGTAAACTGTAGGAACCAGGTCTTCGAAGGACCTGCTGCTCGTGGGTGTGGGTCGACCGGACCTGCTTCTTCCACGCGGTCAACCAGGGTAAAACGGCCTCCAGGTCATCCTTCCACGAGGCCGCCACCACACGCGGACCTACAGCCTCCCCGACGATAGGGAGGCCGAGGAGGTTGGCCACATCCTGCATCATAGGAGTCATCTCCCCACACGGGAGGTGGAACGTGTGTGTCTCTGGCCTCCATCTGTCAACGAGCACCGTCAGGAGGGATCGGTCGAGCTCAATAGGCCCACCCTCGACAAGACGGCCCAGAGTCAGTAGACCGGACTCACATAACCTGCAATAAATAAAATTGTCGAAATAAAGGAATACCGACGAATACATAAGTGATAAACAATAATATTTCATTACATACCTGTCAATCCAATCGTGGTGTATAGAGATCGCCTCCCCGGGTGGACGAGGACGTAGCACCTCTAGGGCTCGGTGCTCAACTGCTTCAAAGTAAGACCTGTGGCTCGAGTCGATAACTGGGTCTAGCAAGGAGTCCATCTCCATACCTGCATTCAAAAATATATGAGAACACATAGGTACATATATGTTCCATACAAACTGGACGCGTAATATTTATACATTACATATAGGTTCGATACAAACTCCACGCACGATTACTACATATTACAGATAGGTTCGATACAAACTCCACGCACGATATTTATACATTACAGATATATTCCATACAAACTGGACGCACGATTACTACATACTACAGATATGTTCGATACAAACTCCACGTACGATTAGTATATAGGTACAAACTGCACACTGGTGGATCATGACACCGAGTGCCTTCCACGAGCAATTCTCGCCGATGGTCATCTGAACGTAGGAGGTGCTCCATCTCTGGGATTTCCGGAAGGACCGACGTTAGCAGCATCGTGAAGTGCATTCTGAGGACACTTCTTATAGTTGTGACCCAATGCTCCACATTGGCTGCAACGCTTTTGTGCCTTGCTTGCTTCGGACTCGTCCATACCATTCCGAATACGACGTGTCTGATGGCGGCCTTTGCCTTTCTTAGTGGCTGGATCAGGAATGAACATCTTATTCTCATTATCCTGAATGAAAGGTCCCACTATTCCAATCCTGTATACCTCATGTCCCCAGGTGGATACAGCTGCTTCCTTGCTGAAGTAAGGTGAAACAAATACTCCTGGCTGCAACCCAGACTCTACACATGCCGCAATGAGATGCGAGCATGGAAATGCAATAACTTAGGCTTCATGCAGGAGCAGAAGGCTTTGCCATCTACTGTCTAAGTCAGAAATGTGCCATCAATACAGATCACCGGAAGACAACACTGAAATGCCCTAACACAGGCACCTAGGCAAGAGAAGGCTCGTTGCAGAATGCTTTGCCCCCTAGTCACGGCTGGTACGAGGTATGTGTCATAAAAGCTTCCAGGATTTCTAGCAGCAACCTGTGATAACATACGAGGTAGGTTATCATATGATGCCTCGTATGTGCCGAACCGCATCTCGAACACCCTTTGTTTAGCCCGCCATGCCTTCAAATAACTAATGGTGTACTGATAAGTCTGCTCAATGTGTCGAACAATCATTTTTGGCTCATAATTTAGGTTGTCCATAACCTACCCATATATTTGCTTTGCAATGAAGTCGCATGATGTATTGCGATGCGAGGGAAGAACTTCTGATAGTAAACAAGTGTGCTCTGTCACAATGGAACATTTCCAGTTCGACTTCCATTTTCCCTTGAATGCATGTACTCGCCATGGACATCCATCATTCACACACTTCACCTCATCTTCTTTACTGCCAGACTTTGCGACTCTAAATTCTCGTTTCAATGATATTGCCCATAGTCTCACAGCATCTTTTATGGCTTCAATGTTTGGATATGTTGCACCTTGCACTACCTCATTCCCTCTGTACTCCCACTCCTGATTTCGTACGTCTTCTGCGACATGATTGCCAAAACCATACTCCTTCCACTCTGTTGGCAATGAGCACTGCTCGTCATTAGATGAGCCCTCATATTCTTCCATCTCTATTGCGGTTTGGTCTTCTGCCTCCATCTCATCCACAATGCTATGTATCCTCTCTCCCTCATCAGCAAGACCCTGTGGTCCGATGTTTTGGTTCTCTATCTCTTATGACTCATCTTGCTCAACATAGTTGGTCTCTCTTCGAATACTCGGAGTTGCTTGATCTGCACCATGTTGGATTTCATTTTGTGTCTTCTCCCGGATTTGAACAAGAATGGCCAGAGGCCACCCACGCTCTAGAGCTGCTTGCATGTACTTCTGACAGTCATCAGTGTTGTGTATCATCATCAATTTCCATAAATCACTTTCTACCTCCCAATTAACAAGAGACTGGACGGTCATCACATGTGTCAACGGATCAACACGGAACCCACGCTGCAGCCACTTACATATGGAACCAAAACTACTTCTAGAGGTTTATCTATGGCGCTAGATGTGCACTTCAAGGCAGAAATGTCTACTCCATTTGGCCCGTACAAAATATTGTAGTCACCATAAAATACTTGAAACTGCATCTTGCTCGACATATCTGTATATCACAGAATATTTATCGAGTTATACTCTTTACTTCACTACCTTATTCAATAATCCATAAAAACTAAGTATGCATTTCAACTACAACATATAAGTATTCATAACTACATGATGACACTCAAATTCTATACTGCATATGCGAAATTCTATTCTAAATCGTAATTAATTTATAAACACGTCTCTAATAGTACTGCAATTGTAATAATAAACGCGTAGTACTAATTTTCTAAACTAATTTACTACTACGTAACTAAAGTATCATTAAACTCCTACTTAAATGGTTCTACTATAGCACTAATTAAATTAAATTATTGTACAATACCAATAAGAAAATACATAAGCTAAATGTACTAACCTGCAGATCACAAGTGCGCAATCCGGCAGGGCTTCGCCGCTTTCCTTCTCCTCACCCCCTCTCTTTTTTTCTGGATTTTTGATGGAATTTTTTGGCTCAAATAAAGAGGGAATGGGGGTAGAATGCTTATATAGGGGGTAAGACCCGGTCGCTCGCGAGGGGGGGCGACAGGCCCCCCTGTCGCGCCTGTGGATGGGCCCCCCGGTCGCCCGAGGGGGGGGGGGGGGGGGGGGGCGACAGGCCCCTCTTGCTTCCGCGCGCCTCCGGCCAGGGACCTTGTTGCAAATTTGAAGAAAAAAATTACATTTAGGGCCTGTCGCCCCCATAGGGCGACCGGGGTATATTTTTGAAAATTTTTAAAACAGACATATATTTTTGAAATTTTGATTTTTTTTAAATATAAAAAAGAAAAAATCGCTCACACACACACCAGTACGACACAACAATAGCCAATTAGTCTACTCCTCGTGGGCCAAAATCTTTTTGCTATCTGGGCCGAAATCATCCCGCTGCTCCACCTGACAATCTTCAGGCGATAGATTAAGCTTTTGCAGCCCGCGCGATATATAGCCATTGCGCGTCCTGCCGTCGGGTGCCGCGGCTAGAGCTGGGATTTGGGCCGTGCCGTGCCGGCCCGGCCCGGCCCTCTCATGCCTCATGCCGTGTCGGGTTTAGATTTTCAGGCACGGTCGGCACATCGTGCCGTGCCGTGCTGACACGACAAGTTTATTATCAAGCCCAAGCACGGTCCACGGCACGCCGGCACGTCTTCGTGCTGTGCCGGCCCAAACACGGCCCTCCAGATATTTGCAATTGAATTTATATGCGTCGATGCAGGAATGTTGCTATTGCAATTAGAAAGCACATAAACTATTGATGGTAGAAAAATTATGTGATTTTTTGAATGAATAATATTTCTTTTCGTGATTGCTGTTAATTAGAAATGAAGATTACTGTCATAGTAGAACAACAGGCTACGTACTGGCCGATGGGCCGTTTTCGTGCCGTGCCGGCCCAAGCACGGTCCAAAATGCGGGCCGTGCCACATAGCCCGTCGTGCTGAGATTCTAGACACGGCACGGTCCTCGTGTTTGTGTCGTGCCGGCACGGTCTAAAATATTTCGGGCCGTGCCGTGCTTTGGGCCGTGCCAAACGATCGTGCCGCAGCAGCCGCCATCCCAGTTAGCAGCAGCAGTAGCTGTACCAGGAGGTGCGGCAACATCAGCATCCCCTACCCGTTCGGCGTGGAGCATGGCTGCTACCATGCCGCCGGCTTCAAACTCACCTGCAGTAGGGGTGGTAATGGGGCATGACCTTAGTGACTTCTTCACAGTCCAACAAGATCTTTAAATTATTTAGTTTAAAATTATATAAAATTAAAAGCCGGCACTTTTAAGATCCAGTTCTTAGATTTTTCTAGTTCAAAATCTCGGGATCTTTACCACCCCTGATCTGCAGGCTGGGCGACCCGCCGGAGCTGTTCTTTGGCGACAGCACCGTGCAGGTGCTCGAGATCTCCATTCCCAGTGGCACGGTGCGCATCAGCAGCCGCCGCATGGAGTTCGGGCAAGGTCCGTACTCGCGTGGCCAGATCACCACCGGGAATGTGACATGGGGCGGCGGGCTCCCGGAGGGCGGCCCGTTCTTCCTGTCGGAGTCGGTAAGCAAGCTCCAGGTGGTCGGTCTGCAACGTCCAGGTCGATCTCCCAGCGGGTCCGGGGGACATCTTGGTCGGTTCCTGCACTGCGATCTGCCCAATGCTCAGCCCACAGGATCCTAATACTTCTGTTTTCCCGTACCCATACTTGTTGAACGGCAGCTGTGGTGGCCTTGGCTGCTGTGAGGCAAACACAATTATGGGCTACTCTTCCTACAACATCCAGATCCAGAACCGTGGCGTCGAATCATCGCCTTCTTCTTGGGCGCCCAGTCTTGACAATCCTGGTATCTTCATCATCGACCAGGATTCTGCATATGAGAAAAGCGTCACTCGGGATGATGGCCTACGCTAGACTGGACAATCAGCAGTTCCTTATGTCCAACATATAGGTCAGCCCCAGAGTGCCGCAGTGCCAACAGCATTTGCCAAGACCACGTTGCACATCCTGGTCGCATTGGGTACCGGTGCCTGTGCTCTCATGGTTATCAGGGCAATCCGAGCATCTTCAAGAGTTTGCTAAATGAGGTTGGCATCCTAGAAAATTTGGCAAAATAAGTAAATTACGTCTCCAGTTTGGAAAATAAGAGCATCTCCAAGAGTTTACCATATTTTACTTGGCATATCTTGTGTTTTGCCAACTTCTAAAAAGATATGCCAAGTAAAAAAAGAACTTATCTCCAACAGTTTGGCATAATTCACTTGCCAAATCCAGATCTAACTTACATCAGGAACCCTGAGAGAGAAACAAAATTATATTTATGCACTTCCACCTCATGAAAACTTAAATCAGGAACCCTTCTCTGTTATTTATTTCTTTTTTCACCCTCCCACCCGATTAGAAACCACGATGCCAACCGCGCGCTGCGCGCGTATTTTTCCTCGCTGGAGGCTGGTTTTTCCCAAGTTGCCAAAAATTGCCAAGTCTTTTGCCAAACTGTTGGAGGAGTATTTTTAACGTTTTTGCCAAAAATCAAAGATGGCAATTCGATTTGCCAAATTCTTGGAGATGCTCTAAGGTTGGCAATTTTAGCAAGTTGGCATTCCTTCCGTCCGCACACGCATCTTTACGCGCGCGTATTCAGCTAAGCATCCGCCGGCGCTCGACTTCCCGGGCGCTCGAGGAAACTTCCTCGCCTCTTTCCCGTGCCAAGCCTGCGTCCCACCGCCTCCTTCTTGGTCACGTTTTTTTCCATGGCCTCGACGTCCACTTCCGTCGCCAAGGCCGCAGCCTCCCCAGCAGATCCCGACACCCCCCTCGCCAACGAATTGACAAGTCTAGGATTCTGCTAGCAAAAATTAATTATTGTTAACTATAAGCTTGATGTGCTTAATCAGCAACTAACACCAAAAACACAATTGGATAATGAATTGAAAAGTTCATGAAGAAAAATTTATCTGTAACTATCATCTGCTAGCAACAAAAACAATAAGTATTGTCAGCTATAAGCTTGCCGCGCTTAACCAGCAAGCTCTTAGAGCTACTCCAGCAGGACTTCTATTTGAGTGATTAAACCCACATTTTAGTCATTTTGCTCAAATTTCCATCTCCAGCAGGGTCCCTACTTGGGTGACTAAAATGAGAGGCGACTAAATTTCCTCTCCCACCCCTTAATTTGGTCACACTCTATTCAAGCTACCAAAAGTAGGCCCACCATTTTTTTCATTTTCTCTTCTTTTTCCTCTCTCTCTCTACTCTCTATTTAGTCGGTGCTGTTGGAGTAGAGACTACATTTTGAGTGACTAAGAGCATCTCCAGCCCAGTGACTAAATGGGCCTCTATCTCTTCTTTTAGTCTCCCAGATGGAAAAACAACTCTAGCCGGACCCCTAAACGGGCTACCATTTTGTGGAGGCCACCAAATTTTGGCCCAGAGCCCCTAGAACTGGGGCCCTCTATTTCCACCCGATACGTGGGCCCCACTTCTTTTTTCCCTCTTTCCCCTCTCCTCTGGTTTGCTCGCTCGGTGGATCTCGCGGTCGCGGCTCTTGCGCCGGCCGCCACCGCCACCATCCCGCCTCGCCGTCGCCGGAGATCCTCGCCCGCTGCCGGTAGACTCCCCGCCATGGACAGATCCGCCCCTCTGGGGGACGAACGGCCGGCTTGGGGCACCGACAGCGACGGGCTGAGCCGGACCAGGCCACCGCAGTGCCTGGCCGGGGCGCCGCTGCCTCGCGGCATCTCCGGTGACGGGCTCCCTCCCCGGCCGGCCGCGCCTACCTCGGCATCCAAGAAACGCCGGTCGACATTAGTGGCACCCACACGACCGGCAGGTCCTCATCCGGGCTGTGGCAGAACCACCTGAATTATTCTGGCTCAAGTGCGCTGGCCATCACCATAAAGGCAACACCGACTCAAACGCACTTCAAACGGAACAATTCTTTGTCTGTCGGGTAATGTCCCGATACAACCACCGGATCTCGGATCGAACAAGCATACACCGCACGAAGGCGAGTCCAGAGATATTACAACCACATATTTTACAACACAGGCATAGTAATTATTACAACATGTTCAAAGTATTATTACAGGTCCAGACTCAGTAAAACGTTATACAAGACATGAGTTTAAAGTTCAGAGTTAAAGCAGCGGAAAGAAAACACGATGGCTACAACACGTCGCAAAAGGATACCAAGCTAGCCCAAGCAAGGTATCACTCGTCGGGGTCATTGCCGGCCGGGGACGGATCCCATTCCACGGACCAGCCAGGGGGCAAAGAGCAAGGCCAAGTCAGACTAGCGGTCTGGTCCTCAAAACTCATACCTGAAACAGGATTCAACAGCTAGGCTGAGTATACTAATACTCAGCAAGACTTAACCGTCAACGGATATACTTAGTCCACTTAACTAGACTATGTAGGGTTCTGAAAGGCTCTGGTTTTCCTTTTTGCTGAAAAGCAACAAAGAGTAGGTCCTTAATTTCACATTTTAACTTTCAATATTCTAGTTGATTAACCATTCTATGTAAGCATCTAATTCTAATCAACCATGGTAGAACTTTAGTCAAACATCAAGATTGATCATAATAACATTACTCTTATTACTCTGTGTGGCAAAGGAATCAAGTAGTCTCAATATCCGCGAGAAACGGACGATTCGAATCGGATTTCCAACCTTGCAAGGTAAACCTAACACACACGTTTGGAACACCGTCGGGTCGTTCCCAAACAACCGTTGACCTTTCATTCCGGTTTGTGGATAGGGTCACTCTCCCCGACTACAGGGCACCAACTTCATCTCTGTACCCGTGGTGTTACGCAACATAAACATAAATAAAAATCTATCTCTAAGAGAGAGTGAAAGGTATATCCACTCACTGGGCCGATCAGCTACTAGGCTTACCGCGTACCATATTTACAGCATGTGGCTAGTACGTTCAAACACTTAACCACCGCTACCACACACTGCGGCTTTATCAAGTTCATCAACACATACGGACTTCCACAAATCCGACCATGATCCTTACAATGATTGCGGGAAGTAAATAATCAACTCCTATAAGCTCGCGAGTGACAGGCAATCACTCGACTTTTACCGGTCCTATTAGCATAGCATCTAACTCGGACTCAAATCTAGTGTTCAATCAGTATGAGCCTAGAATTATGCAACTAGGGTTTTCAATCAATTCCAATAACTTAAATGCATAAGTAAATAATAACGATAAGTTGCATAATTTGATATACTGGGTTTATGTCCGGGGCTTGCCTTCACGGTAGTCACTAGCCAATTCAGCTTTGGGCTCTTCCGGACTTTGGTCCGGGTCTTCAGTCAGTGCAGCGGCATTCACCTGGGCTTCTTGATCACCTCCTTCGGACTCCGGGATCAGCTCGTATGTCCCGTCTGCTAGAATAGTCGTATCTATATGTGATGCAAGAAATGGTATTACAATCATACACAATTCGCGATAAAGTTGCAGTCTAAAAAATTAACAAACATAACTTAGCATATGGGCAATTGTTTATAGAGTAGTTATTTAACATTTCTTACTACATAAAACAACATGATTAACCTCACATGACAACTTGACCATCTTCACAAAGTAAGTTTTAGTTGGTTCACATAGCATATAAATCATGGTTTGCTAAGAATTAAGCAACTCAGTACACAACCAGTATTTAAATATAAAAAAAATCATTTCAAATAGGAAGTATAGAGAGCAATCTATCCTATAAATTTCATACCATGTCATGTAGCCAATTATTCAGAATAAAACATTTACTCAGACAGCACCAAGAAAAAGATTAAATTCTACAGACTAAACTAGAGCAAATCAGAGGCTATAAATTTAACAAGATATCTATACAGAGATAATACAGCAATTGCAAATTTTCATGATTTTATCTACAAATAATTAATTCTGAGAAAATAAATAAAACAGACAGCAACATATCAAGATTCATTTTTAATTTTCGTTATACACACGAACTTGTACTCAAACATCATGTACAAGCTGAGCTACTCAAAATAAACACTCAGAAATATTTTCTTGATTTATCATGAACAGAAACTATTTATGTGATTTAATCTATGTAGAGGAGCTATTTTTCTCAATTTAGCACACTTATTCATGGCATAATTACTTGAGCAGGTTCCACTCAAGTAAAAAGTTCCAAACTTTTTCTACAACATTTAAGAAACATTATAACATCACTGTAAAAGTTTCAGTCTCTAAATCAAAGCATAACAGCCATAAGAATTTAGATTCATCTATCCATGGCATAACGCAAGGTCTATTAAAAACTATAGCTAGAGTTTTCCTATGGTCATGAAACTTTTACATAGAGCTACTCTATCTGCTAGTACACCACTGTCCAAAAATCGAAACCAGCACATGCATACAACTTGAGATACATTAAATGCTAACTATTCATTGTATTTTAAACAGAATAAAAACTATTGAGCAAAAGAAAAGTGCAAGTAACAAAACTTTTAGATCTAGTTGCAATGAACTCAGAACAATTGAGTTTGCATTTTTCTAATTTTTCTATGAATTGTTATGTATTTTCAAAGTTCACAGCTAAGTGTTCATGTAACTTTTGCATTCTAGCCCCTGAAAGTTTTTGAATTCTTGCAGAAAGGCCCTTGGCCGGATGGGGAGAAACAGGGGAGGGGGAGGCAACCGGATTTCGGTGAGATGGGTCGCCGGCGGCATGGGCTAGGGTGGGGAAAAGTAAGAGGGGACCGAGGCGAACCAGTAGAGGTGCTTGGTGGGGGCGGAGGTGGTTTGAGGAGGGCGGCCCACGGTGGACAGGGATGCGGCGGTGGAGGAGCTCGATGGCGAGGGGGCTCTGGTGGAAGATAGGTGACGAGGAGAGGCTGGTGAGCTGTGCGAGAGCGAGGTGGAGCTGGGGGTGGGGTCTGCGCGGGCGGAGCGGCCGTGGAGGAGCGGGGCGACGGTGAGCTCAAGCTCGCCGGCGTTCGGGCAGGCGATGGTGGCGTTCTGGAGGTTCGGGGCGGAGAACTGGTGAGGGAATGAGGGGATTGGGATGTGGGGGTTCCCCTGGTGCTAAAGCGCATGAGAGGAAGGGAGCCGGGGCTCTTCCCCGAGCTCGCCACGGCGGCGGCGATGTGGCAAGGGGAGGAGGGCTCCAGGGGCGGGTTGGAGTGGGGCCAGGGGGTTGCGGGGGTGCCGCGTGTGGCGGTGGAGCAGCAGGAGGTGGCCTCCCGGCCTTCCTGAGCGGCGGCGGTGCCGCTCTGCGCCGGCGACAGAGGCAGTAGAGAGAGAGAGGAGGAAGACGACAGGCTGGACTTGTTTGCAAATTCAGAAAAGATTAGGGGTCCTACTGTAAAATAAAAATAACTCCTAAACTAGGGATCAAATCAAAAAGTATCCAACATGAAAGTTGTTCAACTTTTCAAGATCTACAACTTTGATGTTGTACCAAAATTGATTTGACCAAAGGTTAAAAAGTTATTTTGAAAACATAGAAATGATTTTGAATTTAATGGACTTTTGTCTTTTCCAAAACGAATTCACCTTAATTTTAGACTAAAAGTAAAATTTCCTGCCATATAATGATTACACTAAATTTTACAAAGAAACCCTCCACAAAAGCAACATTCACCCATCCTATTCAAATTAAAATATAGGAAGGACCTTGCATCAAATCATATTTACACAATTAACCTTATATTTTAAAAATAAGACCCTTGTTCAAGCAATTTAGACACATGATGCATAAAATAAATACAGTTCTACTATGCAGACACCTAGGGTGTCACACCGGCAGCGTCCTACCTCGCCATAACCACGACGCCGGGGTCGATCCCGGCAGCGTCCGGCCACGCCAGGTCCCCGACACCGTGCTCGCACCCGGCGCCTTCCTGCCTCGCCAGCTCTTCCAGTCGCCTCCACCCGACCCCCTCCTACCTGCTCTCCTACACCATGAAGCACCATATCGTGGCTCTGTCTTCACCGGCACCGGCAGGAAGGCCCAAACTCCGAGCTTCTCCGAGCCGGCACAGCTTCCGTCGCACCAAGTCCAGAAGACGTCAAGGGAAGCCGCTGGCACCGCCTCGGACACCCAAAGAGCCGCCTCAACGACTCACTCCAGGATGACGGTGGCCTCAATGACTTCACTCCAGGATGACGACGACTACTTCGGCTCCTCCTCGATGCCATTGTATGACTGGAGCCCTACTCTGACTGCCGACAACACCATGCAGGTAGGAGATACTCCACTTGGTTCTCAGTTTAATTTGGTGAATGTCGACAATATAGTAGCTGTTCTGTGAATGTTGATTGGTGATTGGTGATGCATTTCTATCAGAGGATAAAATTTGATGGCTTCGAAGAAACATAGATTTGAGTGAAACTACTACTCTATCACTAATCTGAGAGAAAATGAGACTTTTTATTTATTAGGACCATGGGACTATGGGTATGCTTACTCTTTGCTTGTGCAGTTTAGCACATTGTTAGAACCAGCTTTTTGATAATGCATCTGTTTTTCATTTGTTTTTTGGGCTTACGACTAGGTGGTCACTTTTTTCTTTCTTTTAGTATTACTGGTACTGTTGAGGCAGTTTTGGCAAGATGCCTTGTATCATATTTCTGTTATCAGGCCACAGAATTGAGTCTCTGTATCTTTGATATTGTTTGCTTTAACCAGACACGCATTGATTGGTGATATATCATTTAGTTCTCATGTTTTAGAATGCCTTGAATCATTCATGTTTAGTTCTATGCAATTAATGAAATAGATCAACCCCAACTTTGTGTTACACATAGAATCTGTGTACACGGTGCACCCTGTAATCTGCATGTCCTGAGCTAGTGGATATACATTTTGTGTTAGAATCAATTATTCAAATTGAACTGATGTCATAATCATTCTCACTTGGTTCAAAAAATAGTTTTCTTTGTTGTCAAGATCACTGTGACCATATGATAGAAACAACACATTTCCTTAATATTTTTCTGATAGCGGGAATTACAGTTTCCTTCAGAATTCTGATTGTGAATCAGTTGTATTATGTTTACTAGTAAGTAGTAACTTATTACATGTATTATGTTTCCATTATAGGACCCAATGGACAGTTCTCAGCCATTTGTCGACATGCTGACACAAGACTTTGAAGCCGATCTGGAGGTTCTCACACAAGCACCAATCCTAGATAGTGGCAGTAGTAGAGGGCGGGGAGGAAACTACAATCACAATGAAGACATCCAGTTGTGTTGGTCTTGGATGGCCATAATATTTGACCCAAGAATAGGAAGTGATCAACTAAAAGGCACATATTGGAATCGGATAGCACAACACTATCATGAGAACAAGACTTTTGTCTCTGATAGAAATGTTACCTCCCTTGAAAAAAGGTGGAATGGCATCCAAAGGGAATGCATTCGGTTTCAAGAATGCATCGAGAAGATAGAACATCTCTGTCTAAGTGGCGTTCCACATACATATGTAAGTTCGTAAATTTATGACTTCATCAAATGCTTCTCATTCTCTAATTGTTGATTTCATCTTTGTTGCAGATCAATTTAGCGCAAAAATTCTATGATGAGACCAAAGGTTTTCCTTACTTTCATTGCTGGATGGAGGTCCACCATACCGAGAAGTTTCAATCAGTATATGAAGCAATGAAACAAGCCCAAGGAAAGAGGCAAAGCAAGTCCACGACCCCATCGTAAGAAGCACAAGAAGATGACCGTGAACCTTCCAAGCGACCTCCAGGTTGCAAACAATCAAAACAGAAACAAAAGAGGAACGATGGAGAAGATGAATATGCCGTGCAACTTGCAACCTTTATACAAATGAAGTCAGAAGAACATCAGAAACACGAAGACAGATGGAAAGCTGAGAAGGACCTCGAAGAGCGCAAGTTGTTGTGGGATCAAGAACAAAAGATCATGTTCTGCAACACCTCCAACATGGATGAAAGCCAAAGAGCATATGTCAAGGCAATGAGGCAACAAATAGCAACAGCCATGGAAGCATTACTCAAGGCATCGGAGGGAGGTTCCACAAGTGAGCAGGGCAGCGTAGCGGACGCTGAGGAAGCTGAGTCTCTCATGTGAAGAAATTATGTTCATACCTGAAACTGCAATTTCAGTTACTGCCAAGAACTACCAGCTGCATGTGCAGATATGTTATTAGCATGCAAGGGTATTACCTATCAATGCAAGTTTTATCTCTTCTTGTTGTAATAATCAGCACTTATGAAGTGTTGCAATTTATGTCATAGAGTATTTTTTGCTGCTGGTAATAACTTGAGGAACGAGAGTACTCTATCCTACCTGTGATGAGTGAATTGTCAACCGTACGGTGTGATCGTGCGCTTGGTCTTTGGTTGCAGGTACACGGGCGTCGAGTGTCGATGGAGAGTTGCCGTGGAGGAGCTCAGGCCGGGCGGCAGCTGAGGCGTCCACTCCTGGATCAAGGGCGCAAGCGGCGATGGAAGGCGGGTTTCTTGGTTTGCGCCACAAAACCAAGGAGGCAGACGGCGGTTGAAGACGCCAAGTCGTGGAGGCACGGGCGTCGGTCTCGGGACTGACAGAGGCGACGGGCGTCGACGGCGTCTAGGGCCTCGCTACGGGCGAGGAGGTGACGGGCGTCGGGCGGCGTCTAGGGCCGTCAGAAGGCCGAGACAGGAATGGCGTCTAGGGCCACGGCGTGGAGGCGGGAATCTTCCCGCGCGTGGAGTTTTGGCGGTTTTCTCAAAACCGGCCACCTACCCGGGTTTCGTGGACCCCCCCCCCAAACCCACGAACCGGATCTTCATCGGCACGGCGGCATCGCGGAGAAGACTTCGACTCGAAGAAAGAACCTCGACCGTCGGATGAGTCCCTGTATCTTTTTCCGGTTTTGCCCCTACGGGCTTTCTAGAGTTTAATTGAGTCTAGGGGTATTGTAGTCTTTTTGGGTGAGAGTTGTTGGGGTTAAAAACCCCCTCACCCCCACCCTCTCTCTCTCTTCCCTGGACAGAGCATGCACGCCTCCTCCCTGGCGCCCCCTTCTTCCTCCTTCCTGTTCCTTCCCTCTCCTCTCTAGAGCTAGGGATTTTAGCCATGGATTGTTGAGTTTTTGTACATGAATTGACTGGGAAAGGAGGCCCTTCCCTCCTTGTGCCCTCGGGGTGTTTGGTTTCATTCAATTCGGTACGTCTCATGAGCTCTTTGTGATGGATTTTTTATTTCCATTTGTGTGTCCATGATGGACGAATTTGTGGTGGTTCTCTGAGCTCTTTGTGTGAATCCACGCTCTTTGGCTTTGTACAAATCTCTTTGGATTCACGAGTTCTTTCAAATCGACGATTTTGCGTTCTTGAGAAAACCCCGCTCTTGCTCCGATTTCCTTCGATTCCTCTTAATCCTTGAGGACTCTCATTGAAATCTTTTGGGGATGTGTTCTTAAAGTCATCATCTTCATTTCCCCAAAATTTGAGCTCCTTTGGAACTGATTTGATCGTTCAATCATCAAGTTTTTCAAAGATCACGGGCTGGAAAGTGTCTCTGGGCTCTGTTTCATCTAGCACCGGATGAACCGACGCTTTGAAATTGTATGCGTCGGATCAACCGGTGTATAGGTTGTTCTTGCGTTAGGGTTTTCTGCTTGTCATCTGGTTGCACCGGTGCTTTCTCTCCCTAGAGCATCGGTTCAACCGGTGAGTGCTCTTTTGCTGCTGTTTTGGCCCATTGCACCGACGTATAGGTTTTTCGGAGCGTCGGTTTAACCGGCGTTCACTACGTCCGTTTTGGGGTCTCTCTGGACAACTGCACCGGCGTTGCAATTTGATTTTGTCGGTTTAACTGGTGTGTTGTTTTTCTCTGCTGACGGTTTAGTATCATCGGATGAACCGACGTGAACAAACTTGGTCACGTCGGATCAACCGGTGATACTACTGAAAGTTTTCCTCGCTGCCTGCTCTATCTCACCGGTTCAACCAACGTAGTTCAAACAGGTGCGTCGAATCAACCGGTGTTTGCTATTCCCTGCTGCCGGCTCTGTGACGTCAGTTGAACCGGTGGAGTATTTCGTCACACATCAGTTTAACCGGTGTTAGTATACCGTGCTGGTTTTTTGTGCTTATTCTTCGTTCTTGATCCGATCTTTTCGCAGCTTGTTTCTAGAGTCTTTGCTTAGTGTCTAGCTATGCTATAGCTACACTTTGCACACTCTAGAAGTGAGGGTTGGGTGCGCTCTAGGGATCAAAGCCAGAACTTTCATTTAAAAGAATTTTTGATCGGCTCCCATTCACCCCCCCTCTGGTCGCCTTTTCGGTCCCTCAATTGGTATCAGAGCTTGGTTAAGGTTTTCAGTACCTTAACCGGTTCGAAAACCATTTGGCGACCATGGCGAGTCTTAGTAAGATCCCTGTGTTTGCCGGCGAGGACTATGCTTATTGGAAGGTGCGTATGCGAGCCTTCTTGCAAACCGTGGGAGCCGAGGTTTGGGAGATTACCAAGAACCAGGCTTACGAGGTGCTTGCCATTCGGACTACACCTCTTCAGGTGTCCGAGCACGAGGCTAACGCCAAGGCTATCAATGCCTTGTTCGCTGGCATTTCTCGTGCGGAGTTCTCACACGTCCAGGGTTTTCAGGAAGCCCACAAAGTTTGGACGTGCCTTGAGAACTACCATGAGGGCACACCTCAGGTGAAGGCCAGACTGTTCGAGACTCACCAGCCTGAATACGAGAACTTCACACAGGGGCCGGGTGAGAGCATTGGCGACATGTTAAGTCGGTTTCAATCGATTGTGAACAAGGTCAATGCGAACAGATCTGCTGATGCCCTTGAGTACACAGAGCATGAGAAGGCTCTCAAGCTGCTCTACGCACTTGACCGCTCTGTGTGGGATCTCAAGGTAAACACGATCATTGAGTCTGCTGGTTACGAGACTCTGACCGTGAATGAGCTTTTCAGCAAGCTCAAGGCCACGTTGGTGGATAACCAGACACGAGCCAAGCTCAATGGTGCCCCTCCTTCTAAGAGCGTCGCTCTTGTGACTGGCCCAGGTGTATCGGGCTCTAACGCTAACTCTGCTCTTGGCTTTTCTCTTGCCTCTTTGCCTTCTGTTACAGATGAGCAGCTGGAGACGTTGGGCGACGATGACTTGTGCCTCCTCATCATCAAGTTCCAGCGCGTCTACCACAACAGGCAGAGGAAGAAGAACCCCAGGTGCTACAACTGCGGCGATCTGAACCACTTCATCACCGATTACCCCAAGAAGTCCGGCGGTGGCCAGAACAACCACTTCGACTACTACTGCCACCGCGACCGCGACGAGGGAGGCTCCAACAAGGAGCGTCGGCGCCACAAGCACCGCAGTCGTGACCGGGGAGGACGCTTCGACAAGGAGTCGCTCAAGAAGCGCTTCCAGTACAAGGCCAAGAAGCGGGAGAAGACCTTTCTGGCGCAGCTTAGCAACCTCGACAAGAGCTCCGACACCGACCGCTCTTCTTCACCGTCCTCCTCCGACGACGACAAGAAGAAGAAGAAGTGGGACAAGGAAGCCACCGGCTTCATCGGCCTGTGCTTGGCGGCCGGTCGGCGCAAGGGTTTCTGCACCATAGCGGGCGAAGCCGATGGTGCTCGTGCGTCTTCAGGTGGACATGCTACACCGACGCACCCCGACTCTTCTCCTGGATCTGAGAGTGATTTAGAGGTAAACTCCACGATCGACCTGCTAGATACAGAGGTCAGGGAGTTGTACGCTGCTCGCGACAACCAGAAAAGACTGCTTAAGGAAGCAGCTAGAGAGCGTAGAAAGCTTAGGGCTGAGCTGGCTTGTGCTAGGGAGAAATCTAGTGAGGATGAGTGCGCTGGCTGCATATCTCACATGAATGATCTTGTTGCTCTCCGTGCCAAGCATGATGAGAACGTCGCGAGCTTAGATGTTGCTAAGACTTCACTTTCTGACGTGTCTCATGAGCTCGCTAAGGCCAAGCATGAACTAGAACTGGTTAAGGACGCTCCAATTGTTAGCGATGTGCTTAAATGTGATGAGTGTCCAATCTTTAAGTCCGATCTAGCTTCGTTGCAGTCTAAGTTTGCTACTGTTGTGTGCGAGCTAGAGGAGATGAAGTCTAGGCTAGTTTTGCTTGGTGCTTGTAAGCTTTGTCCCACGCTTAGGTCGGAGCTAGATGAGAAGAACGCCTTGATTAAGTCTTTTGGGGAGACTAAGGTCGTAGAGTCTGGCTCACCTATTGACTGCTCTGTTTGCCCTGGTTTGATTGCTGATCTGGATAGTCTTGCGGTAGAGAAAGCCAACTTAGAGAATGAGAATACCTATCTTAGGGCAATTCTGAGTTGGGTTTCTAGCAGTGAGCCGCAGTTGGGCATGATGATTAAGCAGTTCAAGCGTGGTGGTGGTTTTGGGGTCGGTTACACCTACACGAAGTCAGACTTTGACAGGTTGTATGGTAAGATTGGCAAGGCTACTGGAAACACTGCTAGAACGAGCACGCAGCCTTCGCTTGTTGACCCCGCAGATGGTGTGCTTAAAGAACCACCGAAAGCACCTCCACAGAAGCAGGTTTGGGTTCCAAAGCCCCATGAGCTGAGGAATCCCCTCGACACGCTCCCTGCTACTGCAGCCCAGGTTGCCCAGAAGAAGGGGGCTGCTCCTCCACGTCCGCAGGCTAGGCCTCCACCTCCCAAGCATGAGGTGAGATACCACTACGAGTTCTGTGACAGGGAAGGTCACCTGGAGGAGTTTTGCTTCAGGAGGAAGCGGGCTGTGAGGCGAGAGCAGGAGAGACAGAACGCGGACATGTACTCTGCTCAGGTGCATGGTCCTTCTCGGCGTGATGGTAGCCAAGTTGCTAGGGCGCGCCGTGTAGGTGGAGGACAGGGAGACGGTGGTGCTTACCGTGCTCCAGCGGGTGGTCGCTTTGCCGGTCGTGCTCCTGGTCGTTTTCAGTACGGCTATGGACCACGGGACCGAGGCTTTGGAGGAGGTTTCCATGCTCCACGCTTTCCTCGTGATGGTGTTCGCCAGTCACGCGGTAGACAGGACGGGGGATACGCTTTGCCTAGTTTTGCTAACCCTTCTGCAGAGCAAATGGCTCGACACTAGTTTGCTTCTCACTTTGCTAACCCCAGTATTGAGATATTTGCTCACCCTTTGTCTCACTACTGATGTGCAGGTTGGAGGCTTGGAGAACAGGTGGATCATGGACTCCGGTTGTTCGCGCCACATGACCGGAAATGACAAATGGTTCTCCAGCGTCACCCCGATGCGCTCAAAGGAATACATTGTGTTTGGGGATAATGGAAGAGGAAAGGTACGTGGACTTGGTGCTGTTCGAGTTTCTGATCGCTTTACCCTGAGAGAGGTTGCTTTGGTTTCGAACCTTGGGTTCAATTTGCTTTCTGTTTCGCAACTTCTTGATGAGGGGTTTGAGGTTCTCTTCAAGGAGGGTTGTTCGCGTGTTTTGGATTCCAGAGGAGATTTGGTTTGCAGGATTACACCTCGCGGTCGGGTTTTCTTGGTTGACTTCTCTAGAACTCCTCTAGGTCCTTCTCGTTGCTTGTTGGCTGGTCCTTCTTCTGATCTATGGAATTGGCATAGGAGACTAGGACATTTGAGCTTCGATTTATTGTCGAGACTTAGCTCACTCGGCCTAATCCGAGGATTGCACAAATTGAAGTTTGAAGAGGACTTTGTTTGCCATCCGTGTCGCCACGGGAAGATGATTGCCGCTTCTCATCCACCTGTTAATCAGGTGATGACCGCTCACCTTGGAGAGTTGCTACACATGGACACAGTTGGTCCTTCTAGGGTGATGTCTGTTGGTGGGAAGTGGTACGTTCTTGTGATCGTGGATGATTTTTCTCGCTATTCTTGGGTCCTTTTCATGAGAACCAAGGATGAGGCTTTTGAGTTTGTTCGAGACTTGATCTTGTGGTTGAAAAATGAGCTACCCCAGGCCATGCGAGCGATTCGCAGTGATAATGGTACAGAATTCAAAAACGCTCGTTTTGACGCCTTTTGCAGTGATCAAGGGCTTGAACACCAGTATTCTTCTCCCTACACTCCACAGCAGAATGGAGTTGTAGAGCGGAAGAATCGGACGCTGGTTGAGATGGCGAGGACGATGCTCGATGAGCATAGGACTCCTCGCAAATACTGGGCTGAGGCGGTTAACACCGCTTGTTACGTGTCCAACCGCATTTTCTTGCGTGCTTTCATGCACATGACTTCTTATGAGTTGCGATTTGGACGCCAGCCCCATGTTGACCATCTCAGAGTTTTCGGTTGCCGGTGCTTTGTGCTGAAAGATGGAAATCTTGATAAGTTTGAGTCTCGCTCGTCTGACGGTATTTTTATCGGTTATGCTTCTCACTCTAGAGCGTACCGTGTGCTGATTATTGATACTAACATCGTCAGAGAGACTTGTGAAGTCACTTTCGACGAGACTGCACCGTGCAATTCTTCTGTCTTTGAAGTTGCAGGAGATGATGAGTTCGGCACCTCCATCTTTGAAGATGAGGAGGAAGAAGCTGCGAAGGGCGATGCTCATGAGCTCTTTGTGATGCTCATGAGTTCGGCACCTCCATCGTTCAATTTGGCACGTCTCATGAGCTCTTTGTGATGGATTTTTTATTTCCATTTGTGTGTCCATGATGGACAAATTTGTGGTGGTTCTCTGAGCTCTTTGTGTGAATCCACGCTCTTTGGCTTTGTACAAATCTCTTTGGATTCACGAGTTCTTTCAAATCGACGATTTTGCGTTCTTGAGAAAACCCCGCTCTTGCTCCGATTTCCTTCGATTCCTCTTAATCCGTGAGGACTCTCGTTGAAATCTTTTAGGGATGTGTTCTTGAAGTCATCATCTTCATTTTCCCAAAATTTGAGCTCCTTTGGAACTGATTTGATCGTTCAATCATCAAGTTTTTCAAAGATCGCGGGCTGGAAAGTGTCTCTGGGCTATGTTTCATCTAGCACCGGATGAACCGACGCTTTGAAATTGTATGCGTCAGATCAACCGATGTATAGGTTGTTCTTGCGTTAGGGTTTTCTGCTTGTCATCTGGTTGCACCGGTGCTTTCTCTCCCTAGAGCATCGGTTCAACCGGTGAGTGCTCTTTTGCTGCTGTTTTGGCCCATTGCACCGACGTATAGGTTTTTCGGAGCGTCGGTTTAACCGGCGTTCACTACGTCCGTTTTGGGGTCTCTCTGGACAACTACACTGGCGTTGGAATTTGATTTTGTCGGTTTAACCGGTGCGTTGTTTTTCTCTGCTGACGGTTTAGTTTCATCGGATGAACCGACGTGAACAAACTTGGTCACGTCGGATCAACCGGTGATACTACTGAAAGTTTTCCTCGCTGCCTGCTCTATCTCACCGGTTCAACCGACGCAGTTCAAACAGGTGCGTCGGATCAACCGGTGTTTGCTATTCCCTGCTGTCAGCTCTGTGACGTCGGTTGAACCGGTGGAGTATTTCTTCACACGTCATTTTAACCGGTGTTAGTATACCGTGCTGGTTTTTTGTGCTTATTCTTCGTTCTTGATCCGATCTTTTCGCAGCTTGTTTCTAGAGTCTTTGCTTGGTGTCTAGCTCTGCTATAGCTACACTTTGCACACTCTAGAAGTGAGGGTTGGGTGCGCTCTAGGGATCAAAACCAGAACTTTCGTTTGCAAGAATTTTTTATCGGCTCCCATTCACCCCCTGGTCACCTTTTCGGTCCCTCATAACTGAATACACTGTTTTGTGCAAGTGATAAATAGTGTCTAGAAGGCAAGGATAATGTCACTTAATTTTTGTCTATATTTGTGCAGCTTTGGGCCAGACTTTAGTATGTCTGAATAGTATTATTTCTACTTTCCCTTGGCTTTTGGCTGTTGGAGAAGGGAAGGGAAGGTTCACGCTTTTCTCTTGGTTGGGCATCGACTGTTCATCTTTGTCGGGCCTGGATCATGATCAATAGATGAATCCCTGGGAGAATCATGAGATGGAAAATGATGAAACCTGAATCTTGATTGTAGTTTTTGGGGGGTAGAATTCAGAAGATAGCTGAGACCAATTGCAAACACTCTTGGTTGTAGTTTTGGCCTTACCTGGAGATATTTAGTTGAAAATGCAGTCACATAAAAGTCAGCGTCGTGTTGAATTACTGATGGTTTGGTGATTCGATTTTTTTATAACTAGGAAAATCCTCTTGATTGTGAGTGGATCTGGCACTGCCATCGCCTTAACCCGGTATGCATCTTTACGAAGATAATCATCCTCGATTCATGATGTTACTCCCACTGGATGGAATGATCTGGACACCACGTTAGACATCTACCTGCATTTTCTTATGCTATATAAATTATGACTGTATTAAAAAATGTTTGAAGTAATTGTCATGTTGCACATCTTTCAGGTTCAGTACATAAGGGACTGCAAGAAAGTATATGGCAGAATACTGAACAATGAAGGCCCAACAAGGGGGACGGCGGCGAGGCGCGAGATCGCCGGCGCAGAGGGAGGGCGGCGGCATAGCGCGAGCACGAGCAGAGGACGGGGTCTTTCGCTGACAGCTGGGCCCCACTAGTCAGATTGATTTAGGGGTCATCATTTGATTGGGCTGACTGGAGTTCGGAGATGATTTCAAACCTCTAAATTTTATGGGCCGGCACAAAAATGCAAAATAGAGGCCCAGATTTGGGCATCCGACTGGAGTTGCTCTAAATTTGGAAAGTGGGTGACTAAAATGAGTTTTAGTCACTCCACTGGAGTTGCTCTTATGTAACTTCATCAAACCAAACACATGGAACAAGTCGATTTGTTGAAGCATCGCCGCTAAAATGTAACATGCTAATTACCGCGCGAACAGAGCACCCACCCATACCAGCGGACTTCCATCTTGACGTCGAGGGAGATGTCTGTCCCAATAATGTTGGCCTCTTCATGACGGTCAAGTACTCGCGAAAGGTAGGGTTGCTCAAGGTAAGCATCTCCAGGAGCATGTGAATCCCCAACATCATGTACCAATGTGCGCTGCTGATGGAGTCAGAGCTCAAGGTGCAGGACAGCAGGTCTCTCAGTATGTGGCCAGTTCAATTGGCATCTGCTGGTCCAGCCGCGGTTCATCTGCTGGGTCATGCGTCCGCGGTGTTGCTGCTGCGTAGTCGCAACGACGAGCGATGCGTCCGTCCAGCTGGGAGGCTGAGGTGCACCGGCCGGTTCCCTGCACGTCGGCCGGTCCCTGCACGTCGGCACGGTGACTCAATCGGATGAGAAAAGCTCTTTTCCAATACGTGCACAACGGTTGGAAATCGGATAGGATTAAAATTTTGTGTGGGACCTATATATGATGGACCAAAAGTCAAAGTACCGCAGAAACGGTCCGTATTTTATAAATAGGTAGAGATTAAGTTGTCATCTGAACATTCGAATTGGCATCCGAATAGTTGAAGGGGGCACCAAGGAATCATGTAGCCAAATGCATGAAAATATTTTCAGCCGAAGCTTAACTACATCTTTAAATATCCAAAATAAATATTTTAGTTCTCAAACTTCTCCATCCGACTCAATTTAATCCTTGGTCCATCGTAGCATGCTGTGTTGGTGCGTTTTATCACATCTGATCAACTATTGTTTATAAAAAAATCAATATTTCTGGGCAGGTTTGGACGTTTCGTTACTTGCACCTGCCCCATCTCGTTTTCATTTTCGCATGTGGTTTCCAGAAAAAGTTCAGAGAATCGCTTGCGTTGATGTGTGTCCAGGGAATCTGAAAAACTACACCTGATCGTCGTGGTAGTTTAGCATAGCATCAACACCCAGAAGACAGGGAACTGTTTGTTGCTGTCTGTGAGCTTAAAGATTGGTAGGTCTCCTGTCTCCTCGACCCACGACCCGGTCTGCCATTCAGAAAATGACCCGCTGGCACTTTGCCCGGCGGGTTTTGGTACGGTGTGGGAACGACGACCGAGCGAGGTCTTTGGGGAGGAAGGAGCAAGCACACCGGCGCACACGTTGCTCCGGGGATGGAGTGGACTGAGTAGCAAGCGACTGTGATGTGCACCGAAAATCACAGGTACGTAGAACCCGGCAGGTAGTTTTAGCTGTAGCGAGGCGGATGGGAGGAAAACAGAGGCGGCCTAGCTATCTAGTCTGTCTAGATGATCATCCTGCACCACAAGCCGATCGATCTTGAGAGTAACTGGCTAGTAGTCAAGGTCACAGCTTGTATCGATTAGAGGATGGAACTCGGAAGATGCCGAAAACGAGAGACCAATTCGTGAGCATCAGTAGTCCAAGTCAAGCCACCGCGAAGAGTTTTCCATCGACGTCGACGAACAGTAAACGTACACTGTGCATATATACAGTACACGGTAGCGACGACTCCTTGTGCTTCCCCGCCCAAACAAGGAAATTAAAGCATCGTGCGCTACGGCGCTAGTGTCATCTTGGCATAACCTACTGCATTACACGAAAACATGGGGAAGGCAGAAAGGGTCGTCGTAGCGTTCGCTGCCGTAGTTGCCGCGCTGCTGCTGCCGCCGTTCGGCGGCGCGGCACCAACTGCGGCGGCAGCTGCTACAAACTGCACCAGGAGCTGCGGCAACATCAGCGTCACATACGCGTTCGGCATCGAGCCCGGCTGCTACCACGCCACCTGGTTCAACCTCACCTGCGACCTCTCCTTCCGGCCGCCGAAGCTGTTCCTGGGCGACGGCACCGTGCAGGTGCTGGAGATCTCCGCCCCCAACGCCACGGTGCGCATCAACAGCAGCCGCGTGGAATTCGCGCGCCGCGGCGGCGGTGGTGACGGCCGCGCCGTGAACGGGACATGGGGGCTCGGCCGCCTCCCGCAAGACGGTCCCTACTTCCTGTCGGAGGACACAAACATGCTGCTGGTGGAAAGCTGCAACGTCCAGGCCGTCGTCCGGGGAGGAGAGGAGAACAGCTTGGTCGCTTCTTGCAGCTCTGTATGTCCGCCGGCTTACCAAGATGGTAAATACTTTGGATATCTTGTGGGGGTTCGTGGCGGCTGCATAGGCATTGGATGCTGTCAGGCAAACATCTATATAGGCTATTCTTTCTACAGCATCCAGATCAACAAGCTTGACGGGTCATTCGACCCCGGTACAGAGTTATCAGACTACATCTACATAGTTGACCAGGGTAACAATTATACCATTATGAATGAAACAGCGACTCCTGAAACCAGGCAAACGCTAAACTGGATGATAGCTTATAACATGACATGTCCTACAAATGCGTCTGCCCCAGAATGCCGCAGTGCCTACAGCTCTTGCCTAAACACGTCAGATTATGCCATGGGTCCTGCTAAAGGGTACAAGTGCCAGTGCTCTGATGGTTATCAAGGCAATCCTTACATCGCCGATGGATGCAAAGGTATATAGCAATAGAGTCAGAGTAACTGCTTTTTTTTTTTTTTGAAAAGGTACCCTTGAGCTACATGAATAAGCAAGCTTTACTCAAGTTTCTAATTTTTAAAGTCCATCAATGTGCTTTTTTAGATGTGGATGAGTGCAGTTCTCCAGAGAGCTACCCTTGCTACGGCAAATGCACGAACACGCAGGGAAGCTTTATCTGCCAGTGTCCTCATGGCTTCGAGGGCAATGCTTCAGTCCCAAATGGATGCCAAGGTTTCACTATGCAACTCAGATTCATTATTTGCACCTCCTCAATAATAGCTACTAATTATTGCTCATCTATATATATAGCCTCATTATATTTAGTTTTATCCCCCAGTTAGCACACGGCATTACATTAACAATATTGCTTACCGAAAGGTATATATGATGCTTCTCTTTTTCAAACATATAGCGTGCTAACGGTTCTGCTTTGTTGTGCAAGTATGTTTCAGACATAGATGAGTGTCAGAACAAGGAATCACATGGCTGCTACGGAGAGTGCAAAAATTTCCCAGGAACTTTTCAATGCCAATGCCCTAATGGAACCTACGGAAATCCTTTCACAAAAAATGGGTGTCTTATTACAATAACAAAGAAGAATTCCCTCACAGGTGACAAGCCATTATATTATGCTGGCGCCCACCTATTTTCCATATATATTACTGTCATCAGAGCATCAAATGTACTCCTTTTTAATAAGAAACATGCGCTCCCTCACTATTAAGCTTCTGTCATCATCCCAACTAGTTCATTTATGTACGATAAAAAAACTCATTCATTTATGTGGAGTGTGGCTATATATACTCTAATAATCTAGCCCAAATTTTTTTCTTTTCTCAGGTTTAAGCATCGGGCTAGGAGTAGGCGGTGGAATAAGTCTTTTGCTAGCACTCGGGACCCCCTTCATAATACGTAAAATCAAGCTGCAGAGGGCGAAAAACATGAGAGAGAAATTTTTCAATCAAAATCATGGGTTATTATTGCAGCAGCTAGTATCACACAATGCGGACATTGGAGAAAGGATGATTATTACATTAAGGGAGCTAGAGAAGGCTACAAATAATTTTGATAGAGCACGTGTGATTGGTGGAGGGGGTCATGGGGTTGTGTTCAAAGGAATGATAGATCTAAAGGTCGTGGCAATCAAGAAATCAAGGATTTTAGTACAAAGAGAAATTGACGAATTCATAAATGAAGTTGCTGTTCTTTCTCAAGTGAACCATAGAAATGTGGTGAAACTATTAGGATGTTGCCTCGAGACAGAAGTTCCACTTTTAGTTTATGAGTTCATCTCAAATGGAACCCTTTACCAACATCTCCATGTTCAAGGACCAGTATCATTACCATGGGCTGACAGATTAAGGATTGCACTAGAAGTGGCTAGAGCTCTATCCTACCTGCATTCAGCTGCTTCGATGCCCATATTTCATAGAGATATTAAGTCCGCCAACATACTTCTTGATGACAGTTTAACAGCAAAAGTATCCGACTTTGGAACTTCAAGATACATCCCAATTGATCAGACTGGAGTAACTACAGAGGTTCAAGGAACAAAGGGTTACCTAGATCCCTTGTACCATTACACAGGTCGACTAACAGATAAGAGCGATGTTTTTAGTTTTGGTGTTCTTCTTATCGAATTGCTAACTAGAAAGAAACCATTCGTCTATCGATCCGAACATGGTGACAACCTTGTTTCACATTTCAGAAAGCTCCTCGCAATAGGTAACCTTGTTGGCATCATAGATGCTCAAGTCATGGAAGAGGAAGATGGAGAAGTCCAGGAAGTAGCTGCAATAGCAGCAATGTGTACTAAATTGAGGGGAGAAGACCGGCCAACAATGAGAGAAGTGGAGACAACACTTGAAAGCATACTGGTTAAGAAGAAGCAGGTTCCATGTGTTACTACAAGAAGAAGGCATGATGAGGTTGAAGCTCCGGTTCACTACATGTCAGTTGAACTGGTTAGTAACGAATCGAGCAGGCAACACACTATTAAAGAAGCCAATACTAGTGAAGCAAGCAGGCAATATACTATGGAAGAGGAGATATTGTTGTCGGAAAGCTACCCCCGGTGAAGTTTGTACGACAATGAACTTCATGCTTGTTCTGTGATTTTTTTGGTATATGCATTTGCTTTATGGTTGATCTCAGATATATATTTTCTTTCATGGATACTATAAAGTAGTATTGTGTGTCCAGCGTAAATTTTTGTTAATTTGTTTTCACTTTTGCTGTAATGAACACGAAGTTAAAAGGAGAGTAATGGATGTCTCCTTAATTATGGGATAATGCCGTAATTGTATTCTCCAGGCCTGTGTGTGCATGTAATAATGGAGCAAGGTACTCTGCAGCTGAAGGCACATTCCAATCTTGTTGTAAGCTGTTTATTGGGGAAAAGAGCCCAATCTGCTTCGTCGTCCTCTTTCCAATGGCATACTACATTCGTTTGACACTTTGACATCGGGCTCTGCATATTTCTGTTCATTGACAATGTGTAAAGCCTGCAGTGTTCTTGTGCAGAGTATGGCAATTTTTTTTTTTTGAGAGACAGAGTATGTTAACTAAACCTGAGATGCTATCCCTATATTGTAGTGCTGGATCTGGATGTGTCTTTGTACTTTTAGATAATGATTGTTCTGTGCTGGTAACATTGTACAGTATAGTTTGGACAATGAGCTGCTGATCCACGAGCATAATCTGCAATGGAGAAAAGAAAAGCAGCTTGCCTGAACGAAGAGCCACAGCCACCAGCCATCTTTATCAGGATTCCAAATAGAATGGGGGAAGAACCTGAACACAACAGACGAACATTGGTTACTTCATCACCCAGCATCCCAAAAGGAAGAATACTTCAATGGAGAGAATGAAAAACAACATGGAGGGAAGACATTATACATGTCACAGTACTGCTTTCTGTGCTCACCAAGGATGGCTATCACCATTCATTTCCCAATCCCCTTCTTCCATCCATGCCCAAAACCGACGGTGAGCATAGAATTCATGGAGAGGGAGGCAGGCGGCCGAGCCCACTGTAGCCCATGACAGGACGACATCACACTATCCGGCACTCCAGCACCAAACCGGAGGAGAGGAAGACAAGAGCACAGCGTGACAGCGGTCGCTAGCTGGATGCTGGTGCTGGTGTTGCTCCCAGCTCCGTCGCCGCGTCGAAGCGGCCGCCGCCGCGGACAAGACAATGGCGAGAGCAGCTGGTGGGGAGTAGGGTGTTGACGGAGCGCGGAGGCAGCGATGCAAGAGCAACGGAGGGGCATGGGATCGATGGGGTGATTCCTCACCGGCGCGGACTTGACGGGCAACGGGGGTGGGTGGCGTGGGGGAGGCTAGGACGCTTTGGTCGGACTGCTCAGCCTCCTCCCCCATGTCCGATGGATCCCGTAGAGCTTCCCTCCAACCCAACAGCGGCAAATGGAAGCTGGACCCTTTACGCAAGGCGCGGCCACGGAACGCTGCGAGCCGGCGAGTGCAGCCGAGGCGATAAGGGTGTTTGGTCGAGCGCGGCGGCGGCGTCGGCGGATTGGCGGAGCCGCGGCGGCGAGGCAATGCAGGTTGCGGCGCGCAGCTCGCCGTGGGGGTGAGGCAATGGCGGAGCCGCGGAAGTTGCGCTCGAGGGGGACGCCGGCTGGCCACCGACGGCGTCCGTTTTTTTTTTTTTTTTGAGATTAACCGACGGTGTGCGATGGATCTAGTCACCTCTTCCATTTTGTTTGGGGCTATCTGGACATGTTGCATTCAGAGAATCGCTTGCGTTGATGTGTTCGCGAGAGTCTGAGATACTGCACCTGATTCTGACAATCTAGTGTAGCATCAGCAATTCAGGGCGCGTTTAGTTCCCAAAAATTTTCACCCAAAAATTTTCATCTCCCCTTTAAACACACGTATGAAGCACTAAATATAATTGAATAACAAAACTAATTACACAGTTTGGATGTACACGTCGAGACGAATCTTTTGAGCCTAATTAGTGCATGATTAGCCATAAGTGCTACAGTAACCCACATGTGCTAATGATGCGGTCAAAGGCCTCAAAAGATTCGTCTCGCGGTTTCCAAGTGAGTTCTGAAATTAGTTTTTTAATTAGTGTCCGAAAAACCCTCCCGACATCTGGTCAAAGTGTCGATTTGACATCCAAAAAATTTTGTTTTTGGAACTAAACGGGCCCTCAGCTTTCGCTGGGCGTGTTTGGTTGCTGCTAGAACCTAATGTGCACATTTCTCGAGAGAAGGCTATTTGCGAAACCTCTTTATTGATAGGTGTAATTTTTCGCGACGAATCTAATGACGGTAATTAATCGATGATTGGCTATAGTGATGCTACAGTAACTATCTTCTAATTACGCGGTCAAAGGCCTTCTTCAGGGTTCCTAGCACAGGGGTTATAAAGTTAGTTTTGTAAATTGACTTTGTTTGACACCGTAATTAGCTATAAAAATATTATTATTCCTAAGACAAGAAAGAACCAAATTGGGCATCACATTGGATCAAGGCATCGGTGATTGATGTGAGTGCTAAGATTGGCACTCTGATATTTGCAAGCTAGAAAGTAGCTTGCTCTCTACAACATCCATTGTCACACTCTGAAATTTTTGAATTTCAGGATGTAATTAAAATTAAAAAATAAAACAATAATTTTCTCATAATTTTAAAATTTTCTCAACATTTATTATTCTTCACAGAGAATTTAGTATAAAAGAAAATAAATATTGGTTGTTTTTCAAATTAAATGATGTTGTTCTTCTGGTGATGCATTCATGTCACATGCATAGTATTGTTGAGTGTGAAAACCTTTCAAAACGTGTTCTATCATCAAAATTTCTTCTCGGGAATTTTCTGGAATTTTCTGGATTCTTTTCCCATTTTCCCTAGAGCAAACTCTAATTTTTAGAGGCTCTTCCAAATCTTCTCATGAGCTCCAAATATTTTATTTGAGTTCGTTAGGTCCCAATATATTTCTAGGATTTTTCCTAGAATTTTCGGGCCATTTGGAATATTTTTCGGACTTTAAATATGAATTCTAGATTTTTCTAGAATTATTTTAATTTCGAAAATAATTAATTCCGAATTTTAAATGGGCTAAGTCTATCAAAAGGACATAAATCTCTAATGGACCTCAAGGGCCCATTCGTGTGTTCCCTAATGGGCTAAAGTCACGTAAGGCCCATTAGCATGGGAGGGAGGTTTAGTACCACATTGCTAGTTGATGTGGGATGGTGAGACTTTTCTCCCTATATATTAAACCAACCTCTCATGGCAACCCCACACAAAAATATAGACTACCTATAGGGAGGCTCCTTGTTTGGGAATCCCTAAAATAATCTTTTCCCCAGAATCCCACCATCCTCCGCATCCGTGCATCTCCGGTGAAATCCGACACCACCCTAGTGCTCAGCTGGTCGTCCTCTTCGTCGTGGTGTCTTCCTTCTCGCGAGTCGTCGCCATTTCGCCGTCGACCCCGTGCCTTCTCCTCGACAAGTTCACCGCCCCAGAGTTTCGCAAGGTAGTAAGGGAGCTCTCCGACCTTTTTTCCCCTCCCCTTCTCGCTCCTGCGCGCGCGCCCGCGCCCGCCGGCTCTGCTCCGCCGCCGCTCGCCACAGAGCCGCCTCCTACAGCGCGCAAAACCCTATCCTCCACCGCCGCGCCGATTGGAGCTCGGAGCCGCCGCCGCGTGGACGTTCTGTCGCGCCCCTGCCGTCTTCGAACCATCTCGGAGCTTCGCGTCGAGGTAGAGGGACTCACCGGCCCGTTTCCCCCTCCCTCCCGCTTGTTTCCGCCCGGTACTGCTCACCGTTGCCGCCGCCCCGCCATGAGCCGCCGCGAGCTCCACTCCGGCCATGAGAGCCCGCGCCGCTGCCCTAGATCACTTTCCCGCCCTGCGCTTTTGCTCCCCGGCCTAGTCGCGCTCGATTTTGGGCCCCGGACAGCTGTTTTCGGTGAAGTTCGGAGACTCTCTGTCGTGTGCCGCCGCCGGCGCTCTGCGCCGCCAGCCCATCCCAATCCACTCCCGCCGTCCGATTTAGATCCAGCGGCCCAGATCTAATATGAACCGAGTCAACTAAACCAAATACCGGTCAACCGTGGTCATTTTTGCAAATAAACCCCTCCGTTTTTCCAAAATCAACACTCCGTCCATCGCAGTTCAAAACTATTTCTGTTTTAGTCCAAATCTTTACGGAAAACAGCCTGAGGTTTTCCAAAATAGAACCCGCCATCCTTAGTGCGTAGTTTTGCAAGCTAGCCCCTGTAGTTAGGGTTTAATTTCATTTTAGTCCCTGGTTTCTTTAGAGCTAGCCCCTGGAAGTTTAAATCTATCGCAAACAAATCCTTAGAACCTTGTTTTAGCCATAACTTCTTCGTTTTAACTCTGTTTTCATCGATTCTCGCACTCACGTGATCCTTGTGACGTGTGAGATAGCTTTATGACCTTGTTATCCTCTGTGAGCACAGTTTTCTATGTCTTGCAAATCTTTTCCGCTAGCTCTTAACTCTATAGTTAATCGCGACTAGATCCCTGAAACATTGTTTATCCCATAGAATCGTCGTTTTAGTTCCGTCTTCCGCGTTTCTTGAGCTCTCGTAACCGTAGTAGCGAGCTCTATCCTTTAGTACACTCTTTTAAAGTCTTTTCTCTATTTTGGTGTATTGTTCTTAGTTGTACTTGTTGTTTGCTTTGTATGTTGTCCGATGATTGCTGCGAGTAGAAGGATCGTTGTTTGAAGATTGAAGATCAAGAATTCCAAGTGAGCAAAAGCTGAAGAGCAGTAAGAGTAGCTTTTTCGTTAGAGAAAGGCAAGTGACCCTAACCATCTTTCTATCTATGCTTATATACAAGAGTACTTGATTTAATTGGAACATGGAGAACCACCCAAGAAAATTGTACAACCACAATACTATATGACTCTGGTCTTAGCTAAGTAATTAGATGAACTATATGTTGTGTTGGGGTTGTTTCGCTTGGTGGTTATGAGTTTGTGTTGTGGAGCGGGTGAAGAAAGCTGTGTCTTCTGAGGGACCGCAATGGCAGGGACCAACACATACATATAGGGATTCTTTGTAAAGGCCTCGTAGCGTCCCTATGCAATCACACCTAGGAAGTGTGGTATTGTGCCTAGCTAGCACATTGCTTGGTTGGGTTCAAAGTTCTTCGGAACTTTTACGCGAATTGTGGTGAAAGTGTACAACTTCTGCAGAGTGTAAAACTGATATATCAGCCGTGCTCACAGTCACGAGCGGCTTGGACCCTCACATGATTAATAAACTTAAAGATGGAATTAAATCATTTTCTGGTTATTTCTTGTGGCCTTGCTGAGTACCAACCATAAGTGTACTTACCCTTGCTTACTGCTGCTCAGAAGGAGAAGGTGTGAGAAGTATTTTGAAGATGATGCTGAGTTCTAGGCATGCGCAACCCCCAGTCGATTGCCTGTGAAGTTTGGAGCCTTCGTTTCCAGGATAAGCTGTATAACTCTGATAATCTTTTAATTATTGCTTTTACGTGATACTGTTACTGATTATTCACTTATGATATCTCTATATGTATGAAACTTGATCCTGGCATACATATAGTTATGCATTCGGTTTTGTTCTTAAAACCGGGTGTGACAGAAGTGGTATCAGAGCTGTATCGACTGTAGGATGCAAGCCTAGATAGCAATAGCCGTGTTCTAAGGTTTCTTTTGATATCAAATCTATTCCAACTTGTTCTTTGACCCCCTCCATTGAATATTCTCTCTTCTTAACTATTTTCTTTTCTCAATCAACCTTGACAATCTTTTTCTCACCTATCTATCTTATCATTTGCACTTTCTCATTTGCAAATGTAAAAAAAAATCTTAAACTTTCTATTGACCTATTGTCCTCTTGATAAATTTTATTTTTGATAATCAATTCTTGGTCAAATACCCTTTGTTGTTTCTCAACATCCTCAATCCTTCCGTTTATTCTTTTCTCTCCTGGACACTCCTTGATTTTCTTATAAATTTATCTTTATTGATATATCTTTCTTTTCTTTATTTTATCTAGCTTTCTCCGTTGAGCCTCTCCTCTTCTTTCCAAATAAATATCGTTTTGAAATCATCTCTTGACTTGGATTTCAAAGTATCTCTTCTGATTCAACATTCTTTAGATTATCCGTGCCACGTATCCTAATGCCAGTCTAAGTCGTCCGAAGAATGGAGCTACTAGTTCATCATGAGGAGTCAAGTCGAAGCAGTTGGAAACTATACCATCTGCTAACATTTCTGCTCATGATGGACGAAGAATTCGGAGCACCACCAAAGAATCAAGCCTATGCAAGATTGTGACACTCTCACTACTAATGCAATCACGATGGTGGAGTCAACGCTGGACAAGCTGAAAGAAGCACGTGCCATCAATGTTGAAGCTGGAAGAAATAACCATGCTTAGGAATACCCCTTCTAACTCTATTAACAATGTTTAGCATCGTTCTTTGATCATGTTGACTGGTGGAATTCGGTGTTTGCATGATGATACTTGGTTTTATGACCTTGTCTGTTTCGCTTCTTTGTAATGATTGTTGGTGTGTTGTGGGTCTTCTACCTACAATGACATCAGTTGTCTAGCTGAGTTCTTATATACCTCCCACCTCCTTGTTATCTTCTATCTTTCTACCTAATCCTTTAAAGGATGTCAAGAAAGAAGTTTATGGCAACGCTGACAGCAATAGTAGAAACTTCCAAGCATCTGAAGCGGCTAACAGATGAAGCAAGTTGAAGCCAAGAATGACCTCTTTTCCTTTCTGTTACCTCTAGATGGCAAGTCCCAACAGAAATCGAGAAGATAGAGCCAATAAAGAAGACCTCAATATTTCAGCACAAATTCAAGGAGCACAAGCGATGGTTTCAATCAGGGTCAACATCCAACAGCATGTCACAAAGCAAGCCTTATTTCCTAGCAGCCACAACCCTGATAACTGTAATAATCAAGCCCCAACTGGTCTACCAACGTTCGATAAAGAGGAGCCGTTAGCTATGCAAGCTCATGTCTTACAAAGAAGGTTGCAGTCTGAAACACCAACCCCAGGTAACATGGAGATGACCAAGGCAGAATTCCCCACCGGACCAGTGAAGAGGCAAGTAGCTGAAGCATGGAACAATGAAAAGCGTAAGAGGAATTATGAAGCACCAAAGCCACTGATAGAGGAGCAACATGAGATTAGTAAGACTCCAGGAACATGTCAATGTTGTGAGCGTTATGGTCGTCCGTGTCTCCAAAAAGATAGCTTAATGAAAGAGAAGCAAGACAACGTTACCATTCAGATATCAAAAGGAAGTTATCTACCCAAGATCCAGTCATAGAAGGAGCCCCCCCCCCCCCAAGATGAAGACAATACTCAGACTATGAATCTCGAGGATTGGACTATCACTTTCAAAGAATATCAGCCTAAAAGAAGCAAGCAGCCTAAGAAACAAATTAGTAAAATAAGCCAAGAGAAGATGGAGTTACCACAACCCTTGGCAGATAACGGTACTCAACTTAGTTTCAATCAACCACAGACAAAAGATGTTCAACCTCCATGTGACCCCTCTGCCAAAAAGGATCCTGATGTACAAGCCATTCCACCAAGAGTTGTGGAGGAGCAGAAAAGTAGTCGGGATGGACGTACTAAAAGAGTAATGTGCTATAAATGAGGTGAAAAAGGCCACTATGCCAATAGATGTCCCACAAAATGATAAAGTCGAAATGGGTATGCTAAAAGAGTGTGTTTTGGATGTGGTAAAGAAGGGCATTATGCCGATAGCTGTCCAACAAAGTTTAAGAAGACCAGGTCCCGTGATGCTCAATTATATTGCCTCAAGTGTGGAGAAGACAGACATCTTGCCAGTTGGTGTCCCAATAGCCCCGCACTCGGTCAGACATCATCAGATGGCCCCCTTGCCAGGACGGATGATCAGGATACTTCAGCCAGATAAGGATGCCATCAATCCCCAATGCTCAATTCTCATGCCACATCAAGTCACCAAGATATCAAATCCAGAAAGAAGCAATCAAGCTCTATTCAAATCACTTTATCAAGGTACGAAGGATGTTCTTTGAAAGATGTGCCAATGATGTTGAGGAAAGAGTGGGTAGATGAAAGAGGAAATAGACCGAGTAGGCATAAATTGTTTTTGTGTGAGTTGCGAAGAATAATGGAGCATGCTTGAAGAGGTATTGTAAGAATGAACGACCTGGAAACAAAGTTATATATGTTGGATGCTACCCACCTAAACCTTTGTCTCATGCTAGCCTTGTGAATCTCGGGACGAGATTCTTTTTAAGGGGGTAGTTCTGTCACACCCTGAAATTTTTGAATTTCAGGATGTGATTAAAATTAAAAAATAAAACAATAATTTTCTCACAATTTTAAAATTTTCTCAACATTTATTTTTCTTCACAGAGAATTTAGTGTAAAAGAAAATAAATATTGGTTGTTTTTCAAATTAAATGATGTTGTTCTTCTGGTGATGCATTCATGTCACATGCATAGTGTTGTTGAGTGTGAAAACCTTTCAAAACGTGTTCTATCATCAAAAGTTCTTCCCGGGAATTTTCCGAATTTTTTTGGATTCTTTTCCCATTTTCCCTAGAGCAAACTCTAATTTTTAGAGGCTCCTCCAAATCTTCTCATGAGCTCCAAATATTTTATTTGAGTTCGTTAGGTCCCAATATATTTCTAGGATTTTTCCTAGAATTTTCGGGCCATTTGGAATATTTTTCGGACTTTAAATATGAATTCTAGATTTTTCTAGAATTATTTTAATTTCGAAAATAATTAATTCCGAATTTTAAATGGGCTAAGTCTATCAAAAGGACATAAATCTCTAATGGACCTCAAGGGCCCATTCGTGTGTTCCCTAATGGGCTAAAGTCACGTAAGGCCCATTAGCATGGGAGGGAGGTTTAGTACCACATTGCTAGTTGATGTGGGATGGTGAGACTTTTCTCCCTATATATTAAACCAACATCTCATGGCAACTCCACATAAAAATATAGACTACCCATAGGGAGGCTCCTTGTTTGGGAATCCCTAAAATAATCTTTTCCCCAGAATCCCACCATCCTCCGCATCCGTGCATCTCCGGTGAAATCCGACACCACCCTAGTGCTCAGCTGGTCGTCCTCTTCGTCATGGTGTCTTCCTTCTCACGAGTCGTCGCCATTTCGCCGTCGACCCCGTGCCTTCTCCTCGACAAGTTCCCCGCCCCAGAGTTTCGCAAGGTAGCAAGGGAGCTCTCCGACCTTTTTTTCCCTCCCCTTCTCGCTCCTGCGCACGCGCCCGCGCCCGCCGGCTCTGCTCCGCCGCCGCTCGCCACAGAGCCGCCTCCTACAGCGCACAAAACCCTATCCTCCGCCGCTGCGCCGATTGGAGCTCGGAGCCGCCGCCGCGTGGCAGTTCTGTCGCGCCCCCGTTTCCCCCTCCCTCGAGCTTGTTTCTGCCCGGTCCTACTCACCGTCGCCGCCGCCCTGCCATGAGCCGCCACGAGCTCCACTCCGGCCATGAGAGCCCGCGCCGCTGCCCTAGATCACTTTCCCGCCCCGCGCGTTTGCTCCTCGGCCTAGACGCGCTCGATTTCGGGCCCCGGATGGCCGTTTTCGACGAAGTTCGGAGACTCTCTGCCGTGCGCCGCCGCCGGCGCTCTGCGCCGCCCGCCCATCCCAATCCTCTCCCGCCGTCCGATTTAGATCCAGCGGCCCAGATCTAATATGACCTGAGTCAACTAAACCAAATACCGGTCAACCGTGGTCATTTTTGCAAATAAACCCCTCCGTTTTTCCAAAATCAACCCTCCGTCCATCGCAGTTAAAAACTATTTCTGTTTTAGTCCAAATCTTTACGGAAAACACCCTGAGCTTTTCCAAAATAGAACCCGCCATCCTTAGTGCGTAGTTTTGCAAGCTAGCCCCTGTAGTTAGGGTTTAATTTCATTTTAGTCCCTGGTTTTTGTGGCAGCCCCGCCCGACATAAACCGGCTTAAGTGCGCTAACCATCATCAAAACGACAATCAGGTTTAACACGCACTTAAAACGGAGCAATCCGGCAGTGCTGTCGGGTAAAATCCCGATAAAACCACTTAAACCTGGATCGAACAAAGCAGCATAACTCACACGAAGGCGAGTCCAGAGATTACAACACCTCACAATATATTACACCACAGAGTTTAACATAAAAACAGAATTACAAACCAAGTTCCAAATTTAACAAATTACTTTTCAAACCAACGTAACAGAAGTTCACCAGAGTCCTTTATTTTAGCGGAAAGTAAACACGAGAACTAACGACGATACGGATGTCTTGAGAAAGCCCGATACAAGACATCACTCGTTCTTGTCATCATTGGCCGGGGACGCATCCCACTCCACGGACCAACCAGGCGGAAGAGTGCAAGGCCAGGTCAAACTGGCAATCATATCCTCAAAGGTTTCACCTGAAACAAAATATAGCCACAAGCAAGGCTGAGTATTCTGATACTCAGCAAGGCTTACCCGACTGAGGGTATACTTAGCCCTTTATCTAGACATGCAAGGCTTTTGGCTTGAGGGGTTTGTTTTGCCGAAAAGCGATAAAGAGTGGGTCCTTAATTGCAGGTTTTAGCTTTCAGGTTCTAGTTCAATTACCCATTCTAAGTGAGCATCTATCCAACAACATACATGGTGAACAAAACTTATCTTTCATCAATCAAACATATTCATCATCGTCATCAAGTTCCACTTCTTACTCTATGTAGCAGAAGAGTTAAGCAGTCCCATTATCCGTGAGAGGCGGACGATTCGAATCGAATTTGTTAACCTTGCAAGGCAGACCTAAACACACGTCACGTGGTTACTCCCAGAGTCACACGTGCAACATTTCCCCTTTCTTTCCGGGTTGTGGATCAGGGTCACCGTCCTCGACTACAGAGTACGACGACTCTGCACCCGCATGTGCGCGCATGAGAAACGACGTTCAAAGAAGGTGAAAGTAAAGTCCACTTGCCGGTCCAATCAGGTACTTAAGCTTACCGATTACCATATTCTCGGCATGTGTCTAGTACGTTCAAACGCTTAACCACCACTACCACACACTGCGGCCTTATCCAATTTCACTAAACAGACGAGGCATCACAAGTACCACAGCCCCGCCCGTAAGCCTTATAGTTACAGCAGGTATTAAACAACCAACTCCTATAATTCTCGCGAGTGACAGGAAATCACTCGACTTCTACCGAACAATTAGCATAGCCAACTAGCGACCTACACATACTAGTGTTCAAGCATAGGTACCTAGGATCATGCCACTAAGGTTCCAATCAACTCCTGTAACTTAGATGCACCAGTGGATAGAACAATAATAAGTTGCATAAGTTTACAATAATAGGAAATGCTCCGGGGCTTGCCTTCCTGGGCGCAGCTGGATCGGGGCTCTTCCGAAAACGGGTTCGGGTCTTGCGCAGCTTCAGTTAGATTAACTTGAGCTTCACGCTGCTCACTCTCGGACTCGGGCACCAGCTCGTAAGTTCCGTCAGCGAGAGTAGTAGTATCTATATGAGATGCACATGGGTGAGTTGTTGTGATGATATTAATTCCTGAATTATTTCACAAGAAAGAAGTAAACCAGCAAAACTCAAATCGGAAATAACACACTATCATTTTTCTTTCATTCGGCAATCGTTTATAGAGTAGAAAACAATATTAGTTAGTTCATAAATCAACGTGGGGTTTTCATCATAGACAAAACCATACAAAAGTTGTTTCCTTAAATAAAACTAATGATAACATCCTTTGTCCAAAACTATAGTTACACATAGTTTATGAGTCTTAAATTTTTACAGAGGAGTCTACATAGGATCCTAAACACACTTAAAATTTATCAGAATTTTTCTATAAAAATAAACAGGAATAATAAAATTGGCAAAAATTAACTCACATAAAACAAGACTATTTAATATAGAGAGTTACAAAGTGTTTTTGCCTCTCCAATTTTGTATTCTAACTTATCTTATGAATACTAAGCCATGGTAAAATTTTCAGATTTTTCCATAAGAAACAACTATTTATCACAATATAGCACCATCTTTAAGGATTAAATCACAAAGCTAGTTACACAAATCTAAAAAAATAATGAAACTTATACAGTGGTGTTCATTTCATATTGTGAGTACACAGAAAAGTTTCATTCTCATATATATAACATAACATTCAGAAATAAAAAGCAAAATATTTTACTAGATCTAGCCAAGATTAGGGTTTCATCTAGTTACAAAGGTCAACTAGTGCTCAAATTTTTACACAACACTAAGCATGGCATGTATTAGCTACCACCCAAAAATCACCTATAGATTCTAAGTAGAACTCCTAGAACAATTATAGTCTATGAAATCTAATCTTTTTCATAGATTAAAATACAGACAGAAAATAAATATGTACATGTAATTAAAGTTGTAGATCTTGTTGCAAGGATTCCAAAACATTTGGATTTGCATTTTTATGATTTTTCTACGAATTTATATTGATTTTGCAAGTTTGCTGGTTTGGAAAAGAAAAAGGAAAAAGGGATTTCTATTTGCGCAAAGGCCCCTGGAAGAAGTTTTTTTCTCGCGGAAACACCCCTGGCCGGAGTTGAAGCAGGGGAGCGGCGGGCGGCCGGATTCCGGCGCCTGGGGTCAACGGCGGCGAGGGGAGCTAGGGGGAGGAGCAAGAGGAGAGCGAGAGCAACCTTGGGGTGGCCTCGGTTGAGCTTGGGACGGCCGGTGGCGGCGCCTCCGCGGAACAGGGGCGGCGGCGGCGGTAGTTGGCGGCGGCGGCGGCGGTCCGGTGGCCCGGGGCGGCGGCGTGCGGGTCGGGGAGCACCGGTGGAGGCCAAGGGAGCGAGCTGCGGGGGTTGTTGGGCACGAGGGAGGGCGGAGGAGGGGGCTCCGCGGGAGCCTAGGGCGCGGCGGCGCTAATGGCGGTGGCGTCGGCCGTTTTCGGGCAGAGGGGCAAACGGGACGCGGCGCTCGTGCGCAGGGAGGAAGGAGAGAGGGGTGAGGGCGTCGTGGAGCTCGCGGGATGGTTCCAGGCGGGTCAAGGCGAGGGGAGGGCATGACGCGGTCGGGCGGTTCAGCACGGCTTCGCCGTGGCGGCTCGGCGTCGAACCTCGGCGTGCGCGCACGGGATGGCGCCGCGTGGAGAGACCGAGAAGCTTCGCGGAGGAGCCAAGGACGGGGCGCGGGGAGAGCACGGCGCGTGGCCGGCGGCCTTAACTCGACGGCGACTTCGGCTCGGCAGAAAACAGGGGAGGGAGAGAGAGCAGAGAGAGTAGAGAGAAAGAGAGAGAGAAATTTGTTTGATTTCAAATTTGAATCTTTCTCAAAATTTTCAATTAACACTCGAAAAATTTTGAATACGAAAGATGTTCCAAAATTCAAATCCTACCACTTTTGTTTCAGGCCTACTTTCATTTGGGACCCAATTCAAAAGTTCAATGTGAATCCCGACAAATGTAGTTATTACCCAGTTCGAGCTAAATTCAAATTTTTCTTCGACTTTTGCATGAAAACTTAAATATATTTGAGCATGACAAATGTTCAACACTTAAAACTCTACAAGCTTTATTTCAGGAAAAATGTTCAATTAGACCACAGATTGAAAATTATTTTAAATTTAACACAACCAAGATTTTGAATTGCTAACCATTTCCTGTAGACTTGCATTGGGTTAAGGGTACATGATTTGGTGCTAATGACCCTGGTTTAGCTAATGAAACACCTGGGGTGTTACAGCCTACCCCCCTTAAAAAGAATCTCGACCCGAGATTCGAGTAATTAGGCTAAGTGTGGAAGGTGTGTGTACCTTGGAGGGAAGCTAGAAAACCACGGTAATGTTCATTTAGATAGGTTTCGGTCTCCCAAGTGGCTTCTTCTTCAGTGTGATGACTCCACTGGATTTTGTACATTTTAACTACTTTTCTCCTTGTTACCCTTTCTTTCTGATCTAAAACTTTGATAGGATATTCCACATAGGAAAGGTCCGGTTCTACCCGTATATCCTCTTGTTCGACAATCTCCGTGGGAACTCGGACACATTTCTTAAGCTGAGAAACATGGAAGATGTCGTGTATGGTGGATAGTTGCGGAGGAAGTCTCACCCTATAGGCCACGGGTCCACAAATTTCGATGATTTCATAGGGACCTACATACCGGGAAGCTAGTTTTCCTTTCAATCCAAATCTTTGTACACCCCTGGTTGGAGAAACCCGAAGGTACACATGATTTCCAACTTCGAATTGCAAGGGATCTCTTCTTTTGTCGAAATAGCTCTTTTGCCTAGATTGTGCTGCTTTAAGATTTGCTTGGATTACCCTCACTTTTTCCTCTGCCTCGTTTACAAGATCAGGTCCGAATACCACTCGTTCTCCGACTTGCGACCAGCTCAAAGGAGTACGACACCTTCGACCATACAAGGCCTCAAAGGGTGCCATTTTCAAACTTTCTTGATAGCTATTGTTGTACGAGAATTCTGCTAGAGGTAAACACTTATCCCAACTCTTGTCAAAGTGAATGACACAAGCCCTCAACATGTCTTCTAGGATTTGGTTTACTCTCTCTGTTTGTCCATCGGTTTGAGGATGATAAGCTGAGCTTCGAATCAGTTTGGTACCAAGAGAAACTTGCAACTGTTCCCAAAAGCGTGCTGTGAATTGGGTGCCACGATCAGAAATGATCGTTTTAGGTACGCCATGTAGGCAAACAATGCGATCGAGATAAATCTCGGCATATCTCTTGGCATTATAGGTGGTGTGCACTGGGATGAAATGGGCCGTCTTTGTAAGTCTATCCACGATAACCCAAATGGAGTCGTGCTTCTGAGAGGTGTTTGGCAATCCAACAATGAAATCCATACTTATGTCTTCCCATTTCCATGATGGAATAGACAAAGGTTGAAGAGGGCCGGCTACTTTCAAGTGGCTGGCTTTTACTCTCCGACAGGTATCACATTCGGAAACATATTTAGCAATCTCCCTTTTCATCCTAGTCCACCAGAAGTTTTGTCTAAGATCTTGATACATTTTGTTACTGCCTGGATGAATGGAGAACTTGGAAAGGTGTGCCTCATCGAGGATTTGCTTTCGGAGCTCATGATTCTTTGGAACGACTATGCGGCTTTCGAACCATAGAATTCCATGGTGATCTTGGCGGAAACACTTATATTTTTCTTCCCCCTGGGAGAGCTTCTGCTTGATGACGTTAATACCTTCATCATGTAGTTGCGCCATGATAATTTGATCGTGAAGGGTTGGTTCAATGGAAATGTGGTTTAAAGTGCCTTGGGGAATCATTTCCAAATTGAGTCTCCTCATTTCAGAGCACAGTGTCTGGTCATAAGATTCCACAGCTAGGCAATTACAATGAGTTTTGCGGCTTAGTGCATCCGCGACAACATTGGCCTTGCCCGGATGGTAGTGCACCTCGAGATCGTAGTCTTTGATTAATTCCAACCATCTTCTTTGTCTCATATTTAGATCGGCTTGGGTGAAGATATATTTGAGACTCTTATGGTCCGTATAGATATTGCAATGAGTGCCCATAAGATAGTGTCTCCAAATCTTCAGAGAATGAATGACGGCTGCTAACTCGAGGTCATGAGTGGGATAGTTCTGCTCATGAGGCCGAAGAGATCGTGAAGCATAGGCAATGACTCTATTGTCTTGCATGAGCACACAACCAAGACCTGTACCCGACGCGTCACAATACACGTCAAAGGGCTTGGCATTATCAGGTTGAGCTAAGACGGGGGCCTTAGTCAGCAACTCCCTTAAAGTGTGGAAAGCTTTCTCACATCTTTCATCCCAGACAAATTTGATTCCTTTCTTCAACAGTTCGGTCATAGGCTTAGCAATTTTTGAGAAGTCCGGAATGAATCGACGATAATATCCAACTAGACCAAGAAAACTGCGAATCTGATGAATGGAAGCAGGAGATTTCCAGTCCATCACTTCTTGCACCTTACTAGGATCAACAGCTATGCCTTCACTGGATATAGTATGACCCAAAAATTTCACCCTGTCTAACCAAAATTCACATTTGGAAAACTTAGCATATGTTATGTTGGGGTTGTTTTGCTTGGTGGTTATGAGTTTGTGTTGTGGAACGGGTGAAGAAAGTTGTGTCTTCTGAGGGACCGCAATGGCAGGGACCAACACATACATATAGGGATTCTTTGTAAAGGCCTCGTAGCGTCCCCATGCAATCACACCTCGGAAGTGTGGTATTGTGTCTAGCTAGCACATTGCGTGGTTGGGTTCAAAGTTCTTCGGAACTTTTACGCGAATTGTGGTGAAAGTGTACAACTTCTGCAGAGTGTAAAACTGATATATCAGCCGTGCTCACGGTCACGAGCGGCTTGGACCCTCACATGATTAATAAACTTAAAGATGGAATTAAATCATTTTCTAGTTATTTCTTGTGGCCTTGCTGAGTACCAACCATAAGTGTACTCACCCTTGCTTACTGCTGCTCAGAAGGAGAAGGTGTGAGAAGTATTTTGAAGATGATGCTGAGTTCTAGGCATGCGCAACCCCCAGTCGATTGCCTGTGAAGTTTGGAGCCTTCGTTTCCAGGATAAGCTGTATAACTCTGATAATCTTTTAATTATTGCTTTTACGTGATACTGTTACTGATTATTCACTTATGATGTCTCTATATGTATGAAACTTGATCCTGGTTTTGTTCTTAAAACCGGGTGTGACATCCATCAAGGAGCTATGACAGTGCCCAAATTACAGCACATTATGAGTCAATTGTAAAGGGATTTTTGACAGTTGAAGGGGACAACTGAGGAATCAAGCAGAAAAATACATTTACTCAATTCTGCTGGTTGCAGCTGGCGGCTGGTGTTGGTTTGTTATGAGAGAAAATTACTACTAATTGGCTGGTGCCTGGTTTGGTGTGAAAGAAAAATACTGTTGGTTGGTAGCAGCCAGTAGATATAGAGTGAAAGGGGAAATATTTTTGTTAGCATTGTATCCTCAATAAATTTTGGGTTGCACAAAATGCTTTATATATTTGTTTATACTGCCTGCCTGGCGCGCGTAGGCTTTTGCATTTTTGTACATTCACATTTCTGGACGACATTCATGTTGTGTCAGTTGTTTGATCGTAACGTGCAATTTCTGAATGACTATTTTGATTGTGCTTCAACTTATTTTCTGATTGTGAAATGAAACTCAGTACATGTCAGTTGAAGAGGTTTTGCAGATGAATCAAGTTGCCAGCCACTACTGAGATCTTGCCGTTAACACGGTATGCTCAGTGATGCCATTGATGGCAGGTACAGACACCACGCACGGAAATTTTAATATTTAGAAGTATTAAATAAAAATTAATTATAAAACAAACTGCAGAAATTTAGAGCTAAATTGCGAGATAAATCTAATGAGATATATTAATCTATAATTAGCGAATGGTTACTGTTGCATTACTGTAGCAAATTATAGATTAATTAGATTCATTAGATTCGTCTCGCGAATTAGCACCCAGCTGTCAAAAAATATTTGTAAATAAATTTTATTTGATACTTTGAAATAGTAAAATTCACTTTATGTGAGAGATTTAAAAAAAAGTCTGTAAACAAACAGCACCGAGGTGGGTGGGTGCTCCTGGACAGATCAGGAACAGTCTCCTGGAGTCCTGGTGCTGTCTGTGCGACGTTGTCAAAGTCCTCTCGGATAGGACAACGGTCAACGGCACCGTCAAGGCCGGCGCCCCTTACTGAGGAAAAAAGAAACAAAAAAGAAATCAAAAGTTTCAGTCCAAGGAAAACTAGCCACAAATCAGTCCATGGAAAGTAACCGCGTGAGGTGGTTCTGATGTCAAGAAATTTCAGCTGGTAGACCTTTATCTATATATGCTACGTGGAATGACGACTGACGAGACAAGCAGTGCTTCCCCCAGCAAGCAGAGAAACGCAATTGCGTCCACGCTCATGGAAAGGGTAGGAGTAGCAGGGCTCTGTGCCGTAGTTGCCATGCTCGTCCTGCCGGGTGCGGTTATATGTCACTGATGGTGACAATTTACCAACTATCGTCTGAAAATTTCTCCATCATCTATTATATTTAATCGGCCATCAGCCCAACAGCCCAACATCTAATGTATAGGCTCTTGCGCGCAGCGCACTTCAAGTAAAAAATATCTAGCACGGTACTATAATTATGACCACATGCAGCACATATACAGTTCAATGAAAACGACATGTTAGCCAGAGACATCAACTAAAAAAAGTCATAAGTTCCGAACCAAACATCGCAATTAATTTTTGATTTCACCATAATGTTCCTTACGATGAGATCTTCAAATCAAAATCACACTTGACTATATTCAGAATAATTATTTTAAAAACTATTTTTAAAATAAGATAATTAATTTTGATTGCTCTGAGCAAATATTTTAAATCTGGAACAAAAAATTTCTTTATACGAACAAAATGATCAAACAAGACGAACAAAAATATTGCACATTCCGATCATTTGAAAATTAAATATCACGAACAAATGAGTTCACATCACGGAACAATTTTGTCTACAAATTAAACAAATAATTTAATATCAGGAACATTTTAGTATAAATAAATAAAAAATATTTTTATATAGAGAACAAATGTGTCCACAAGACTAATAAATTGTCCTTGCACACGAACAAATTATTCTTCTGGAAAAATAAAAGATAAAATAATAAAAATAATAATATAGCTTTCAAGTAGAGAAGAAATTATCATTAAAGAATTAAAATTAATAAATAAAAAGGAAGTAGAGAGAGAAAATATTGGAAGAAAAAGAAATAAAGGTGCACTGCACCACAGCTAGTAAGCATACATATAGTCAAAACAGTAAGAAGCATGCACGTATATAGAGAAAATACATAAACTTCAATCATGTATAAATAAATAAAGACTTGAACACGCACAAATCGAGAAAGAAAATGAATACGAAAAAAATAAAGAGAAGAAGCAGAAATAAAAAAGAAAAGAAAAAATAGCGCACATGCTTATCTAGCATGCATACAATGCACATCACAACATCCTTCAACCGATCAATAGCCTGCTCTTTGTGGGCTGACAGCTACATGCTGCATGCAGCAGCATCACACACAGCAGTACGACACAACAATAGTCAATTAGTCTACTCCTCGTGGGCCAAAATCTTTTTGCTATCTGGGGCGAAATCATCCCGCTGCTCCACCTGACAATCTGCAGGCGATAGATTCAGCTTTTGCAGCCCGCGCGATATATAGCCATTGCGCGTCCTGCCGTCGGGTGCCGCGGCTAGAGCTGGGACTTGGGCCGTGCTGTGCCGGCCCGGCCCGGCCCTCTCGTGCCTCGTGCCGCGTCGGGTTTAGATTTTCAGGCACGGTGGGCACATCGTGCCGTGCCGTGCTGGCACGAGAAGTCTATTATCAAGCCCAAGCATGGTCCACGGCACGCCGGCACGCCTTCGTGCTGTGCCGGCCCAAACACGGCCCTCCAGATATTTGCAATTGAATTTATATGTGTCGATGCAGGAACGTTGCTATTGCAATTAGAAAGCACATAAACTATTGATGGTAGAAAAATTATGTGATTTTTTGAATGAATAATATTTCTTTTCGTGATTGCTGTTAATTAGAAAAGAAGATTACTGTCATAGTAGAACAACAGGCTACGTACTGGCCGATGGGCCGTTTGCCGTGCCGGTCCAAAATGCGGGCCGTGCCACATAGCCAGTCGTGCTGAGATTCTAGGCACAGCACGGCCCTCGTGTTCATGTCGTGCCGGCACGGTCTAAAATATTTCGAGCCGTGCCGTGCTTTGGGCCGTGCCAAACGATCGTGCCGCAGCCCGCCCAAAAATGGCATAGCCCAAGTCCCAGCTCTAGCCGCGGCAGCCGCCATCCCAGTTAGCAGCAGCAGTAGCTGTACCAGGAGGTGCGGCAACATCAACATCCCCTACCCGTTCGGCGTGGAGCATGGCTGCTACCATGCCGCCGGCTTCAAACTCACCTGCAGTAGGAGTGGTAATGGGCCATGGTCTTAATGGCTTCTTCACAGTCCAACAAGACTCTTAAATTATTTAGTTCAAAATTATATAAAATTAGAGGCCGGCCCTTTTAAAATTCAGCTCTTAGATTTTTCAAGTTCAAAATCTTGGGATCTTTACCACCCCTGACCTGCAGACTGGGCGACCCGCCGGAGCTGTTCTTTGGCGACAGCACCGTGCAGGTGCTCGAGATCTCCATTCCCAGTGGCACGGTGCGCATCAGCATCAGCCGCATGGAGTTCGGGCAAGGTCCGTACTCGCGTGGCCAGATCACCACCGGGAATGTGACATGGGGCGGCGGGCTCCCGGAGGGCGGCCCGTTCTTCTGTCGGAGTCGGTAAGCAAGCTCCAGGTGGTCGGCTGCAATGTCCAGGTCGATCTCCAAGCGGGTCCGGGGGACATCTTGGTCGGTTCCTGCACTGCGATCTGCCCAATGCTCAGCCCACAGGATCCTAATACTTCTGTTTTCCCGTACCCATACTTGTTGAACGGCAGCTGTGGTGGCCTTGGCTGCTGTGAGGCAAACACAATTATGGGCTACTCTTCCTACAACATCCAAATCCAGAACCGTGGCGTCGAATCATCGCCTTCTTCTTGGGCGCCCAGTCTTGACAATCCTGGTATCTTCATCATCGACCAGGATTCTGCATATGAGAAAAGCGTCAGTCGGGATGATGGCCTACGCTAGACTGGACAATCAGCAGTTCCTTATGTCCAACATATAGGTCAGCCCCAGAGTGCCGCAGTGCCAACAGCATTTGCCAAGACCATGTTGCACATCCTGGTCGCATTGGGTACCGGTGCCTGTGCTCTCATGGTTATCAGGGCAATCCTAGCATCTTCAAGAGTTTGCTAAATGAGGTTGGCATCCTAGAAAATTTGGCAAAATAAGTAAATTACGTCTCCAACAGTTTAGAAAACAAGGTTGGCATTTTTAGCAAGTTGGCATTCCTTCCGTCTGCACACGCATCTTTACGCACGCGTATTCGGCTGCGCATCCGCCGGCGCTCGACTTCCCGCACGCTCGAGGAAACTTCCTCGCCTCTTTCCCGCGCCAAGCCTGCGTCCCACCGCCTCCTTCTTGGTCACGTTTTTTTTCCATGGCCGCGACGTCCACTTCCGTCGCCAAGGCCGCCGCCTCCCCAGCAGATCCCGACACTCCCCTCGCCAACGAATTGACAAGTCTAGGATTCTGCTAGCAAAAATTAATTATTGTTAACTATAAGCTTGATGTGCTTAATCAGCAACTAACACCAAAAACACAATTGGATAATGAATTGAAAAGTTCATGAAGAAAAATTTATCTGTAACTATCATCTGCTAGCAACAAAAACAATAAGTATTGTCAGCTATAAGCTTGCCGCGCTTAACCAGCAAGCTCTTAGAGCAACTCCAGCAGGGCTTCTATTTGGGTGACTAAACCCATATTTTAGTCATTTTGCTCAAATTTCCATCTCCAGCAGGGTCCCTACTTGGGTGACTAAAATGAGGGGTGACTAAATTTCTTCTCCCACCCCCTCAATTTGGTCACTCTCTATACTCAAGCTACCAAAAGTAGGGCCCACCATTTTTTTCATTTTCTCTTCTTTTTCCTCTCTCTCTACTCTCTATTTAGTCGGTGCTGCTGGAGTAGAGACTACATTTTGAATGACTAAGAGCATCTCCAGCCCAGTGACTAAATGAGCCTCTATCTCTTCTTTTAATCTCCCAGATGGAAAAAACAACTCTAGCCGGGCCTCTAAACGGGCTACCATTTTGTGGAGGCCACCAAATTTTGGCCCGGAGCCCCTAGAACTGGAGGCCCTCTATTTCCACCCAATACGTGGGCCCCACTTCTTTTTTTCCTCTTTCCCCTCTCCTCTGGTTTGCTCGCTCGGTGGATCTCGCGGTCGCGGCTCTCGCGCCGGCCGCCACCGCCACCATCCCGCCTCGCCGTCGCCGGAGATCCTCGCCCGCTGCCGGTAGACTCCCCGCCTTGGACGGATCCGCCCCTCTGGGGGACGGACGGCCTGCTTGGGGCACCGACAGCGACGGGCCGAGCCGAACCAGGCCGCCGCCGCGCCTGGCCGGGGCGCCGCTGCCTCGCGGCATCTCCGGCGACGGGCTCCCTCCCCGGCCGGCCGCGCCTACCTCGGCATCCAAGAAACGCCGGTCGACATTCGTGGCACCCACACGGCCGGCAGGTCCTCGTCCCGGCTGTGGCAGAACCACCTGAATTATTCCGGCTCAAGTGCGCTGGCCATCACCATAAAGGCAACACCGACTCAAACGCACTTCAAACGGAATAATTCTTGGTCTGTCGGGTAATGTCCCGATACAACCACCGGATCTCGGATTGAACAAGCATACCCCGCACGAAGGCGAGTCCAGAGATATTACAACCATATATTTTACAACACAGGCATATTAATTATTACAACATGTTCAAAGTATTATTACAGGTCCAAACTCAGTAAAACATTATACAAGACATGAGTTTTAAGTTCAGAGTTAAAGCAACGGAAAGAAAACACGACGGCTACAACACGTCGCAAAAGGATACCAAGCTAGCCCAAGCAAGGTATCACTCGTCGGGGTCATTGCCGGCTGGGGACGGATCCCATTCCACGGACCAGCCAAGGGGCAAAGAGCAGGGCCAAGTCAGACTAGCGGTCTGGTCCTCAAAACTCATACCTGAAATAGGATTCAACAGCTAGGATGAGTATACTAATACTCAGCAAGACTTAACCGTCAACGGATATACTTAGTCCACTTAACTAGACTATGCAGGGTTCTGAAAGGCTCTGGGTTTCCTTTTTGCTGAAAAGCAACAAAGAGTAGGTCCTTAATTTCATATTTTAGCTTTCAATATTCTAGTTGATTAACCATTCTATGTAAGCATCTAATTCTAATCAACCATGGTAGAACTTTAGTCAAACATCAAGATTGATCATAATAACATTACTCTTATTACTCTGTGTGGCAAAGTAATCAAGTAGTCTCAATATCCGCGAGAAACGGACGATTCGAATCGGATTTCCATCCTTGCAAGGTAAACCTAACACACACGTTTGGAACACCGTCGGGTCGTTCCCAAACAACCGTTGACCTTTCATTCCGGCTTGTGGATAGGGTCACTCTCCCCGACTACAGGGCACCAACTTCCTCTCTGCGCCCGTGGTGTTGCGCAACATAAACATAAATAAAAACCTATCTCTAAGAGAGAGTGAAAGGTATATCCACTCACTGGGCCGATCAGCTACTAGGCTTACCGCGTACCATATTTACGACATGTGGCTAGTATGTTCAAACACTTAACCACCGCTACCACACACTGCGGCCTTATCAAGTTCATCAACACAGACGGACTTCCACAAATCCGCCCATGATCCTTATAGTGATTGCAGGAAGTAAATAATTACCTCATATAAGCTCGCGAGTGACAGGCAATCACTCGACTTTTACCGGTCCTATTAGCATAGCATCTAACTCGGACTCAAATCTAGTGTTCAATCAGTATGAACCTAGAATTATGCAACTAGGGTTTTCAATCAATTCCAATAACTTAAATGCATAAGTAAATAATAACGATAAGTTGCATAATTTGAAATACTGAGTTTATGTCAGGGGCTCTTCCGGACTTTGGTCCGGGTCTTCAGTCAGTGCAGCGGCATTCACCTGGTCTTCTTGATCACCTCCTTCGGACTCCGGGATCAGCTCGTATGTCCCGTCAGCTAGAACAGTTGTATCTATATGTGATGTAAGAAACGATATTACAATCATACACACTTCACGATAAAGTTGTAGTCTAAAAAATTAACAAACATAACTTAGCATATGGGCAATTGTTTATAAAGTAGTTATTTAACATTTCTTACTACATAAAACAACATGATTAACCTCACAAGACAACTTGACTATCTTCACAAAGTAAGTTTTAGTTGGTTCACATAGCATGTAAATCATAGTTTGCTAAGAATTAAACAACTCAGTACACAACTAGTATTTAAATTCAGAAAAAAATATTTCAAATAGGAAGTACAGAGAGCAATCTATCCTGTAAATTTCATATCATTTTATGCAGCCAATTATTCATAATAAAACATTTACTCAGACAACACATAGAAAAATATTAAATTCTACAGACTAAACTAGAGCAAATAAGAGGCTATAAATTTAAAAATATATCGATACAGAGCTAACACAGCTACTGTAAACTTTTCATGATTTTATCTGCAAAGAATTAATTCTGAGAAAATAAATAAAACAGACAGCAACATATCAAGATTCATTTTTAATTTTCGTTATAGACACGAACTTGTGCTCAAACTTCATGGACAATCTTATATACTCAAAATAAACACTCAGAAATATTTGCATGATTTATTATGAAGAGAAAATATTTATGTGATTTAATCTATGCAGAGGAGCTATTTTTCTCAATTTAGCTCACTTATTCATGTCATAATTACTTGAGCAGGTTCCACTCAAGTAAAAAGTTCCAAACTTTTCCTACAACATTTAAGAAGCATTATAACATCACTGTAAAAGTTTCAGTCTCTAAATCAAAGCATAACAGCCATAAGAATTTAGATTCATTTATCCATGGCATAAAGCAAGGTCTATTAAAAAATATAGCTAGAGTTTTTCTATGGTCATGAAACTTTTACACAGAGCTACACTATCTGCTAGTACACCACTATCCAAAAATCAGAACCAGCACATGCATACAACTTGCGATACATTAAATGCTAGCTATTCATTGTATTTTAAATAGAGCAAAAACTATTGAGCAAAAGAAAAAGTTCAAGTAACAAAACATGTAGATCTAGTTGCAATGAACTCATATCAATTGAGGTTGCATTTTTCTGATTTTTCTACAAATTATTATGTATTTTCAAAGTTCACAGCTAAGTGTTCATGTAACTTTTGCATTCTAGCCCCTGAAAGTTTTTGAATTCTTGCAGAAAGGCCCTTGGCCGGATGGGGAAAAATAGGGGAGGGGGAGACGGTCAGATTCCGGCGAGATGGGTCACCGGCGGCGAGGGCTAGGGTGGGGAAAAGCAAGAGGGGACCGAGGCGAACCAGTAGAGGTGCTTGGTGGGGGCGGAGGCGGTTTGAGGAGGGCGGCCCACGGCGGTCAGGGATACGGCGGCGGAGGAGCTCGACGGCAAGGGGGCTCTGGTGGAAGATAGGCAACGAAGAGAGGCTGGTGAGCTGCGCGAGAGCGAGGTGGAGCTGGGGGTGGGGTCTGCGCGGGCGGAGCGGCCGTGGAGGAGCGGGGCGAAGGTGAGCTCAAGCTCGCCGGCGTTCGGGCAGGCGGTGGTGGCGTTCTGGAGGTTCGGGGCTGGGAACTGGCAAGGAAATGAGGGAATTGGGATGTGGGGGTTCCCCTGGTGCTGAAGCGCACGAGAGGAAGGGAGCCGGGGCTCTTCCCCGAGCTCGCCACGGCGGCGGCGATGTGGCGGCCGCGCAGACGACCGGGGCAGCGTGGCAAGGGGAGGAGGGCTCCAGGGCGGGTTGGAGTGGGGCCAGGGGGTTGTGGGGGTGCCGCGTGTGGCGGTGGAGCAGCAGGAGGTGGCCTCCCGGCCTTCCTGAGTGGCGGCGGCGCCGCTCTGCGCCGGCGACAGAGGCAGCAGAGAGAGAGGAGGAAGACGACAGGCTGGACTTGTTTGCAAATTCAGAAAAGTTTAGGGGTCCTACTATAAAAAAAATAACTCCTAAACTAGGGTTCAAATGAAAAAGTGCCCAACATGAAAGTTGTTCAACTTTTCAAGATCTACAACTTTGATGTTGTGCAAAAATTGATTTGACCAAAGGTTAAAAAGTTATTTTGAAAATATAGAAAGGATTTTGAATTTAATGGACTTTCGTTTTTTCCAAAACGAATTCACCTTAATTTTAGACTGAAAAGTAAAATTTCCTGCCATGTAATGATTACACTAAATTTTACAAAGAAACCCTCCACAAAAGCAACATTCACCCATCCTATTCAAATTAAATTATAGGAAGAACCTTGCATCAAATCATATTTACACAATTAACCTTATATTTTTAAAATAAGACCCTTGTTCAAGCAATTTAAGCACATGATGCATAAAATAAATGCAGTTCTACTGTGCAGACGCCTAGGGTGTCATACCGGCGGCGTCCTACCTCGCCAGATCCACTTTAATTGTTCGGGAGTGAGATTTCCGGTGAACCCGGTCTTAGTCGCTAACCACACTTCGGGGGCAATCGCATCAAAATATGCGGCCATGCGAACTTTCCAATAAGTAAAGTTCTTGCCCTCGAAATGAGGCGGCGAACCACCCATCTTGGCCATAGCTCTAGACGATGAAGCCTAATGATCCAAATGAGCAACGAGGCTCTGATACCAATTGTAAGGATCGATGGACCAAGAGGGGGTGAATTGGGCCTTTTTCAAATTTATAAAACAAATTAAAGCAACCTTAACATATGCAATGCTAGTAAGGCTCAATTCACCAACCGTCTAACTAAGCAAACTACACAAGCTATAAAGAATACAACAAGATATGAAACTAAGTAAGTTAGAGCTAAGTTATGATCTCTAAGGTCAAGCATATGAATAATTGCATGAAAGTAAGTGCTTGAAAGTAAAGAGTGGGCAAGAGACGACCGGATTTTTTTCCTGTGGTGTCGATGTGTTGGCACACACCCCTAATCCACGTTGTGACACTCACTAAGAGTCTTGTCACCTCCCATGTCACCGAGACGAGGGCGCTCACTAAGAGTCTCCGTTCACCATCCCGGCGTGGTGGAGCTCAAGCCACGTACAAACTTCTTCGGGCTCCCACAATCCTTGGCAAGCTCCGGAAGAAACACCTCAATCACCAAGATCGCCTAGGTGCTGCCAATCACCAAGAGTAACAAGCTAGGGCCTTCACTTGAGCAAGAACTGATCACCAAGAACGGATGCACACAAGCTTCTCTCTACTCAAGTCCTTAGTCTTGCTTCTTGAAATGATTGAATGAACAAATGTGTGGAAGATGAAGCTCAAGGTGGCTCTCAACAATAGTATGAGTGTATGAATGTTGCCTGGTGTCAAGAGTCCTCAAAATGATCCATTGGAGGGGTATATATTGGCAGCTCACGCGGATAGAGCCGTTGGAGAAAAGCTGCCAGAAAAGTACTTAACGCCGGTTAATCCGAAGAACCTCCAATAGCCAGCGTCGGTTTAACCGATGAATGTAACCTGCCACTTTTGGAAACTAGCCGTTACAACTCGGGCAGATTAACCGACGTATCATCGGTTTAACCGGTGAGTGTAGTTGTCCACTAATCAACTGAAAAACCAACTCTCTGGACAACTGCACCGACGTTAACTCAAATCCATCGTCGGTTTAACCGGTGAGTATAACTTCTGAAATCCCACAAATGCACCGACATTAATTTCAAACATCGTCGGTTTAACCGGTGTATAGAATCTTGAAAAACCCTGGAAAAACCAACTCTCTGGACTAATGCACCGACGTTAATTTCAAACATCGTCGGTTTAACCGGTGTATGTACTTGTCCAGACTCTGATAACTGCGTTTAACCGACGTATAGAAAAGTTGAGTCGTCGGTTAAACCGGTGTATAGACTTTTTCTGATTTTGTCTTTTCTGATTTGAGTCTTGAATGAAATCCAAATATTCTTGAGATATAAGTTGAAAACCACTTATTTGAACTTCTAGGAACCTGAGTGACCATAGTGTGCATCCATTTTCGATTGACCATGTCCGTGCTCAAGTTACTTGGCCTTAACCCCTCTTAATAGTGCGACCTCTACAAAACTATAAAACCTATACTAATCTAAGTGTCCTTCTCAACCTTGCGACACTTAGGACTAGAAAGATCCTTAGTCCTGTTATATGCTTGAGTTGAATACCGAGATCGCCTTTTTGAATAATGAAATTGAGGGGCCTCTTTGACATATGACCAAATGAGCGATAATGTTTCATTAAGCTGCACAAATTCATTAGTCACAATAATGGTTGTCATTAATCACCGAAACAAACCTTGAGGGCCTAGATGCTTACAATCTCCCCCTTTTTGGTGATTGATGACAACACAACCATAAAAATAACGAGAGAGCGAGAAAGGTAAATAGGAGAAACACAAGCAAACTCGAAAAAGAACCAAGGAGCTCAACGGCTCAAACGGAATCCATAGATATGTCTCAAAACACAGCATACGCAAGAGTCAAATGTACATATCCATGAACTAACATCAAATGAGATATAACATCAAAGTCCTGTAACTACGAGCTCTCTCTCGCTCTACCCTCCTCCTGACTCCAACTCCCCCTAACTCTCTCCCCATTTGGCATCAAAGCACCAAAAAGGCGAGCTACGAGTCCTGCTGTCGCGGCACGGCGAGGAAGCGGTCTAGGTCATCGTCGTCGTCGTCGTCGGACGGCGAACCCTCGGTGACGGACGAGAGCTGCGGGTCTGAGCTAACTGGAGGTGTAGCTGTCGTGAAAGCTCTCGTGCTGGCACTGCCTGGGAGAGGGTCCGTAGAAGTGGTAACCGGGTCAGCAGAAGAAGTGTCAACATCTGAAGTCGTGACTGCTGAAGCTGCCGGCAGTGCAGCTGAAAAAGCCTACAAAAGGCATCCACGGACACTTCCCCTCCAAAGGTCCGCACCACCCATAGAAACTTGGCCAATGCAACAATACTGTTCGGAGTAAAGTGGTGGAGCTTCACGTTAAATGGCTCCAAAAGCTTCGGCACAATTGGATCCATCGAAAGCCTAAGCCCCGCTGTAAAAAAAATCATTAAAGACCACAACCTCGCCGGTCTCCGGTACAGGAATCAATTCTGCCCCTGGAGGATGACAAACCCCCTCGGCGAAATAGCCCTTCGAAACATAGAAGTCTATCGTGCTCTGAGAAACGACAGATGGCTCGAAAAGCAAAGTCTTACGTTTCTCCGGAGCCATTAATTCCGACACGTCCGCGGACACCTCCGAAAGGCTCTCGCTGGACTGCTGCTGCTGAGAAGGCTGCGAACCACCCGCCTCTCCTTCGGGAGCTCGACCAGAGTCTGCACGAATAACCGCCCTCTTAATGAATGCCATATCTACACAAAAACGAAGAAAGGCAAATTAGGAAAAAGGGTTCAAACGAACCTTCGACCAACCTCGCTGTTTGCTTAGTACGAGCCATAAACCGCAAATCCACTTACAACGAGGAAAACGACCAACTTGACCACGCACGAAAAGGGAACCTTCGAAAGAAATGCTTTATAGTGGAAAGCGCCGAAGGTAAGCAAACCTCGAGAGGGCACAGAATTTACCCCCTCCCCCCTCCGCTTATATAGGCGAGGGAAAGCAACAGTACCAATGGTAAAATCGAGGAGTCGGCCGCCCAAGCGGCGCAATAGGAGTCCGACACGTAAACCAACAAAAATGACCGTTGCAGCCGACGGTTCGGGAGACGTTTTTCCTCGGGAGCTTCCCGAAGGTTACTTGCAATCTTCTTCTTCAACGCGGGTTCGGACCGTCGGCTTCGGACCTCGCCCTCGAGGGCCTGCTGTTGGGGATTGGACCTTCGGGTCAAGCCCCTACCCTCGGAAATGCTCCCTAACCTGTTTGCAGGGCCCCAACGAGAGGAAGCCAAGCATACCCGAAGGTATCGGTTGAACACTAAGAAGCGCGAGCTCAAACACCATGACCTTCGGTACGAAGGATATCACCTTCTGTAGGCCGAAGGTGACGGATGGCTGCCTAGAAGCACAAGCGCAAAGACCAATACCTTCGGTGACGAAGGATATCGCCTTCGTCCGGCCGAAGGTGACGAACGGTTGCTCAGAAGCACAAGTTCGAAGACCAGGACCTTCGGGTGAAGGAATCAACTTCGGGAACGAAGGTGACGGCTGATTGCTTGTTGACGGAACCTTCATGGCTGTGACTCCCGGAGGTCCCCGAAGGAAGTAAAAACCTTCGTCGGTTGTAGATATGTGTGTAAAACGTGAATATGTGAGAAGGTCGGATTTGTACACCTCTCGAATACGTGAGAAGGTCGGATTTGTAAACCTCTCACCTTGTAATTTTACCCCGAAGCCGGCTAAAAGTGAGCTGTAAATGAGTTGGGAGGGGGCAATTTAGGAAAACCTGGCCGAGGGTTGGGGGTATAAATAGCCCCCTCTCTCCACAGTGTAAAGGGTTGAATTTTCCGGTCATTATTGGAGAATTGAGCACCTACTTTCATTGCCATCTTCATACTGTTCATGCTCCCTATTTGGGCGTCTAAGAAGCTAAGATCCCAATACGCGGCTAGGCCCTCCACTCTTCCCCTTGCCGCCGGAGGCGAGCTGGTGGCTCCACCGCGGGGGCGCCGCACATCCTCCACGCCACCTCCGCTCCGGTCGTCTCCCTGCACACCGTGCATCCTTCGAGGATTGAGGTCTAGGCGAAAGCCTTTTTCCGCCTGTGCGGGCCGATGACGATGACGTCCTCGGGACGCCGTCTTCCTTCTTGAAGGCATCATCAAAGGGCCTCCTCTTCCTTGCGCCATTGCCAATGGTGACGATCGTTGCTCCATTGCCGTCTTCCACAAGTGTCCGCTGTTGGTGCCTCTACTTCGTCGACGCTCTCCTTGTTGTTGGAGATACCATATCAAATGCCGGGCATCGCCATTACCGGCCCTCCCTCCTTTGGGGCTTCCTCCCTCCGAAGGGCGTTGGATGGCGGTATGCGGCGTTCGGATGTGCCCCCATTGGTATTACCATTAGCTCGAAGGGAGGTCGTCGTTTCCTGTGACGTCTTGGTCAGGCTGCTCCTCCCCACCCTTAGCCCCCATTCTGTTGGCAAGCCCTCCCAGTTCGTTGGAGGGTGGTCACAGGACGGCGTAGCCGCGACGGGTGTGGTGGTGGCACTTTGGCTATGGTGAACCTGGCAAGTAAGTATCTCGGCAGTGGCTCCCTCGGAAGACCACCACTCCCCACCCCTTCGTGTCTGCAACCATTTTACAAGCCTGTTGGTGTTCCTTTTAGATTCTGATGTTGCTCCACAAGTACCAGATGCTGGCACCTCTACTTCGTCGGTGCTCTCCTTGTTGACGGGATATCAAAATCAAATGCCGGTCGTCACCTCTGCCGGCCTTCCCTCCTTTGGGGCTTCCTCCCCTCGAAGGGCATTGGATGGCGGTATGCGGCGTCTGGATGTGCCTCATTTGGTAGTACCGTCAGCTTGAAGGGAGGTCGTCGTTTCCGGCGACATTTTGGTCAGGATGCCCCGCTTACCCTTAGCCCCCATTCGGTCGGTAAACCCTCCCAAATCGTTGGAGGGTAACCACAGAGCGGCGTAGCTGTGTGGGGTGTTGTGGTGGCACTTTGGCTGCGGTGAACCTGGCAAGCAAGTTGTTCGGCGCCGGTCCCATGGACGTTTGGTAGAATACATTTGGTGTACTCTTGAGCTGTATTAGAATTGTGATGTTTCCATGTAACCTCTCCTGTATTTTCTCTCTTTTCGGTCTAGCCGACCTCACGTTGTTTTCCCTCGACTTGCCGAGATAATCTTTGTAAGCGTCATTGTAATGGCTCCATCTCGAAACTCTTTCGATCAATGAAATAATAGGTGGGGATCCCCCCCTCCCCCCCTGAATTTGTTCGAAAAAAAAATCAGTCCAAATAGGGGGGACACGACCAAGTCCAAGTTGAATTACCACCAGATGCGCTACGCGTCCAAGGCTCCAAGCTAAGTCTTCAAACAATTCGCGGCTAGAGCGAGGTTAGGCCAACGGGAGGGCAGTGTCAATGTGGCGCGCTTTCCTCCGGGGATGGAGATGTGGGTAGAAATCATATGCCTATCGAAGGTCCTATTTGGATCCATAGATTAAACTTTAGAAGTTTAGTACATTATATTACTCCATTAGATGATCATTGATTAAAATATAGATTAAAGTTTAGTTCCACTTCAAATAAAGTTTAGTTCATTAGTTCTCAAAATCTACCCACTTTGGATTAAACCAACCTGCGAACCGCAAAAAAGCCAAACTACCCCTCACTACGAGCATATAAAAATTTCTATATTTTCATATGTATCCTACCTAAAGTTTAGTTCATAGATCCGAACAGTCATTTAGTTACATTTTTTTCGATAACACAATATAACTCAGACACTCAGTCGAACTCAGAACTTGAAGCCTTGCAACCAACATGCTACAAGTCCTTTCGCAAAGTTTAGTAGTCATCTAAAGTTTAATCCGGACTAAAGTTTAGTTCTAGATGATTCAAATGAGATATTTAACCGACCTGTCGAAGTCACAGGATGTCCAGTGCACCAAAAGTACACGAGCACCACAAATTGGTCTAACAGTCTAAGTTTAACTACGTATCTCGAGCACGAACACCGCACGTACGTGCCGTATTGCAGATTTACATTATAAGGTAACGAGGTGTTCCCTTCACACACAAACACATACACAAAAAAGAAGAAAAGCAAGCCTAGTGCCTTCAGTTTGCGTACACGCACACATGAACAGGGTAAGAAATAGCCGAGTTGTAGCATCCATTGCTGTAGTTAGCATCCTCCTCCTGCTGCTGCTACTGCCGTTCGGCGATGCGGCACCGGCTGCAGCGGCCACCGGTGGTGGGACTGGTGGCTGCACGAGGAGCTGCGGCAACATCGACATCCCGTATCCGTTCGGCGTGGAGCCCGGCTGCTACCACGCCGCGGGCTTCGACCTCACCTGCGACCGCTCCCACCGGCCTCCCAAGTTGTTCCTCGGCGGCGGCGCCGTGCAGGTTCTCGAGATCTCTGTTCCCAATGCCACGGTACGCATCAACAGCAGCAGCATCATGGACTTTGGGGTCGATGATGGTGGCGGTGGCCGCCGCACCGTGAACACAACATGGGGGGTCAGCTTCCCGTACTACCTGTCGGAGAAGACGAACATGCTGCTAGCGGAAGGCTGCTACATCCAGGTCGACCTCCGGGGCGGAGTGCAGAACAACCTTGTCGGTTCCTGCACTGCGATATGCCCATCTGATGACAAGGGATCAGCAATTGCTAGAAGTACAGCATGCACGGGCATTGGTTGCTGTCAAATAGGCATCGTTCTTGGCTACTCTCATTACAACATTCAGGTCCACTTCCTCGACAGTACATTGCCCTCCAATTCAGCTTCCATCTATATGGTTGATGGGGTTTTCAGTTACAGCCCAGGACCTCCAGAGCTATTTGACATTGAGACTACGCAAGCAGTTACGCTAGACTGGGTAATCAGTAATTCAACATGTCCGGTAGATGGACCTGCATCTGAATGTCTCAGTGCCCGCAGCTCTTGTTCATATCCCGCTACTAATGCTGGCCATGGTGGGTACATATGCGAGTGTGTTGACGGTAGCCAAGGCAACCCTTACGTCCTTGATGGATGCCAAGGTAACAGTTAATCAACTTGTTTTTTCCCCTGATCCATGGACTGCATAAATCTGCTACCACTGAAAGAATAGTGCTAGTTAAATCCTAGAATAAATCGAGTCAAGACTCGAACCCGGGTGGCAGGTTCCACCACAAGAAACCTTACCGGCCACATGAATCTTCAATGATAAACTTTTTAAGGTGCGCCCGCAGGCTGCTGGCTAGTGGAGCTTGCTCTCAGTTAGGAGACTCAGGGTTCGAGCCCTGCTTCCTTCTTAGTTCAAAGCGGGAAATGCTATCTTCCTCTTGTTGTCAAGTTTTTATGATGATCAGTAAATGTTTCGTTTTGAAAACTGATGATCAGTAAATGCTAAAATATTTCGTTTTCACACATGAATTCACATGTATAAATTGTCTTGAGAGATACTTTTGTAATACCAAATTTTATTGAACTTTGTAAAATACTACATTATAAAAGCAACTAGTGATCAAAGGCACATGTTGAAAACCACAACAAACCATCGTTTATCAGAGAGAGTGCAACATATTTGAGAATTTGGCCCAACTTCATGCTTGCAGTAATATATGGGGCTACTAATATAGATAAATTACCTATCTAGTTTGATTTATATGTTTTCATATACTCAAGAAAGACTGTTGCAGTTTAGACAAAAAGAATATCATGCAGTGCCACTGCTTATTAAAACGTTTGACTTTCATATCCAGCATATAAGGTGGACTCATTTGTTTACCTCGTTTCCTTGTATTCTTCTAGTCATTGAGCCGCGTGAGCACGTGGGAGGGTTCACGTGCTATGGAACCTGCCAAAATTTCAGTGGCAATTTGTACTGCCAATGTCCTAAAGGAACTTATGGAGATCCCTTCACACAGGACGGATGTAATAAAATCAAGAACTCCTTGGTAATTACAGGTGAAAAAGCCACTGCTTCAACCGATTACCTTGCCTTATATCTTTCTCGTATTTCTGTAATGATAACTTTACAAGTTCTCCCACAGTAAAAAGCTTTCATTGTAAACTTTGACAATAACTACGTGCCTCTTTCATCTTTCTCAGTTCAATATGCATGCTTGCGCCAAACCCATGAAGTTGGCACATCATTAACATTATTATTATTATCTTTTTTAGACCTAAGCATTGAGCTAGGAGTTTACGGTGGCATATGGCTTTTGATTCTGGCACTTGGTGGTCCCTTCGTGATTCGTAAACTCAAGTCACATAAGGTGAGGAAGACAAAGGAGAAATTTTTCAAACAAAATCATGGGTTACTGTTGCAACAGTTGATATCGCGGAATGTTGATATTGGTGGAAGGATGATGATTACCTTAGAAGAGCTAGAGAAGGCCACAAATAATTTTGATAGAGCACGTGTGATTGGTGGTGGAGGGCATGGCATTGTATTTAAAGGAATTCTAGATCTGCATGTCGTGGCAATTAAGAAGTCAAAGATAGTGGTACAAAAGGAAATCAGTGAATTCATAAATGAAGTTGTAGTTCTTTCTCAAGTAAACCACAGAAATGTTGTGAAGCTCTTAGGATGCTGCCTTGAGACAGAAGTCCCATTACTAGTCTATGAGTTCATTTCAAATGGAACCCTTTATCAGCATCTTCATGTTGAAGGACCCATATCACTACCATGGGATGATCGAATGAGGATAGCGATGGAAGTTGCCAGAGCACTATCCTATTTACATTCAGCTACTTCAATGCCAGTATTTCATAGAGATATTAAGTCCTCCAACATACTACTTGATGACAGTTTAGTTGCAAAAGTATCTGACTTTGGAGCTTCACGATATATCCCGATTGACAAAACAGGAATCACTACAGCGGTTCAAGGAACAATTGGTTACCTGGATCCAGAATACTATTATACTGGCCGACTAACAGATAAGAGTGATGTCTTCAGTTTTGGTGTACTTCTTGTAGAATTACTAACAAGAAAGAAACCATTTGTCTATCGGACCGATGATGGGGATGGTCTTGTTTCACATTTTGTCTCACTACTCATAGAAGGCAAACTGGTTGAACTCATAGACCCTCAAATCATCGAGGATGAAGATGGAGAAATCTACGAAGTAGCTATACTAGCGGCAATGTGTACTAAATTGAGGAGAGAAGATCGACCTACAATGAGAGAAGCTGAGATGAGACTTGAAAACTTACTAGTTAAGAAGAACCAGATTCCATGTATTATGGCACCAAGGGGATATAATGAGCATAACACTCTGGTTCACTGCATGTCAATTGAAAAGGTTAATAAGGAAGCAAGCAGACAATACACAATGGAAGATGAAATAATTTTGTCAGCAACCTACCCCCGATGAACATATGCTGTCATGAACAATGATGAGCTTCCACATTTGCTCTAGATTGTTCTGAAAATATTTTGGTAAATGCATTTGTTACAATGCTAATTTTATGTAGTTCCCTTCATGAAAGCTCTACAGATAGTATTGATGTGCTTAAAGTTTGTTAATCGAACATCACATGTTATTAGATTGTTTTCCAGCTTGCGGTAAGCCTGGAAGGACCAAGGAGTAACAGGCAGAGTATTGTACATCTCTTTTTGAGAAAATGCAACTCAGTTGTTTTCTTCAGCCTGTTTTCACCTGCAATGATATGTGGCAGTGCAAGTGCGATGTGGTACAATTTGGACACCAAAATGTAGGCATCGATGAACGCCTGCGACTGGTAAATGAAATGCAGCTTGGCTGGATAACGTGCAGTCTGGCCATCTTTCTCAGAATTGAAAATAAATTTGTAACGATGCTGGATGAATTCAAGCAGCAAACTAGCAAAGAATCATCCTACAACCCAAACCCAACGTTTAAATGAAGAAATTTCAAATCAAAATGAATGGAGACACCACGGAACCTTACTGTTTGAGATGGTTGTCAAGGAATGGCTACCACCACCACATTCTTCCCTCTTGCAAAAGCTACATTGTTACAATTGAAGAAACAACACAACACCTAAGAAAAAAACATCACTAGTGCTAAGTGTTAACATCTGTAGAATTAAGAAGAAAATAAGATACGGAAAGCTCATTTGGTGGAACACATGTTGGAAGTTTTTTGCATACAACCAGATTCACTATCCTCTACAATTGATTTTGCAGTAGCCATTCATGGCAGCAGCCTTCCTCAAATCATAACATGAAACTCCAAAGTGCAACTGTACAAAAGGAAGGGAGAAGCTCTATGAAGATATGCTCTTGTCTAGTTAAGGCATAGAACAATATATTATAGTTGAAGAGAAGGCAAGCCACACAACGTGTCAGTTGAAAAACGAGCAAGGCATTGTGATTTTTGTTTTCAAAATTTAAACATGTTATTTTTTCCAACGTGTGCTCCTCAGTCCATGGAACCATATAATGAATTAGGTGTACTCATCAGGAATTGTAAGGCTTCTTGTTAGACAAGCCATTGTGCTATACATGTGGTTAGGCCCAGCCAGGCCTAGGCGTGTGCACCTCTGGCTCTGGCCGGCCAATAGACCTAGATTGATTAGAGATAGGCAAGGATCTCGCTTACACTTCTGATAAGAGGAACACCACTTTCGCACCACACAAGTTGGTCATCGCACAAGGAAGAAACTGCCTAACATAAACATGATGCTCCTGAAATGTTCAATCAAGATATTAGTCTATAGAATATAGATAATACCAAACCTCTGCTAAGTGCTAAGCAATCAGGATAGCCATCATAGTGCACCATATAAAAAAACTCGACACCTGGGGGGTGACCTCCCCCGAGTTTCTCATTTATCCTTAATGAGAACATGCGCGTAGCACAGTGGTAGGGCGGTAGCTGTGCATCCTGCAGGTCGGGAGTTCGACTCCCCGTTCTCACGGAGTAAAAAAAAAGGCCACTCGCTTTGCTATTAAACAGGAAATGCATGGTCCACTGACGGTTGCAGCGTGATGCACGTCTGCAGGCGCTTCCTCGCCGTCAGTGGTAGGTCCTGGATAGCCGGAGTTCGTGGATTTCTCGACCCCATCATAGTGCACCATATAAATGTGCTATGTTAATGTTACCTCATTAAGGATTTTAGCAGCCAATTGCTCACGGGTATCATTGGCTAACACATGCACAATTCTTTGGGTTAGAGTTTTCCCTGTGCCAGTATGGTCATCAACAAAGTGCACAGTAGGTCCTGAGTACCTCCAATTATAGGGATTTATGATCAAGTTAAAAGAATAAATTCTTCTATAAGTTAAATAGAATTAGTGGTTTAGCATCAATGCACAATAAAGAAACCCAGCTTAATCATACATTGTATAACAGTTACACCAATATGGCTACCACAGGCACAATTCTTTGGGTTAGAGTTCTCCCTGTGCCATTATGCTCATCAGCAAAGTGCACAGTAGATCCTGAGTACCTGCATATTATAGGGAATTATGATCAAGTTAAAGAACAAATTCTTCTAGAAGTTAAATAGATTTAGTGGTTTAGCATCAATACACAATAAACAAACCCAGCGTAATCATACATTGTATAACAGTTACACAGATATTCCCATTAAAGTGTGCAACATATAAACTGGAGGTAACTCTAAGATGTCACTTTACTTCAAAATAATAGTGTGGGCATACACGTATTTGTAATGTACCTTGCTGCAAATGCACTAACTGCTGGTTTTGAGGAAAAAAGAAGTGTTCGAGAAAAAGATGCAATAACTGCTTTATGCATCTTCAAACAATAATAGCCCTTGCCAACGAATGCTGGGAACAGTGAAGGGTGATATTCAGGATCGATCTTTACACTTGAACCAGCTCAACAAGAACAAACTTCAAGTAACCGACAAGCAGAATACAATCTACCTTGAGCTCCCTGTAAAAATTTAGACATAAACATAAGTTCAGACTAATTGCATACATCAAGAAATAAAATATTGACACTAGACGGCCTTCTTGCGGAAGAAGACATTGGTACATTCCTAGTAGCAAAATGTAAAAATAAACAGGTACAGTATACAGTGGCTTTTGATTAGAAGTCAACAGCAAATCTTAATTGCATACACCACTGGATAACAAAAACGAGCAATCCTGTGTGTTCCTCTTAGCTAGTACTCAAACTCAGTATGGTGCACTGTGTTTGCTGCTAGCTAGTAGTACCAGCCCAACTTATTACTTGTTTGTATAGAGCTCTGAAAAAATTTGACAGTGAAGCATAACAAAAGTTCTCAGAAGTTCATAAACTGTAAATGTTGTGAAGTAACTTATCAGTCATCTTCACTGATAGCTTCAGACCATGGTATGCAAGGTAAACAAGAAGATTAGACTATTCTCAACCAGGAGTGCTTGTGTGTATAGTATGCAAACATAACTGAAACTGAAAGCATGAAGGGTCATCATTGAAACTCTGAAAGGATGAAGGGCCCAAATTATGACCCTTTTCACCTTTTTCTCAGTAAGAATTTCAGAGATGCAAAACCAACACACAACATACATGAAACATAAACCTGCAATATGGAAAACCCAGACTCAGGTCAAAACAACCAACCTCAGAGCAGTCCTCGGGCACGGTCTTTGACTTAGCGAATTGCGAACACAACCACCTGCAGTCCTGCACGCCATTCCCCCTTTGCAAACTCTGTGCCGCGGCATCCTGCAACATACCAGCACGTAAGAATATCTCAAATGTCCAATCCGAACCAGGCAACCTCACTGTCCTCGCAACCTAAAGAGCTAGTAGAAGATGAAGCAAGCAATCACAAGCATCAATGCATCACCACCACCTTGTTTATCAGTGACGAGCTCAATCACATGAGCTAAGCCTCAACCGGTAATGGAGGGGGCATGGAGTCGATGTGGTGTTGCCTCAACGGTTCCAGCTCTCTCCCTTCGCCGCCGGATATCCCCGCCGCGTCCCCTCCTCCTCCGTTGTCGAGGGCTCGGAGAGACATTTTAGGGGAGGTCACGCATCGTGTAGGGGAGGCGAGAAAGCTTTGGTCGGACTGCTCAGCCTCCTCCATGTCGGAAGCCGGCCGTCCCCGTAGAGTTCCCCTTGACGGCTCGATCCAAATGGAGGCTGGCCCCTTCACGCGACGCTGAGGCCGCGGAACGCGGCGAGTGCAGCCGAGGCGAGAAAGGTGTTGATGGAGCGCGGAGGCGGGCAGGCGGCGGCGGATTGGCGGAGCCGCGGAGGCGAGGCAATGCAGGTGGCGGCGCGCAGCTCGCCATGGGGTGAGGCAATGCCGGAGGTCGCACGCTAGCGGGAGGCCGGTTGGCCACCGACGGCGTCTCGGTGGATTAGCGGAGGTCTCGTTACTTGCGCATGCCTCCCCTCCATTTCTCTTCCATTTTGCTTGGGGCTTTCTGGACATGCTGCATTCAGATTTCAGAGAATAGATTGCATGTGTTGGTGAGAATCTTAGGGAGATGCTGAGGTATACACACCGCACCTGATTGTGATAATCTAGTGTAGTATCAGCATCACATTGGATGAACAAACAAGGAATTGATGGTTGATGTGAGATTAAAGATAGGTACATCTCTCCATTCAAAAAAAAATAAGATTGGTGCATCTCCAAATGTTCGACAGGCATGTCAAAACTTCGAACGTTCTTCTTGATGATATCTCTGACAGTAAAGTAAGATAATCTTACTCTGCATCTGAAGGCACATTCCAATCTTAAGCTGTTTATTGGGGGAAAGAGCCCAGTCTGCTTCGTCCTCCTCTTTCCCTGAGGTGGACATTATTTAGCAAATTGAGTAGGCCATCTCATTTCATCATTTCTGATTGGCGAAAAGTCTTTTTTTTCTTCTGAAATTCACTCGCTCCTGTATTCTTGAAAAATGCAACTGAACCATCAGTATGACCCGGATTTGTTGATGCCAATGTGAGAATTCACAATTTCTCCTCTCCAAAACTAATGGCGAGCCAACAGTACGACACAGATTAGTTGGTGCAGAAAAAAAAAAAAACTCCAATGACCAAAAACTCAAATTTACATGTGGCGCCCAAGTCAATTCCCACATTTTAATTTGAACTCCATGCGTATGGAATGTCCTACGATGAGGGAAATAGTCATGTCATTCGGAAACTTGCAAACTAGAGGGAAATAGTCGTGTCATTTTGAAACTTGCAAACTAGAAAGTAGATTGCTCTACAAGATTCATCAAGGACGGTAGGAAACACGACAGTGCCCAAACTACACCACATTATGAGTTAACTGAAGACTTTACTTCCACAAAAGGGATTTGTCAGTTGAAGCGGCTACTGAGCAATCAAGCAGCCAAATACATGAAAATATTTTCAGCCGAAGCACTTCATCCCTAAATTTCTAAAATAAACATTTGGCACAAGTCCACTTTAGCCCCCTAACTCTTGCCAAAGTTTGAATTTCCCCTGAACTACGAAACCGAACATCCTACACCGTCGAACTCTTGAAACCATTTGACCCCCTGAACCAAAAACACCCTGGTTTTCGCCACAGCAGAGCGGTTTTTCTTTTTTTTTTCTTCCTCCAACTTTCATAGCAAGAAAAAAAAGTTAAAGGAATCCCAAAGTTAAATAGGTCTAAAAATTATGATTTTTTTTACATAGGTATAGTAGGTGATAAGAAAACTATTTAACTATTATTTTTTGTTGGAATGGAAATTTTTTTGAAATATAAATATTTAAATATGGGTAAAATTTAAGATTCATTGAATTTTTATGGCATCAAAACATACTCTAAAATTTATCAAATTTGAAACATAAGGTTTATTGAACTTTAGTTTACCATATTAATTTTATTTGATTGATGTTCCATAGCAATATTTTAAATTTGTTCATAAAGGGCAAATTGATTATCTTAATAAATTTTTTAAAATTTCTATGGAAAATTAGTGAAATAAATTAACAGGATGAATTGAATTCAAAATGAATCTTAATTTTCAAATTTGGTAAATTTTAGAGCATGTTTTGATGCCTTAAAAATTCAATGAAAACATTAAAATAAAATTATGTTTTGATGCCAAATAAAAACTAGTCCTTTTAGTTTTGCATTGATTTTCTACAGAAATTGATCTGATTTCATCAACAAATTATGCACTATATATTAACTTTTTTTGGTTGAGGAAGGCTATGGCCCCTGTCAGCCCCCTTAATTCCGACACTGGTCTCGATGCATCTGCGGAGGTTTCGTTACTTACACCTGCCCCATTTCGTTTTCATTTTCACACGTACTCCCTCCTTCCCCGTTTATAAGGCATGGTGGAACATGACACGGTCTTCTAAACAACACTTTGACTATTTATTTATCATATATTATATCACTTTTGATTATAAGCTTATAATCATTGTAAACTATATTTGATTATGAATCCAATCATATGAAATTTGCATTATAAAAACAAAAATTTAATAGTTAAATTATTGGTCAAAGATGAGAAGGTTTGAATCTTGATATACGTGTATGCCTTATAAACGGGGAAGGAGGGAGTAGTTTTCAGAAAAAAAGTTCAGAGAATCGCTTTGTGTTGTGTGAGAGCTTAAAGATTGGTAGGTCTCCTGTCCTGTCTCCTCCACCGTCGACCCACGAGTCCACGACCCGGGTCTGCCTTTCAGAATTTTTTTTAAAAAAGGATGCCATTCAGAAAATGACCCGCTGGCACTTTGCTCGGCGGTGATTGGTAGGGTGTGGGAACGAGAACGACGACCGAACGAGGCCTTTGGGAAGGAAGGAACACATGGACGCGCACACACGTTGCTCCGGGGATGGAGTAGACTGACTAACAAACGAGTAAACGACAGTGAATCGTGATGTGTACCGAAAATCACCGGTAGAACCCGGTAGCTTTTGCTGTAGCGAGGAAGATGGGTGGAAACCACAGGCGGCCTATATATACATAGATGGGTAGATGATCGCGATCGGCTTGTGCGCTAGTATCTTTGCATAAAACTGCATGCACGAAAACATGGGGGAGGCAGTGGAAAGTAAGAGGGTCGCCGCAGCGTTCGCTGCCGTAGTTGCCACGCTGCTGCTGCCGCCGCCGTTCGGCGGCGCGGCGGCAGCTGCTCCAAACTGCACCAGGAGCTGCGGCAACATCAGCGTCCCGTACCCGTTCGGCATCGAACCCGGCTGCTACCACGCCACCTGGTTCAACCTCACCTGCGACCTCTCCTTCCGGCCGCCGAAGCTGTTCCTGGGCGACGGCACCGTGCAGGTGCTGGAGATCTCCGCCCCCAACGCCACGGTGCGCATCAACAGCAGCCGCGTGGAATTCGCGAGCCGCGGCGGCGGTGACGGCCGCGCCATGAACGGGACATGGGGGCTCGGCCGCCTCCCGCAAGACGGGCCCTACTTCCTGTCGGAGGACACAAACATGCTGCTGGTGGACAGCTGCAACGTCCAGGCCGTCGTCCGGGGAGGAGAGGAGAACAGCTTGGTCGCTTCTTGCAGCTCTGTATGTCCGCCGGCTTACCAAGATGGTAAATACTTTGGATATCTTGTGGGGGTTCGTGGCGGCTGCATAGGCATTGGATGCTGTCAGGCAAACATCTATATAGGCTATTCTTTCTACAGCATCCAGATCAACAAGCTTGATGGATCATTTGATCCTGCTGGTCCAAACGCAACAGATTCGATCTACATAGTCGACCAGGGTTACAATTATAGCATTAGTGATACCGCGGTTCCTGAAACCAGGCAAACGCTAAACTGGATGATAGCTTATAACATGACATGTCCTACAAATGCGTCTGCCCCAGAATGCCGCAGTGCCTACAGCTCTTGCCTAAACACGTCAGATTATGCCATGGGTCCTGCTAAAGGGTACAAGTGCCAGTGCTCTCATGGCTATCAAGGCAATCCTTACATCGCCGATGGATGCAAAGGTATATAGCAATAGAGTCAGAGTAACTGTTTTTTTTTTGAAAAGGTACCCTTGAGCTACATGAATCAGTAAGCTTTACTCAAGTTTCTAATTTTTAAAGTCCATCAATGTGCTTTTTTAGATGTGGATGAGTGCAGTTCTCCAGAGAGCTACCCTTGCTACGGCAAATGCACGAACACGCAGGGAAGCTTTATCTGCCAGTGTCCTCATGGCTTCGAGGGCAATGCTTCAGTCCCAAATGGATGCCAAGGTTTCACTATGCAACTCAGATTCATTATTTGCACCTCCTCAATAATAGCTACTAATTATTGCTCATCTATATATATAGCCTCATTATATTTAGTTTTATCCCCCAGTTAGCACACGGCATTACATTAACAATATTGCTTACCGAAAGGTATATATGATGCTTCTCTTTTTCAAACATATAGCGTGCTAATGGTTCTGCTTTGTTGTGCAAGTATGTTTCAGACATAGATGAGTGTCAGAACAAGGAATCACATGGCTGCTACGGAGAGTGCAAAAATTTCCCAGGAACTTTTCAATGCCAATGCCCTAATGGAACCTACGGAAATCCTTTCACAAAAAATGGGTGTCTTATTACAATAACAAAGAAGAATTCCCTCACAGGTGACAAGCCATTATATTATGCTGGCGCCCACCTATTTTCCATATATATTACTGTCATCAGAGCATCAAATGTACTCCTTTTTAATAAGAAACCTGCGCTCCCTCACTATTAAGCTTCTGTCATCATCCCAACTAGTTCATTTATGTACGATAAAAAAACTCATTCGTTTATGTGGAGTGTGGCTATATATACTCTAATAATCTAGCCCAAATTTATTTCTTTTCTCAGGTTTAAGCATCGGGCTAGGAGTAGGCGGTGGAATAAGTCTTTTGCTAGCACTCGGGACCCCCTTCATAATACGTAAAATCAAACTGCAGAGGGTGAAAAACATGAGAGATAAATTTTTCAATCAAAATCATGGGTTATTATTGCAGCAGCTAGTATCACACAATGCGGACATTGGAGAAAGGATGATTATTACATTAAGGGAGCTAGAGAAGGCTACAAATAATTTTGATAGAGCACGTGTGATTGGTGGAGGGGGTCATGGGGTTGTGTTCAAAGGAATGATAGATCTAAAGGTCGTGGCAATCAAGAAATCAAGGATTTTAGTACAAAGAGAAATTGACGAATTCATAAATGAAGTTGCTGTTCTTTCTCAAGTGAACCATAGAAATGTGGTGAAACTATTAGGATGTTGCCTCGAGACAGAAGTTCCACTTTTAGTTTATGAGTTCATCTCAAATGGAACCCTTTACCAATATCTCCATGTTCAAGGACCAGTATCATTACCATGGGCTGACAGAATAAGGATTGCACTAGAAGTGGCTAGAGCTCTATCCTACCTGCATTCAGCTGCTTCAATGCCCATATTTCATAGAGATATTAAGTCCGCCAACATACTTCTTGATGACAGTTTAACAGCAAAAGTAGCCGACTTTGGAACTTCAAGATACATCCCAATTGATCAGACTGGAGTAACTACAGAGGTTCAAGGAACAAAGGGTTACCTAGATCCCTTGTACCATTACACAGGTCGACTAACAGATAAGAGCGATGTTTTTAGTTTTGGTGTTCTTCTTATCGAATTGCTAACTAGAAAGAAACCATTCGTCTATCGATCCGAACATGGTGACAACCTTGTTTCACATTTCAGAAAGCTCCTCTCAATAGGTAACCTTGTTGGCATCATAGATGCTCAAGTCATGGAAGAGGAAGATGGAGAAGTCCAGGAAGTAGCTGCAATAGCAGCAATGTGTACTAAATTGAGGGGAGAAGACCGGCCAACAATGAGAGAAGTGGAGACAACACTTGAAAGCATACTGGTTAAGAAGAAGCAGGTTCCATGTGTTACTACAAGAAGAAGGCATGATGAGGTTGAAGCTCCGGTTCACTACATGTCAGTTGAACTGGTTAGTAACGAATCGAGCAGGCAACACACTATTAAAGAAGCCAATACTAGTGAAGCAAGCAGGCAATATACTATGGAAGAGGAGATATTGTTGTCGGAAAGCTACCCCCGGTGAAGTTTGTACGACAATGAACTTCATGCTTGTTCTGTGATTTTTTTGGTATATGCATTTGCTTTATGGTTGATCTCAGATATATATTTTCTTTCATGGATACTATAAAGTAGTATTGTGTGTCCAGCGTAAATTTTTGTTAATTTGTTTTCACTTTTGCTGTAATGAACACGAAGTTAAAAGGAGAGTAATGGATGTCTCCTTAATTATGGGATAATGCCGTAATTGTATTCTCCAGGCCTGTGTGTGCATGTAATAATGGAGCAAGGTACTCTGCAGCTGAAGGCACATTCCAATCTTGTTGTAAGCTGTTTATTGGGGAAAAGAGCCCAATCTGCTTCGTCCTCCTCTTTCCAATGGCATACTACATTCGTTTGACACTTTGACATCAGGCTCTACATATTTCTGTTCATTGACAATGTGTAAAGCCTGCAGTGTTCTTGTGCAGAGTATGGCAATTTTTTTTTTGAGAGACAGAGTATGTTAACTAAACCTGAGATGCTATCCCTATATTGTAGTGCTGGATCTGGATGTGTCTTTGTACTTTTAGATAATGATTGTTCTGTGCTGGTAACATTGTACAGTATAGTTTGGACAATGAGCTGCTGATCCACGAGCATAATCTGCAATGGAGAAAAGAAAAGCAGCTTGCCTGAACGAAGAGCCACAGCCACCAGCCATCTTTATCAGGATTCCAAATAGAATGGGGGAAGAACCTGAACACAACAGACGAACATTGGTTACTTCATCACCCAGCATCCCAAAAGGAAGAATACTTCAATGGAGAGAATGAAAAACAACATGGAGGGAAGACATTATACATGTCACAGTACTGCTTTCTGTGCTCACCAAGGATGGCTATCACCATTCATTTCCCAATCCCCTTCTTCCATCCATGCCCAAAACCGACGGTGAGCATAGAATTCATGGAGAGGGAGGCAGGCGGCCGAGCCCACTGTAGCCCATGACAGGACGACATCACACTATCCGGCACTCCAGCACCAAACCGGAGGAGAGGAAGACAAGAGCACAGCGTGACAGCGGTCGCTAGCTGGATGCAGGTCGTGCTGGTGTTGCTCCCAGCTCCGTCGCCGCGTCGAAGCGGCCGCCGCCGCGGACAAGACAATGGCTAGAGCAGCTGGTGGGGAGTAGGGTGTTGACGGAGCGCGGAGGCAGCGATGCAAGAGCAACGGAGGGGCATGGGATCGATGGGGTGATTCCTCACCGGCGCGGACTTGACGGGCAACGGGGGTGGGTGGCGTGGGGGAGGCTAGGACGCTTTGGTCGGACTGCTCAGCCTCCTCCCCCATGTCCGATGGATCCCGTAGAGCTTCCCTCCAACCCAACAGCGGCAAATGGAAGCTGGACCCTTTACGCAAGGCGCGGCCACGGAACGCTGCGAGCCGGCGAGTGCCGCCGAGGCGATAAGGGTGTTTGGTCGAGCGCGGCGGCGGCGTCGGCGGATTGGCGGAGCCGCGGCGGCGAGGCAATGCAGGTTGCGGCGCGCAGCTCGCCGTGGGGGTGAGGCAATGGCGGAGCCGCGGAAGTTGCGCTCGAGGGGGACGCCGGCTGGCCACCGACGGCGTCCGTTTTTGTTTTGTTTTTTTTTTTTTGAGATTAACCGACGGTGTGCGATGGATCTAGTCACTTGCTCTTCCATTTTGTTTGGGGCTTTCTGGACATGTTGCATTCAGAGAATCGCTTGCGTTGATGTGTTCGCGAGAGTCTGAGATACTGCACCTGATTCTGACAATCTAGTGTAGCATCAGCAATTCAGCTTTCGCTGGGCGTGTTTGGTTCCTGCTAATCTAGTGTAGCATCAGCAATTCAGCTTTCGCTGGGCGTGTTTGGTTCGTGCTAGAACCTAGTGTGCACATTTCTCGAGAGAAGGCTATTTGCGAAACCTCTTTATTGAGAGGTGTAATTTTTCGTGACGAATTTAATGACGGTAATTAATCGATGATTGACTATAATGATGCTACAGTAACCATACTCAAATTACGCGGTCAAATGCCTTCTTCAGGATTCCTAGCGCAGGGGTTATGAAATTAGTTTTGTAAATTGACTTTGTTTGACACCATAATTAGCGGTAAAAATATTACTATTCCTAAGACAAGAAAGAACCAAATTGGGCATCACATTGGATCAAGGCATCGGTGATTGATGTGAGTGCTAAGATTGGTACATGGCACTCTGAAATTTGCAAGCTAGAAAGTGGCTTGCTCTCTACAACATCCATCAAGGAGCTATGACAGTGCCCAAATTACAGCACATTATGAGTCAATTGTAAAGGGATTTTTGACAGTTGAAGGGGACAACTGAGGAATCGAGCAGAAAAATACATTTACTCAATTCTGCTGGTTACGACTGGTGGCTGGTGCTGGTTTGTTATGAGAGAAAATTACTACTAATTGGCTGGTGACTGGTTTGGTGTGAAAGAAAAATACTGTTGGTTGGTAGCAGCCAGTAGATATAGAGTGAAAGGGGAAATATTTTTGTTAGCGTTGTATCCTCAATAAATTTTGGGTTGCACAAAAATGCTTTATATATTTGTTTATACTGCCTGCCTGGCGCGCGTTGGCTTTTGCATTTTTGTACATTCACATTTCTGGACGGCATTCATGTTGTGTCAGTTGTTTGATCGTACCGTGCAATTTCTGAATGACTATTTTGATTGTGCTTCAACTTATTTTCTGATTGTGAAATGAAACTCAGTACATGTCAGTTGAAGAGGTTTTGCAGATGAATCAAGTGGGCAGCCACTGCTGAGATCTTGCCGTCAACACGGTATGCTCAGTGATGCCATTGATGGCAGGTACAGACACCACGCACGGAAATCTTAATGTTTAGAAGTATTAAATAAAAATTAATTATAAAATTAATTGTAGAACTTTAGAGCTAAATTGCGAGACAAATCTAGTGAGGTATATTAATCTATAATTAGTGAATAGTTATTGTAGCATCACTGTAGCAAATTATAGATTAATTAGGTTTATTAGATTCGTCTCGCGAATTAGCACTCAGCTGTCAAAAAATATTTGTAAATAAATTTTATTTGATACTCCGAAATAATAAAATTCATTTTATGTGAGAGATTTTTTTTTAAAAAAAAGTCTGTAAACAAACAGCACCGAAGGTGGGTGGGTGCTCCTGAACAGATCAGGAACAGTCTCCTGGAGTCCTGGTGCTGTCTGTGCGACGTTGTCAAAGTCCTCTCGGATAGGACAACGGTCAACGGCACCGTCAAGGCCGGCGCCCCTTACTGAGGAAAAAAGAAACAAAAAGAAATCAAAAGTTTCAGTCCAAGGAAAACTAGCCACAAATCAGTCCATGGAAAGTAACCGCGTGAGGTGGTTCTGATGTCAAGAAATTTCAGCTGGTAGACCTTTATCTATATATGCTACGTGGAATGACGACTGACGAGACAAGCAGTGCTTCCTCCAGCAAGCAGAGAAACGCAATTGCGTCCACGCTCATGGAAAGGGTAGGAGTAGCAGGGCTCTGTGCCGTAGTTGCCATGCTCGTCCTGCCGGGTGCGGTTTTAAGTCACTGACGGTGACAATTTCACCAACTATCGTCTGAAAATTTCTCCATCATCTATTATATTTAATGGGCCATCATCCCAACAGCCCAACATCCAATGTATAGGCTCTTGCGCGCAGCGCACTTCACGTAAAAAATATCTAGCACCGTACTATAATTATGACCACATGCAGCACATGTACAGTTCAATGAATACGACATGTTAGCAAGAGACATCAACTAAAAAAAGTCATAAGTTCCGAACCAAACATCGCAATTAAATTTTGATTTCACCATAATTTCCTTACGATGAGATCTTCAAATCAAAATCACACTTGACTATATCCAGAATAATTATTTTAAAAACTATTTTTAATATAAGATAATTAATTTTGATTGCTCTGAGCAAATATTTTAAATCTGGAACAAAAAATTGCTTTATACGAACAAAATGATCAAACAAGACGAACAAAAATATTGCACATTCTGAACATTTGAAAATTAAATATCACGAACAAATGAGTTCACATCACGGAATAATTTTGTCTACAAGTTGAACAAATAATTTAATATCACGAACATTTTAGGATAAATAAATAAAAAATTATTTTTATATGGAAAACAAATGTGTCCACAAGACTAATAAATTGTCCTTGCACACGAACAAATTATTCTTCTGAACAAATAAAAGATAAAATAATAAAAATAATATAGCTTTGAAGTAGAGAAGAAATTATCATTAAAGAATTAAAATTAATAAAGAAAAAGGAAGTAGGGAGAGAAAAAATTGGAAGAAAAAGAAATAAAGGTGCAATGCACCACAGCTAGTAAGCATACATATAGTCAAAACAGTAAGAAGCATGCACGTATATAGAGAAAATACATAAACTTCAATCATGTATAAATAAATAAAGACTTGAACACGCACAAATCGAGAAAGAAAATGAATATGAAGAAAAAGAAAAATAAAATAAAGAGAAGAAGCAGAAATAAAAAAGAAAAGAAAAAATAGCGCACATGCTTATCTAGCATGCATACAACGCACATCACAACATCCTTCAACCAATCAATAGCATGCTCTTTGTGGGCTGACAGCTACATGCTACATGCAGCAGCATCACACACAAAGTTGTACGACACAACAATAGCCAATTAGTCTACTCCTCGTGGGCCAAAATCTTTTTGCTATCTGGGCCGAAATCATCCCGCTGCTCCACCTACAATCTTCAGGCGATAGATTCAGCTTTTGCAGCCCGCGCGATATATAGCCATTGCGCGTCCTGCCGTCGGGTGCCGTGGGCCGCGGCAGCCGCCATCCCAGTTAGCAGCAGCAGTAGTTGTACCAGGAGGTGCGGCAACATCAACATCCCCTACCCGTTCGGCGTGGAGCATGGCTGCTACCATGCCGCCGGCTTCAAACTCACCTGTAGTAGGGGTGGTAATGAGTCATGGTCTTAGTGGTTTCTTCACAGCCCAACAAGACTTTTAAATTATTTAGTTCAAAATTGTATAAAATTAGAGGCCAGCTCTTTTAAGATCCGGCTTTTAGATTTTCTAGTTAAAAATCTTGGGATCTTTACACCCCTGACCTGGCTGGGCGACCCGCCGGAGCTGTTCCTTGGCGACAGCACCGTGCAGGTGCTCGAGATCTCCATTCCCAGTGGCACGGTGCGCATCAGCAGCCGCCGCATGGAGTTCGGGCAAGGTCCGTACTCGCGTGGCCAGATCACCACCGGGAATGTGACATGGGGCGGCGGGCTCCCGGAGGGCGGGCCGTTCTTCCTGTCGGAGTCGGTAAGCAAGCTCCAGGTGGTCGGCTGCAACGTCCAGGTCGATCTCCAAGCGGGTCTGGGGGACATCTTGGTCGGTTCCTGCACTGCGATCTGCCCAATGCTCAGCCCACAGGATCCTAATACTTCTGTTTTCCCGTACCCATACTTTGTTGAACGGCAGCTGTGGTGGCCTTGGCTGCTGTGAGGCAAACACAATTATGGGCTACTCTTCCTACAACATCCAGATCCAGAACCGTGGCGTCGAATCATCGCCTTCTTCTTGGGCGCCCAGTCTTGACAATCCTGGTATCTTCATCATCGACCAGGATTCTGCATATGAGAAAAGAGTCAGTAGGGATGATGACCCAGCTACGCTAGAATGGACAATCAGCAGTTCCTTATGCCCAACATATATGTCAGCCCCAGAGTGCCGCAGTGCCAACAGCATTTGCCAAGACTACATTGCACATACTGGTCGCAAAGGGTACCGGTTCCTGTGCTCTCATGGTTATCAGGGCAATCCTTACATCCTCGATGGATGCCAAGGTAGAATCAATAGTCAACTAACTCTTCTTATATCTATTTCAGGCATCTCCTGCTCAACCTAACGTCCTTTTCTGCGGTTAGACATCGACGAATGCAAGTCTCCAGACATCTACCTTTGCTACGGCAACTGCAGCAACACACCTGGAAGTTTCAATTGCCAGTGTCCTACTGGCTTTGCAGGCAATGCTTCTCTACCGAATGGATGCAAAGGTACCTCACAATGGCAACTCTAGTTAACGATTACAGCTTACAAGTTAATATTGGCGACAAACAAATCTTGTAGGGCCACGTGGTTAACAAAAAAATGTCACTATAAATTTAGGTTTCTTTCCTCTCTTTTTTTTATTTTAACATTATTTCCATTTATAAGTTCACCCCTTTAACAAAATCATACTGTTTACTGAATCAACATAAATTCTTCCAAACATATGCGTTCACATTTTTTCTTTCTCTGTATTTCCTAGATATTGACGAGTGCGAGCACCAGGAAGCACACTCGTGCTACGGAATATGCCAAAATTTTCCTGGAAGTTTTCATTGCCAATGTCCTGATGGAACATATGGAAATTCTAACATAAAGGGAGGATGCATTACAATCAAGAGTTCCTTCACAGGTTATAAGTCACCATGCGCAACATGTTATCTCTGTCACAAGCTCTTTACAACCTTATGATAACAACATGCAAAAGACTCCATACTATGGTCAAATAGAGGAGATATGGGAGCTCAACTACCTGGAATTCAAGGTTGCCCTATTCAAATGTCGATGGGTTCAAGGGTCACAGGGAGTGACACGTGACAAGAATGAGTTTGTCAGCGTTGATCTTCGCAATGTTGGGTACAAAACAGAACCCTTTGTTTTGGCAAAAGATGTGCTACAAATGTTTTATGTGCCTGATACAGTTAGGACGACACGGCATATTGTCCTTTCTGGCAAGAGAAGGATCGTTGGAGTGCATTATGCGGTGGATGAGGAGGAGTTTAATCAATTTGATGAAATTCCTCCTTTTGCAACTTGTGAGCTCCCCCACCTAAATGCCAATGACAAGACCCCGTACCTGCGGACCGACCACAACGAAAAAATTCGTGTGAGATCAAATTCAGGCCGTGGACGTGGGCGTGGACGTGGACGTAAAGAAACCTAGTGTAATATGTTCAAATTCTGAATTTTGATGTCCCAAATAATTATAGTGTAATGTACATTACTTGTTGTCTGAATTTTGATGTAATATGACTGAATTTGCTTTCTGAAAGTGTAAGTACAACTGCAATGTACATCAGTCTGAATTTTCTTTCTGAAAGTATAAGTGCAATTGCAATGTAAGTGTAACTGTAATATGACTGAATTTTCTTTCTGGAAGTGTAAGTGCAACTGTAATATGACTGAACTTTCTTTCTGGAAGTGTAAGTGCAACTGTAATATGACTGATTTTTTTTCTGGAAGTGTAAGTGCAATTGCAATGTACAACAGTCTTTCTGGAAGTGTAAGTGCAACTGCAATGTACATCACTCTGAATTTGCTTTCTGAATAGACTTCTGGAAGTGTAAGTGCAACTGCATTACCCGTCACCTATCAGTCATAGGTGACATGCGACATCTGTGTGGCCCGTCACCCATGCATGAAAGGTGACGGGTCCAAAACATAGCCCGTCACCTAAGTCGTAGGTGACGGGCCACACTGGAAACAATCTTTAGGTGCTACACTGTAAAGCTAATAGAAAGGTGACGGGCTACATTTCTCGCCCGTCACCTAGGTCAAGTTCCAACTAGACTTACAGCCATCTCGCTTAGCCGTAGCTCTTTACGGCTTCCATTTCAAACCCTAGGTCGCGTCCACCTCCTCGCCTCCTCTGGTAGCGCCGTCCTCTTCGCCGTCGCGCAAGCCCACCTCCTCGCCTCCTCTGGTCCTCGCGCCGCCCTCTTCGCTGTTGTGCAGGCCCACCTCCTCGCCTCCTCCAGTCGCGCCGCCCTGTTCGCCATCGCGCCTCCTCGTCGCGGCCCCGACGCCCGCTCGCCCTTGCCGAGGAGCCGGCCGCAGACAATATCCAGAGCTGGGCACGCCGTCGCCCAGGCAAGATCCAGAGGCCAGCCGCCGCCAGCAGGCAAGATCCAGAGCTGGGCACGCCGTCGCGCAAACAAGATCCAGAGCCTAGCCACCGCCAGCAGGCAAGATTCAGAGCCGGTCACGCCATCGTGCCCGTCGTCGTCTCCAAGCAATATTGTTCTTGGTACCATATATTTGCTTAGATTTGCTATCTATTTTTGCTGTCCGAAACATCAGTTTGAATTGCTTGAATTTGCTGTCTATTTTTTGCAATTATAGGCAAATGATGATATGGGAATAGTGAATACCTTATTACCACCTTTGCCATACAAAATTGAGAGATTGAGAGATTCATACTTGCTATGAACAGGTCAGCCTCAAACGGAATGAAACAGATGCCATGTACGATCGCTGGTGTGTGACATCTGTTTCTGCCCTTTGAGGCTGAGCTCTTCATGGATTCTGGAGAGTGAATCAATCATTGCCACCTCTGCCAAATAAAATTGAGAGATTAAGTTGTTGCCATGAACAGGTTAACCTCGAAAGGCATGAAGCATATGGCATGTACACTTGCTGGAGTATTGTGGCATGTGCTTCTGCCTTTCGAGGCTGAGGTCTTCATGGATTTTTTAGAGTGATATCAGATTGGCAAATAGATAGTTAGTTAATCCAAACATATCTCTCCCACTTCTGATGCCTTTCTATGTTATATTTTTGATAGTTGACATGCAAGTGCTGCTGATTTTTTTTTGTCTAAGGTTATTTTTTATGTATTATTGGATCATTTTGGTTTTATTGAATTTTTCTGCAAATGATGATGTGGTAGATTTGCTGCCTATTTAATTGGATCATCACAGTTTATTTTGCTGCCGATTATTGCAGGATCAGTGGAAGCAGCCATGTCGGAAACTGGATCCTCCGATTCAAATGCACAACTTGATCAAGTGCTGAATCTTCAACCCGAAGTGTCTGCACAAACAGGTGCATGTAGCACCTCCCAGCGTAGGAAGCCAAGAGCACAAACCAAGTGGCCTAGTGACATTATCAAAGTCGCAGGCTTCGACAGTGAGGGGTTCCCAACAAATGATGATGGAATGAAACGCTGGCGACTGATCTGTGGATTAATCGCACGACAAAGGGTTGGAATCAGTGTCCACTTTGAGAATTTGGATGAGCCCGCGCGGCAGGGCTTGTTCGATATCATGAAGCAATATTTGCAGTTTCCTGAGGGCACATCCGAGGCAGAGCTGAATCATGTCAGAGGGGCAGCATGCAAGTCAATCGCCAAGCTCCATAGGAGCTTCAAGTCCAATCTGCTACGAAATTATGTCAATGAAGGTAAAGAGCCCTTCGAGCTGCACAAGCACTTGGATCATTAAGACCGGGAGATGTTCATGGTGACTGCCACCTCGGAGCAATTTAAAGAGAAGAGTGAGCACTTCAAGAACCTTCATGCTAGGATCACGGTCAACCACCATCTCGGTCTAGAGGGCTATGCTGGGAAAGAGAAGGAGAGGTGGAGCAAAGAGGACAAGGCAATGGAGGAGGCGGGGTCAGAGAACCCTTGGAAACAGTATCCTGGGTGATCAGCGCTTTATTTAAGGGCCAGGGCTGGTCCAACACCATCCAGTAGGAAAATCACCTGGAGTAGCGACGGTACCAAGGGGCTGGCCGACCGGGTGATCGAGCTGAAGGATCATGAGAGCGGTGTAAGAGAACATGACATCCTCTCCACTGCCATTGATACACCAGAGCACACCGGTCGCGTGCGTGGAGTCTCCAATTCAAGGGGTTGGAAGGAAGCCTTCGGAAAAAAAACATGAAGGCTTGTGGAAGAAAAAGAAACGGTCATCTGCTGTGGATCTCGACCGACTGAAACAGGAGATAAAGGATGACATATTTGCTACACTCAGGGCAGTGGGGATAGATGTTGATGCAGCATTATTAGCTGTGGCCCCTGGCAAGAGCAGTTGTGCCTTCAAGGATGTAGAACAGTGAGTACCAGAAGAAGAAGCAGCAGCAGTAGCCTTGCCTAACCCCCCCCTCCCCCGGTCAGCGCAGCATGCCGAACCCAGGACCCTCCTCCCCCAGCATTGGTCCTATACTTGATGAGACGGACACAATTGATAGGCTCAATAATGTTCCAACCCCCTGCAGCATTATAACTAGAAGTTACTCAACTTTGTTGATTGAGCTAGCACAGGGGATTGTACAACCCGGGGACAAGGAATGCCACACGGTGCCAGTGCAGGATGGGTATGTCATGGTCAAGATTGATTTTGTCCACGAAAACGGCAAGGATGTCGCTCTGCCCATCCCACTGCCAGAAGCCGACATTTTTACTTTGGGGGATGCCCATACCATGCGGATCCAATGGAAGGAAAGTGGTATTCTCATCCCCCCATTGGTCGGTCGTCAACTAGTGGTGCCCAAAAGCGGCTACGCACCCCAACACCTGATCCTGAATATGTGAAGAAAGATGCCGCGGCATGCGAGGACCCTCCCCCGCACCAAAGAAAAAGAGACTAGCCATCCCAAAGAAAAAGGGAAGGGGTAAGGCAGAACTCAAGGAACCAGCACAGAAAGCAACGGAATCAAAGGGTAAGGCGACACCCAAGGAACCAGCTGCAAAGAATGTATGGACTTCTACTCACTCCAAGTTTGAGATGGACAAGCCAATGTTGTCAGAGCTGGATCTGGCCACTGCAGGGGTGAATATCAAGGGACTCCACACCCACTACATCACCCATGCCATGGACAATTATAATACAGAAATCGTGGGTGAATTCAAGGCTGAGCACTTGCACAGTGGGCCTATTTTTTCTCCGTTTCTTGGTCTGATCTGTACGACGTCTTCAACCTCGATGCCTTGGACATCTCCCTCATCCGTTGCTTGACACTGTGAGTATATATAGCACAAAAGATTGTTCACCGTCATTGTTAATTACTTCGTAATGCTAAACTCTATGTCAGCTTCCTGAAAACTAATGTATTTGTATGTAGGCAATTGGCCAGAGAATCAAAGGAACGTCAGCTTGGTATTGCGTTCATTGACCCCCAGGATTTCTCTGCCAGAGTGATCGATTCGGATCCGCAGCACGTACAGTCTGCCATCTCAACGGTCTTAAAGTCTTCATCAAGTTGTCTGCTTGCCGCGCACCACACAGGCACCCACTATCTCCTAGTCGTCATCTGTCCGAAGTGGAAAATAGTGTGGTACTTAGACTCTATAAGACCAAGTGGCGACGATGGCATCACTATGGGAGAACGAGACTACACCAGCATCAAGGCGGTTATTGATAGGTATATCTCTGAGTTACCGCATTTGCAATTTTCTCATTTGGAGTCTGTCACCTATTTAATTTGCAGCTAACGACATCCATAACGCCTAATGCAGTGCTTTCTTTACCTTTCGAGCCGAGCACTGTCTTCCAAAAACTAGGTTGACGCATGTGACCGATTTTTCGGACCGCCTGCATACTAAGTTTTCATGATTTCACTAAATAATATATTTTTTCTAACAGTATATATCATCTTGAGCAGTGAATGCAACAAGGTCCTGGAAATGAATGCGGGTTTGAAAGTGATCGGGTGCTCTAGCCTAAGAGGGGGAGGGGGTGAATTAGGCACTAATAAAAACTTAGACCTTTGGCTCCAACTAGTTTGCACAAAACATAAACTAAAACATACTATCTAGATGTGCAACTAGGTTGTTCCAGTGAAAACCCCTTATCCCAAAAGAGTTTAGCAACCTATAGCCTTTCCTATCAAGAAACTATTCTATGAAAGTAAAGGCACACAAATTGCTAGTATATAATGCGGAAGCTTTAAAGAGCGAGATAGGAGATAGCAAACTCTTGACGCGGGTGTTTATCCCGTGGTTCGGTTAGCCACAAAGGCACACCTACATCCACATTGTTGTAGCACTCACTAAGAGTATTGCTACTCGGTCACCAAGTCTCTCCCATGAACACAATCACGGTCACCTTGGCCCCGGGTTCCACTAACTAGTTTTTCCACAAAGGATGGGGGTCTCCACGTCCCCCGCACAAAGATGTCGTCGCCGCTCCACACCAAGTCGGAGGGTCGATGACGTTGCCGGCGAGCTCCACGCTCCAAGGTGCCGGCGCACCAAGCTCTTGTTTTGGTTCACTAATGAACCACAGCACAAAGGCTCTAAGCCTTGCAAACTCACTCACTAAGAGCTAATCCTTTACACAACACTCTCAAAGTGTGCTAAGGGCTAAGGATATGATCTTGATGCTTTTGTATGGCTTGGAGATGTTCTTGGGTGTGTGTGGGATGTCCAGCAACTCCAGCAAGCTTCAAATGGCCGGGGTGAGGCGTATATATAGGCCACCAAGTCTTGTAGCCGTTGCTCCAACGGTCAGCTGAAAATCTGCGTACCACCGGAAGAACCGATGCCTCTTGGCGGGGTAGCGTCGGTTCATCCGGTCACTCATAACACGAAGTAGCCGTTGAAGTCCTGACAGTTGACGCAGAGACCACCGGTTGAACCGATGCTTTGCACCGATGCTTCACCGGTTCAACCGGTGCTGAAGGAATCTTCTCCTGGACGCTGACGTCATTACACCGGTGGTATGCACCGATGCACCGTCGGTTGAACCGGTGCTGAAGAAACTTCTTCTGGGCTCTTGACATCGTCTCTGGAACATAGGACGGCCAATGCACCAATGCCCTTTCTTGGACCGTCGGTTCAACCGGTGCCTCTAGGCTGACTTGGCTTCGATTTCCTCCTGCACCAAACATCGTAGCGTCGGTTCTTCCGACAAGCGTCGGATGCACCGGTGCCCCTGGCGTCGGTTCTTCCGGTGCTCCTAACCGAAGAGCTTTCAGGGCGCTGCCCTGAGACCCGCGAGGGGTGGCTCCCCCTCGTCCCCCGTCCGCTAACCGGGTAGCGGAACCCCCGTAGGGGCGGCCCTTTGGGCCTTGCTACGCCTATCTTCTCTTTCTCTTTGTCATCACTTGAACCTAAAAGCCTGAGAATGGTCATCTTAATAATCATATTAGTCCAAGTGTTGTGTTGTCATTTGATCACCAAAATCACTCGAAATGGCATCAATGGTGCCATGTTCGTTACAATCTCCCCCTTTTTGGTGATTGATGACAACACAATCAAAGCAAGCATAAATTTACAAGAATTGACAAATTTAACCACTTGATACCAATTGAAATCAATTGAGAACCGCTTACGCTTGCTTGGATGTTTACCACCATCCAATGACGACTTGGCCTCCCCCTAAAACCATGATCCCCCCTTTAATCCTCCCCCTATGTTGCTACTTCTCCCTCATGACTTGATTCACTTAGGTATTTCTCCCCTTTTGGGATATGCTTCTCCTCCTTGAGAAAATACCTTGCTTTGATCCATATTTCTCCCCCTTTGGAATCAAATCACCTAAAAGGTCTTGTTCCTAAAAACAAGGTCTTGCAAAACAATAGCTCAAGAGAAGATTAGTAGCCTAGGGAGTTAGTTCCATGATTCATGATCCAATTGTATGATATCAATGAAGATACCAATTGAGAATTTACTATGGTGGATCACAAAATCACGAAGCTAGCATGACATGAGCTAAGCTTTCCACAAGTATGTGCACAAAATGATAATGTGAAAATCAAGTGCACAACTAGATGTTATAACTAGAAAGCTTAGATCATATCATGCACGGAGGTAGCTCTAAAAAGAATAAGAAATTGACGATTATACCAATTTAATGAGTTTAGAACCTAGCATACCTCCGGGGGATTAATTTGTTTACCTTGCATGTACCAATTGAAGTTGAAAACCAATTGAAAGTCTTTGAAAGAAGAGCACTTGGTACACCAAGGTTAAGCAAATGTATGAGCACATAGCCTATGAACTTAGATATGAGCATTTAAGTTCAATAGAGCATGGCTCAATATGCATGAAAGCACAATTTATCTAATCACTCTTATAGAGTTGTTTGTTCACATTGATCATTGAGAAACATCCTCTTAGAGTGTTAACTCCACGTGAGACTACAAAAGATAAGCTAGGAAATATGTTAGTCTCAAAATCATAAGCCATAGGATGAACTCCCCCTAAATGTGTGCAATTAGTGTTTGAATCACCAAGCAAATGTATGCACATTAATTTTGACATAATTAGGAAGTTTACCCTATAGCTTGTGTTCATGGTACACATATGAAATACGTACCTCATGAAGTCCGTGTACCATGAAAAGTAACCTTGTGTAGCTTTCTACACACTTATCAAACCATGTAGGTTGCTTATGGGTTAGAGTCATGGCACAAGCAACCCACCATATATAACACTAGGAGATGCAAAACAAGCAAACATCCTAGCAAAAGCAATGGAGCTACATAATGCTTGAATTGAAATCTAGCTACCATTACCCTATGGGTAGGGGAGGGGAACTTGGGTCAATTATCTTTAACCCTCAACTTGGCTCTCATTTGACTTTGCATGATGCATCCCTACTTATGCATCCCAAACTTTGCCAAGCCTCCAAATTCCCCGTCGCCAATTTTGGGCTTCAAGTCTCCTTTGGAACCCACACCATTTGAGGCCCTTTCATATTGATGATGACATCCTTGGGCACCCAAATGGGGCGGTTCCAACTCCTTTCTTGCTTCCCAACCTTGTGAGCAACCATCTTGCCATTTGTTTTCTTCTTGATCACATAGGTGGTGCTATTGCTTTTGTTCCTCCGGTTGGGCTTGGTGTAGATGAGAGAACTCTTGATTGTTAGCTTCTTCTTGTTCTTCTCATCCGAAAGCTGCTTCCTTGGTTGAGGACACTTGTTGGACTTGTGGCCCTTTTTGTAGCACTTAGAGCAAGTCACAATGGACCCTTTCTCAAGCTTCTTCACCATGTTCTCACGGTTATCTTGAGAAGGTTGGACATTGCTCTCCATGCCTTTGCCCTTCAATCTATACAAGTCCTTCATGAGCCTTCCCACTTCTTGCTTGAGCTCATCATTTTCCTTGGCAATGAGATTATCACATGATTCTACAACAACATTCTCATTGCATTTCTTATTGCAAGGGTTAGAGCAAGAATTATCAATTAAATCAATGCAAGAAGTTGAAGCATCTACCCTAGAGATAGGAATTGCACAAGGGATAGTTTGCTTCATTTCCAAAAAGTTATTAGTATCATTAATGCTCTTAAATTTTAATTTGAGCTCTTCATGCTCCTTGCTAAGCAAATTGAATTTGCACATCAAATTTTCAAAGTTTGTAGCAAGAGAAGCATTTAGTTCTTTTAGAGCATTAAGGTTTTTAATTTCTTTTGATTGTTTCTTAATGACTTTTTGGTGCTCATGAACAAGGTCAAGAAGTTCATCAATTGAAGGAGAATCGGAGTCATCATCACTTACATCGCTCTCCATACCTTTGGCCATAAGGCAAGTGTTTGATGATGATCCGAAGTTGGTGCGGGTGGTGAATCTCTTGCTTGATTCATCACTTGAGCTAGCACTTGATTCTTCACCACCGCTTACCCATTCACCAAATATGGCAAATGATTCATGCTTGGGTTTCTTCTCCTTCTTTTGCTTGTTCTTTTTGAACTTCTTCTCAACCTTCATAAGTTGATGGTGAGGCCCATCTTTGAGGAAGACCACATACCCCATGGTGTTAATTTCCTTTAAGCATTTGTTCATCTTCTTTACTTGCTTGTAAAGGTAGGGGTTCATTGGCTCTTGATCATCACTTGAGGAGCTTTGACATGCCTCCTCTTCTTCCTCTTCACTTGAGCTACCTTTGATGGCCATCTTCTTCAACTTCTTGACTTGCTTGCATGCAAGTGCACTATGTGTTGGTGAAGAAGGTGGCGCTCTTGGCTTGATATCATGACGTAGCTCATGGGCGATCACCTTGTTGAGGACTTTGTTTGGTGTCATTGTTGTGAGATCTTTCTCATATAGAATTGTTGTCACCAAATCATAGTCCGGCCTTCGAAGTGAGTGAAGGATCTTGCGAATGAGTTCCAAATCTTGAATTTTCTTCACATCTAGAGAATTAATCTCATTCACAAGAATATTCAACCGTGAGTACATAGTTTCGGCATTTTCATAATCAAGTTGCTTGAAACTATTGAGTTTATCAATGAGAACATGATATTTTTCATTTGCAACATCTTTAGTGCCTTCATGGTTCTCACTAATAGTTTTCCATAGATCTTTTGCATTTTCACAAGCAAACACACGGTTGAACACATTTTCACCAAGAGAGTTTAAAATAGCACACTTGGCTATAGCATCATATTGCCTCTCTTGTTGATTATTGCTTTTAGTTCCTTCACTAGTAACTCTCCAAACATTTAGCCCCTTTGCTTGGAGGTGAGATTGCATTAGAATCTTCCATCGTTGGAAGCCCGTGCCATCGAAACGTGGAGGAGGTCCTAGAGAATCCATCCCTTCCCCTAAAAGAGCTAACTCACTAGGCGGTGAAGCCTACCGATCTAATGAGCCGGTAAACACAAATTTGCCAATAGAATTGGCTTTGTTTGTGAGACAAGTGAGTCCCGGCTTTGATACCAATTGAAAGTGATCGGGTGCTCTAGCCTAAGAGGGGGAGGGGGTGAATTAGGCACTAATAAAAACTTAGACCTTTGGCTCCAACTAGTTTGCACAAAACATAAACTAAAACATACTATCTAGATGTGCAACTAGGTTGTTCCAGTGAAAACCCCTTATCCCAAAAGAGTTTAGCAACCTATAGCCTTTCCTATCAAGAAACTATTCTATGAAAGTAAAGGCACACAAATTGCTAGTATATAATGCGGAAGCTTTAAAGAGCGAGATAGGAGATAGCAAACTCTTGACGCGGGTGTTTATCCCGTGGTTCGGTTAGCCACAAAGGCACACCTACATCCACATTGTTGTAGCACTCACTAAGAGTATTGCTACTCGGTCACCAAGTCTCTCCCATGAACACAATCACGGTCACCTTGGCCCCGGGTTCCACTAACTAGTTTTTCCACAAAGGATGGGGGTCTCCACGTCCCCCGCACAAAGATGTCGTCGCCGCTCCACACCAAGTCGGAGGGTCGATGACGTTGCCGGCGAGCTCCACGCTCCAAGGTGCCGGCGCACCAAGCTCTTGTTTTGGTTCACTAATGAACCACAGCACAAAGGCTCTAAGCCTTGCAAACTCACTCACTAAGAGCTAATCCTTTACACAACACTCTCAAAGTGTGCTAAGGGCTAAGGATATGATCTTGATGCTTTTGTATGGCTTGGAGATGTTCTTGGGTGTGTGTGGGATGTCCAGCAACTCCAGCAAGCTTCAAATGGCCGGGGTGAGGCGTATATATAGGCCACCAAGTCTTGTAGCCGTTGCTCCAACGGTCAGCTGAAAATCTGCGTACCACCGGAAGAACCGATGCCTCTTGGCGGGGTAGCGTCGGTTCATCCGGTCACTCATAACACGAAGTAGCCGTTGAAGTCCTGACAGTTGACGCAGAGACCACCGGTTGAACCGATGCTTTGCACCGATGCTTCACCGGTTCAACCGGTGCTGAAGGAATCTTCTCCTGGACGCTGACGTCATTACACCGGTGGTATGACGTCATTTCACCTTTGGGCCTTGCTACGCCTATCTTCTCTTTCTCTTTGTCATCACTTGAACCTAAAAGCCTGAGAATGGTCATCTTAATAATCATATTAGTCCAAGTGTTGTGTTGTCATTTGATCACCAAAATCACTCGAAATGGCATCAATGGTGCCATGTTCGTTACAGGGTTCTATGTTGCATACCACATGATCCGCCTTGCTGCAAGTTTTAAAAACCTTAAAGGAGCAAAAGTAAGCCTTTGTCAAATATATATATATATATATATATATATATATATATATATATATATATATATATATATTTGTCGTACAAGCACTCATCATTTGACTGTCACTTTTTGCTAGAACGTGCGGGGTCATTCAGACAAGCAATTGAACAACAAGCAGCTCTCGGCTATTAGAGAAAGGCTTGCCTCCTTCTTGCTTGTAGATGTCATAAGCGACAAAGGTGACTTCCACTGTCGCAGCTGAACTGATTTCATGTAATTATTGTATATGTGTACTGTTAATTTGTAGTGGAGAGATACAATATGTAATTTCTCATGTACAGTTGGTGGTTGTATCTTATGTAAACTTTGTGAGATATCAATTGAGTTCTATTCTGTGTGTTTGCTGGATCAACAAGAAGGCTGCCAAATCCTAGCTGTGCTCTAAAATGCAGCCAGGAAATAAATATCAGCTTGGAGGGGTCAGATTCTAAGGTGACGGGCAACAACCAAACCCGTCCCTTCTGTATACTCACCAGATGACGGCGCAGTAAAGCACAACATGTCACTTATCTAGAATCGTAGGTTACTGGCGTCGTGAGCTAACCGTCATATGTGTTGGACAAAGGTGACGGTCGTAGACCCCATACGGGGGGCCTGGTCACCAAAAAAGGGTGACAGTGCTAAATTGAAGCCCGTCACCTTCTACATACTGATAAGTGACGGATTTTGTTAAAGGCCCGTCACCTGGAGTAGACAAAGATGACGGTCGCAGACCTCACATGGGGGGTCTGGTCACTAAGAAAGGTGACGGTTGTCTACTGATATCCGTCTCCTTTCTGTCATATCGGTGGTGGGCAAATGTCCGTTACCCTTCTGTTCTAAATAGTGACGATGTAGGAGTGACGGGCGCGATACCCGTCACCATAGGGAGATGACGCCCGTCACTATAAGCCTTTTCCTAAATAGTGGATGTTCGACTCGGCTAATAATCATCAACCGTCAACCAGCCACACTGCAATGGTAATTATGTATGCCAGGACAATCGTCGTGCCCCAACTAGAACGGATTGTAGTATAGCATTAGTTACAGTAGCGTGTAGGACTCTTAGGTCATGTAGTGCTATACTGAATGAAATAAAGGAAACAAAAACTCTAGTCTGCTGGCTGCGGGCTGCGGCTGGTCACTGGTGCTAATTTGTTGTAAGAGAAAATTACTGCTGACTGGCTGGTGCTGATTTGGTGTGAGAGAAAAATACTATTGATTGGCTAAAAAAGCAACCAACAGAACAGAGTGACAAGAAATATTAGGTCCCATGCAAAAAGGATGCACCAGACACTACCAAGTTTAAATATTTATGCTTTAAGTGGTAGTACTGCGTATACCTAGTTCCACATCCAGACAATATCGATCTCAACTCTCAAGATCGGCCAACCCGTTCTCCACTTACCATTTATAAGAACAACATATATACATGCATACCTTCCCAAGGATAAGAGTCCGTAATAAAAAGATGATCAATCTAGAATCATAGGAATTTGATACTTCTTTTGGCCCGCACAAATAGAGGTTCAAATTGGTGTTCCCTAGATGCACCTTCAACCCTATTTTAGAAAAATAGTATAAAATTTTAAACTAAAGAGGATTGGAGGTGCACCTAAAGGTCGCCTCTGTACTCTTAGGCACAAACCTAAATCCACCTAAGTTTGTCTTGAGTTAATTTTTCTGGAGATACTCCCTTCCTTCTAGAATATAATTAAGGGTTATGAGTTTATTCTAGATTTGATTAGTCTAACCAAAGAGAATTAACATCTATCATACCACATCAAACAAGTAAATTATAAGAATATATTTCACGATGGATCTAGTGATGCTCTGATTTAGTTTCTATAATTTTTTGTAAAATTTATTACGATAGTTTAATTTAAGATAAAATCTTAATTCCTTATAGACCATGACAGACAGCGTAGGAACTGCAGAAAGGAGTGTGGACAAGACTATGAGTAGGTGAACTCATCCGCGTGCAAGGTGTGCCTCTCGACGGTGGCCACGGCCCATAAATTATTCCAAAGCCAATTATTATCGGGAGAAGACGACTCATGACCCACTAGTTCGTCGAGTTACTTTCAGAGCTTAACAGAGACCATATTCTGTTTACATTTCAGTCTTTCATTATCGATCATGGAGGTGAAGGTAGCGATCAGCAGGAAAGTGGCGCTAATCATGGCGGTTGAGGCTGCAGCGATTCTACAGCTGCCGCCGCCGCCGGTGGTGTTGTCCGCAGCGGCGAAGGCCGCCGCTGCCGAGACAGATCGTCCACGCGCCTGCACCAGGAGGTGCGGCAACATCAGCATCCCGTACCCGTTCGGCATCGAGCCCGGCTGCTTCCACGCCGGCGGCTTCAACCTCACCTGCGACCGCTCCCACCGCCTGTTCCTCGGCGACGGCACCGTGCAGGTGCTGGACATCTCCGTCGACCCCAACGCCACGGTGCGCATCAACAGCGTCGTCGTCAAGTTTCCCGGCGGCGGTGCCCGTGGCACGTGGGGCGGCGCTCTCGGCGACGGCGGGCCGTACTACCTGGCGGAGATGAGGAACAAGCTCGTCGCGAATGTCTGCAACGTCCAGGTCCTCCTCACCGGTGATCGCAACCAAACCGTCAGCGCCTGCTCGGCTTTCTGCAACGTGGATCGGCACGGCGGCACGGCCATCTACGTCGCCGGCCGCTGCTCCGGCGTCGGCTGCTGCCAGGCAGACATACTGGTGGGGCGCAGCTCCTACGGGTTCCAGACTATCAAGATGACGAACGGAGAGGCGGAATCCGGTGGCTGGGCGTGCGTAGTAGAGTCGGAGCTCGACGCCGACCCCGACCAGCTTGGCATGGTGGATCCGAGGACGCTGCCCGCGGTGCTTGCCTGGAGGATCAACCAGGGGACATGTCATGGCAACAAGTCCTCGCCTGCGTGCCGCAGCCGCCACAGCTTCTGCGAGAACATCACCAACGACTACGCGACGATTGGCAAAGAGGAGGGGCACCTCTGCCACTGCGCTCCGGGCTACGAAGGGAACCCTTACATTGCCAACGGTTGCCATGGTAATCAACGTGTATATCTAAAATCTTAAATCGATCATCAACTAACTGAAACTTTTTTTCCCTCAGCTAGCTTGCATCTAATTTCTCCAAATTAATGTGTTCTGCTGTTTGTTCAGATGTCGACGAATGCAAAGCTCCAGGGGCATGTTATGGCGATTGCAAGAACACAGAAGGAGGGTATCAGTGCCAGTGCCCTCCTGGCTTCGAGGGCAATGCTTCCATACCAAATGGATGTAAAGGTAACGCGAACCAGGCTATTATTGTCACAGCTTCATGCTAAAAAAAAATGAACCCACTAAGTCTTCGAAATGCTAGTTACTCTTTTATTTAATATCTTGAAAACATTTTCTTGTTCTACTACAACACGTAGCTTGTTCATGGTTTCTGTTATGTTGTATTTTTCTAGACATTGACGAGTGTGCACATAGAGATACCTATCCATGCTACGGAATTTGCATAAATATGCCTGGAACTTTCCACTGCCAATGCAGTAGTGGAACTTCTGGGGATCCCTTCACTAGAGGAGGATGCATCGCAACCAAGACCTTCCCAGGTGACAAGCATTAACCAGCTAATTAATACTTTCAAAATTGATTGTGTTCTCTAATTCTCTGATATTTGCGGCTAATTCATATCTTTCAGTTCGGGCAATCGGACTAGGAGTTGGTGGTGGCATAGGCCTTCTGCTTTTGGCCATTGCTGCTCCTTTCATATTCCGTGCAGTCCAGGAACAGAAGGCGAAAAAGATGAGAGAAAGATTTTTCAAGCAAAATCATGGGTTGCTACTTCAGCAGTTGATATCACAAAGGGCAGATATTGGTGGAAGGATGATCATTACCTTAGCGGAGCTAGAGAAGGCTACAAACAATTTTGATGCATCTCATAAGGTAGGTGGTGGAGGGCATGGTGTTGTGTATAAAGGACTTCTAGACCTACAAGTTGTGGCAATCAAGAAATCAAAGATCATAGTACAGAGAGAAATTGATGACTTTATAAATGAGGTTGCAATTCTTTCTCAGGTCAACCACAGGAATGTTGTCAAGCTTCTTGGATGTTGTCTTGAGACAGAAGTCCCGCTGTTAGTTTACGAGTTCATATCAAATGGTACTCTTGCTCATCATCTTCATGTTGAAGGACCAAAATTGCTATCATGGGATGTCCGATTGAGGATTGCTCTTGAAATTTCTAGAGCTCTGGTCTACCTACATTCAGCTGCTTCAACACCAATACTTCATAGAGACATCAAATCATCTAACATACTTCTTGACGATAATTTAACAGCAAAGGTATCAGACTTTGGAGCTTCAAAGTATATCCAGATCGATCAAACTGGAGTGACCACAGTCGTCCAAGGAACCATTGGCTACTTAGATCCCATGTATTATTATACATGTCGACTCACAGACAAGAGCGATGTTTTTAGTTTCGGTGTTCTTCTTATAGAATTGCTTACAAGAAAGAAACCATTTGTCTTTCGGACCAATGATGGTGGCAGTCTTGTTTCACATTTTGCATCACTACTCGCTGAAGGTAGCCTGGCTGACATAATTGATCCTCAAATCATTGAAGAGGATGCTGAACAAGTTGATGAAGTTGCCACACTAGCAGCAATGTGTACAAAACTGAATGGAGAAGATCGGCCCACAATGAGGGAAGTTGAGATGACACTTGAAAACCTGAGTGTCACAAGAAAGCAGGTTCATCATAACACAACCTCAAGTAGGAAATACGAGAAGGATCAAACTGCAGCTCCTTACATGTCACTGGGAGGGCTCGCTGCGGAAACAAGCAGGCAGTACACCATGGAAGAGGAAATGTTGTTGTCTGCAAGTTATCCACGATGAGATATACTGCTGTGGCCTGAACACCAATGCTGTTCATTATATTCATTTACCATGCATCTATAACACCAATGATGGTGGCACCACGTTCTTGCCTTCCTGGAGAGGAAAATGTAGCAGGGCTTGTTGATTTGCGTCTGATGCGCATGTACGGTAGCAAAGTAGCTAGCAAGCTAGGGCATTATCTTCTTAGCATAGACCATAGAGAGACGAATCGTGTTGGCTGGCTTCGAACCTGGATCCAAATACATCGTCGTCCCCGCTTCTGTCAGGGCTCTGGAGCCGACATTGCCCCGCAAGAGCAACAGCCTGAGATATTTACGGTCGCAGTCCAGCCTTCACGCATATTCATCACACCAACAGTTCCTGCAAGCTCATATCGCCAGTCCAGCTAACTCAATGACCAAAGCAACATCACAATGGCGCAACAGCATATTATCTGAAACGAGTAGCCATCCCAGACTCGAGTGTACCAACAAACCATCATGATGGGGGCAAGGAGCCTCCCTGCTACCCACCCATCAAAGCTCGACCATCATATATCTTCCAAGCAAACACTCCAGAACATAAAACTGGGCAGGACCATGATGCCAACGTCAGGTGCATCGACAAACTCTTATCGGGATCAAGATGTACCGACTTCACAGTATCGTCAATCAAATGGACTTGGAGCTGAACATTACCTCCTAATCTGCAGAAGACAGCAATAACCTCCTTACATACTGCAATCGACACGGCAAAACATGAATAAGCTGCCGCTAATGTACAGGCTACTTAGATAGCCAGGGGGATCCTAGCAACAACGGTGTACATAGACAAGGAGTGTCAGCAACAAGCCCAGTTTTATTAGGTGGTACACCCTGGAACCTACAAGTTACAGCCTTCAGCGGGTGAATCCACATACATAGCTACTTAAACTACAGGGGTGTTTTCCCTTTAAAAAAAACTACAGGGGTGTTTTCCTAAACATGTACAACCAGTCATTGTCATGTCAAATACAATTAGACAGTTGCTGTCAAATCGAGCAACTTCTGAACCTGCAAAAGTGCAAAGGGAACCAAGGTAACCAGCGTTACAAGAGAAATAACCTCAGGAAAATAGTAGAAACATAGCAAAAAAGCTCAATAAATCAAAGTGGGAAAAAGGTGTTCCATAGAACATTAGCAATGATCTAATGATCCACTATCTAAGATGTACAAGAAATCAACAGAACGAACTTTGTTCCATTGAATTGGCTCTGAAACCATCTGTATTTCTAGTCCATCTCTGGAGACACAAAATATGGTTTGAGAGAGACTGTCAAGTTGTTGGCACGAAATGTTAAGATGTGCAAGCACTTGCTCAGGTTTATGGTAGACTACAATTGCCCTACCTGCATGGGGTTACTAAGCTATCCCAGAAAAGATTTAGGTCCTCAAATTTCATACGACGATAATAACATTGTTTCTATTACACTATGTAAGAAATGACAACATCAACTGCACAAACATCTGAATATGCTTTGCTGAACAGAACTGCTTATCCCATCTCCATAAATGACAAGCTATAAATGAAAACATACATCTTATTCCAATCACAATGCTAAAACTTCAGACCCAACATGGCTGGCAGTTGCAGGTGTGCAGATATCTTATTTGCCACTATAAGGCCAATGCAAGGTTAATTTGTAACATTAGGCTAGTTTGCGATTGATGTGGGGTGTTGTGCTTGGAACATAATCACCAACTACTTAGCAGAATGTGTCAACTGCATTAGGATTTTGAGGCTATGATGGCAAAAACAAGAAGGGGTAGCAAATCTAAAAAAATTGGTAGATATTGTTTTGAAAAATTCACCATAATATCAAACAGAATCTTAGTGGGGCATCCTCACAAAACAGGCTCTGGCATCACTAAGTATGTAAATGTCGCAAAGTTCAAAGGTCTATTTTGCTACAACTGCTTAAAGTAAAATTATGTTGCTCATTTCCTGCAAACAGGAAGAATCCTACAGATGTCCTAATTCCCAACAAAGAATAATCATAACCATCCATATGCCAAGAAATTTCCTTACAACAACTAAATTTGGCTCCAGTCTTTGATGGATTTGTTTACAAAACACAAACCAAGTCTTTTGTTACACAGAATAATTGGAAATGTCTCATGACATTGTTTTTTTGCCTTAAAAGCAGTTTATTCGCCCATCCTACAAGGTATACTATGACTCCATCCTAAAAAAAATTGATAATTACCACAAAAGCATGTGGAGGATCTCCAAAGTAATGCCACCTCAGCAGCTTAGTGCAATATCTGCCAGCTCAAATTAATAGAGCCAATGGACAGTTCTCTAGAATGAGGGAAAGCTCAATGATGCAGCTGATGCCTGATAGCATGCACTTCTCGTATATTCATCTAATATAGTAAGAGTCAGCTGTTTTGTCCCTACGGCCAGGATTATGGGAACACTAATCTGTGGGTGAGGCTATTGATATTGCTGACTTGCTGTCAATACAAAGTTCTGAAGCTAAGCCTGCAATACAGTGATACAGGACAGGATGGAATCCATTGCTGTATTCCAAAGGTAGATAAGGGCAACAGAAAAAGCTTTGCTGAAAGTGGGTAAAACAAGGAGATAACGGAATAGCCGCAGTGGTTGAGACCACATGGTGCAGCATTATTGCCATAAATACATAAAAATACCAATCAGGCATGCATCTGCTCCTGGTGACAGGGAAAAAAGTATGCATTTGCAATTGCAACCATGGACACAACACAAATAGCAAGCCTGGTTAGTAGTGCCAACAGGGCAACCATGCTGCTTGCTCCAAGGCTATGACCAATTGACCATAAAATAATCCCCAGCTTCTGTGCCAGGCTTATCAACAGAAGACATGAATCTTGCCAAATTGAACACTATTATTGTCGAGCATTGTCTTGAAACTACTGGAACCCAAGTTGTGCAAGGCCTTACAGCCATGGACATCATTCACCAATTCACCATTGATCAGACAGTCAAGCTCGCTTCATTTTGTATTAGGCTCTGAGGTCATGTGAACAAACAGGGGTAAACAGTTTCCTACTCCATTGCTTGGCCATGAAAATATGGATCACCATCATATCATATACAAATGTCCTTAACAGTTAAATAAACTAATTTCCAAAAAAACTAACAAATACAAATTATCTTTTTAGGAAATTTTTCAGAATCAGGTCGAAACCAAATAAATAAGCTTATTCATTTTGGGAACTAAATATCTTTCCTATTTATAAATTTCCCATAGTCATATGCATACAAGCACCTAGCAAGAGAAAGATGGGCCACAAAGTCATGAAATTTTAGGAAACGAAAGTCTGCGTCGGGATTTTTTCTTAATCTGCTTTTGCACTTCATGATTCTTTCAATTATGGGTATATAATCTCCTAATACAATTTCATAACATCGTCATCTCGTTTGACCTCATACTTAGTGGTACTCAACAAATCAGGCCTCGAGATCCCACATAACCAGAATACCAGATACTCAGGTAGGCGTACAGGCATTGGTAAAAGTGAACTAGAATATGGCAATTATTGCAAAACACATGCTAGTGACTATAAAGATTGTTTATCAGCATGAAGTCTGTAAGTGAAAAAAAATTCCAAAAGCATAAGATCTAGGAATTCCAACACAGCATAGTACGAACACTGCATGTCTCTTTCAATATGATTTGCAACAAGAGTACAGAATACCGCATGAAAGGTAAATATTTACAGCAATAACAGCACAAAAACTTCATATTGAAACTTACCTATCAAGAAGAATTGCCAGCACCAGATCCATCTGAAGAGGAGCTATCACTGTCTGAGTCTGCAAAAAACAGTAGATGATCAGGCTACTATGCTGTCTGTACATATACTTACTACTAATGCAAACACCATAACGTAGAGGTATGAGCTACACGTCAGCAAGGGAAGTTGAGGGAAGTATTACCACTAGAAGATGATCCTGAATCACTGCTGGAGCTGCTTGAATTGCTTGAACTACTTGTGTTTTGTCTATTCTCATCATTTTGCTTTGGCGCAGGCGCAGCGCCTGTTGCCAGTTGCTCACCTGCAACCGAACCTGTTTGCGGAAAAATTTTAAATTTATTCTCTTGCTTGTAATGTGTTTTTAAGATAAAATAGAAAATAGAGCTAACCTTTCTCAACTTGCTTCGGAGATTTTTCACCAACATTGGGTTCTTGGTTGAACTGGATCTGCAAAGGATGAAACTGTAGTTTTCATTATTGATTATAGTTTTGCTTAAAACAATGGTACTGTTGCTAAAAATAAAGGAATAAGTCCAAAATACCCCCCTCAACTTATGCCAGAGTCTAAAATACCCCCCTCAACTCTAAAACCAGAAATATTACCCCCCTCAACTTCTAAAACCGGATCAAATCAACCCCTTGGCTGGTTTTTAGGATGGTTTTGGCTGACGTGGCGGTGGCCCCACATGTCAGCTCTCTCTCCCCACTCCTCTCTCTTTATTTCTTTCTGCCACCGCCGCCCGCCCAGGCGCATCAAGCACCACGCCTCTCAATCATGCGCCGCCGCCGCCTGCTCGCCAACCCGCGCGCATGCTGAGCGCCGCCGCCTGCTCGCCCGCCTGCACGCGTGCTGCCTCTTGCCCGAGTGCCGCTCCCGCGTCTCCCACATGCCGCCGGCCCGCATGGCGGGCGGCGGCGCAGCTCGGGCGCAAGCAGGGGAGGCCGGCGGCGGGGCAGGCGGCACTGCAGCCAGCGCGGCAGGGTGGAGCCAGCGCGCACGGCCGCACGGCTCAGGGGCCCGTGCGCGCGGCCCGCAGCGAGTGAGTGGCGGCGGCGGGCCGGCCAACGGCGGCGCAGCCGCGTTTCCGGCACAGTGGCGGAGAACGCGCCGAGTTAGCGCGAGCATGAGCATCGTGGGGGTATGGCGGTTTGGCTTTGCTGCTTATCTCGAGCGAAGTGAGGCCGAGGCGAGCCGGCGATGGTGAGGTGGCCATGGCGGGTGGTGGCGCTCCGGCGGGTGGGGAATCGTTGATTCCCGGCAGGCCGGTGGCCGGAGCTCGGCATGGAGGGATCAGGAAGGAGCTAGGGGATGTGGCGGAGCTGTGGGCGCGAGTGATTGAAGGAAAGAGGCCGGAACAGCGGTGCAGCAACGAGGCCGGGCGGGAGCGTGACGCGGCAGGCGGCGGCGCCGGAGAAGATGGTGAGCGCGTTGGCGACCAGCAGCAGCAGTGCCAGGACTGGAGGGAGAGGCTGCCGCACTGGCGCACGCGCCTGTCCAAGCCAGCCCCGCGCGCGACCCCGTCGGAGCAGCCACCCCAAGCGACACCGAGCGCAAGCTGCGCCGGCCTCCTCTGTTCCGGCCACCGCGCGCTGCTCCATCAAATCCGCCATGCTCCGGCCACCTCGCGTCGATTCCTCCCGCTACGAGCTGCCCTGCCACCTCCGCCCTCTTCCCCAACCATCAGTCCGGTTGCTCCTTGCCCGCAGCATCATTCCGCCGGCGGCCCGAGCCGCCATGGCTGTCCCAAGGACCTCCGCCGTGAGCCCCCTTCCCTTCCCGGCCTCCTTCTCAAGCGCGAATCGGGACCACGTGGACCTGTTGGTGCTTGTGCTCGTTGTGCTCGACGGCGGGCTAACGGCGGAGGCGGGGATCGATTGGCGCGGTGGCGAGGCGTGCTGGAGAGAGAGAGAGAGCACGCCGGGTGCGGTGTTTTGTCGTGCGTGCCTCCGACGTGGAAGAGCTGATGTGGAGGCGGGGATAGAAAGGAGAGATGGAGAGAGAAAGAAGGGAAAGAGAGAGAATGAGACTGACACGTGGGACCCACGGCCAGGAAACCACCTAGAACTGTGCTAGGGGGGTAAGTTGTCTGGTTTTAGAAGTTGAGGGGGGAAACATATCCGGTTTTAGAGTTCGGGGGTATTTTAGACTTCTTGACAAGTTCAGGGGGGTAAAATGGACTTCTTCCAAAAATAAATGGAGTGCTCATACTGGCTGTGGTTGCTGTACGGAGTGCTGTGCGCGCAACTCAGCATCTTGTCTGGCAAGCATTGCACGCTCAGCCTTTCTCTTTTTCTTGCTCAGGTTCTTCTTGTAGTTAGCAACAAACCTGTCAAGCTCCCAAAGTGTCTCAGCATCCATGCTATCGATTTCAACCTCAATCTCATCCTCATGCTGCCTAACTGAAAGATTCTTGTTCTTAATGACTTGTACAACAGCGTCAAGCTTCTCTGGAGGCAAATTCTGGAGGTTCTCACTAAGCTTACGCTTCTCATCTATTGTCATGTCCCTTTTATTTGGATCCTTTGCCCTTGGTTTCTTCATCGATGGAGTCCGGCTATAAGTGGGAGTATGACTGATTGGCCTTGACGAGTCCAACGCCATGTGGTGTCTCATGGAATCAGACCTCTCTAGGAAGCGCAGGTCAATCGGTGGAGGTGGAAACTTCTTTGGCAATGGAGGACATGATGCGAGATAGTTAACCTCAGCCTCAATCTCAGGCCACTGGGCCTCAAAGATTTCTAACAACTGCTCTGCCATGAAATGCACATCCTGCCCCTTGGGGTTATATGTCATTGCATTATGGAAAGTGAGCCGCACATCGTCAGCAAACTCTTTTGGATTCCTGTACTGCCCCTGGCTGAGCCACCCCCTTATCGTGCCAAGATCCATTGGGTGCTTAATAATTGTAAAATAGTCATGCAAACCAAGTGCAACTGGATCGACGGGCTTGTTGAAAACCCACCCAAACTTATGCTTCATTAGCCGGCTCAGAAGAGATGAGGACTTCTTGAATGCCTGAGAGTATAACCTCCGCTCGGCATCAAAATCTGCGCCATGAGATTCTAGGGACCTGTGCTTCTTCTTGTGGTGTTTGGATTTCTTGCGCCCCTGTGAATCTGAGGGCGGGATCCTATCCTTGGCAAGCAAAAACTCGGAGTTCTGGTACAATTGATTAGCCTTAGGCGTCCGTTTCTCCTTCTCAAATGCTTCATTATGAAATACCGACACGATTAGTGGCCTGCGCTGCAGCAGCGAGCGGACGGGCAGAACCGCAGTAGTGAGCTGCGCAGACATGGGCGTCACCATATCACCAGCTGAGAACTGAGACTGCATGTACCGAGCATCCACCACCTGCTGCTGCGGCACTACCACCAGGGGCAAAGGTGCCGGCATGGAAGCCTCCTGCTGTGTCAGAGTCTCGGCAGCCTCCTTGAGGCGCTCGGAGAGCACGCGGACCTGGTCGAGCTCCCCAGCCAGCCGCCGCCGCAGCTCGCTCCTCACCCTGCGCTTCCGTGCCTTCTCGGCTTTCTCAGCCACCCGGTCGTCACTGTGGCCGTTGGGAACGATGCCGCCGCCGTCCCGGTTCTGCCCCGACGTGGGGTCCGCAGAGGAAGCATCGCGTTCCCCAGGCGGCGTCGAGGGGGGAGTCGAGGCAGCCGCAGCCGGATCGGGCCGCGCCGCAGCGCCCCCCGGCCTCCGCGCGGCGGATGGAGCGGTGAATCGAGGATAGTGTTTCAGAAAGGGGATTAGGGTTAGGGACTACGGCGGGGGCGGGGGCGGGGGCGGGGGCGGGAGAGGGGACAGGGCCTTGTTCTGGAGGAGGAGGGTTAGGGGTTTTGCGGGGGTACTTGCGGGAGTAGACCTTGATCTCCGCGGCCCAACGCGACCTGGTCGGAACGGCGGGAGCAGCCGGCGCCTCCGCGGCCGGGACGGGGCCCGGCGTTGGTATTCGCGAAGCCAGGATTTGTGAGTGTGGTATACCCATTTCCTAAGCGGATCCGGCGAGGACAAGCCGGCGGAGAGAGGACGAGAGCGGCGGTGGGGGGTCGTCGGATGGCAGCGCAGGCGCCGGAGATGGCGCCGGCGAGGCGGCGCGGGATGTCGTCGGCCGGCTGCGCCGGCTCCGGGGACGGCGCTAGCGAGGTGGCCGTGGTGGCGGTGGAGGTGGGCGAGGAGGAGGGCGGTGCGCACGGGAGGAAGAAGAAGGGAGCGGGCGGGGGGGTCGGCCGCCCCCACGATCGGCGCCGAACTCCAAAGATAAGCTTCATGTTAAGGAAGCGGCAGCCCATGATCAAAAAAAAAAGGAAACGGCAGCCCAACAACAGAAATACGGGCGGCCCATATTGAATGCCCACGCGCCAAACAACTACAAGAGCACGGCCCAAGAAAAAACTGTGGAGTCCTAAAGAAACATGCGTTTCATTTTTTTTTCCTAATCCATATAGTGTATACTTTAACATATTTCTATAATTTCGTGCATTTTAAAATAATTCAACAACCCAAAATGGTTGGTTTAAAAATTTTCAATCTGGTTCAGATAATAATGTGTCAGATGTCATGTATTAATTCTCAGCAACATAGTGGTTTGAACAGATTTTCAAAATGTGTCCATGGTTTGTGTGACAAATACATTCTCTATCTCTATCTTTTCTCTACTATTAAAAAAAGATTAAGGGTGACGTTTTTTCGTCTGATCTTTGGGCCGATCGTTTTCGTCGTCTGACCTCGGGCAAATCTCGAGCGTGCGTTTGATCCCGTGCGATCTGAGCCTCCCGTTCCAATGGCCTTGTTTGCTTTCAAAGCGCTAGATAGCGCTACAAAAGAATCTCGTATGTATAGTGTGCTAAATGAAGTCTATTTGTAAAACCTTTTTAGAGATGGGTGTAACTTTTCGCGGCGAATCTAATGATGGTTATTAATTGATGATTTGCTACAGTGATACTACAGTAACCATTCTCTAATCGCGCGGTCAAAGACCTCATTAGATTTTTCAGGGTCACTCGCGCGGGGTTATGAAGTTGATTTTGTAAACTGTCTTTATTTGACACTATAATTAAAAGTCAAAGTGTCACTTTTCACTAGCGCGCTACCCAACCAAACGGCGCCGATCTCTTTCGCCCCGACGACCTCTTCCTCGCTGCCCGCCGCCCTCCCCACCACCGCCCTGCCCCTGCGTCTCGTCCCCATCGGCCCATCCTCGCCTCCCATCCATCCCATTCCTCATGGTGGTTTGCAGATCTGGCGGGCCCCATACCCGCGGCACGTCAGGAGGGCGGAAGGGCTCGGATCGTGCCTGGGGGTTCGGATCCAGATGGAACGTTGCGGGCGGGTGCCTCGCGTGCCGCCGCTGGACGCACCTCCTCCGGGCCGACGACACGGTCGCGTACTGCGGCCTCGTCACCTGCGCCGCCTGCACGGTCGCGCCCGCCGGGGTCGTGTCCTCGCCGCCGCGGTACAAGCCGGGCACTCGCAAGCCAAGGTTACGTCCCACTGCCCTCCTCGGTCATCGCGTCGCTCTCTTGCCTGGCGTGCGTTGTGCCCGCAGTGCGTGGTTTTCTTGTTATTATCTTTCTTGTTTCTGCTGCCTGTCTGAGGTTTGCCGGTTCTCTGCTTGCATGTTGCTCGACGAGCAGCTCGTCGGGAGACTATCAAGTCCATCATGGCGGACCGGTCATGTACAACGAAGAATGTCCTCGCACTGGTTGCTGTGAGGTATCAATGGCTTCTAGATTCTATAGAATGGTTCTTGCCGTTCGATTAATATTTATGACTTCCATAACCTTCTGCATATGTTTAATCGATACACATGCAGTTCTATCTGAGTCGCACTATTTCATAACTTTTTCTTTTTTGTGGTATCCCCTATAATGAGTATGTGCGGTACAACCAAGCCTGTTGCTTCGAATAATTAAGAAATTGCTTTAACTATTGCAGAGAATTTGGGTCCATAATCTCAAACTATATATGTCAATCCTCGTATTTTTGTTTGGTCTCCTTACTGTATAAAGGTATATTTCTTTGATTTAGACTGTGGCATTTCTAAATGACATGTATTATTTGGGGAAATTAGTCACATGTTTATTTTTTACTAGGTTGAGATAAAGAATTTACAAATATAAAGTTCTCATTTTTATATGCCAAATCCTCGACTACCTGATGGCCGCTATGATCCGCTATGCCCGCCGCACGACACCCACCACGACGGCATCCACCGAGCCCCCTCATCCTCCACGGCTGCCGGTGAGTCACGTTACTCAAATATTTTTTAGGTGCTGCTGCCATGATTTGTTTGACATCTTGTGTTTTTCCTCTTTTTCCATTATGAATGTGAGTTCTGTATGCAAATATGATGGCCATTTGCAAAGGCAATTATCTAGATGATCCTTTGTTCTCCATGTCTTTTAGGTGTTTGATAAATTACCGGTAAGGTGAATTGGCAACAGCTAATTGTGGTGTCACACCAGTATTCATGGTAGTGAGTATTATCCCTGATTTTCGTGATGGACATGCTATATTACAGAGCAACATTTACGTTGGGATATAGGTGTTCAAAGAAAAATATGTATCTTTTCTCGATTCTCAGATGTCATACATGTGAGAAGTGTGAACTAATCAATCTTGCCACTGGGGATCTCTAAACAATATCTATTTCACTAAGTACAGTTGAATTGGATGGCAAATGGATTATCATGAAGAATTGAGATGGTGTGGCCAATGTGGCTGCTCCATTAGAGCTGGTATGTTTGTTTCATGTGGCTGCACTATTAGAGCCGATATGTTTATTTTCTTTGAGCAAAGCTACTTTCCTTCTTAAAACTGTATCATGGTATATGTTTATTTTCAAGATGATGCAGGTTCAGTGTCAACTTTGACTAAAAACTTTGCTTTTCTGCTTCAGATTAGAATGGATGACCTTTCTTATTCCCAATTTGATCCATACCATTCGTTGTTGAACAGTTTTTGAGCTGCGTGAGGCTGATGACCACATGCTACTCTGGAGATCTTCAGGCACATTGTTAGTTCTGGGTGTTATGCATTGCTTTTAGATTTACCAGTTAGATTGGTTCCTGTCATCATTTTTGAAAGCACAACATATATATTACTCTGAGTAGCCTTTTAGAGGAGTTCTGATGATGTCATTATCTGAGCCACATAGACTTTGCATTTTTGCTTTGGCATCTACAAGATACTTCTTGGTTGTGATGTTTGGCTTAATTTCTAGAAGCATTTTGGATGGGTGCGTGCATAGCACTTTTTGACTCAATTTAATTAACCCATATCCCTTTCAACTGGTGTTGTGATATTCCAGTACTATAAGGCATTGTTGTCCACAATTGGTTTGATCCCCTCCTGCTCTCCATAGGTAACTAATCCACAATTGCGTGGATTAGTTAGCAAGTGCCGTGTCCACGAGTGAGATCCGGCACATGGACTATCTGTGCAGGCACAACCTCTCTTATGAGTTTTGTTTCCCTGGCTTCACAGCGTTGATATGATGTACACTGTAGCCTTCCGAGATTTTAAGTTTGAGCTGTTGAGCACAAATATTTTTGTATCTTCTTTCTGATTCTTGCTTAGAGATCAGATATTTTATTTAGGGGAATCACCAGATGCTAGGTGCATTTTATTTCCTTTTGACAACCTTTCGAATTGATGTAATCTTGCTTGCACGGCAGACCATTTTTGAGCTGGGAGTTGTGACAGATGACATTGAACACGACGTTTCTATTCCTGAACTGAGTAGGATTTAATTTGTCTAAACCCTGATGAGAATAATTAAGGGCACTACCTTTATGACTTGTGAGCCATGGGTAAACAAACAGATAAATGAAAGCAAAGGCAATGGATCATTGCAACTAACTCGATTAACTGATCGATATGTTGGGTGAGTGTTCTTGCCCAACCGAGAAGTTTAAGCCAAGCGGGGTGCACGATGTACTTCAATAGCATATGTACCTTTTTTATATAATTCCAAACTATGAGCTTGAAGTAGAGATTTTCGTGTGCTATGTTTGTACTTGACATATGTTTATGCTTGTTTTTTTGAATAAGCATCAAGTGACATGTTGCTAAGATTAAACCATATTGCTTGTGCTCCGTGTATTGCGCCCGTATTAACGCACGGGTATACACCTAGTTTAAGTTTGAAATCCAAAAGCCATCAACGCCCAACACGGCCAGCCATGGAGGAAAATGTGCTACTCCCGTTGCATGGCAACGACAATGTTGCTACTCGCCCAACGGAAAATATAAAACTACATGTACATGTGACCACATATACCTTATCTCAGTCGTTGATTTCTCTCCATCCAACCGCTGATTTACCTCATCAGCTACCCATTTATCTTTTTACCTACATATGATTCTTTTACCTACCCAAGATTCATCTCACCTAGCCATATGAAAAAGTAAATTATGGAAGAGGAAATGTTTTTGTTGGCATGTTAGAGCAACTCCAATAGGGCTACTAAATGGGCTGTCATCTCCATATTTACTCGGTGGGTACAAAAAATTGATCTCCAGTAGGCCTTCCAAATGAGCAGCCATTTTGGTAGGTATTCTAAATTTCTCCCCTCACCCCCCCAATTTGGTGGCCCTCTATTTGGGATGCCAACTATGGGCCCTCTATAGAAGCCCAATTTACTCGGCCTGCTGGAGTGGAGGCTCATATTTGAGTGAATAAAATTTAAAAGTGGGTTTCTAAATAGATATTTGCTCACCCAAATTTAAAAGCCCTACTGGAGTTGCTTTTATCCTCAATGTCCTGAACAACAATAATGTTAAAATCTATTCCTAGTGCACAGAAAGAAGCAATGAACAAATGCTGCTCCTCTCTATTCTCAACACTGAGAGGAACTGCTTTTGCTCACCTACTCAAGGCATTTTGATTGGCCATAAAATTGGTAAGATTACGTGTGCTAGTTTCCATTATCTAAATTTATCGGTTTATATTTGAGTAGCGCAATATCATTCGTTATAAGAGGGGGCCGCCGGTCCTTGGAAAGAAAATCAGGTGTACCCACAAATAATTTGTGGCACTTAGTTTTGCTGCAAGGGACTAAGTTGAAATCTTAGGTCCTTTATTTCTACACCTCACCCCGCATGAGTTAGGCTCGGCTTCTTTAATTATATGTGCATGACACGTCTCCAAAGTCGTAGGTTCCATTGGCCTTTGCCAAAGCTTGTAGGGGCCGGGACGTTATATACAAACCACACGCGCCCCTTGTGCAGGCCAAAAGCTAGGGTTTAAGAGCATCTCTAGCAGATTATTCTTCTCTCATATCCTATATATTTTCTCTTTTCATCACCAGTAATACTTTTTACATTTTTAGTACCATGTGCTCTAGGAAATTAATTACTCAAAGATAGGGTAGAGAAAGGAATTCCCTTACATTTGAGTGAGAGGGAGATATGTTTTGATAATAATCACAAAAATATTTTGGTATTGGGGATGGAACTGGTAAATCTGTTGGACCACCTCCCATTACTAAAAGAACAGTTTTTAAGTATTGGGGAGATGGATGAATACTCTGCTTGATCGAGATGCTCCAATGGTCCTCATTAGAATCTTTTATAGCACAAGGTGAAAAGGCTAATGAGCATGTCGTGCAACAGTACAACCACGTGTTTTCTGGTGACAGCGTGATGTCCAAAGCTGGCTTAATTTGAACTGAACTTACTTTGCAGGTATATTATTATAGGGGATTAGCTTGCATTGCTTGCTTGTCGGTAGCTATAAAGTACTGCTGGATGCAAAATCGGCAAATCCAGGCACGTGATTCACGAATCAGGACCTGTTTCCTCGTTGTTTCGTAACTTTGGTTTGCTAGCTAGTTTGGAGGACTAGAGGCTAAAGAGTACGCCAACACTATATAGTGGCGAGGCAGATATACATTATACGAACCCCTGAACAGTGCTCCATCGAAGAAACAGTGTTGGAAGAACAAATAACAGTCGCCATTACCATCTAGGAGTAGTTAGTAGTAGCTACTAGCCTACTACTAATAGCTATAGCTAGCTAGTAATGGGGAGAGACTGATCGAGGCATCTAGCAGCGGCGTGCTTGCGACCATGGAGAGGAGGGTGGTGGGGATGATAAGCACGCGATCGGTGCTATTCGCGGTTGCTGTTGCTGCAGCGGTGCTGCCGCCGCCGCCAGTGTTGGGGGCGGCGGCAACGGCGTCGGTCACCGACGATGTAGCGTTGTTGCCCGGCTGCACCAGCCGCTGCGGCAACATCAGCATCCCGCACCCGTTCGGCGTGGAGCCCGGGTGCTTCCTCCCGGGCCTCAACGTCACCTGCAGGAACAGCACGTCCGGCGTGCCCGAGCTCTTCCTCGGCGACGGCACCTTGCAGGTGCTCGAGATCTCCATCCCCAACGCCGCGGTGCGCATCAACGCCACCTTCGCCTACTTCCCCGGCAGTAATGGCACCTACCCCAACAACATAGCAACAACAAACCGCACATGGAGCAGCGCTCTCGGGGAATCGGGGCCCTACACTCTGGGCCTCTGGGGTGGAGGAACAAGCTGATTGTACTCGGGTGCAACGTCCAGGTCATCGTCGCCGGAGGTCGCCGTCGAACTCGAACCCTGAGCACCTGCGCCGCGTTGTGCGACTGGGACGACGACGGGAGCTTCTGGTATTCTCCCTCGACCCCGGACTGCTCCGGCGTCGGATGCTGCCAGGCCAATATCATGGAGGATCACAGCGGCGGCGGCTATGAGTTGAAGGCGCACTGGATGAACGGGGAGCCAGGCGCCCACTCCGACGCCACGGTCTGGATAGTGGATTCGGAGTTCAGCATCCACCCCGCCTTCCAAGATTGGGTTGTTCCTTCGGGGCGGCTCCCTGCGGTGCTCGACTGGAGGATCAACCACACGACGTGCCACGGCAACGCGTCCTCGGCAGCGTGCCGCAGCAGCCACAGCCTTTCTTGAGAAGCACAGTTGCCTGATTAAAATTTTTATTTTTAGTCACATATTTGTATTGCTAGACTATGATATGCTGTATTTATAACCCTTCCACATAGTTAATAGTCATATCCAAATAACTAACCCTTTCTCTGTTGAATTTGTTCGCTGATCAATCCAAATAACTGTGATAATGACTCTTAATTACATGTTTCAGTTTGGAAAATCGGGCTGGGAGTTGGCGGCGGCACAACTTTTTTGCTCTTGGCACTTGGTGCACCCTTCATAACACGTAAAATCAAGTTGCATAAGGCTAAAAGGAAGAAAGAAAGATTCTTCAAGCAAAATCATGGGTTGCTACTCCAGCAATTGGTGTCACGGAATTCAGATATTGGTGGAAGGATGATCATCTCCTTGCGGGATCTAGAGAAGGCAACAAACAAATTCGATCCATCTCATGAAATTGGTGGTGGAGGGCACGGTGTTGTGTATAAAGGACTTCTAGACCTACAAGTTGTTGCCATCAAGAAATAAAAAATTATAGTACAAAGAGAAATTGATGACTTCATAAATGAGGTTGCAATTCTTTCCCAAATCAACCATAGGAATATTGTCAAGCTCCTTGGGTGTTGTCTTGAGACTGAAGTTCCGTTATTGGTTTATGAGTTTATATCGAATGGAACTCTTGATCATCATCTTCATGTTGAAGGAACCATATCACTCTCATGGGATGATCGACTGAGGATTGCTCTCGAAATTTCCAAAGCTCTAGCCTATCTACATTCAGCTACTTCAACACCAATACTTCATAGAGACATCAAGTCATCTAACATACTTCTTGATGACAATTTAACAGCAAAGGTATCTGACTTTGGGGCTTCAAAGTACATCCAGATTGATCAGACTGGAGTGACTACAGCTGTCCAAGGAACAATTGGCTACTTAGATCCCATGTATTATTATACATCTCGACTAACAGAAACCGTTTGTCTACCGGTCTGACTTTTAGTTTCGGTGTTCTTCTTATAGAACTGCTTACTAAAAAGAAACCGTTTGTCTACCGGTCTGACGATGGTGAAGGTCTTGTTTCACATTTTGCATCACTACTCAATCAAGGTATCTTGGTTGACATAATAGATCCTCAAATCATAGACGAGGAGGGTGAAGCAGTCGATGAAGTTGCCGCTCTAGCGGTGAAGTGTACAAAACCGAATGGAGAAGATCGGCCCACAATGAGGGAAGTCGAGATGACATTAGAAAACTTGAAAGGCACAAAGAAGCAGGTTCATAATACGACTTCAAGGAGGAAATACGAGAAGGATCATTACATGCCATTTGGAGAACTCACTCTAGACACAAGCAGACAGTACACCATGGAAGAGGAAATATTATTGTCGGCAAGGTATCCTCGGTGAGATACCGTTGTGTCCTGAACAAAAATGTTGCCTTCTATATCAATTTAATTCCCAGATGCATTGTTGCACTTGTTCTCTTTTGATGACTGTCTTGGAAGTGTTTTACTCTTACACATCCATACCGTCTCGTGCATTGGAGCATTGCTGTTGCAGCAACAGACATTCAGAACCAGACCAGAGGATTGATTTGCAGGTTCAGACTTCAGATTGGCCATGCATTGCAGTGTCAGGCTTCAGATTGACTGCGGCTGAGATGTGAGAGATTGAGGATAGAAATCTCTGTAAACTACATTTGCAATGTTTACACGAGGCCACCATCTCACATTCTCACCAGCGAGGAAGCTCAAAATCGGAAACATGAATTTCCTCAAGTTGTAATCCTCTAGATGGTGACCTCGCGTTGTAATCTGAATTGAGGGGCGATCGTATCTTGTGTTTCTAATGTAATCTGAATTGAATGGCTCTCGTGTTTATTTTGTTGCTACTGGGTTGGTAGGAGACAGTCGTAGACCTACACGTCCAGTCGTCCACTCAAGGCGCGGTGATATCAGCGGATGGACTTGCTCCTGATGATATCAGCTGCCAGGCGTCAGTATCATAGGCGGTGTGGCACCAAGGCGCGGTGCGGCGCCGCCGCAGAGAATTTTCTTCCCCCATCGAAGTCTCACGGGAGATCTGTCCCAGCGGGCGCGGCAGCGGCGGAGGCGGAGACCCGCGCTGGGCGGTCGCGGAGGTGGGCGCGGGCGCGGGGCGGCGGCGGAGGCTCGCGCGGGGCCGAGGCGGGAGCGGACGCCCGCGCGGGGCTGCGGCGGAACCTCGCCGCCCACGCGCGGAGGGGGCAGGGCTGGACTGCGGGCGGAGGCCCCGACGCGTCTTCTCCGCGCGGATCGATTGGCGGAGGCGGAGGCGGAGGCGGCGGTCAGCGCAGGCGCGGGCCCGCGGCGGAGGCCCGCGCGGGTGCGGAGGCGGACGCCCGCCCAGGGCTGCGGCGCAGATCGACCTGCGCTGGCGGACGAGATCGACCGGCAGCGGTGGCGCGGCCACGCGAGCGAGTGAGCAGGGGCAGCGCGAGCACTTGTAACGGTGGTGGATGCGTGAGCGTGCGGAGGAGCACCGGGGGGGGGGGGGGGGGGGGGGGGGGCGGGCGCGAACACGTGCGGAGCTGAGCGAGCACATGATGACACGACCGCGGCAGCGGCGAGAGCGTCTGGAGCAGCAGCAATGCGGCGAGAGCATTTACGGGAGCCGCAGCGGGGAATGGCGGCGACACCGCGACCAGCAGCCAGCGCGCGTGCCGCACCTAATCTGAAACGTATGTTCGCTGCGCCGGCGATGCCTGACTGCCTGTAACGAAGATCCGGCGAGGCGGCGAGCGACAGGAGGCGCGCTGGCCGCCGGCTTCTGCGCCGCCGCCTAGGGCTTGTGCGACTGCCCCGGCCGGTAGTTCCAGCTCAACATCGGCCTCTGCTCCCAGAGGCCAGAGCAGCGGCCATCGGTGGCCTGTTCGTCGCCAGCGTCGTCGTCCCCTCCTCTTCGTCCCCTAATCGTTCTTCGCCACCGCCTGCTGCTCGCAGAAGGCAGGCTGCATGTCCGTGTCCATCCGACTCCCATCCTGCATACGAGCAGAGGCTCCTCCACCTATACATGTCCATTTGGGCGTGCCGGGCCGGCTGGCACGGGCACGCCTGGGCACGGCACGGTTCCACCGTGCCCAGCCACGGCACGGCGAGACCTCGTGCCGTGCCGGCTTTCCTGTCCAGGCACGGCACGGTTAAGCTTAGACGGGCCGTGCCGTTCTTGGGGCACGGTCAGCCCGGCAGTGCCGTGCCGTACCCGTGACCAGGACACACAAGAGCTCAATCAACTCCAAATAATGCAATATAAACAGATTTCATATGTTCAAACTCAAGCATTCAACAATTCATGACCAAACTCCAAAATACCAGGCATAATCATTCAATCTACTAAACTAGATCATCCAGGCATTCAAACCATCACAGAACACAGAACAGTGCATCTCAAAATGTAAATGGAGCCTTAGTGCAATGTTGGCTCATTAAAAACCTTCCTAGGTAAAAACTCACACCTCGTAAGAAAACCCTAGGAAGGAAAAGAGTTACAGATACATGAATAGATATTAGATAGCCAGAATGGAAAGAGAGATTGAAGTTCAAGCTCTTTTGCCTCTTGAACTGGATGGTTCAGTTGCTGGGCCATGTCTTTCTTCCTAGCAGCAGTATCAGGTCCACTGCCTCCTTCTTGCTCCTTTCGCTTGGTACCAGGTGATGTTTCTTCCTCATTGTCCAGGTACATAGCTTCAAAGGCTGCTTCAAGGTCCTTTGTGTTCCTTCTCTACAGTGTGCTGCTTGTGCAAGTCCACCAACTCCCAATACTTGATGCATGAGAGGACCTCCACCATGTCTGGTGTTAGCCGCCGCCGCCGCTCCTCGAGGACCCTGCTAGCTAAGCTGAAAGTGGATTCTAAAGAAATAGTAGACACTGGGACAGTCAAAACATCCTTAGCAAGTATAGATAAGATAGGATAAGTCTGATTATGGCGCTGCCACCGGTTTAGAATGTTGAAATCAGGTCCAAACTTAACCTCAGTGTCACTATCAAGGTAAGAAGAGAGCTCAGATAGACCTGAACTAGCTGATGTACCTGCACCATTACCAGGATTACCTGCAAAAGCTTCCTCATCACCATATATATCATCCCAGGCCTCAGTTCCCATACCAGAAAATAGCTGGCAGTGTTGAAGTCCTCAAGCAAGCATCACCAAACTTGGACTCATAAACTTGAAACATCTTAGTTAACTTGCAACGAATAGATGATGGGTATCTAGCATAATCTTGACCATTAAGAACACTTAACTTCTGCAATACTTTATGAAACCCCCTCATCTTAGCTCTAGGATCAAGAATGAAAGCAAATGAATACAGGAGGAGTATCTCCCTCCAGTATTTGAGGAACTTAGTTTTCATAGGAACAACAGCAGTTCTTAGCAGTTCATGGTTCTCATATGCATTTAGATGCCTAGCAATTTTCAAAATATGATGCAGCATTAAGGGTGATGTAGGGTAATAAACACCGGATAGTGTAACAGTTGAGTCATAAAATAATTGAAGAAAAGACAATAACTTCTCTGCAATAGTCCAGTGATTAGGAGTCAGTAAAAAAGAGCCATCCTCTTTGCGAGGATGGTTTGTTTGAATCCACACGGAGAAGGTACTTTGATAAGGATCTAAATGCTTAAACATCAGATAAGTAGAGTTCCATCTCACATCCATGTCAACTCCAAACTTACGAGGGCGGACACCAACACTCAAGCAATACTGTTTATAAGAAGCAATACGTTGATTGAAAGAATTCAAGAATGTAATAGCAGTCCTAAAATCTTCAAAATATGGTTTCAAACGTTTCAGGCAACTCTTAACAATCAAATTGATGATATGGCAAGCACAGCGCTGATGCAAGAATACAGCAGCTAGATCATCTTCAATCCTAGCAGGTTTAGGCATCAAACTACCAATGTAACCAGAGAATACAGGTTTTAGAACATCTATAGCAATTTTGTTAGATGAAGTATTGTCAAGCACAATAGCAAAGATTTTATCAGTAATACCATAGTCACTTGCAACCATTTCAACACGCTCAGCAATGTTAACACCTGTATGAGCCACTTCTATAGGTTTTAGACCAAGTAACCTCTTTTCTAAATACCAATCAGGGTTAACAAAGTGAGCAACAACAGAGATGTAGTCCTCTTTAGCTTTACCAGACCAAATGTTAGATGTAAGAGCAACAGATGAAACAGAGTTTTTCAGGACATCAGTAAGCTGTTCAACACGGTTATTATAAAGGCCAATCAAGTCTCTAGCAGTAGTTTGTCTAGAGGACTTCACAAACCTAGGGTTATGAGCATTGGTAATGTAGTCCTGAAAAGCATCAGATTCACCAAAGCAAAGAGGCAGGTCTAGCCTAGCAATCAAACGGCAAAGCTCTGTTCTAGCAACAGAAGGAGAGTACTCCCAGTGCACAAAAGAACCATCAGCATTAAACTTAAGCATAGACTGAGTTCTACCGTGTCTATCCTTTTCCTTCTTAGTAGGGCAAAGATCTAGGTGACGGCGCAAGTGCCCAGTACCAGAAGAGGATTTAGCAGACAAGGTATTCTTGCAGTGGTGGCATATGGCAGATACACGAACTTCCTTACCTCCCTGGATCTCAGTCACCTCCTCAAAGTCTAGCCAGACTTTGGAAGATGGTCCCCTCCTCCTGGTGCGGGTACCAGATGCACTCGCCGCGGCCGTGCCCGTCGGGCTCGTGGATCCGGTGCGCGTGCCCGTCCCCGTCCCCGTCCCCGCGCCGGCGCCATCCACTTCGATGGCAGCATCTGCACTGCTACCCAGGATGAAGCGCCGGGCATCCTCGGCCTCATTCTGCGCCTCAAGCTCCCGCTCCGCCTCGTCGGCCTCGGCCTCGGCAGCAGCATAGTAGTCGTCGTCCATGGCATCATCTTCCATGGACATGGCCGCCTCCTCAGCCGGCGTATCCGGCTCCCTCACGGCCACGCGGCACCGGATCTATGGAAGAAGACCCATAGCCAACGACCTGCAACACAAGAGAAAGAAGAAGAACATAGAGGTTAGGGTTACTGATTTAGGGTTAGGGTTCGAGACTTCGTGCGGAAGAGAGGGACGGGCGGACGGCTCACCTGTGCAGCCGGAGCACCAGATCCACTGGCGGCGAGGGAATACGACGAGCGGAGCTTGGCACAGAACTTGACCAGATCGAGGTTAGGGTTAGGGTTACGGAGGCAGCGAGAGAGGAGGAGAGGGAAGAGATAGAGCGAGGAGGGAGAGAGAGGGGTAGAGGATCAGAAGGCGTCGATGGCGGCTCGGCGGCGTCCGTCTCCACTCTCCGGCGAATGGCTAGGGTTACGGTGGGTGAGGCGAGGCGAGCGAGGGAGACTGCGGGCGGCTCTGCTGCGGGGGAGGGGATGGCCGAATGGCTAGGGTTACGAGGGGGGGAGGGGAGGGGGGGGTATATATACCGGGCCGATGCCGGGCCGGCCACATTTACCGGGCCGTGCTCGGGCCATCACCGTGGGCCAACCTGCCGGCCCAAGCACGGCACGGACCTCGTGCCGGGCCGGCACGGGCACGCCGCCTGCCGGGCCGGGCCGTGCTCGGGCCGTGCCTCGCCGTGCCGGGCCACGGGCCCCCCGGCGGGCCGGCCCGAAATGGACATGTATACCTCCACCGTGCAGCTTATTACACTAGCCGACTAGAACAAGACGGCACCGTGCAGCTGTCTTCTGCAGCAGAATAGCAGGTAAATGTATTCAGCCCCAAGTCTGTTTGATGCACCTGATAACATCATATGGTCCAGTTAATGTTCCGGACTGTTTGCCTGGAAGATTATAAGCGATGGTTTCACTACTGCCTACCAACAAACCATAATCTTACTGTACTAGCAGAATCATGTTATGATTCGAGGCAGCGTGCTGGTCCTCCAGTCAGGTTCAGGTAGCGTTTCTTCTCTCCATTGCAGATTGAAAGTTGATGTAAATTACGCTGTGTTACGTTCACAAACAAGTTCTCTAATTTTTTTTCCCCTGAAAGACCACAATCTTTAGTCGGTATTTGGGTAAATAGCTGTACGCTGCACTGCAGCAAGAATAATGAGACATTATAATGCTCTGCTTTGAACTCCTCTGTCCAGTCCTCACAACAGACTGGACCACTGGAACAGATAGGTGGCAAGACCATTTCATGTTCAATCTATAATCAGGGAGCAATGCAAAATAAACAGGAAAATAAAATTTTCTGAAAGGTGGACAGGGTAATTTAGAAAACAACAGAGAATGACGTTTTTTTTTCTGTTGACTTCCTATGTATTTGGATTTTGGACTGAATATAGAAGCAACATTGTTCAGCACTGCGCAATATTATCTACCTTGCTGACAACAATGTTTCCTCTTCAATTGTGTACTGCCTGCTTGCTTCAGTAGAAACTTGCTCGCTTGACATCCAGTGAGCCGTAGTTTCATCATCGCCATATTTCCTTGATGTTGTATTCCACGGAACCTGTTTCTTCTTAACTAGTAAATTCTCAAGTGTCATCTCTACTTCTCTCATTGTAGGCCGATCCTCTCCCTTCAGTTTAGTGCACATTGCTGCTAGTGTGGCTACTTCTTGGACTTCTCCGTCTTCTTCCTCTATGACTTGGGGATCTATTATATCAAACAACTTGCCTTTCGTCAATAGTGAGACAAAATATGAAACAATGCCATCACCGCCATCAGATCGATACACAAATGGTTTCTTCCTAGTAAGCAATTCTATAAGAAGAACCCCATAGCTGAAGACATCACTCTTGTCTGTTAGTCGGCCTGTGTAATAGTACATTGGGTCCAAGTAACCAATTGTACCTTGAATCGCTGTAGTTACACCTGTCTGATCAATTGGGATATATCTTGAAGCTCCAAAGTCTGATACCTTGGCAGTTAAATTGTCATCCAGAAGTATATTCGAGGACTTAATATCTCTATGAAATATCGGCATTGAGGCCGCTGAATGTAGATAGGAGAGCGCTCTAGCCACTTCTAGTGCAATCCGTATCCTGTCATCCCATCTAAGTGATATAGGTCCTTCAATGTGAAGATGATGATAAAGAGTTCCATTCGATATGAACTCATAAACTAGCAGTGGAACCTCTGTCTCAAGGCAACATCCTAAGAGCTTCACTACATTTCTATGGTTCACTTGAGAAAGAACCGCAACTTCATTTATGAATTCATCAATTTCTCTTTGCACTACAATCTTTGATCTCTTGACTGCCACAACATGCAGATCTATAATACCCTTGAACACAACACCATGTCCTCCCCCGCCAACTACGCGGGACCTATCAAAATTGTCTGTAGCCTTCTCCAGCTCCCTTAATGTAATTATCATCCTTTCGCCAATGTCTGCCTTATGCGATATCATTTGCTGCAATAGTAAACCATGATTTTGGTTGAAATATTTCTCTTTCATCTTCTGCACCTTTCTCTCCTTGAGTTTCCGAATTATGAAGGGAGCACCAAATGCTAGAAGCAAAAGACTTGTACCACCAGATACTCCTAGCCCGATGCCTAAACCTGAAACTGAAAGATAAAACGTTTGGGGGTTCAAATTCATGTACCTCGTGCAAGCGAACAGATTAAGTGGGGATGAATTAGTGATAGGTTCACAAAATGGCTTGTCACCTGGGGATGAGTTCTTTATTGGAACGCACCCCCCTTTTCTGGAAGAATTTCCATTGGTTCCAATTGGACATTGACAATGGAAAGTTCCAGGCAAGTTTAGGCAGGTGCCATAGCACGAGTGGGCTTCCTGGCTCAAACACTCGTTTATGTCTGGAACAAAAAATATACAGTCATCATGGGAACATATCGTATATATGTTCGGAAGCGAAGCAATCAGGCAAGAATTAGTATACTAGCTGTAGAGATAATGTTCGATCATCAATCTTGTTTGCATTTTTGTACGTACCTTGGCATCCATCTGGGGCAGAAGCATTTCCGTAATACCCAGAACGGCACTCGCAAATAAAATTCCCTAATCCATTTGTGCAGATGCCATGACATGGGTAGATGTCTGGAGACATACACTCGTCGATATCTAGAGGAGAATAAATTGAAACGTCATTGATCAGGAGGGGATGTTAAGTACCGTACTCTTCAGATTCATGTATGGATAGTACTCTCTCCATTTGAAATCATATTAGTAGGTGTATACTAAGATTTCAGAAAAATTACACTTCACAAATTCTGACCAACAGTTATTCAACCTATAAGAAATTAAGAATGCTTAGTGCACACATGCTATACGTTTAGATTCGTATTACAAAAATTCTTTACTATGATGTTGACTTTATAACAATTGGTGATAAGAGAAATCAATGGTCGAAAAATACGCCTACATGTAATATTTTTTATTTAACAGTAATTATTTTTGAAGATATTATTGGTCGAAGATGAACTTTGACCGAATCTAAAAGTTGATATATTACCTCCACAGACTTTAATAAATTCTAATACACATATATACTTAATTTAATTAAACACCAAACTAGGGAGCGCGAGTGCATAGTTACCTTGGCATCCATCCGGGATGTAAGGGTTGCCTTGATAACCAATATCGCAGGCGCACCGACGCCCACGATTGGGAACATTATTACCTGCTTCGACGCATCTGCTGCTGGAGCTGACGCATTCGCTGGCGACTTCGTCCCTGTACACCGACGGGCACCCTGTGTGGTTGATCACCCAGTCGAGCGTGGCCGGGAGCGCCTCAGGAAAGTAGCCGGAGACACTGCCGGCGACCTCGTCGGCGTAGCTAATCCCCTGGTCAACCAAGTAGACGGCAGCTTCGGCGTAAACCGATGCGTTGAGCCTGTTGACCTGGATGTTGTAGGAATCGTAGCCCAGGACGATGTTCGCCTGGCAGCAGCCGACGCCGGCGCAGGCGCCGCTGGACTCGACGACGATCCGGCGGTCGCCGTCGAGCGGGCAGACGGCGGCGCAGGAGGCGATCAGGCTTTCGTCGTCCCCGCCGCGGAGCTGGACCTGGGCGCCGCAGCCCACCAGCGCGACGCTGCTCCTGGACTCGGACAGGAAGAAGGGCCCGCCGATCGGGAGGCCCCGGCCCCACGGCCCGCTCGCGGCGCTGGCCCCGGCGCCGACCGTGTACAGCAGCCGGCTGCTGTTGATGCGCACCATGCCGTTGGGGACGGAGATCTCCAGCACCTGCACGGTGCCGTCGCCCAGGAACAACTTCGGCGGCCGGAAGGAGAGGTCGCAGGTGAGGTTGAACCAGGCGGCGTGGTAGCACCCGGGCTCGACGCCGAACGGGTACGAGATGTCAATGCCGCCGCAGCTCCTGGTGCAGTTGTTCCTCCCCGAGCCGGTGGCCGCCGCCGCAGCTGGTGCCGCGCCGCCGGCGCCGAGCAGCAGCAACGAGCCGACTATGGCAGCCAAGGCTGTAAATCCTCTACAAGCTGCCTTCTTCATGTCGGCCTGGCTCAGCAGCGTCAAAGCCCTCTGTGGAACTGCAGAGCAGCAACACAAAGGGGCGGCGGCTTGATGCAAATGCAAGCACTCGAGCAGTGGGCAGAGGCTAGAGAGAGGGAGAGAGAGTGAGAGGAGTAGAAGCGAGGTGCAAAATGCCATCATGCTTTAATTAAGGCCGTGTTCGGTTAAGTGTCAAATCAACTTTACACAAAAAGATGAATGCCCGCATGGAGTACTAAATGAAGTCTATTTGCAAAATCTTTTCAGGGACGGATGTAACTTTTCGAGTAGAAGAGAGTTGATGATTTTATATTTGCAAAACCTTTTCAGGCCCGCTTGCTTCTCAGAGTGGAAATTGGAAAAGAGAACGCGACAACGCGTGCGCTGTCTTTGCTTGACTCCAGGTCTTCTCCTGTGTCCATCAACTAACCCTGCCAACCATTTCTCCTTCTTGAAATATAAAATATTAGAGAGTTTAAAATTTATATTCAAATATAAAATATTTTAAAATATTTTGGAAAAAATTTCGATCAGCCTCACCTCTTCTCCTCCCACGCATCAGACCCCTCGCGAAAGCTTCTTCCTTTTACCCCACGCATAGCTGGACCGGGCGAGCACTGCCCACCGCCCCTAATCCTATCCGTCTCCTCCAATCTCCCTCTCCGCCATTTTGCTGCTCCCCTCCCTCTCAATCCCAGTGAGATGAGCAGGCTCACCGCTCCCCGCACCCCTGATCCCGCTCCCTCCTCCTTGGGGGATAGCGAATGCTAGGGGCGTAGAGTCCCCTCGGCACGCCCTCAATATGGCGGCGGACGCTGAGGGTATGAAGTACCCTCGGCTGGACAACGACAATCCGCGTTAAGGTATTAGCTCGGTGTGAGGTACCCTTGGCTGGACAGCGAGAATCCGCTTTAAGATGCCGTAGGAAATCTATTCCCCGCATATGCGGGGCAGACGCAATGCGTCGCACAGGAAGGTGTTTTTTTTTCTCCTCTCGACCCCGCCACCGGCGAGCTAGGGGAGGGAGAAGGGGAGCAGCGGCCGCCGAGAAGGGATGGTTGGTGGGGCCGGGGCGGCGGTGGACTTTAGATTCCGGATTACGAGAGTTTTAATAGCCACCGAATCTAAAAGAGTGGGCCGAGGGGGTGGCAGCAGCCCGGCGATGGAGACGGGTTGGCCGGCTGAGGGCGAGGCGGCATGACCGGGGCTGAATCTCGGTGGACGGTGGCTGGCGGCGGAGATGTGCAACGCATCAGCGCTGCCCCGCATATGTGACGAATAGACGCCCCTCAATTTGGTCCTTGATTCGGGCCTGACTCCGTTGAGGCTGAAGCCGTTTTCCACGATGCCCCTGGTTGTGCATCTGTGCGATCACGGGAACCTCATCGAAGACCTCGTGCAGTTGTGCTCGTGCGCCAACTGGCCGGTGGCCGCCGCCGCAGCTGGTGCCGCGCCGCCGGCGTCGAGGAGCAGCAGTGAGCCAACTATGGCAGCCAAGGCTGTAAATCCTCTACTAGCTGCCTTCTTCATGTCTGGCTGGCGCTGGCGCCCTGGCTCAGCAGCGTCAAGCAGCCCTCAGCACAAAAGGGGCGGCAGCTAGCGGCTTGATGCAAGCACTCGAGCAGTGGCACAGGCTAGAGAGAGGAGTAGAAGCGAGGTACAAAATGCATGCCATCATGCTTTATTAAATATAAATACAAAAGAACCTTTATTAGTCTTGGTCGTCGTGGAAGCAAGTTATTCTGCCCATTTGCCTCTCAATCAAGGGGAAAAAAGATAGAAAAGAGAACGCGACAATGCGTGCGCTGTCTTCTCCCCCGTCCATCAAGTAACCCCGGTTGTGCCAAACTTAGCTCCATCTTGAAATCTATTATCTTAATACAATAGTGTTTAAAAAAGCCACCATGTTCGCCGAGAGAGTCTAGAAATTCCCACGTTAATCTAAAAAAGAAAAGATTTGCACCGTTGGATTTTATGAAGATCTAACGGTATGTATTATTCTAAAGAATCTATATCACATAAAAAACTATATTAGATTAAATTTTATGTTTCCTATTTCCTATTAGACTTGGGCTCTATTATTTTATTACACTCGGGCTCTATTATTTCCAATCTAAAAAAAGACTCCATTATTTCCATGACGTAGAATTCGTAAGGTGTACTCCATCCTAGCTATCTAGCTATAGGAATATGTTGATGTGTAGTTTAGTTTACAAAATAGGATAAGAGTTTTACGAAGCTGAGGGCACCGATGGTGCGCTGCTGTGATCAGCGGTCACTAGAAAAGCAATTGACATCTATTTATAATATTAACTAGCATAGTGCCTATGCATTAGTGCGGGTAATTTAAATTTTACCTAGATCTACATGAGACCATCAATTTTTTTACTCTCTCGCTACGTCTACAAACCGTGTGGCGATAGTGTGAGATATTGATTAATTGCCCAGCTTCCAGTTTTGATTCAGATTGATTTTGTTCGGGTTCCGCTTAGGATTCCGATTGCAAATCTGCCCCAATGCGTGCTACGGACAAAGTTGGTATATGTATCAGATACATATAGTTGTCCATATTTTAATGTATAAGGATTTACGTGATTGAGTCGTGGACGGAGAAGTTGTCCGACTTGCATATGAGATGGACTAAGATCCACATGTCAATGACACAAGACAGACCAAACAAAAAATTAAGGTGGAAACCTTGCTCGGTTTAGAAATAGGTATATATAAGAGAGTATTAAAGGAAGCCACAATGTTTATCGAGAGAGTTTAGAAATTCTCGCGTTAATTAAAAAAGATAAAAAATATACTCCCTCCGTATAGAAAAAGAATATCATTTTGGATAAGGTTTGGGTTAACCATTGGGAATATAAATCATGAATAACTTTTCAGTTATTGAGTTTGAAAAAGTGAAAGCCATGTAAATAGATTTTTCTTAAAAATCATATATATATATCACTTTTCAACAAATATTTTTATAAAAACAAGCAGTCAAAGTTATGCTTTGGAGACCGTGTTGTTATCCTAAAAATCTTCTATTTCCTATATGGAGAGAGTACACCGTTGGATTTTATAAAGATCTAACGGGCTAAACTAACTTGAAGAGAAATTCCCATGTTAATCTAAAAAAGTGAAGGATTTATTAAATTTTATGAAGATCTAACGGCCTAGACTAACTCGAAGAGAAATTTCCATGTTAACCTAATAAATAGAAGGATTTAAACGGTTAGATTTTAAAAAGATCTAGCGGTTCATATTAATTTAAAGAATCCATACTGAATATTAGTAAATATCTAAATTAGAATTAGTAAATAGCTAAATTAGAAATTAAAATAGGATAGACCAAGCTTATAACGTCAAAGACTTTTCAAAAAAAATATGCTGGAAATCAATCTTTCATCCACGTGCTATTCAAGTCAAAATCTAAGGCATTAGGCCATTAACGTTAGGAAATAGTACTATTGGTTTTTCTCAGCGCCATAGGAATAAGTCGCCTTAGCCCTAGATAGATATGGGGTAGATAGACCCAAAGACAATTCCGACCTGCCACCAGGTAATGGTCTAGAATGAAACGCACGCGTGGAGCCCTTTGGATTGAAGGGCCCCGCACCGGGGGAGGTCACACATCCCTCAGAAGTAGGGTGATCCCTTCGTGGAGAACGGTTAGCCTGGCGGCACATTTAATACATCATCTCGGTGCAGCATAACAGGGCTCGAGGATGACGCGCTTTCCCATAAAACAGCATGATTATAGGGGAGGGGTGCCCACAGACGGCGCTGTGACCACGCTGGGAGGGGGGCTCCCTGGGGTCACGTCACATCAACTGGCGATGGATAGTGTGGTGCCCCCAGCATCCGCCGCTTCCCATCGTGTTAGGCAAATATGGAGAAGAGCAACCGCGACCCCGGGCAAAAACTTAGGGCAAAACAAGGATCCCAATTTACCCCAGAATATCACGGGATCCCTCGGGGTACAATCTCGAACAAGAATAGGTCTGCCTTTTAGAATTGGGCCATGCCCAGACGGTAGGCACCACTTGCCGCCCCGCGCCTATCCTAGGTTATCGCGTTCACACCTAAGCATCGCACAGAAGTAGAATAGAAGAGTAATGTGTAAGTGGGGGATGCTTGGATCCTGATTTAGGACTCCCTCGGTTGATGATACCAGACTGAATATAACAACTAGCATCGCACAGAACATATGGTGTTATGCTTCCAAGCGGCCTCAACCTATCTAAACTCATTTGTCCACCGTTCGTCTCACGGATGGGATCTATACTATGTGTTACACCCCTAGCCGAATCTCAAAACGGGTGTTCCCATGAATCTCTACTCGCGGTACTCACCCACCATTAGTTTTTCTTAATAAGTAAACAATAGTAATCGGTGTATATTAATTTTAGAAAACAATTTAATTTGCAATTTTGTGGATAAAAGGCATAAGCAAAAGGAAAAAAATTATCAATCATGCGGCAGGGTATACAAATATATATATCGTTGCCCGAAAAGACAGACTGTCTTGGCCAACAAGTAGCATCAATCAATCATGCAAAAGGTTTTGAAGGGAAGAACAATTGTACTTGAGAGTGCTCAACTTGGGGGAGTGTGACAATAACCAGCACATGGACATTAGGAGCCTATGAATGAAAATTTGGTGATGCGGCCATGTTGTACGAGAGTATCAACATGATGCATCCTAGCAAGTCATTGCCACTGCAGCATGCTCATCATCACTAGCAACTGGAATTATTCAAAAATTAAATTTTAATGATACCAGGATAGTATACATTGAGCCACTCACCAAGAACTTCTTCTTAATAAAAAACAAAGAGAAATTTTTAACCGTAACCAAACTTTCATACAAAACTATTCATGACCAGTCAAAAATAAAAATATATTCCTATTGAATATGAGAAAATAACATGTTGTAGGGAAAGAGTGGTGATATGATCCAAATAAACCAACTCGGGACCAATATTTGACATGGATATACCTAATTATGGGCAGTCCAACCCAATGAACCTGACCCGACACATCCAAAATGCCCAATCCAACCAATATGTTGACCAGTTTGGACAGAAATTTTCGACCCACAAGAAACAATATGTTGGATAGAGCTAGACTTTTCTTACCTAAAATCCCAAAAAAAAAAAACGGTCGAACCCGAAAATTGTACATGAAAAATTGGGTTTAACCCGACCTGACCACATATCGGGCCGGGCTTGAATAAAAGAATCCGACCTGGTGGCCGGGTCGGGTCGAGTTCGCGCTGAAGAGAATACCGAGCTTTTCTTTAACTCAGCCCCTGATCAGGTATGTATAGTAAGTCGCGGACCATCTGAGAAGCACCTAGCTTCATTGACTAAAGTGTAGTGGGCAGAGCTTCTTGGGTGTAATTTTAGCAAATGGAACGAGCTCAAGGGTCTATACCTTGCTTGCATAACAACAAATTTATTGGTGCAGCAGCCATAAAACAAGGGGAGCATGTTTAGATCTGTTGTAGCAATTGGAGAGGCTGGATACGAAAAATAATAAAGATAATGCATCCACTACTCATTAAGTTTTTTTTGACTAATATTCAAAAACTAAATTCTAATGATCTCAGAGTAGTGTATATTAAGCCACTCATCTAAATCTTATTCTTAAAAAAATAAGAGTAATCTTTAACCGTAACTAAAACTTTCAGACAAAAATATTCATTACCAGTCAAACAACAAATATATTTCTATTGAAAGCTTAATTTTTGTATTACTTTCAATAAATATCAAAATTATGTTTCTATGTGAGGTATTCTAAAAAATTATATACCACAAAGTATTATGGTGGAAAAAACATAGATGCTACCTTCCTCTAGGATATTGGGACAAAACAATTACAATGACATCACAAACAATAATATTGGCGTAAATTTCTTTTAGAGTAGAATACAAATGTTATTACATCCATTCAAAATTATTTAGCACTTTAGTTTTGTCGTAAGTGGAACATTTTTATTCACTGACCAGGACAATAAAATATATTAATTTTCATAATACCAAATAAATACACTATAAATATATATTTTATGATAGATTTAATGAAACTAATTTGATCTTATAGATGTTGGTACTATTTTCTATAAATTTAATTTGAATTAGATTAGTTTCAAGTAGAACAAAGATAATACGTACCTAATAAAGTGACTAATAATTTAGATAGAAACAGTAACATAAAAATATCAAATATCTAGCTACCCGCGCTATTTGCGCGGGCCTCCTTGCTAGTTTAAAGTATTATAGAGTTTTGAAAGTGATTGGGTGCTCTAGTCTGAGAGGGGAAGATGGTGAATTAGGCAACTTAAAATCTTAACCTATGGCTCAAACTAGTTTGCACAAAACTTAACTAAACAAGCTATCTAGATAGAAAACATATTAGGTGCAAACCAACCTCTTCGTGCAAACTATGGAAACTTCAATCTGAACCATCAGATCAACATTCAAGGGGAGGGGCGCATGGGGGTGGGAGGAGGGATTTGCAAAAATGTGATTACCCAATTGTCACACCCGGTTTAAGAAAGTAACCGAATGTATCTCATGTGTGCGCCAGGATCAAGTTCACAGACACATGATAGACTTATAAAATGAAATGTCATTACAATGTCATAACGAAAGAGAGTAAATAGTACTTTATTACAAGACCAACAGTCTTAGACATAACAAAAGATAAACGACTCAGAGTAACAGCGGAACGTCGTCTTCACAGGCAGATCACTGGGAGATATACGCCTAGAACTCCTCGAAGTCTTCTGAAAACTCCGGACAATTATCTTGGTCTGAACAGCGCTATGCAAGGGTGAGTACTCTTATGGTTGGTACTCAACAAGTGGTAGGGAGAAATTATACTACATGCAAGGCAAGGCTAAGTCAAGGGATGGCTGACATGGTTTGACTGCAATAAGCACTTTTAGTTGATCAAGTTTTAATTAGCAAGCATTAACTAAGTTTAATTTTATACCATTAAACCCACAAGTATATAAGTAAAGAACTGAACAACATAAATAAACAACAACGATTTAGATCATCTTCAAGTTCAATTATCATGTGAGGGTCCAAGCCGCTCCTAACTGTGAGCACGGCTGATATATCAGTTTTACACTCTGCAGAGGTTGTACACTTTACCCACAACTCGTGTTTCTCATGTCGTCCGGGTTTGCAAAGCCATTAAACACTTCCTTTGGTGAGTGGCTAGGGATTCACTATGAGGCCTTTATAAAGATTCCCTAACCTATGACAATCCGCTAAGGTTTCAAACCAAAGTGGTCATAACACTTCCTAATGAGGAGGTACCTTAGCCAAGAACCCTAAACAAAATCATTGCCTCAAGAGGACCGAGCTATACCCCAACGATGCATCCCCTCTTGCTCTTTCGGTAAGATTGTCAAAAGTTAGAGTTTCTAATTAATTAGCCAAGATCAGAGCCATTTAATATTGTGGTTGCACTGTTTTCCTGAGTGGTTCTCCATGTTCCAATTAAAGCATATATGATCTTATTAAAACAACAGGTAAACCGGAACATGAAGTAAACAAGTGTGTCATTGTTTCCAAGGTGAAACCTTAATCTAGTAAGAGCAACTAGCATAGCTACAACACTAAAGTAAACCCAAGTTTGGTCAAGGTAGGAAATAAACAAACTAGGCATGTCCTTAAATAGGGTCCCATCATGTTATAGACTCATGCATTGCATATAAAGTAAATGTGAATTAAATGATAAATTATGGGACAAAATATGATCAAAGGGTCCACTTGCCTTGCTCAAAGAGCTGCTGCTGTTCATCGTCTTCAAAGCTGTGCTCTTGGCAGTCCTCGAAAGACGCACCGTCTATCGCATCACACACGTACATATAAGCAAGCAAATACAATAAATAAGAAACAGTACACCAATCAGTGTAAACAGTACAAAACAAGGTTATAGATCTACTGTACACGTCACAACGATCGCGTGAGCGCAAGAATCATCAAAAACAGAGTTATAACGAGTAAGTTATGGCTAAAACGGGGTTCTAAGGGCTTATCTGCAATAAACTTGAAAGAAAAAGGGCTCTGGGTAAAGAAACCGGGGGCTAAAACATAAATAAACCTTAATCGCAGGGGCTAGCAAGCGAAACTAGCCTCCAGGGACGTGTTGACGGTCGTTAAGTGCAAAATATGACCATCAACTATACTCACAAGAGAAGAAAAATCATGCCTCTTACTCACATATTGTATCCCTAATTTAGCTCCATAGTTGTTTTGGAGAACTTATATTTTCAGGAGCACAAGTCCGGAATAAGAAGAAAACATGAAGAATACGCAGAAGAAACCACAGAAGATCACGTCCTGCGTAACACAAGCAAAAGAGGCCCACCTGGCAGACCAAACCGACCATCCAAGCCTCACCGACAACCTGAAAAGAGGACCCACTGGGCAGTCTCCCAGACGAAGGCGGTGGCGAGAGGCAGCAGGGTGGGGCCGGCCGAACCAGGGGTTCGGCCGAACCCTCCCTAAGTCCCGTCCAGGTGCACTTTGGCGGGAAGATCACTCTTATCCTCCTAAAGGCGGTTTGGCAAGTTTTCATGTATAGAGATGGCGGGAACCGACCTCAAGCACTATAAGAGGGGCCAACCACCACTCTCTCACACACACACCACTTGGAAAAGCCTCTCTCTCTCATTGTGACTTGTACCCTTTAGGGTAGTGGAGCTAGGCTAGTACTTCAATTCCTTAGCGAATCCAGTCGTCTCGGGGTCGGAGAGCAATCCTCGGCCTCTGGTATGGCTTTGTATTCCGACTATCATTATGCTATTCATAAAGAGTTCATTCTTGGTTATCTTACTATGTTCTTAGCATGCGTAGCCAAGTTCTGTTCTTATTCAAGTTGTATTAGTTGCCTGCTTAGACCAGATGATCTGGGTAAGAATATCGGTTCGTTGTGCTTTCGGGCTTGCCTTAGCGTCTTACCTGTCCATCCGAAGGGTGGGGGGCCCGGGGGCGCTTGGGTAGTGACCTCGTACGCGAGCATGGGGCTCGGGTATGTGGGATCTTTCGGATATGACGGTGCTCCACAGTTTGACTGGGGTAGACCGCAGGTGGTGATAGCCCTGTCGGTCCACTGGGAAGATGCTTCTCAGTTAGTGTACTCCCCGACATTCGGGTATTCGTATAGGAGGTCACGCAAAGACGAAACGGTCTGGACATTCTCTAGAACGAGTCATTCTCCCCGATGTCCCTAATTTCTCGGCACCTGCAGTTCTAAGCGTGTGACTAACATAGCTTCTCTGCTGACATGAATAGTGTGGCAGCCCCGCCCGACATAAACCGGCTTAAGTGCGCTAACCATCATCAAAACGACAATCAGGGTTAACACGCACTTAAAACGGAGCAATCCGGTAGTGCTGTAGGGTAAAATCCCGATAAAACCACTTACACCTGGATCGAACAAAGCAGCGTAACTCACACGAAGGCGAGTCCAGAGATTACAACACCTCACAATATATTACACCACAGAGTTTAACATAAAAACAGAATTACAAACCAAGTTCCAAATTTAACAAAGTACTTTTCAAACCAACGTAACAGAAGTTCATCAGAGTCCTTTATTTTAGCGGAAAGTAAACACGAGAACTAACGACGATACGGATGTCTCGAGAAAGCCCGATACAAGACATCACTCGTTCTTGTCATCATTGGCCGGGGACGCATCCCACTCCACGGACCAACCAGGCGGAAGAGTGCAAGGCCAGGTCAAACTGGCAATCATATCCTCAAAGGTTTCACCTGAAACAAAATATAGCCACAAGCAAGGCTGAGTATTCTAATACTCAGCAAGGCTTACCCGACTAAGGGTATACTTAGCCCTTTATCTAGACATGCAAGGCTTTTGGCTTGCGGGGTTTGGTTTGCCGAAAAGCAGTAAAGAGTAGATCCTTAATTGCAGGTTTTAGTTTTCAGGTTCTAGTTCAATTAACCATTCTAAGTGAGCATCTATCCAACAACATACATGGTGAACAAAACTTATCTTTCATCAATCAAACATATTCATCATCATCATCAAGTTCCACTTCTTACTCTATGTAGCAGAAGAGTTAAGCAGTCCCATTATCCGTGAGAGGCGGACGATTCGAATCGAATTTGTTAACCTTGCAAGGCAGACCTAAACACACGTCACGTGGTTACTCCCAGAGTCACACGTGCAACATTTCCCCTTTCTTTCCGGGTTGTGGATCAGGGTCACCGTCCTCGACTACAGAGTACGACGACTCTGCACCCGCATGTGCGCGCATGAGAAACGACGTTCAAAGAAGGTGAAAGTAAAGTCCACTTGCCGGTCCAATCAGGTACTTAAGCTTACCGATTACCATATTCTCGGCATGTGTCTAGTACGTTCAAACGCTTAACCACCACTACCACACACTGCGGCCTTATCAAATTTCACTAAACAGACGGGGCATCACAAGTACCACAGCCCCGCCCGTAAGCCTTATAATTGCAGCGGGTATTAAACAACCAACTCCTATAATTCTCGCGAGTGACAGGAAATCACTCGACTTCTACCGAACACTTAGCATAGCCAACTAGCGACCTACACATACTAGTGTTCAAGCATAGGTACCTAGGATCATGCAACTAAGGTTCCAGTCAACTCCTGTAAACTTAAATGCACAAATAGATAGGAACAATAATAAGTTGCATAAATTTAAAATAGTTGGACATGCTCCGGGGCTTGCCTTCCTAGGCGTAGCTGGATCTGGGCTCTTCCGAACTCGGGTTCGGGTCATGCGCAGCTTCAGTTTGGTTAACTTGAGCTTCACGCTGCTCACTCTCGGACTCGGGCACCAGCTCGTATGTTCCGTCAGCGAGAGTTGTAGTATCTATATGAGATGCAATGCACATGGGTAAGTCGTTGTGATGGTAAGAATTTATGAATTATTTCACAATAACGGTGTAACGCAAACAAAACCCGAAGTTAAAGAGTGAAACATTTTCATTCATATTTTACTGGGCAATCATTTATAGAGTAGTAATATAACCTATCTAACTACACAAGACATCATGATCAACAGCACAAGAGAGCTAGACTAAACTCCTAAACAAGTGGGAGTAGCTTCATAAAACAATAAAATCATGGTTGGTTAATAACTTAACAACTCAGCACACATACAGTATTAAATTCAACAAAAATTACTACAAACAGAAAGTAAACAGGACTAGCTATCCTGCAAAACTCATCCTAAATCTTGTAGCCAATTATCCAGAACAATTCATGTAGTCAGACAATTCCTAGAACAAGATTGAATTATACAGGTTACACCAGAGTATAAAACAATCTCAAACTTTAACAGTAGGTCTAAACAGGGATGAATTAGCTACTGTGAATTTTTCAGGATTTATTAACCACACAAAAAAAATTGGAGAAAATAAACAAAACATACATCAGTTTAACAAGATTAATTTTTAGATCCTGTTCTATTTATGAACTGGGGCTCAAACTCCATGGACAAGCTAAACTATTCAAAATGAACACTCAGAAATATTTTCATGATTTATTATCAACATAAACTATTTATCATAATTACAATCTACTAAACAAACATTAAATCAAAGAAATTGCTACACAAATATAAAAATATTGAAACTTGGAAAGTGGTGCTCATTTGGTATTGAAAATACACAGAAAAGGTTCCATACATATATCTAAGTCAGAACATCCAGAAATAAAAAGCAAAATATTTTACTAGATCTAGCCAAGACTAGGGTTTCATCTAGTTACAAAGGTCAACTGGTGCTCAAATTTTTACACAACACTAAGCATGGCATGTACTACCTACCAGCCAAAAATAAACTATAGAGTCTAAGTATAACTCCTAGAACAATTATAGTCTTTGAAATCTAATCTTTTTCCTAGATTAAAATACAGACAGAAAATAAACATGTGCATGTAAAGAAAGTTGTAGATCTTGTTGCAAGGATTCCAAAACAATTGGATTTGCATTTTTCCGATTTTTCTACGAATTTCTAGGAATTTTCAAAGTTTGCTGGTTTGGAAAACAAAAAGGAAAAAGGATTTCTTTTTGCACAAAAGCCCCTGGAAGAAGTTTTCTTCTCGCGGATAGGCCCCTGGCCGGAGTTGGAAGCAGGGGAGCGGCGGGCGGCGGGATTCCGGCGTGGGGGCTCACCGGGGGCGTGGGGAAAGTGGGGGAAAAGCGTCACGGCGTCGAGAGGAACCCAAGGGTGGGCTCGGATGGACGCGGGACGGCTGGAGGCGGCGGCTCCGCGGAGCAGGAGCTCCGGCGGCGGCGTTTGGCGGCGGCGGCGGCGGTCCGGTGGTCCGGGGCGGCGGCGAGCGGGTCGGGGAGCACCGGTGGAGGCCAAGGGAGCTAGCTGCGGGGGTTGTTGGGCACGAGGGAGGGCGGAGGAGTGAGCTCCGCGGCGAGCTAGGGGGCGGCGGCGGCCATGGTGGCGGCGGCGGCCGTTCCAGGCGCAAGGGCGTGCGGGGCTTGGCTCTCAAGCTCGGGCGCGGCGATGAGAAGGTCAAGGACGGCTCTAGGCTTGCTGGAGAGGTCTAGGCGGTCAAGGACACGAGGCGAGACGAGGCACGGTCGGCCGGACCATCACGGCGTCGCCGTGGCGCTTCGGCGGCGGTCCACGGCGTGCGTGCACGGGGTGGCGCCGCGTGGCGAGGCCGAGGGGGTTGGGTGGGTTCGGTTCAGGGCAAACCCGGTGCCGGGGAGGTGGCCTGGCCGGGCGAGCGGCGCGCGGCGTGAGGCCGGCGGCCCTGGTCGGTCGGCAGAAATAGGGGAGGGGAGGGAGAGCAGAGAGAGAGAGATGAAATTGATTCAAACATTCGAATTTTTCTCAAAGATTCATTTTGAAACATGAAAAACTCTGAATCCGAAAGTTGTAGAGAATTTCGAATTCTCCACTTTTTGTTTCAGGCACAAGTTCGTTTGGGAGTTCGTTCAAAAGTTAATTTGACATCCCGACGAATGTACGCTATTCGTCGGTTCGAATTTGAAATTCAAAATTTCTTCAACTTTTGTATCGAAACTTGAAATTATTTGCACACAAAAGTTGTTTCGCAACAAAAATGCTACGACTTTGGTTTTGGGCAAAATTTTGTTTGAGCTATGTTTTTGGAATTATTCTCTAAGAATATTTGTTTAAAACTTGAAAAGAATACAATTTAAACCTTTAAAACCTTGATTCAAATGATTTGTCATTTCATGTGCTAAACTTCACTTTCTCACTTTGATTTCAACTAGACTTTGATTTATCGTGATGTTAGTGACATGCCAACTCAAAATCATATGCACACTTGCATTGGATTAAGAATTATTTAAGGTTTCCGAGCTATGCACATATACACATACACACGCGTACATACACATGCATTTATTTCGATGTTTCTTGATTAAGGGTGCAGGATTTGATGCTAATGACCCTGGTTTAACTAATTAAACACCTGGGGTGTTACAGCCTACCCCCCTTAAAAAAGAATCTCGACCCGAGATTCGAATAAAAAGGCTAAGTGTGGAAGGTATGTGTACCTTGGAGAGAAGCTAGAAAACCACGGTAATGTTCATTTAGATAAGTTTCAGTCTCCCAAGTGGCTTCTTCTTCAGTGTGATGACTCCACTGGATTTTGTACATTTTAACTAATTTTCTTCTGGTTACCCTTTCTTTTCGGTCAAGAACTTTGATAGGATATTCCACATAGGAAAGGTCCGGTTCTACCCATATATCCTCTTGTTCGACAATCTCCGTGGGAACTCGGACACATTTCTTAAGCTGAGAAACATGGAAGATGTCGTGTATGGTGGATAGTTGCGGAGGAAGTCTCACCCTATAGGCCACGGGTCCACAAATTTCGATGATTTCATAGGGACCTACATACCGGGGAGCTAGTTTTCCTTTCAATCCAAATCTTTGTACACCCCTGGTTGGAGAAACCCGAAAGTACACATGATTTCCAACTTCGAATTGCAAGGGATCTCTTCTTTTGTCGAAATAGCTCTTTTGCCTAGATTGTGCTGCTTTAAGATTTGCTTGGATTACCCTCACTTTTTCCTCTGCCTCGTTTACAAGATCAGGTCCGAATACCACTCGTTCTCCGACTTGCGACCAGCTCAAAGGAGTACGACACCTTCGACCATACAAGGCCTCAAAGGGTGCCATTTTCAAACTTTCTTGATAGCTATTGTTGTATGAGAATTCTGCTAGAGGTAAACACTTATCCCAACTCTTGTCAAAGTGAATGACACAAGCCCTCAACATGTCTTCTAGGATTTGGTTTACTCTCTCTGTTTGTCCATCGGTTTGAGGATGATAAGCTGAGCTTCGAATCAGTTTGGTACCAAGAGAAACTTGCAATTGTTCCCAAAAGCGTGCTGTGAATTGGGTGCCACGATCAGAAATGATCGTTTTAGGTACGCCATGTAGGCAAACAATGCGATCGAGATAAATCTCGGCATATCTCTTGGCATTATAGGTGGTGTGCACTGGGATGAAATGGGCCGTCTTTGTAAGTCTGTCCACGATAACCCAAATGGAGTCGTGCTTCTGAGAGGTGTTTGGCAATCCAACAATGAAATCCATACTTATGTCTTCCCATTTCCATGATGGAATAGACAAAGGTTGAAGAGGGCCGGCTACCTTCAAGTGGCTGGCTTTCACTCGCCGACAGGTATCACATTCCGAAACATACTTAGCAATTTCCCTTTTCATCCTAGTCCACCAGAAGTTTTGTTTAAGATCTTGATACATCTTGTTACTGCCTGGATGAATGGAGAACTTGGAAAGGTGTGCCTCATCGAGGATTTGCTTTCGGAGCTCATGATTCTTTGGAACGACTATACGGCTTTCGAACCATAGAATTCCATTGTGATCTTGGCGAAAACATTTATACTTTTCTTCCCCTTGGTAGAGCTTCTGCTTGATGATATTAATACCTTCATCATGTAGTTGTGCCATGATAATTTGATCGTGGAGGGTTGGTTCAATGGAAATATGGTTTAAAGTGCCTTGGGGAATCATTTCCAAATTTAGTCTTCTCATTTCAGAACATAGTGTCTGGTCATAAGATTCCACCGTTAGGCAATTACAATGAGTCTTGCGGCTTAGTGCATCCGCGACTACATTGGCCTTGCCCGGATGGTAGTGCACCTCAAGATCATAGTCTTTGATTAATTCCAACCATCTTCTTTGTCTCATATTTAGATCGGCTTGGGTGAAGATATATTTGAGACTCTTATGGTCGGTGTAGATATTGCAATGAGTGCCCATAAGATAGTGTCTCCAAATCTTTAGAGCATGAGTGACGGCTGCTAACTCGAGATCATGAGTAGGATAGTTCTGCTCATGCGGCCGAAGAGATCGTGAAGCATAGGCAATGACTCTATTGTCTTGCATGAGCACACAACCAAGACCCATACCCGACGCGTCACAATACACGTCAAAGGGCTTGGCATTATCAGGTTGAGCTAGTACAAGGGCCTTAGTCAGCAACTCCCTTAGAGTGTGAAAAGCTTTCTCACATCTTTCATCCCAGACAAATTTGATTCCTTTCTTCAACAGTTCGGTCATAGGCTTAGCAATTTTTGAGAAGTCCGGAATGAAACGACGATAATATCCAGCTAGACCAAGAAAACTGCGAATTTGATGAACGGAAGCAGGAGATTTCCAGTCCATCACTTCTTGTACTTTACTAGGATCAACGGCTATGCCTTCACTGGATATGGTATGACCCAAAAATTTCACCCTGTCTAACCAGAATTCACATTTGGAAAACTTAGCATATAATTTATGATCTCTGAGACGTTGAAGAACAATGCGCAAATGTTGGGCATGGTCCTCTTCATTCTTGGAATAAACAAGGATGTCGTCAATGAAAACCACGACAAACTTGTCAAGATCAGGCATGAACACCGAATTCATAAGGTACATGAAATAGGCAGGTGCATTTGTGAGGCCAAAGGACATGACTAAATATTCATATAGTCCATATCCCGTAGAGAAGGCTGTTTTAGGAATATCACAGGGTCGGATTTTGATCTGATGATATCCAGAACGAAGATCCAACTTTGAAAACACCCTAGCTCCAGCCAACTGATCAAATAAAACATCAATGCGGGGAAGGGGATATTTATTTTTGATTGTCACCGCATTGAGGGGCCGGTAGTCCACACACAATCTCAAACTATCATCCTTTTTCTTCACAAATAAGGCCGGACAACCCCAAGGTGATGCACTGGGGCGAATGAAACCTTTGTCAAGAAGTTCTTGCAGTTGAATTTTTAATTCGGCCAATTCCTTAGGTGGCATTCTATAGGACCTTTTTGAGATAGGTGCAGTACCTGGCTGCAACTCAATAATAAACTCGATGTCCCTATCCGGTGGCATTCCTGGCAAGTCATCCGGAAAAACATCGGCAAACTCGCATACCACTGGGATTTCTTCTAATCTGGATTCGCTCATGGCATATGCGCAGGAATTTGTGCACTCTTGGGAGGGCAAATAAAGAGTAGTGGCTCCTTGGATCGGAGAATTTATTTCAACGGCCCTGGAGGGAATGTCCAAAGCCACTCCATGCCGAGTCATCCAATCCATTCCCAATATTATATCTAGTCCTTCTAGTGCCAACAAGATCAGATCGGTTTTGATGACTTTACTACCCAGTTTGATTGGAACGTTTCTTATGATTTGATTTGAAGCAATTTTTCCACCCGGTGTTGATATCATATAAGACCCTTTTGTGTGACAGAAATCCAAACCCACTTTTGCACCAAATTTTGCATTAATGAAACTATGGGATGCACCGGAATCAAATAGTATAACTGCAGGCTTGTTGTGGATAGAAAAGGTACCCGTCATCACTGGTGCACCCTCAGGAAGTTCTGCAAGAGTGGTGAAGTTGACTCGCCCTTGACTGACCTGAACAGTTTGCCTTCTTCCCTTGTTCTGGTTGTTCTGAGTAGACCCTTGACCCTGGTTTTGTTTCTTAGGCTGCGGACACTCTCGAGCAAAATGAGATGAACTCCCACAGTTGAAGCAACGATTTTTATCGCCTGGACGGGCTGGTGGTGGGGGTGGCGGCTGCTGCGATCCGCTACCACTCGCGTTCACGAAACCCTCCGGATTACCACGCGTTGATCCCACCATCTGGAATAAAAAAAAATTCCTTCGTAAGCAAGTGGGATGCAAAGCCCCAAAATACAAAAGAATAAGTGCAGATCACTGAAACTTGTATGAATTATATAACAACATGGACAAAAAGTTGTTCGTTTCAAGAACAACTCTTGACAGCAGAGGGGTATTTTAACACTCTACACCTTTGTATTCTACTCAAGCACTTCGGCAAATAAAGTCATTTGCTGAGTTCGGTAACTTCCTATATTCAAACACGGCAGACAGAGCAGAGTCTAGATAGACCTTAATCGTGAAAAATAACACGTGCTCAGGTGCAAACCTCAGTATTTTCCTATTACCACATGTACTTTTATTGATTTCCAGATTAAGATCATGATGCATGCACGACCTATTCGTCCTCACAAAACAAACAACTGCCAAATAGCTTTGGACTTACGGGGTTAGCGCCGGTAGCATAGCACAAAATTACGTCTCTCCCTATATATGTCTAGCCGAATTCTAACCGTTCTTAACTTAACGTAATCGCGGTTAGTGTACCTGCAAAAGATGCATAGAATGTATATATATGAATGTCCACGACTGGACCCTTCGTGCCAGCACTCACGAACGGCCCCCATGTGTCCTACGCCACATGGGTAACGCATATGCAGTTGCCCACATATTCACACATACATTGCCATTCACTATAGAAACGGCAGCCATACAATTTTTCCGCCGTATGGCCAACGTTAATATACGCTACTCAGTGGCGTATTCACAAATTCCTTTACTCCCAATATAATCGACCGAGGTCGGTATATTGGTAGCAGCTCAAGTAGGCCACTGCTTGAGCACAGCGTTCGGTTCGCATCACCAACGGGAAGGTCAGTCTCCCTCAGCTGACTGAGTATACTTTACTCCCAATATAGTCAACCGATAGTTGATATATTGGCAGCACCTCAAGTAAGCCATTGCTTGAGGGCAACGTTCGGCTCGCATCACCGACGGGAAGGTCAGACTCCCTCAGCTGACTGAGGATCCTTACCTTCTTACCATGGCGTAGGTGCGTCGTTACAGAATTTAAGGGTTGATTGAGCACAAAATAAGGTCTGACGAAAAGTAAGTGCTGGAAGTCAGGTATATAATGACATAAGTTAGATAGCCACCTAGTAACTTCCCATAATTCCCTTAGGGCTTTACGAACTAGGCACCACCTTAACGAACCAACGTATTTTGCAAACGCAAGTGTTACGGTCAAAATTTTAATAAAATCCTTCAAAAACTCGTCACTAACTCTGGTGCACGCTTTGTTCGGCTCTGATACCAGCTGTGGCATTGGATTAAGAATTATTTAAGGTTTCCGAGCTATGCACATATACACATACACACGCGTACATACACATGCATTTATTTCGATGTTTCTTGATTAAGGGTGCAGGATTTGATGCTAATGACCCTGGTTTAACTAATTAAACACCTGGGGTGTTACAAATAGTATACTAGAATCTTGTTTGCCTATGCTCCCACTAACCTTAGGTGTATTTGTTTATTCTTTATTCATGAGAGTTAATTGATGTGTGTGTCACATTACCCTCGATTATCTTTATTATCACTTACCCTTGTATGATCAGCAGTGCACACCTTATCTCATAATTGTTATCGTTATGTATCTAGTAAACATCTTTACACACCATAGCCATCCCTTGGGAAAATATAAATAACGATACACTGAATACTTCCGGGTGAAATGCTACGACGGTATATCTGTGCGATTGTAGATCCGTCTGTAATCATTATGACATACCGCACGCCGCCCATGGCGTCACCGTTGTGGGGCGACTGACCCGGTGTTTCTTGGCGCCGTTGCTGGGAACTAACCATTCCTAATGATTGCGCTAAGAAATGCCAACAGGATGGCAGGTTTTATTTTACAAAAGCGCAGGGGCTAAAATAGAAAAGAAAAGGGCCGTTTCGAAAATACTTTTGAACTACAGTGGATCGCGGGTTGATTTGACTAGAACAGAGGGGCTCTTTTGCAAAAAGATCTGGGTTGACCGGTACTTGACTAGTTGACTTGGGTTTATATCTAATCTGCTGGATCTAGATCTAACGGCTCAGGATGATTGGGGGTGGAGGCGGCGGTGCTAAGGCGCCGGCGGCGAGGCTACACGGTGGCTGGCGTCAGCGCGCTCGCTGGCACATCGCGTATACGCGATTCCGGCCACGGTTTGGCACGCGGTTTGGCCTGGGAGGTAGAACGTGAGATCGCGAACTCATCTAGGGGTTCGGTGGGGCGAAGCGAAGACCAGGGCGAGCGCGCGACAGCAAACGGCGGCGCGGGCCGTCGGAGCTCGCTCCGACGAGCGAATTCCGGTGGAACAGAGGGGAAAAGAGAGGGGAAGGGGCACGGCGAGAATCCTCACCACCGTGCGAAGCTCCGGGGCGGCGTGGTCGTCGAGGAATGGCGACGGAACGATGACGCGGCGTGCGGCTCCGAGCTCCGAGAGGGTGGCAGCGGTGCAAGCTAGGGTTGATGAGAGCAGATGCGGCGGCGGCTAGGGTTGACTGGTCTAGGGGGTCGCGGGGGTTCCCTTTTATAGGGTCAAAGGCCTCGGTGTGCGGGCCCAGAGCGGGGGACCGGCGGTATGCACGCCATGGCCGGGTTCCGGCTCGAACCTGAGCCTGGCTCGGCGGGGAAGGCGGAGCTGATGGGCGGGCCCCGCCTGTCAGCGAGAGAGGGAGAGGGGAGGGTGGAAACGGGCCGGCGTGGGATTTGGGCTGGGAAGGCGAACTGGGCCGGCGGGGAGAAGAAAAATAAAAGGAAAGGGAGAGAGGGATTTGGGCCGGGCTGGAAAGGGTAGGGAGAGGGTGAAGGGTTTTCTTTTTGCATTTTCTTTTGGAAAATTATTCAAACAATCAAATTTAAATTCTGAGAATTCAAATTCCAGTTGAACATCAAGCAATAAAATAATGCAAGGGCACTATGAGATGCACAAACCTATGTAACCTTATATTTATTTTTATAGCTAAGTAATTTATTTAATTCACGATAAGTGATCTAAATTCAAGAGAAATTAAATAAAACCTTATCGAACCTATGAAAAATCTAATTAAATTTATTTGGGTGCCTAAAACTGAAAATGCGGGTGTTACCCAATCCAAGGGCGGGTCCAGATTGTAAAATTATCCAAACCCCCATGCCCCTTGGATGTTGATCCAATGATCTAGATTGAAGTTTCCATAATTTGCACGAAGAGATAAGTTTGCACCTAATACGTTCCCTTAGTGTGAAACCCTCATCCCAAAAGAGTTTAGCAACCTATAGCTAATCCTAGAAAGATACTACTCTAGAAAAGTAGGAGGGATGAGAGAAAGCAAACTCTCGACACGAGGATTTATCCGTGGTTCGGATTGCCACAAAAGTGCCCCTACATTCACGCTGTTGAAGCACTCACGAAGAGTATTGCTTCCGACAATCAAATCTCTTTCGTGATCAAAATCACGGTCATCTTGATCCCGCTTTCCACTAAGGAGCTTCTCCACAAAGGGTGGGGGTGTCCACGTCCCCGCACAAGATCGTCGACGCCACTCCACACCAAGCCGGAGGGTTGAGGACGTGCCGGCGAGCCAGCAAGACTCCAAGAAGGCCGGCGCACCAAGATACACTTGTTGGTTCACTCTTGAACCAGCCACAAGGTACAACACCTTGCTCTCTCACTCTCTTAAGAGCTAATCCTAGCACTAACACTCACAAAGCTTGTGCTAAGCCTAAGAATTTGATCTATTTGCACTTGGATGGCTTGGAGCTATTCTTGGATGTGTATGAGGCTTCTAGGAACTCCAGCAAGCTTCAGATGGCCGGGGGTGCCCATATATATAGCCTTCCAATTTGAACTAGCCGTTTGGAGCCGTTGGCCAATTTTCTGTGTAGGCGTCGGTTTATCTGGTGCTAGAGCGTCGGTTCAACCGGTCGCACACAGGCTCATTCTAGCCGTTGGCTTTTCTAACACGGCCGCAACAACTCCTGGGACCATCGGTTAAACTGATGCTTGGGCGTCGGTTAAACCAGTGATACTAGATCTTCTCATTGCCGTTGCACTTGATCATTTCTTGCTGACATTATTGCATCGATGCAAGCTCCGATGGGGCATCGGTTAAACTGGTGCTAAAAACTTGGCTCATGTGTACTTGACATCGTCTCTGAGTAATAGTATGTTGATTGCACCGATGGCTGTCTCTGACCCATCGGTTAAACAGGTGCCTTAGGGTTGTCTTGACTTGATCTCTTCTGGCACCAAAACTTGCACCGTTGCTAGGGCGCCGGTGTATTCGGGAACCATCGGATGAACCGATGGCTACGCGTTGGTTTAACCGGTTGAGCTGACTCTGCATCTTATTGTCCAATATCTGTATTTTTACTATGCTTTTGCATTTCTACGACTGATTGGACTTGGCATCTTGGCGGTGGATTGGTCATGGCGTCTCGACGATGGATTGGACATGGCGTCTCGACGATGGATTAAACGTGTTGAATTATATCCATAGGGCCTAAAAATCCTACAAATGTGATCTCGCAAACTGGTTAGTCCCTTTGATTATGTTGTCACTCAATCACCAAAATCACAAACAATGGCCTAACGGGGCCATGTTCCTTACATGTTTAAAATTTGTTCTCAAATTTAAGATATTCTAGAATTCTTTAAAAAAGACAAATCCAGTCACCCATATCGCTCTACCCAATGTACACCGCCATCGCCCTCTGACGCGTGGGCCCCAACTCCCGCTTGCTCTGCCTCCTCACAATGCTGGCTTGCTCCCCCAACCCCTACCAGCCAATAAAACACGAAAGACAGAGAGGAAGAGGAAGAGAACAAGAGAGAGGACAGAGAAGAGAGATGGAGATGATCAGTGGTAGTACTAGCAGCCGCACCACTACTACCTCGGAGGGCCCCCTTCCCCACAGCTCCTCGCCTCTGGTCCGCTGCTGTCCCCACCCCTCCCCTCCTTTCCCCAGCTGGTGCTTGCTCACTGTCAGACCTGGGGCAGCGGGACTTCTCATAGGCATAGAATATTCCAGGATAAGGGATGGCATGTGAACCATACTTTATGCTATTGTAACTACTTGATCACGAGTAGAACTAGTCGGAATAGAAGAAAACTACCCAAGTAGTACTCGGGTAGGACTCCTAAACTAGTATTCGGCTAGGATGCGCCTGAGTGCACCTGTTAGGTGTAGCCCTCGAACTTCGGAAGGTTTCATAAATGTGTTACGAGGGTCAACAAGATTAATTCTTTTCCTATCATAGCCGATCTGAAGTAACTGAGCTCTCCAGTCCATATCTACGGTGTCCAGCCCCCGAGCAGGGTCGCTTGAGGAGTCATGGAGACACACACGGCGCCCAACTCCTTTCGTTTGGGAGGTGATTTGTTGTTGGAGATGAAGTTGATGATTCGTGCTCGCCAGTTGGAGTCGATGATGAGTACTTCTGGTCCCATTGCTGGCACCAAGTTTGGCTTGGTTAGTGGTTCTTCTTCAATCTTCACCGTGGGCCTCCCGAGAGCCTGGATGAAGACTCCTACTGGGACGAGAGCTCGCTTAGAGTCGAGCTTTGAGACAACAACCACAAAGATGTTGTACTCTTGAATGATGTGATAGTCCGTACAACTTTGCTTCCAACTTGCGGATTTCTTTGTTGTAGGCATCCATCTTCTCCTGGGTATACTCCCAATCTTTGTTGACTTGTTGGATAACCACTTTGGAGTTGTCGTAGGGTAGGAGCCTTTTGATGCCGAGTTAGGCCCTAAATAAGGGCTTCATACTCGGCGACTTTGTTGGTCACCTTGAAGAGAAGTTGTAGCACATACTTGAGTTGCTCGCCTTTTGGGGAGATGAGGAAAACGCCAGTGCCAGCTCCAGCTCCATCAAGGTTGAGTGCTCTGTTGAAGTACATGACCCAATGTTCGGGTCGATGTTAAGGTGGAGAGTCCTGAATCTCGATCCATTAAGTCGGCTAGCATCTGGGACTTGATTGTAGAATGGGTGTGAACTCAATGGAGAGAGAGCCCAGAGTTCTATTGACCACTTGACGACCCGACCATTGGCGTCTCGGTTATGAAGGATGTCGCCGAGTGGGTAGGAGGAAATGACCTTGATGTGGTACACCTGGAAATAGTGTCAGTGCTTTCTTGACATGATGAGGATCGTGTAGAGGAGCTTCTTTGACTCACCGAGTACATCATTGATGAAGTACACAGGGAGTTGGACTTTGTATATGTGTCCTGGTTCAACGCATTCAATGACCAGGGCAGTGCTAACCACATGAGTAGTAGCTGTTATGTAGAGTTGGGTCTCCCTGTCGTCCAGAGATGTGAGTACGGGTGGTTTGGTTAGGGATTCCTTCAGCTCCTAGAATGCCTTGTGGCATCGTCGTTCCACTCGAACTTGTCGGACTTCCCGAGAAGTTTGAAGAAGGGCAGGCCCTCATCACCAAGTCGGCTGACGGGCTTAGGGCTGCCATGCACCCAATCAACTTCATCAGGTCCTTGCAGGGAGGGCTTCATGTACCTAATAGCGTTGCCTCTATGCCCCAACAACTGACGATGAAGACGAGTAGTTTTCTAGAAGGAATGCTGAAAACACATTTGGTGGGGTTAAGTTTCCATTTGAATCTCTAGAGATTTTCGAACATCTCAGCCAAGTCAGCAATGAATTGGTCATTGGACTTAGTCTTGACCACCACATCGTCGACATAGGCCTCGTCATTGCGCCCAGTCTGCCTTTGGAGACATCTCTGGATGGCCTTTCGGTAGGTTGCACTGGCGTTATTGAGTCCGAACATCATAGTGTTGTAGCAATACGCCCCAATGGGAGTAATGAAGCAGGTCTTCTCTTGATTTGACTTTTGTAGGGCGATCTGATGGTACCCAGAGTACCAGTCAAGAAAAGATAGGAGGACACATCTGGCCATTGAGTCAATGACCTGGTCGATGCAGGGTAGAGGGAAGGGGTGTTTCAATTCTCTCTAGAACTAGATCATGAGGGCTGATGAACTGATAGTTACTTGCATTGAGACGACGGTAAGTGCTCTGACCCTCCGTAGCACGCACGGAGCTAAGAGCTGGACGAGAATTGATGGACGAAGCACCCACATGCGGCAATTAGGGCAGTAGCCAATGTGCTCTCCATTGGCTACCAGCTTGTTTAGTTCGCGAAAATTTATGGGTTTTGGTATTGTAGCACTTTCATTGTTATTTAACAATTAATGTTAAATTATGGACTAATTAGTCTTGAAAGATTCGTCTCGTCATTTACAGTTAAACTGTGTAATTAGTTATTTTTTCTAATTGCATTTAATGCTCCATGCATATATTCGAAGATTCGATGCGATTGGTACTGTAGAAAAAAATTTGGGAACTAAACATAGCCGAAAGCGTCTTAGTAGTGTTATTTGCAACGGTCAAGGTGGATCACGACGGCGCCACCTCCCTGAGGGCGCAATAAGAAGTTGTGCCATGATGAGGGGAAAGGTGACGGCCAACGGTCAAGGTGGATCACGACGGCGCCACCTCCCTGAGGGCGCAATAAGAAGTTGTGCCATGAGGAGGGGGAAAGGTGATGGCCAACGGTCAAGGTGGATCACGACGGCGCCACCTCCCTGAGGGCGCAATAAGAAGTTGTGCCATGATGAGGGGAAAGGTGACGGCGACTCCGCTCCATCTCGATCGACAACCTCAGGGAGGGATATAAATTGATGATCCTTAGGTGTAGGCCTGGGTATCGAGCCAGCTCGGCTCGATATAGCTCTCGTTACCACACTAGCTGGATTTGGCTTGTTATGTAAATGAGCTAGCAGATCAGCTCGGCTCAGCTTGCTAAAAAGCTCAAGCTAGCTCGTTTGCTGCACGAGCCACATCATAAAAATACAGTATAAGAAGATTATAAATGCAAGTGAGCAACAAACACAAAGACATGTGGAAATGGGAGATCGGAGAGGAGCTGCGTGCCTGTATGTGGTGTGTGTGCGGCATGCAGCGGCTCAGGGTTGGGGGTCGGAAGGGGAAAGGGAAAAGACCGTGACTGTGACTGTGACTACAGTGGAAGTGGAGTCGACTGCTTGGCGGTGTGGTGTATAAGGTTAGGGTTTCACGATTGGGCTGGGCCGAGCTGCCAAGGGATGTATGACCATATGGGCCGAGTCAATTTCAGTTGTTGACTAGAAAATTAACTTGACTTGTTATCTCTCGTGAGCAACTCGCGAGCCAGCTGGCTCATTATAAAACGAGTCGAGCTCGAGCCGAGCCATTAACGAGCGAGTCGAGCGAGCTAGCAAATTACAAGTTTTTTGTCCAGCCATACTTAAATACACCTCCAATCCTTTTTGAATTAAAATAAAATTATAAATATTTGAATTAAAAATATTGAATTTTCGTCCAGCAAGTTATAATGATTCGTTAAAATAAAATTATAAAAAATAGTATAAATATTTGAATTAAAAATATTGAAGGGTCACCGATTTGTATCCCTAATCTCCTCCTGAAGGCATGCATGCCTCCGGGGCTCCGACCACTCAAAGACCACGAGAGGATAATAAACTAATAAAGGTGGACTGCTGTTGATGAGCATGTGGAAGCTATGCACGGCTTTTGGACCGTATCTACGTGCACGCGTGCGTGCCATGCACCGATGACCGACCGATCGATCGTCGCCGGTCAATGCATGCCGGTCTCGGTCGTCCTTTTGGCCAAGCGAACACGCGGCCGACCATTTCTAGTTTTCTACCACTGGGAGTCTCGTCTCGAATTAGAAACGCTTGCAGTTTTCCAATTCGGCCTAGAGGTGCAGGTGCAACGACGCGAACGCATCAATACGTCACACGGCCTGAGTGCACGACTCATGGTGGACCGATGACTTGCACTTGCATAATGCGCATATTACGGAGTATCTATCTATGTTCATAAGCTCATCGTGACGGGGAACTAAACACTGTTTAGTTCCAAAAAAATTTCTACAGTACCCGTCACATCGAATTTTTGAACACATACATGGAATATTAAATATAGTTAAAAAATAACTAATTACACGGTTTAACTGATTAGCACGAGATGAATCTTTTAAGTCTAATTAGTCAATAATTAAATATTAATTGTCAAATAACAACGAAAGTGCTACAATGTCAAAATCAAAATATTTTCGCGAACTAAACAGAAACGTTCGATCATTTCTAGTTTTCTACCACTCGGAGTCTCGTCTCGAATTAGAAAGGCTTGCAGTTTTCCAATTCGGCCTAGAGGTGCAGGTGCAACGACGCGAACGCATCAAGACGTCAGAACTGCTTATGTTTGGACTTTGGAGATCCATCTACTCAGAGTTATATCCAGTTGATGGCAGCTCTGCTAGCTGCAAAAACGCAGCTAATCTCCAACTAACTAGCTGCCTCCATCCACCAGTTATTACCTATTAGTAATCCTAGTTATTAATCATTATTAGCTCTAGCTACAACTTAAACACGATCGATCATCTTCAAGAGCTCTTGTATTTTGTTAGCTAAATTTGGAAATTGTACTCCCTTTGTAAAAATACAAAGCCACCTAATTCTATGGGTTAATCCAAAAGACTATGTAAAAATTTGTTTGGATAAATTCAAAGCGTTCCCCGTCGTGCGATCATCATCGCTATTCCGATCCCTCCTGCCTGCGGGTTTCCCATCGCTTGCCGCCACCGCCTGGACGTGGATGCCTGCCGCCGCCGCCTGGCCGTGGACGCCTGGTGGTGATGCCTCCTGACCTGAACACCTTGAGGCTGGCTGGACGTAGGGGTGGTAAAGGGTTTAAAATTTTGAACTAGAAAAATCTAAGAGCCGGATTTTAAAAAGGATTGGACTCTAATCTTATACAATTATGAACTAAAAAATTTAAGAGTTTTATTAGGCTGTGAAAAAACCACTAGGATCATGATCTATTACCACCTCTAGACGTCCCCTCAGAATGATTTGAGGTATGTGGCCGAAGTCGGTGGCGGGGCCGCGGCGGCCAGGACATGGCGAGTCCGGCGGCGTCGAGATTGGATCCAGGTGCGCCGATTTGATGCCTCGACCGAGTCATTGGCGGCGATTCGATTTGGTGCCTCGACCGAGTCATTGGCAGCGATTTGCTAGGGAAACTAGGCACGCGTGAACTGGCCAGCGAAGGGGCACGAAGGAGGAGAGAGTGGGCAGGAAGGAGGAGAGAGTGGGCGGGCGTGGGCGAGCGGGATGGCAAGCGTGCGGGGCTCGGGGGGAGGGATACCAAGCCTAGATAGATAGATGGCGACTCATTTAGCTTAGCCGTTGGATGTGGTTTTACTCTCTGTTTCTTTTCTTTTAACTAGCACATGTCAGATAGTACAAAAGTTTTTAAAGATGCTCTAACAAGGGCCATGATTGGTTGATCTAGCATACGATTCTTGAAAAAAGAATCTCGCATGCATAGAGTACTAAATAAAGTCTATTTGCAAAAAAATTTTAGGGATGGATGTAACTTTTCGTGACGAATCTAATAACGGTAATTAATTAATGATTGGCTACAGTGATGCTGCAGTAAATATTCTCTAATCACACGACCAAAGGTCTCATTAAATTCTTCAGGGTTCCTAGCGCAGGAGTTTTGAAGTTGGTTTTGAAAACTGACTTAATTTAATACCTCTAATTAACAATCAAAATTGATACAAATTCTAGCATAGCAGAAACTAAACAAAACTAAAATATTTCTTCCCTCACGGCCTCACTTGTGTGCAACGACTGCCACCTGTGGGTTCCTTTCGGTATTTCTTCCCTCAAGGGCCACTCGCTTCTGTGCGTACGCAGGCTCCCTACTACAATGAGTTGACCCGCCGCCATTACTGCTACTACGAAGCTTAGCCACGGCATTAATTAACTCTCATCATCATCGTCAACCTCGCTACGTGTGTCGCCGCTAATCAGCCGCCACACGCAGCATCAACGAAAAGCTGTGCCGTGCGAGCACCGGCGCCGCCGCCACCAGGCCAGCCGCCGTGGCAGCCAGCCAGACGCACTCCAATGATGGCGATGAGGCACCCTTCATTCACAAGCCCCAGACATGCCGCCGGCCGGGGTAGGGGACGAGGAAATATCAGAGCATTGCCTAGGCCGAGAGACTTCAGCCTTCAGGAGAGTGTGACAGCTGACGCGACAGTGCCGTGGTCTGCGGGGCGCCGCGGGCTGCGCGATGCACATGCTGGGCGCCGTGTGGACTATGGCTGTATTCAGTTCCACAAAAATTCTCACAAAAACATCACATCTCCATCACATCTCTATCATATCGAAACATTAAATATATCAAATGACTCATATATAAAGTACTAAATGTAGATAAATAAAAAAACTAATTGCATAGTTTTGATGTACGTTGCGAGACGAATCTTTTGAGCCTAGTTAGGTCATGGTAGGACAATATCTACCACAAACAAACGAAACGTGCTACGATGTGCTACAATATTTTTTTCGGACTGCTACAGTAGATTTCAGGGGAACTAAACACAGCCTATTAAGAACGAAGATTATCTGTACCATTGATATGCAACCCGGGACGTAGTACGCGCAGAAGCGAGTGTCCCTTGCTTGAGGGAAGAAATTAAATACATACCAAGAGGAATCATCTGACTGGTCGTGGTAGCTAATAATAATGATTAACTGGGATCACTGAAGAAGTAGCCGTTAGCTGACTACTAACCAAGTACTAAGCCGTTAGCAGAGCTGATGTGGCATGTCATAGCTGGCGAGCTCGCTCTAACCGGCAGATGGATCCAAAAAAAATTATCCTTAAGTCCAGTCTCAATGGGAGTTTCATATAGAGTTTCATGACATTAAATATCATCAATTTTGCTGATGTGGCAAAGAGAGAAAATCATGGAGTTTCATGGGATGTGAGGAGAGTTTCATCACCATAAAACTCATCTGGTACGGTTACCTAATTTCCAGTCTAGATATCTATGCCTATGAAACTCTCACCGAGAGTGACCTAAACTGGGGTATTTAGCTAGGTAGGTAAATACCGGATTTCATTCCATAGGAGGCCTTTCAAGCGCTTTGATGTGGTCGCATCGCGTCGCGCGCATTCAAATTCGAGAGCGTACACACGCAGACACCAGCGGCGCTCGCGTCGCGTGTTTGTCGTCGATCATCACGGCACCGGATCTGACCGCGGTTTGGAAAATTGCAAGGTGCGACACACCTCGGCGCGAGCGGACGGGTGGGCCCGGGCGTTTGAACGCCGCCGCGGGCCACGGGGCCGTGCAGCTGCTTTAGGCTATCCGCACTGTATCCTCTAAAGGATCCCGCAGGAGCCGTACAGGGAAGAATCGCCTGCAGCGGCGTCCTGCAAAACATCCTCAACCCAAAACGTCCCCATCGGCCAGCGTGGTGCGGGGCTGTAGGATCAAGAACACCGACTAGAGAGGAGTGAATATGCGGTTTAAAATCTAAAACCAACAATACTAGAAAAATTTAATTAGTAACAAAAGAAAGTCATATATCATGCTACTACTAACTCTAGTTGTGTTTGCAACCTAGGATGACAAGATACAAATCAAGCTCTAATAAAGTAAATTTCTCAAAGTAAATGAACTAATCAAGATGAGAAAGAGATGTAACCGAGATAGACACACGAATTTGTCTCGTGGTGTCGATGACTTGCCGGTCACCACTAATCCATGTTGAGGTGGATTCCAACAGTCAACCGCTCTTCTATCAAGAACTCTCTTGATCTTGAGCCGGCTTGAATCAAGGAACCGTTCCACACCTTGATTCCACTAGAGTTGCTCTTCACCACTCCGGTGAGGTGAGCACAAAACCTCTCACAACCGAAATCGGGGCTCCTCAACAATCTCCTTGGAGGTGCTCCACGAAATCCGCTTCTCCAAACCATCTAGGGAGCGGCAACTCCCAAGAGTAACAAGTCGTTGACGCTTGCTTGAAGTTTTCCTAGTGCCACAAAGCTCAAACTCTTGATGCAATGCACTAGGATGCTCTCACACTCTCAAGAATGCAATCTCTAAGCAAGTGTGTGAGAGAGGGATGCCTTAGTTCTATAGTGTCAAGTATGCAGTCCAAATGGCCAAGAGAGTGACCCAATGGCCGGGCATTGGGTATATATAGATATCCCCTCAAAAACTAGCCGTTACACTCTTTTCTGCGAAGTCGCGGACCGTCCGCGGTTCAAAAACCGGACCCTCCGCCGTTATAAGCCAGTGAGTCAGAGTGCATTTTATGCGTGTCAGAACTAACCGTTACAGCCATGGTGGACCGTCCGCGCCCTAGGGACGGACCGTCCGCAGTTATGTGTTCCACACCACCAGAGACGAACATTTTCTCTGGTACAACTTTGAAATTAGTCGGCGGACCGTCCGCGCCCCAGGAACGGACCGTCCGCCGTTCATCCTTGAAATCCACTAGAGACAACAATGTCTCTGGTACAAATTGTCAAATAGCCGGCGGACCGTCCACACCCCAGGGGCGGACCGTCCGCCGCACAGATCATCGCCTCAACCAGAGAAAACACCCTCTCTGCTACATTTTGAGTTAGAGCGGCGGACCGTCCGCCAGCCAATTTAAATTCCCACTCAAGTTCAACCGGCTCTCTGGTATGGGTGCGGACAGTCCGCGCCACAGAGGCGGACTGTCCGCACTTGTGCAGTCAGTTCTCAAACTTGATCTTTTTCAAATTTTTTCAAAACGTCGTTAGCCCTCATGCATGCATCTAGACATTTTAAGCAAAATGGCACTAAAGATCCATCAAGTACGAGTACACGACCCCTCTTGATAGTACGGCTATCTGTCCAACAAATCCGGTCACTTTTCATCCACTAAACGCCTTGTGACTGGTAAATTACAAAAGCCCTATTTTATACCTTTGTCTTGAGCCCGAGCTTTGCATATCATCTCTAAACTCCACACGTTCACAACCAAATCCCTTTCATCCGTGGATCAACCTATGCTCATTATCTCGAATGAAATTGTTAATCCACAAATCGTTGTCATTAATTACCAAAACTCGAATTAGGGGCCTAGATGCTTTCAGAGGCCCGCGAGCTAGCAGTCGCAGCCTCACCTGTGTGCCTGGAGAGGGAAGGGGGAAGGAGCAGAGGAGGCGGCGGGAGAGCTCGGGGTGCCCGCGCGGGGAGGCAAGCCGGCAGCCGGGGGCGCGCAGTGCGGCTGGTGGGGAGGCGAGCAGGGGGGCCGAGGCCGCGCCGGCGGGAGGTGTGGCCGGACCCGCCATGGCCACGCGTGGCTCCGGCCGCCGCCGCCATCCCCGCCAGGGGTGGGGACGGCGATGAGGCCCGGCAGGGAGAAGAGAGGAGAAGGGGGAGACCGCGACCACCATCATGGCCCAATAGCAGGATGCCGCCTCATCCTCGGCCAGCGCCGCCTCGTCCTCGGCCCTCGCACACCTCGCCGCGACCGAGCTCCAGGGGCGCTAGCCGCGGAGGCCGCGAGCTCCAGGGGGCGGCGTCCCCGAGCTCCAGAGGGCGGTGGCACGCGTAGGTCGCCGCCGCCCCAAGCCGGATCCGGTCGCTACCGGAGGTGCTCGCGCTGGATCCACCATTTCTACCCAGTTCTGGCCGCGCAGAGCCTCGCCGCCGGTGGGGGAGGCAGGGAGGAGGGGATGGGAGGGGATGGGGAGGAGGGGGTGGAGGGGATGGGGAACCTTGCCGCCGTAGGGGAGGGAGAAAGCGCGGGCGGCGGCGCGTCTGTTCATGGAGTGGGAGGGGCCGGTGCCGTCGCGCCCAGGTACCCGCCGCCGGCGAGGGAGGAGGCGCAGGGATGGCCGGTGGAGAGGGCCAGAGAGGGGCGGAAAGAGAGAGGGGGGCGGCGAGAAAAAAAGAAGGGAGAGAGAAAAAGTAAGGAAATCTGACATGTGGGTTCCGTCTATAGCAGTTGGTATAGAGGAGAGAATTAGACGATGAATGGGTGCAGAAAAATTAGGTATAGTAAAGACAATCTCGATGACCAGGATCAAAAATATTTTTTTAGAGGATGAATTTAGAGTAGAATGAGTGTGAACAGCCTTATATGCTCCCTGCCAAAAAAAAAAAAACCAACAGGCGCGCATTCCTCAGCTCTGCTTCTCTCTCTGTCTTCTCGATCCCCGCCGCTGGCCGCTGCTCGATCCCACCGTGCTCCGGGGGAAGGTTCTGGAAGCTCTCGGCGGATGAGGTGGGGTGGAGGAGGAGTAGGAGTAGGAGGAGGGGTTGCCGCGTCCCTCGCCGCGCTGCTGTGCTGCGGCTGCGTCATGCTGGCCCTCGCCGGCGCCGCCGCTGCGCAGGGCTCCCGCCTCCCCTTCGCCTACAAGACCCTACGAGGTAAGGCCCGGCCCTGCCCCTCCGCAGCTCTCTGGACGCGTGTCCGTCGTTTGCTCTGCTTCTGTTCATGCCCAATTGCTTGTTCGTACGGGAGGTGCCGGGCGCGTGCTTCCGCGGGCTCGGTAGCCGACAGAGCCGGATTCACGGGTGCCTGTTCTAGAGCCCGTGCAGCCCGTATGCACAGAATTTTTCCCCCCATAGAGGCCACGCCTACCTTATTCGTCGACGACTATAGGTTTTCTCCCAACACTAATGGCAAAGTTGGAACAAATAATCACGAGCTTTCGCCGTTGTGTTCTGCAGGTGACCCTCCACGAATCGTGGCCAAAGGCGGCTTTTCAGGAGTGTTTCCGGACTCAAGCTTAGACGCCTACTCTTTTGCATTGAGCACCAGCGCACCCGATACGACTCTCTGGTGTGATGTCCAGCTGACGAAGGACGGCGTTGGAGTCTGCCTTCGGGACATCAACATGCAGAACTGCACCACCGTCGCCGAAGCATACCCCGCGAGAAAGCGGACCTATGTCATCAATGGTGTGCGGAAAACGGGATGGTTTGCTTCGGACTTTACCATGGCTGAGCTCCAGTCTGTCGTTTGTGAGTATAACAGTGCCACGGCCAACTTGCATTTCACCATAGAGCAATTAGTTGGATAATTGCATAAGCTCTGTACATCTTCGATGTGTCGACAAACTAATAATAAAGTTTGTAGTAGTCTTTTTCCGTCACAAAGAAAAAGACTAATATGTGCAAACATGCCCCTGAACTCAAGATGGGAATGGGCCGGCCCGGATCTGGCCTTGGACCTGGCCCTATGGCCTCAGGGCTAATTTGTGAGGCCACGGGCCGACCCAATCTATCATCTATATATGGCCTTGTTGACCCAATGGGTATAATGGGTCCACCTGTTTAGACATAACATATAGTATACCAGTGGCGGATGTACACCCCGGGCCACCCGTGCCATGGCCCGGGGTTCGGCTAAAAAAATTGCTGAAGAAGCCCAAAAAATTGCTGAAGAAGAATAAATATACTACTTCGCGATAACACTTGTTGTATGTTTTCTATCTTTCCATTATGTTCTCGTGTATCTTTTGAACTTCCATTATGTTCTCGTCTATCTTTTGAACTATGAGTTTGTCGACGTCTAGTTTTTGTCACAACTATATTTAAAACTCGGCCCGGGGTTCAACTCAATCCTAGTTCCGCCACTGTAGTATACTGAAGTTATATGTGCATACAACAAATCAATCAATATAAATAAGAGCAAGGTAGAGTGTAAAATTATGAAAATTAATATAGTATTATCTAGTGCTAGCTGAAAACTCTACAAACAACAATATTTCCAAAGCCGCGATAATGGTGCAGGCTACTATGGCCACGCAAGCTGTGTGTCCACGAGGAAGAAGAAGAATCGTTCTCCACAGTTGCCCAGTGGCCAGATGCTCCGTTGCACTTGGGGTTAGCTAGGTAGGGCATGCAAAGATCTGGTTCTAGTTCAATCATCATATAGGATACCCACGGGAGAATAACAGAGATGGAGCGCGGCATGAAGATTCATGGCCGCCGGATGATAGCGAGACGCGCCGAGATGCTGCCGCCATGGCTAGCTTGCTCGCTTCCATGTTTGTCTCTCTCCCATGCATCAGATAGAACTAGAGATCAGGTGGGATGGTAGAGTAGAACTAGAGATTAAGTAGGATGATAGAGTTGTTTTGGGTCGACCCATCCGGCCCATTGGGTCGGTAGACTCCGGTTTCTATGGACTCTTATCAAACTTGAAGCCGGCTCATGTGGCCCATTGGCCTTGCTTTTATGGGTCGGGTCAACTACCCGATGGGTCGACCCGACCCGTTCCCATCTTGACCCTGAACGCACCACCAAGGTCATGAATCTGGAAACATAGTAACATATTATGATTCTTCTTTCTGTTTAGTTTTATTTTATTATTTATAACTACTTTCACATTGTGGGCTTCGTTTTGCTCTTAAGTTGTGTATACTCGAGCATTTGTGCCTTTTGTCTTATAAATACTTTTCTGAGAGCAACATGATCTAACGATGCAAACTATACTTCTTTATTCTTGACTCATTATCTAATATTTTGAGCAGTAACACAAGCAATTTGGTCTCGCTCCCCCAGATTCGATGGATATCCTATCCTCTCTGTCCCTGAGTTGCCAACCATCCTTGACGTCAAGCAGCCTTCTCTTTGGTTGAATGTTCAGGTTGAATTATTGTTCCTAAAACTTAACCAGAATTTATTATTGCTAGTGCTACCTTCAAAAGCTAATTTCTTGTTTCATGTGTGTAGCACGATATTTTCTACAAAGAACATGGTTTGAACATGAGGAACTACATACTTTCCATCCAAAAGAATGTATCTGTGGATTATATCTCGTCACCTGAACTGGGCTTCCTCCAAAATATATCTGGAAGAGTTCATCGCAAAACAAAGCTTGTGTTTAGGTTTCTTGATAAATCCTTAGATAATTCTATACACCAAACATATGCTTCACTTTTGAGCAACCTAACGTTTATTAAGTCTATTGCATCTGGCATAATGGTCCCTAAGAGCTACATTTGGCCAGTCACAAAGGATAACTATCTACAGGCACCCACATCAATTGTAGCAAAAGCCCACAGTGCAGGGCTGGAAATATATGCCTCTGATTTTGCAAATGATAGAATTATCCCCTATAACTACAGTTATGATCCATTGGCAGAATACCTAAACTTTATCGGCGATGGGGGCTTCTCTGTTGATGGTGTATTGTCAGAACACCCAATTACTGCATCAGAGGCTATTGGTAAGCTACCAAGTACATGTCAAAGAGTTAACTAAAATATTGTTATTGATTTTTTTTACCTTTTATCATTATATTTGCATGTGAACTCCTACGTACAATATATTGGACTTGCACTTTTATCGAGTAAGAGGCATAACATTACAATCCTCCTATGGAACTTATGCCTTGTAACACCTCAAGTTGACCGTACTTTTTTCCCCTAAACCCTCATTTAGTTTTGTGTCCACAGTGTCCAATGATCAAATAGATTGGAAGTGTAGATTCAAAATAATCTTACTGCATTTTAAGATATGGTTGTGCACATCATGGAAACTTATGATGATATCTATGAAGAAAAAGGCATTATGATGATATCTATGAAGAAAAAGGCAACTTGTAATTTTAATGCCTTTGAATCTCCTCATCTGCAGGTTGCTTTGCTAATCTGAATTCAAGTAAGACTGATCATGGTATGTCTCATCAGGGTGTAAGACCTACCTTAGTAGTTGTGCCATGACGGTTGAATTTCTTCTATTTCAGCTCAGTTTAATTATTTAGTGTTTCTATACAGGGGAACCCTTAATTATCTCGCATAATGGTGCTAGTGGAGATTATCCGGACTGTACGGACCTAGCCTACCATAGTGCAATTAATGATGGCGCAGATGTCATTGATTGTCCTGTTCAAGTGACAAGTGATGGAACTCTTATGTGCATGGGTTCCATTAACCTGCTTGATACTACGAATGTGCAGAGAACAACTTTCAACTCTCGTGCTTCTGTTGTTTCAGAAATTCAGGCTACACCAGGAGTCTTCACATTCAACCTTACTTGGGATGACATCAATAGTAGTATACAACGTGAGTTTCTTTTGTAGTATTATTGAGATAATTCGTTGATGTTTTGTCCACCAAGAGTAAATGATGAATAACATTATAATACAAGAATGGCTTATAAAAAGCACAAACTCATCAGTAGCCTTTTAACTTGTCATTTTCCTACAGCCAAAATATCTTCCCCATTGAGTCGGTATTATATGGTAAGGAACCCAAGGTACACAAATCAAGGGAAGTTTCTGAAGTTATATGACTTTCTAGCAATGGGAATGGATAAGGATTTGTCTGGTGTCATGATCATTATTGAGGTGATACTTTCGCTCGAAATTCACTTATTTTGATAAGATCCAGAGTTAAAACTTTGTAGCTTATACCTGAGTTTTATATCTCTATTATGACTATGTGACGGGCAAAAGTTCACCAGATAATAACCTTTCCATATCTTGAAGAATAATGAACATAATCTGTATCAAGGAAGAGCTCATGTTCTATTTTCATTTTTTAATATTTATAAATGGTATAATTTATGTAACTGTTGTCACCTTGATGAGTTCTGTTTCTTGTATAGATACACCAAGTTTGTACTTGTATAGACACACCAATGACCTAAACACCACTAGCCATGTTCTATTCATCTTTGCAGATGACAAATATCTAGAAACTTATCTTACTAAATCGAGTTCTTTATTCATTTATCATTCTATCTTTGTACTGCAGAATGCTGCATTTCTGGCAAAGTCATTAGGAATTGACATTGTTGATTCTGTAAACGCTGCCTTAAGTGCTGCTGGATACGATAATCAGACTGCCAAGGAAGTTCTGATTCAGTCAAAAGATAGTGCTGTTCTTGTCAAATTGAAGCAGCAGAAAACAAAATGCAAGCTTGTTTACACTCTCCCATTAGGCATTGGGGAAGTTTCTACCTCCTCACTAGAAGCCGTGAAGAAGTTTGCTGATGCTGTAGTTGTTGATAGGAATTCTGTTTTTACCTCAAGTCAAAGTTTTATCATCAGACAGAACAGTCTTATGAAAGATCTACAGTCAGCGGGGCTAGCTGTGTATACTCAGGTGTTCCGGAATGAGTTTGTGTCACAACCGTGGGATTTCCTTGCAGACGAAACTGTGGAGGTCAATTACTATTTTCAATCATTTAATCTGTCAGGCGTCATAACTGATTTCCCGAAGACGGTTAGAAGATACAAAAGTAAGTCTCATTTGTCATCTACATATAGTGGGTCATCATTTTGCTGCTTGCATCAGCACGGTACGATGGAAACTAGCATTTGGAATGTAGAGGAGAGGATAGGAGAGAATAGTGGCTTGTATTCCTCCAAACCCTAGAAGGGTGGGATATGTAGTTCCTATACATAGGCCTCTGGATGAGCCTCTATATATGGGCTCAATATACTCCAACACCCCCCGCAGTCTGAACTACCGGCGCAGCGGTGTTCAAGACTGGACAACAAGAAAGCTAACACCCCCCGCAGTCTGAACTACCGACGCAGCGGTGTTCAAGACTGGACAAGAAGAGAGTACAAATAGAGTACAAAGGGCAAATATCCCCCGCAGCCACAACTAGCCACCGGCTACGTTGAGGCTGGATCGAAACTCCGAGAAGGTCGACGAGGGCAGCCCCTTGGTGAAGATGTCAGCAAACTGGGAGGTAGTCGGGACATGGAGTACCCGAACATCGCCGATGGCGACTCTGTCGCGCACGAAGTGTAGGTCGATCTCCACGTGCTTCGTCCGCTGATGCTGGACGGGGTTGGTGGAGAGATACACGGCGCTGACGTTGTCGCAGTAGACAAGCGTGCTCTTTGCGAGCGGGCTGTGAAGCTCCGCTAAGAGCTGCCGTAGCCAGGACGCCTCCGCCACGCCGTTGGCGACAGCCCGGTACTCCGCCTCGGCACTAGAGCGGGAGACAATCGGCTGCCGCTTGGACGACCAGGAGACCAGGTTGCCGCCCAGGAAGACGGCGTAGCCGGAGGTGGAGCGACGAGTGTCCGGGCAGCCAGCCCAGTCAGCGTCGGTGTAGACCACCAGCTCAGCAGAGGACGAGCGGTGAAGTACCAGGCCGAGGTCCACAGTGCCACGGACGTACCGGAGGAGACGCTTCAGCGCAGCAAGGTGTGACTCCCGGGGATCATGCATATGGAGACAGACCTGCTGAACAGCGTAGGTGAGGTCCGGCCTGGTGAAGGTGAGGTACTGCAAAGCGCCGGCCAGACTCCGGTAGGCAGTAGGATCAGCCACCGGATCACCCAGATCAGCAGACAGCTTCGCCTGAGTGTCGACTGGAGTGGAGCAGGGCTTGCACTCAGTCATCCCAGCCCGCTCCAGAATATCGAGGGCGTACTGCCGCTGGTGAAGGAGAAGACCAGACGGGCGAGGCTCAATAGTGATGCCCAAGAAGTGGTGGAGCTCACCGAGATCCTTCATAGCGAACTCCTGCTGCAGAGAGGAGATGACACTCTGAACCAACTGCTGACTGGAAGCTGTGAGCACAATGTCATCGACATATAGCAGCAGATAGGCAGTCTCATCCCCACGGCGGTAGATGAAGAGAGACGTGTCAGACTTGGCCTCGGTGAATCTCAGTGTCATCAAGAACGTGGCGAACCGAGAGTACCAAGCCCGAGGAGCCTGCTTCAGACCATAGAGAGACTTGTTGAGCCGGCAGACCATATCCGGACGACTCGAGTCCACAAATCCCGCTAGCTGAGAGTAGTGGACAGTCTCTGACAAGGTGTCGTGAAGAAACGCATTCTTCACGTCCAGCTGGTGCACAGGCCAAGTGCGTGAGAGCGCAAGCGAGAGGACCGTGCGCACCGTAGCGGGCTTCACGACCGGGCTGAAGGTTTCATCATAGTCCACATCAGGTCACTGAGTGAACCCCCGGAGGACCCAGCGAGCCTTGTAGCGCTCCAGTGTGCCGTCAGCCCGACGCTTGTGCGTCCAGATCCACTTGCCAGTCACCACATTGCAACCAGACGGACGCGGCACGAGGTCCCACGTCTAGTTGGCAAGAAGAGCCGCGTACTCCTCTTCCATCGCGCGACGCCAGTGAGGATCTGCCAAGGCGTCGCACACAGAGGAAGGTACCGGAGAGTCCCGCGGCTCGCCCTCGGTGGCGGAGAGAGTCGCGGCCTGGGACGCCATCCGCCGAGTCACCATGGGATGGATATGCCGAGGATCCCGATGGATGACCAGCGGGTGGTACACCTCCGGCTCGGCTCGAGAGGGAGCCGGAGGTGGCGACGGCGGCGACGGCTCCGGTGTCGGCATCGCAGGTACCTCTGGAGCAGGAGGCGGCGCCGGTGTCGACGCCGAACGACGCCGGTACACCTGCACCGGCTCAGCGTACCGCTGCGGTGTCGGGGTCGGCGCCGAGCGGCGCCGGTACACCTGCACCGGCTGAGCGTGCCACGCAGGTGCAGGGGAAGGCACCAGGGCCGCGCGTGGCGCAGCGGGTGACACCGGGTCCGCGCGCGGCACGACCGGAGGTCCGGGGACCGCGCGTGGCGCGACCGTGGGCATCGGTGCCGCGCTCGGCGCAGCAGGGATCACCGGAAACGGTGCCGGCGTGACGGGAAAACCTGCAGGAAAAGGACAGACAGGTAACGGTGGCTGAACCACCGGGTCAGTCGGAAACAGAGACTCCAGCTCGGGGTCAGGAGAAGGTGTAGAAGAGGTGGAGTAGGGGAAATCCGACTCGTCGAAGACGACGTATCGGGAGATCTGGACGCGGCGAGTGGTGAGGTCAAAGCATCGGTACCCCTTGTGGTCAGGGGAGTAACCGAGGAACACACAACGAGTCGAGCGGGGCGCCAGCTTGTGAGGAGCGGTGGCGGAGGTGTTAGGGTAACATGCACACCCGAAGACCCGAAGGTGGTCGTAGCGAGGAGGGGTACCGAAGAGAGCGTGGTGTGGAGTGGGAGCAGGAGAAGCAGTGGACGGAAGGCGGTTGAGCAGGTAGGTGGCGGTGTGGAGGCTCTCTGCCCAGAAGCGCGGGGGCAGGGAAGCCTGGATCAGAAGGGTGCGCACGACGTCATTCGTCGTGCGAATCATCCGCTCAGCCTTGCCGTTCTGAGGAGAGGTATACGGACAAGACATACGCAGCTGAACACCCCGAGACAGGAAGAAGGAACGGGAGGTGGAGTTGTCAAACTCCCGCCCGTTGTCACACTGGACGGCCTTAACGGTGAGGCCGAACTGAGTGGACACCCAGGCAAAGAAGTGGAGGAGGGTGGGGAAGGTCTCAGACTTGGCGCGCAAAGGAAACGTCCAAGAGTAGTGCGAGAAGTCGTCGACCACCACCAGATAGTACTTATAACTAGAAAGGCTAAGTACAGGAGAGGTCCACAGGTCACAGTGAACAAGATCGAATGCACACGTCGCATGCGAAGAAGAGGAAAAATGGAGCCGAACATGACGACCGAGCTGGCACGCATGGCAAAGGGGCTGAGCAGGAGCCCTAGTACCAGGAACATTGGTACTACGACCGAGCTGAGCCAGAACGTCGCGGCCAGGGTGACCAAGACGACGGTGCCAAGTGGTGGAAGACGGCGTCGCGGCAAAAGCGGCAGACCAAGAAGGCCAGGGCGAAGAAGAAGACGAGAGTGGTGCAGCGGAAGAAGGAAGGCGAAGAGTGTAAAGGGGCCCCGTGCTGTCACACCGGAGTAGCGGACGCCGGGAGGCCGAATCCTTTACAGTGAGGCCAGAAGAATCAAACTCGATGGAACAGGAATTGTCAGCTGTGAACTGGCGAATGGAAAGAAGGTTATGAACCATCTGAGGAGCAACAAGGACATTGGGAAGGAGAAAAGAACTAGGAGCAGAACCCACGGCGGTGACAGGAAGGCAAGACCCGTCACCAATCATGATGGAAGAAGGACAAGAGGGGTGTGGGGGTTGGACAGAAGAGAGGATACCGACATCTGGGGTGGTGTGGAAGGAGGCACCTGTGGCAGAACCACCTGAATTATCCCGGCTCAAGTGCGCAGGCCATCACCATAAAGGCAACACCGGCTCAAACGCACTTCAAACGGAACAATCCTTGGTCTGTCGGGTAACGTCCCGATACAACCACCGGTTCTCGGATCGAACAAGCATACCCCGCACGAAGGCGAGTCCAGAGATATTACAACCACAAGTTTTACATCACAGGCATAAAAGTTATTACAAACCAGTTCTAAAGCATTATTACAAGATCAACCTTAGTAAACAGTTATACAAGCCATAACTTAAGTTCAGAGTTTAGACAGCGGAAGATAAAACACGACGGCTACAACACGTCGCAAAAGGATACCAGGCTAGCCCAAGCATGGTATCACTCGCCATAGTCATTGCCGGTCGAAGACGTGTCCCACTCTACGGACCAGCCAGGAGGCAACGAGCAAGGGTAGGTCAAGCTAGCAATTTGCTCCTCAAAACTCATACCTGAAAAGGTTTTCAACAGCAAGACTGAGTATTCTAATACTCAGCAAGACTTAACCGTCAACGGGTCTAAGTAGCCCACTATAGCTAGACTATGCAGGGTTTGTGAGGCTCTGGTTTTCCTTTTTGCTGAAAAGCAATAAAGAGTAGGTCCTTACTTTCAAGTTTTAGCTTTCAAGATTCTAGTTGATTTAACCATTCTATGTAAGCAACTACTATCCAAACATGGTAGAAAACTAAGCAAACAACAAGATTGATAAATAATATTGTTGCTCTTATTACTCTGTGTGGCAAAGGGATCAAGCAGTCTCATATCATCGTGAGAGGCGGACGATTCTGAATCGAAATTCAACCTTGCAAGGATAAACCTAGCACACACGTCTGGAACACCGTCGGGTCGTTCCCAAACAACCGTTGACCTTTCTTTCCGGCTTGTGGATAGTGCCACTCTCCCCGACTACAGGGCTCCAAGGTCCACCCTTCTACGAGGTCCACCCTTGTCCCTTGAAGTCGCAGTGTTGCGCAACATAAACATAAAACCTATCCCTAAGAGAGAGTGGGAGGTATATCCACTCCCCGGTCCAATCGGCTACTAGGCTTGCCGCGTACCATATTTACGGCATGTGGCTAGTACTTTCAAAAACTTAACCAGCGCTACCACACACCGCGACCTTAACAAGTTCATTAATACAGACAGGGTCTCACCAAAGGTCATGATATCGAACACGACCCCGCCCGTCGTCCTTATATTGATAACCGAAAGTAAACAAGTAATTCCTATAAAGCTCGCGAGTGACAGGCAATCACTCGACTTTTACCGGTCCTACAAGCTTAGCAAGTAGTCGAACTCAAGTCTAGTGTTCAGTTCATAGGTTCCTAGGATCATGCATCTAGGGTTTCAATTCAAATCCTAAGAACTGTCAATGCACAAGTAAGTAATACAGTAAATGATATTAAATTGAAGTATAGGTTATGTCCGGGGCTTGCCTTCTCGGTAGTCGCTAGCTAACACAGCCTGGGGTTCTTCCGAACTTTGGTTCGGGGCTTCAGTTAGTTCAGCTGCGTTCACCTGGACTTCTGGATCACCTTCGCCAGACTCCGGGATCAACTCGTACGTCCCGTCCGTCAACGTAGTCGTATCTATATGAAATGCAAAAGGTGACATAAATAAGAACATACCCCTGTCATGGTAAAGTTGTAGACTAACAACTGGCAACAAGCATAACACATGGGCAATCGTTTATAGAGTAGTTAACTATCAAACCTAACTACACAAGGCATCATGATCAACAGCACAAATGATGTTGACTACTCCATAAACAAGTGGGGGTGGTTTTCTATAACAAACAAAACATGGTTTGCTAATAAACTAAACACTCAGAGCATAACCAGTAATAAATTCTGCCAAAATCACACTAAACAGAACATGAACAAAGTAACCTACCCTGTAAAAATCATGCCATAACATCTAACCATTTAATCAGAACAAAACAATCATTCAGACAGCACATAGAACAAACTTGAATTATACAGGTCAAACTAGAACAAAGCAGAAGCTCAAAATTTAACAGGAGATCTATACAGAAATGAACTAGCTACTGGGAATTTTTCATGATTTTATCTACACAGAAATAATTATGAGAAAATAAACAAAACAGAACAACAGATTAGCAAGATTCATTTTTAGATCCTGTTCTTGTCATGAACTGAGGCTCAAACTTCCTGGACAAGCTAAGATGCTCAAGAACAACATGCAGAAATATATTCATGATTTATTACGAACAGAAACTATTTACCATAATTAAAGTCTATTAAACAAGGATTAAATCAAATAAATAGCTATACATGAGAACTGAGCACGAAATTTTTATAGCAACACTATATACATATGAGTAAATCACCATAAAAAATTTCATTGCAAGATCAGGCTTCCAACAGTAGATAAGAAAAAGATAAAAAAACAACTAATATAAATGCACTAGTAACACAAATCAAATTCTACAGCAAAAACTTGCAACTAAAGCCTAACATATTATGGTTCTACTGCATAGAGATCTTCAAGAGGATTCCAAAACATCAAGATTTGCTATTTTACGAATTTTCTACGAATTGATATTGAATTTCAAAGTTCACTGAAAAATCATAACAAAGAAGTCCCTAAAGCACTATTCATCTGAGTCACGAGGTTTGCAGACAGCCCCCTGGGCTTTTGATTCTTCTCACCCGGGGTCCTTGGCCGGGTCAGAGCAAAGGGGCGGTGGTTGACTGGCCAAAACCGGCGAGGTCCGGCCCTGGGAGCGAGGGGGAGGTTAGGGAAAAGACATAGGAGGTCCTCGCGAACCTTTTGGTCGTCTTCTTGGGGCTCGGGGTGGGCGGGTTGGAGGTTCCCCACGGCGAGGTGCGGCGGCGGCGGAGGGAACTCGTCGGTGAGGTTGCTCCGACGGGCTCTGGGCGAAGGGGAGGGGTGAGTGAGCTGCCTGAGATCGATGCGAAGCTATTGGAGGGGTCGGGTTGAACGGTGGAAGACCGGAGCTATGAGCTCCACGGTGAGCGGCGGCCGGTGGAGCTCGGAGCATGGCGGTGGGGTGACTCCGGTGGCAAATAGGCGAGGGGAAAGGGCTGGGGAGCTGCGCGAGGTCGAGGCGTGGCTAAAGGAGGGGTCAGCACGGGCGGATTGGGTCTGCAGTGGCGGTGCGACGGCGGATTGAGCTCGCCGGCGTTCGGGGATGGCGGCGGCGTTCTGGGTTATGGGGACAGGGAAGCAGCAAAAGAACGTGAGGAGCAGCACGCAGGGGCTTTTGTAGTGCTCGTGCGCGCAATAGGGAAGGGCGGCGGCCTCTGCAGCGGGCGTGCCACCGCGGCGACGAGGTGGCGGCCGGCGGGCTGCTCTGGGCGGCGTGGCAAGGCGAGGAGGCTCCAGCGCGAAGCCAAGGGCGGTGGGGAAGCTGTGGGGCGACGCGTGGGCGCCAGCACAGAGCGAAGGGCGGCCGGGCGGGCTCTCCACGGCGCCGGCGACATGCTCTGCGGCGGCGGCAGAGAAAAACAGAGGAGAGGGCTGGAGGAAGAAGAAAAAGGACTGGTTTGCAATTTCTGAAAATTTCAGGGACCAAACTGTAAACAAGTAATAACTTTTAAACTAAAGCTCAAATGAAAAAGTGCTCAACATGAAAGTTGTTCAACTTTTCAAGATCTACAACTTTGATGTTGTGCAAAAATTTATTTGACCAAAGGATAGAGAGCTAATTTTGAAAACAAAGAAAGGAATTTGAATTCAAAGGAATTTGTCTTTTTCAATGAAATTTCACTTCAATCTTGGGCTGATTTGAAAAGTTCCCTGCCATGTAATGATTACACCACATTTTACAAAAACACCCTCCACAAAAGCTATAATTGCACACCCAATTCAAATATAACTGCAGAATGTACCTTGCATAAAATCATAATTACACATATACCCTTTTATAATTACAAAAAGATCCTTTTTCAAGTAAAATAAGCACAAGATGCATACAATGAGTGCAAATTTGATTGAGCAAACACCTAGGGTGTTACAGCCTTCCCCCCCTAAAAAGGAATCTCGCCCCGAGATTACAGGAAGACTAAGAATGGAAAGGTTCGATACCTGGATTTGTTCTAAGAAAGTCGGGAAAGTTTCTTTGGAGAAAATTTTCAGTCTCCCAAGTAGCTTCTTCCTCGGTATGATGATTCCATTGAATCTTGTACATTTTAACTGTCTCCCTTCTAGTACTTCTTTCTTTGGCGTCAAGAAGCTTGATTGGATACTCCGTGTAAGATAGATCGGATTCAATCTCGATATCTTATGGTTCAAGGATCTCAGTAGGTACCCTGGTGCACTTCCGGAGTTGTGATACATGGAAGACATCATGAATGGCGGCCAACTGAGAAGGAAGACGAAGTCGGTAGGCAACTGGTCCACAAGTTTCGATAATTTCAAATGGTCCGATGTATCGGGGTGCTAGTTTCCCTTTTACGCCAAAGCGTTGAACACCTCTAGTAGGAGACACTCGCAAATATACGAAATCCCCTACCTCGAATTGTAAAGGATCTCTTCTTTTGTCTGCATAACTTTTCTGTCTTGATTGGGCTGCTTTGAGATTATTCTGGATAACTTTGACTTTTTCCTCTGCCTCAGAGACTAAATCTGGCCCAAAGATTTTACGTTCTCCAGCTTGTGACCAACTCAAAGGAGTTCGACACCTTCGTCCGTATAACGCTTCAAATGGTGCCATTTGCAAGCTGGATTGATAGCTGTTATTATACGAGAATTCTGCCAGTGCTAGGCATTTGTCCCAGTTCTTGCCATACTGAATAGCACATGCCCTCAACATGTCTTCAAGGATTTGATTGATTCGCTCCGTTTGCCCATCAGTTTGTGGATGATAAGCTGAACTACGAATCAATTTTGTTCCAAGAGATTCTTGCAATTGCTCCCAGAAACGTGCAATAAACTGAGCCCCACGATCAGAAATGATCGTCTTTGGAACTCCATGCAAACGAACAATTTGATCAAGATAAATCTCTGCATACCTCTTGGCAGAATAAGTTGTATGCACTGGAATAAAATGAGCGGTCTTGGTGAGTCTATCAACGATTACCCAAATAGAATCATGCTTCTGAGAAGTGTTGGGTAAACCGACAATAAAATCCATACTGATGTCCTCCCATTTCCAGGACGGAATGGGTAAAGGTTGGAGAGTACCAGCTACTTTCAAGTGACTAGCCTTAACTCTTTGACAGACATCACACTCAGAAACATATCTGGCGATCTCTCTTTTCATTCGAGTCCACCAGAAATTTTGTTTAAGGTCTTGGTACATCTTTGTACTACCCGGATGAATCGAAAACTTCGATAGATGGGCTTCGTCAAGAATTTGCTTTCTAAGTTGATGATCCTTGGGTACAACAAGTCGAGATTCAAACCATAAAACTCCTCGATGATCCACTCGGAAACATTTGTACTTTGCTTCACCTTGGGATAACTTTTCCTTGATGACCTTGATACCCTCATCATGTAATTGTGCCATGATGATGCTATCATGAAGTGTAGGCTCAATAGATATATGGTTCAAACTTCCTTGAGGTACCATTTCTAAGTTCAACTTCATCATTTCTTGGCATAGAGTTTCATTGAATGGCTCTACAGATAGACAATGGCATTGTGACTTGCGGCTGAGTGCATCCGCAACCACATTAGCTTTTCCTGGATGATAGTGCACTTCTAGATCATAATCCTTTATCAACTCTAGCCAACGCCTCTATCTCATATTGAGATCAGCTTGGGTGAAGATATATTTGAGACTCTTATGGTCAGTGTAAATATTACAATGAGTTCCCATAAGATGATGTCTCCAAAGCTTGAGGGCGTGTATAACAGCTGCTAACTCCAGATCATGTGTTGGATAATTCTCCTCATGATTCCGGAGAGCTCTTGATGCATAAGCAATAACTCGGTTTTCTTGCATAAGCACACAACCAAGTCCCGTACCAGAAGCATCCCGTACCAGAAGCATCGCAATAGACATCAAAAGGTTTGGTGTTGTCCGGTGTAGCTAATACTGGAGCAGTAGTGAGTCGAGCTTTGAGAGTTTGAAAGGCTTCTTCACATTTGTCACTCCAAACAAACTTCACTCCCTTCTTCAATAACTCCGTCATAGGCTTGGCTATTCTGGAGAAATCAGGGATGAATCGACGATAATATCCAGCTAAACCAAGAAAACTGCGAATTTGATGAACTGAAGTTGGAGATTCCCAATCCATCACTTCTTGTACTTTAGTTGGACCAACAGATATACCATCACTGGAGATAGTGTGGCCTAAAAATTTCACACTGTCCAACCAAAATTCACACTTGGAGAATTTGGCATAAAGATGATGATCTCGTAATCGTTGAAGAACGATACGCAAATGCTCAGCATGATCTTCTTCATTCTTGGAGTAGATCAAAATATCGTCAATGAATACTACGACGAATTTATCCAGCTCCGGCATAAAGACTGAATTCATCAAGTACATGAAATATGCTGGGGCGTTGGTAAGACCAAAAGACATAACCAAATATTCATAAAGTCCATATCTGGTTGAGAAAGCAGTCTTTGGAATATCACAAGTCCTGATCTTTATTTGGTGGTAGCCAGAACGAAGATCGATCTTAGAGAAAACCTTGGCTCCAGCTAACTGATCAAATAGGATATCAATGCGGGGAAGAGGATACTTATTTTTAATAGTGACCGCATTGAGTGGTCGATAATCAACACATAGCCGCAAGCTGTTGTCTTTCTTCTTCACAAACAGGGCTGGACATCCCCAAGGTGAAGAACTTGGACGTATAAAGCCCTTGTCAAGAAGGTCTTGGAGTTGGACTTTCAATTCTGCTAACTCATTTGGAGGCATTCGATACGACCTCTTAGAAATAGGGGCGGTACCGGGTTGAAGTTCAATAACAAACTCGATATCTCTATCAGGAGGCATTCCAGGCAAGTCATCTGGAAATACATCCGCATACTCCCACACAACAGGGATATCTTCAAGTTTAATTTCTTTTGTAGCATAAGCACAAGAGTTGAAGCACTCTCGTTGTGGTAGATAGAGTATGGTGGCTCCTTGATGTGGTGAATCTATCTCGACAGCTCGGGAAGAGATATCTAACAGTACTTTATGTGTAGTCATCCAATTCATGCCTAAAATAACATCCATGCCTTCTAAGTTTAACAGGATCAAATCTGTCTTTATCAATTTGCTTCCCAGCTTAATTGGCACATATCTAGTGATTTGATTGGAAGCTATCTTCCCACCAGGGGTTGTTATCATAAAAGACCCCTTAGTATGACAAAAATCAAATCCTAATCTTGCTCCAAATTTGGCACTTATAAAACTATGCGTTGCACCAGAATCAAATAATATGACTGCGGGTTTATTGTGGATAGAGAAAGTACCCGTCATAACTGGTGCTCCTTCTGGAAGGTCTGCGAGAGTGGTGAAATTAACTCGCCCTTGTCGAACTTGCACCATTTGCCTCTTGCCCTTGCCCTTATTGTTGTTCTGGTTGGAGTTTTGCCCTGGATTATTCCTTCTGGCCTGCGGACAATTCTTGGCAAAGTGAGATGTACTGCCGCAGTTGAAACATCGATTATTACCATTCCCACTATTGAACTGTGGGGCATTCGGCCTTGGGCTAGATTGCTGCTGCTGCTGTTGAGGCACTGGAGGTCTGAATCCTCCCTGCTGCTGGGGTGGTCTAAACACAAGTCTGCCCACTGGGGCATTTCCCTGTGGAGGTCTGGGTGGAGTATTTTGCACCAGACGATACCTCGGTGGCTGGGCACTCGAGGGTCCTGTGGGTGCCTTCCGCTTCTTCTCAGCACGATGGGCAGTGATGCAGTCCTCTTGAGTAATTGCTAGGTTGACCAGCTCATTATAGGTGTTGGGCTGAACAAGGTTCAGGCGTTCCTTGAGCTTAGTAGTGAGGCCACGAAGAAAACGGTCACGTTTCTTGGCATCTGTATCAGCATGATGGCCCGCATATTGGCACAGGTGATTGAAAGTCTGTGCATATTGAAGAACAGTGCGGGTTCCTTGATTTAGAGCCAAGAATTCATTCAACTTTCTCTCTATCAGTCCCTCAGGAATATGATGTGATCTGAAGGCAGTTCGAAATTCCTCCCAAGAGATGACATGCTCAGCAGGCTGCATCTCACAATAATGATCCCACCATATGCGTGCAGGACCACGAAGTTGTTGGGCGGCAAAGTGGGCCTTGTTGGCATCAGCACACGGTACCGCTAACAGAGCAAACTTGGAATTGATAGTACGAAGTCAAGCATCAGCATCTAGTGGGTCATCAGCTCAGCTGAAGAGTGGAGGTTGGGTACCAAAGAACTCCTGGTAACCCGCGGGTTGAGCATCCCGACCTCCATGATATTGGCGGGGCTGATTTTGTTGCCCTTGGACCAATTGACGAAGCAGCTCAGTCTGCATGGCCATCAACTCGTGCAGATTCGACGGTGGTGGCGGTGGCTGCTGAGATCCACTGCCACTCTCACGGCCGAAGCCTTCAGGCGTTCCACGAGTTTGACCAACCATCTGTAATTATGGAAGACATCCATTAGATACATTTCTCTTGCTCCCAAAATCAATGGTAAATGCAGTGATCAAACAGTGGATATCAAAATAAAATCAGCAGAATTTAACTAAATGCGGTGTAGCATAATATGCACAACACATATTTGTACAACCCACAAAACTCAGAATTGGTCAACTGTTAGATGGCTTCATGCTCCATCGTATTGATACTCAACGCTGAGAGCGAAAGGGTAAAGAAGCTAATCCAGCAATTCATTCTTCGTTGTTCTGTGCTACGCGGCTAACCAACAGAGATCATAGGAGTGATTGGACTAAAATATAGTCTCATAGATTCAACAGTCTAAAATTTGATGAGCATACATGCCACAAAATTTGCAACATCTTAGTATTCATCAAACAGCGTGGAAATGCACAAATGAAGAGATTTGGCAAGTAGGAAGATCATGATTTTCAAACAGGTAGTCGCTACTTATATTACATCCAAAGTAGCCTTTCTCTTACAACCTAGCATCATACATCCTTACCACATATAATACAACAAGTGGTACTCCTCCCTAGGCTATTTTACAACATCATCTTCTCTATGTACAAATGCTACAATAAGAGAAAACACAACTAGCTAGGACAAGTCTAAGACGCCTAGAAGTCGTCGAGGTTGCCCACAGAAGAGGCACTGCCGGAAGAAGAGTCGTCCGGCTGAGGGTTAGGCTCAGCAGGTGCGTGCTCCGAATCCAAGTCAGAAACTCCCTCAATCTCCTCTGGGTCCTCTTCTGCTGCTGCAGGCGCGGCTGGAACATCTAGTTGCTCCTGGAGCGCACCAATATGGGCTAAAGCATCAGCCCAATCTGCTTGAAGCTCATTCACCTGCCCCTGTAGAAAACCAATAACTGTGTTGCGCTGCTCTATCTCAGCACCATGCTCTAAAGCCTGATGCTCAAACTGTGCAATTGCCTGATCCCTATCAGCAACGGCATCCTGAAGTCCCTGGATCTGAGTATCCCTCAAACGAAGACCTCGCTGGAAGGACTGGGCTAAGTCTAGCACCTGCTCCATATGTCGCTGCTGAAGTATCTGGTAGTGAGACTGCGCATTCATATATCTGACTACTGCCTGAATAGTCTCCTCAGCTACATCTCCAAGTAAGTGCCCAAAGTGTGTGGCCCTGAAGAGCCACTCTGCATTACCAGCACTGACCGCTGGAAACAAACCAATCGGATACGCAGCTACCTCCTCAGGATGGTGCTCACAAAAAGTAGTAATAGCTCTGAGGGCTGCCGTCTCAAAAGCATCAACCAAACGATATCACACCACCTCAATATCAATGGGTGGCCAATCCAAGGTGGGGTGCTGAGGAATGGTCATGGTAACTCTGTTCTTCTGAATCCCATCCTCAGAAAACTGGCGTCCCGTGTACTGGGGTGGATCTGGGTAGTGAAAGATACGAAGTGAATCCCAAAGAATCCTCGGAAAACCCTCCCAGTACAGACAGTCGGTATGAGCATTTCCCTCCTCATCCCAATACATCTGAGGACAAGCCGCCATCTGAATCAAAAAGGATTCAAATGTGAGTAATGTGATTATCTCAAGACTTCTCAAATAAAGCTTTAAGAAGACTGCGGTAAAGCAAATGTGATCCTAATTCAAAAGATGACATGGTTCCAAACTCAGAAAATAACAAACCACAATCGGTACTGGTTCATCATTTGAGATTCTAAGGAATGAAGAGATCCTGTTAACAACATGGGGCTTAGGATGAAGGCATGACTCAAAACCCTATTTTTCATCCAAGGAAACCTAAGCATTTAACAAGCATGCTACTAAAATCAAAATTCAACTCACTCATGATTTAAGCACACTAACACTTATCTATGAGAATTCATACTAGAAATTCCTTACAAAGCTTAGGTAACAACTTCAAACACTAAGAACCAATTCAAACATCAACTAGATATGCATGCACGTCCTGACCGTCCTCACAAGATAAACAATTGCCAACTATCGTTGGGCTTACGTGGTTAGCACGGTGGCATACATAAATACGGCTCTCCCTATATAGCTAGTCGATACATTCTAACCGTTCTTACCTTATCGAATCGCGGTTAGTGTACCTGCAGAAGATTGACAGAACAAATATATATATCCAATGAACCTTTCATGCCAGCACTCATGAAAGCGTCCCCAAACATTACCGCTCACTATAGAAGCGGCAGCCATACAATTCCCGCCGTATGGCCAACGTTAACATACGCTACTCAGAAGCGTATTCACAAGTTCCTTTATATAATCGACCAAGATCAATATATTGGCAGCAGCTCAAGTAGGCCACTGCTTGAGCGCAGCGTTCGGTTCGCATCGCCGACGGGAAGGTCAGACTCCCTCAGCTGACTGAGCACACTTTACTTCCAATATAGTCAACTAATAGTCGGTATATTGGAAGCACCTCAAGTAAGCCACTGCTTGAGGGCAGCGTTCGGCTCGCATCACCGACGGGAAGGTCAGACTCCCTCAGCTGACTGAGGATTCTTACCTTCTTACCTCAACGTAGGTGCGTCGTTACAAGAATTAAGAGTTGCTTGTGAGTATGGTTTAACAAAATGTAAAGTGCTGGAAGTTAGATAATATAAACCATACATAAATAACCACCTAGTAATTCCCATAAATTCCCTAGGACTTTACGTTCTATGCACAACCCTTAACGAATCCAACGTAGTTTTCCGAAATACCTTGTTGTTCCAATTTTATACGGAAAACGATTTTTAAGGTTCCAACACCTCTGGTGTATGCTTGCAGCTCGGATACCAGCTGTGGCAGAACCACCTGAATTATCCCGGCTCAAGTGCGCAGGCCATCACCATAAAGGCAACACCGGCTCAAACGCACTTCAAACGGAACAATCCTTGGTCTGTCGGGTAACGTCCCGATACAACCACCGGTTCTCGGATCGAACAAGCATACCCCGCACGAAGGCGAGTCCAGAGATATTACAACCACAAGTTTTACATCACAGGCATAAAAGTTATTACAAACCAGTTCTAAAGCATTATTACAAGATCAACCTTAGTAAACAGTTATACAAGCCATAACTTAAGTTCAGAGTTTAGACAGCGGAAGATAAAACACGACGGCTACAACACGTCGCAAAAGGATACCAGGCTAGCCCAAGCATGGTATCACTCGCCATAGTCATTGCCGGTCGAAGACGTGTCCCACTCTACGGACCAGCCAGGAGGCAACGAGCAAGGGTAGGTCAAGCTAGCAATTTGCTCCTCAAAACTCATACCTGAAAAGGTTTTCAACAGCAAGACTGAGTATTCTAATACTCAGCAAGACTTAACCGTCAACGGGTCTAAGTAGCCCACTATAGCTAGACTATGCAGGGTTTGTGAGGCTCTGGTTTTCCTTTTTGCTGAAAAGCAATAAAGAGTAGGTCCTTACTTTCAAGTTTTAGCTTTCAAGATTCTAGTTGATTTAACCATTCTATGTAAGCAACTACTATCCAAACATGGTAGAAAACTAAGCAAACAACAAGATTGATAAATAATATTGTTGCTCTTATTACTCTGTGTGGCAAATGGATCAAGCAGTCTCATATCATCGTGAGAGGCGGACGATTCTGAATCGAAATTCAACCTTGCAAGGATAAACCTAGCACACACGTCTGGAACACCGTCGGGTCGTTCCCAAACAACCGTTGACCTTTCTTTCCGGCTTGTGGATAGTGCCACTCTCCCCGACTACAGGGCTCCAAGGTCCACCCTTCTACGAGGTCCACCCTTGTCCCTTGAAGTCGCAGTGTTGCGCAACATAAACATAAAACCTATCCCTAAGAGAGAGTGGGAGGTATATCCACTCCCCGGTCCAATCGGCTACTAGGCTTGCCGCGTACCATATTTACGGCATGTGGCTAGTACTTTCAAAAACTTAACCAGCGCTACCACACACCGCGACCTTAACAAGTTCATTAATACAGACAGGGTCTCACCAAAGGTCATGATATCGAACACGACCCCGCCCGTCGTCCTTATATTGATAACCGAAAGTAAACAAGTAATTCCTATAAAGCTCGCGAGTGACAGGCAATCACTCGACTTTTACCGGTCCTACAAGCTTAGCAAGTAGTCGAACTCAAGTCTAGTGTTCAGTTCATAGGTTCCTAGGATCATGCATCTAGGGTTTCAATTCAAATCCTAAGAACTGTAAATGCACAAGTAAGTAATACAGTAAATGATATTAAATTGAAGTATAGGTTATGTCCGGGGCTTGCCTTCTCGGTAGTCGCTAGCTAACACAGCCTGGGGTTCTTCCGAACTTTGGTTCGGGGCTTCAGTTAGTTCAGCTGCGTTCACCTGGACTTCTGGATCACCTTCGCCAGACTCCGGGATCAACTCGTACGTCCCGTCCGTCAACGTAGTCGTATCTATATGAAATGCAAAAGGTGACATAAATAAGAACATACCCCTGTCATGGTAAAGTTGTAGACTAACAACTGGCAACAAGCATAACACATGGGCAATCGTTTATAGAGTAGTTAACTATCAAACCTAACTACACAAGGCATCATGATCAACAGCACAAATGATGTTGACTACTCCATAAACAAGTGGGGGTGGTTTTCTATAACAAACAAAACATGGTTTGCTAATAAACTAAACACTCAGAGCATAACCAGTAATAAATTCTGCCAAAATCACACTAAACAGAACATGAACAAAGTAACCTACCCTGTAAAAATCATGCCATAACATCTAACCATTTAATCAGAACAAAACAATCATTCAGACAGCACATAGAACAAACTTGAATTATACAGGTCAAACTAGAACAAAGCAGAAGCTCAAAATTTAACAGGAGATCTATACAGAAATGAACTAGCTACTGGGAATTTTTCATGATTTTATCTACACAGAAATAATTATGAGAAAATAAACAAAACAGAACAACAGATTAGCAAGATTCATTTTTAGATCCTGTTCTTGTCATGAACTGAGGCTCAAACTTCCTGGACAAGCTAAGATGCTCAAGAACAACATGCAGAAATATATTCATGATTTATTACGAACAGAAACTATTTACCATAATTAAAGTCTATTAAACAAGGATTAAATCAAATAAATAGCTATACATGAGAACTGAGCACGAAATTTTTATAGCAACACTATATACATATGAGTAAATCACCATAAAAAATTTCATTGCAAGATCAGGCTTCCAACAGTAGATAAGAAAAAGATAAAAAAACAACTAATATAAATGCACTAGTAACACAAATCAAATTCTACAGCAAAAACTTGCAACTAAAGCCTAACATATTATGGTTCTACTGCATAGAGATCTTCAAGAGGATTCCAAAACATCAAGATTTGCTATTTTACGAATTTTCTACGAATTGATATTGAATTTCAAAGTTCACTGAAAAATCATAACAAAGAAGTCCCTAAAGCACTATTCATCTGAGTCACGAGGTTTGCAGACAGCCCCCTGGGCTTCTGATTCTTCTCACCCGGGGTCCTTGGCCGGGTCAGAGCAGAGGGGCGGTGGTTGACCGGCCAAAACCGGCGAGGTCCGGCCCTGGGAGCGAGGGGGAGGTTAGGGAAAAGACATAGGAGGTCCTCGTGAACCTTTTGGTCGTCTTCTTGGGGCTCGGGGTGGGCGGGTTGGAGGTTCCCCACGGCGAGGTGCGGCGGCGGCGAAGGGAACTCGTCGGTGAGGTTGCTCCGACGGGCTCTGGGCGAAGGGGAGGGGTGAGTGAGCTGCCAGAGATCGATGCGAAGCTATTGGAGGGGTCGGGTTGAACGGTGGAAGACCGGAGCTATGAGCTCCACGGTGAGCGGCGGCCGGTGGAGCTCGGAGCATGGCGGTGGGGTGACTCCGGTGGCAAATAGGCGAGGGGAAAGGGCTGGGGAGCTGCGCGAGGTCGAGGCGTGGCTAAAGGAGGGGTCAGCGCGGGCGGATTGGGTCTGCAGTGGCGGTGCGACGGCGGATTGAGCTCGCCGGCGTTCGGGGATGGCGGCGGCGTTCTGGGTTATGGGGACAGGGAAGCAGCAAAAGAACGCGAGGAGCAGCACGCAGGGGCTTTTGTAGTGCTCGTGCGCGCAATAGGGAAGGGCGGCGGCCTCTGCAGCGGGCGTGCCACCGCGGCGACGAGGTGGCGGCCGGCGGGCTGCTCTGGGCGGCGTGGCAAGGCGAGGAGGCTCCAGCGCGAAGCCAAGGGCGGTGGGGAAGCTGTGGGGCGACGCGTGGGCGCCAGCGCAAAGCGAAGGGCGGCCGGGCGGGCTCTCCACGGCGCCGGCGACATGCTCTGCGGCGGCGGCAGAGAAAAACAGAGGAGAGGGCTGGAGGAAGAAGAAAAAGGACTGGTTTGCAATTTCTGAAAATTTCAGGGACCAAACTATAAACAAGCAATAACTTTTAAACTAAAGCTCAAATGAAAAAGTGCTCAACATGAAAGTTGTTCAACTTTTCAAGATCTACAACTTTGATGTTGTGCAAAAATTTATTTGACCAAAGGATAGAGAGCTAATTTTGAAAACAAAGAAAGGAATTTGTCTTTTTCAATGAAATTTCACTTCAATCTTGGGCTGATTTGAAAAGTTCCCTGCCATGTAATGATTACACCACATTTTGCAAAAACACCCTCCACAAAAGCTATAATTGCACACCCAATTCAAATATAACTGCAGAATGTACCTTGCATAAAATCATAATTACACATATACCCTTTTATAATTACAAAAAGATCCTCTTTCAAGTAAAATAAGCACAAGATGCATACAATGAGTGCAAATTTGATTGAGCAAACACCTAGGGTGTTACAGCACCCGAGTCGGCGATCCACTCGGTGCTGACCGGCGGCGTCCGCCCCATGGCGCTGAAGGACTGCGCCAACATGGGAGCAGCTCCGGCAGTAGCAGCACCGGCGGCGATCGGCTGCCTGCTGAAAGCGTTGGCGGCGAACAGCGCGGCCGCGGGGGGCATCCCGAACGCAGGCCTCGCGGCGGCGAGGGAGGCAGTGGCCCGCGAGGAGTCCCTGGGCGGAACGGCCTGCGCGGCGACGAGGGAGGCGGCGGCCCGCGCGGCCTGCGCGACGGGCGCGACGGCGGCCCCATAGGCGGCGGCGGCCAGGTCTGCGGGCGCGACGGCCTGAGCCTGCGCGGCGGGCGCGACAGCGGCCTGCGCGGCGGCGAGAGAGGCAGCAGCCCGCGTGGGGTCCCTGTGCGCGACGGCCTGCGCGACGTGCGCGGCAGCGAGGGAGGCGGCGGCCCGCGCGGCCTGCGCAGCGTGCGCGGCGGGCGCGACGGCGGCCACAAAGGCGGCGGCGGCGGCGTGCGTGGCACGGCCCGCGCCCTGGAGCAGAGGAGGCACCTGGGCGGCGGCAGGCCAGGGGGCGGGGGTCCACGGGTCCTGGGGCCACGGCCGCGCCGCGGGGGGCATCTCGAGCGCAGGCCAAGGAAGGAAGAAGGGAGTAGCAGCGCCGTGGGCGGCCTCGGCGGCGCGAGGAGCAGCGGCGCCAGCGGCCTCCGCACCCCCCGCGGCGGCGGCAGTGGCCGGATCAGGCGCGGGCGCACGGCCCCCCGCTGGTCCAGCGGCAGCAGCAGCCTCGGCGGCCGCCGCGGCCGCTGTGCCGGTGGCCGCGACCCCCCCGCGCGCGCCAGCGGCGGCGGCAGCGGCTGCGGGGTCGGGCAGCGGCGACAGGGCCGCAAGAACGGCGGCGGGAGAGGGCTGCGCAGTCGGAGCAGAGGAAGCAGGAGACCCCGGTCCAGCCGGCGCGGGCGGCGCAGGCGAGCGGGGTGGCGGGCCAGTAGATGCGCGCGCGGGCGGCGGCGTCGGGCTCGGCGGACGCGAGGCAGAGGCAGCACGCCCCCTGCTGCTGCGGGAGGGAGAGGTAGGGGAGGAGGAGGCCCAGGCGCCGGCGGGCTGCAGAGCAGGGGAGGAGGAGAGGGGAGGGAAGGGCGGCGGCGCCGGCTGCCGGCCGGCCATGACGCCGACGGCGGCGGCGGCTACAGTAGCCAGGAAACCCTAACTGATACCATGTAGAGGAGAGGATATGAGAGAATAGTGGCTTGTATTCCTCCAAACCCTAGAAGGGTGGGATATATAGTTCCTATACATGGGCCTCTGGATGGGCCTCTATACATGGGCTCAATATACTCCAACATGGAACATGGCTAGTGGTGTTTAGGTCATTGTCTTCACAATGGTAGGGCTAGTTTCCAACCATTTTCCAGCTTCACAGTACCTTGAGCTTGTGTGATATCAGAATTTTCAGATCTGAATTCTGATCCCACATTTGCCCTGCTTTTGCCATAGATTAGGGAGATGGATATTGGCATCCTTTTTGTAGGGTTATTGTGATAGTATTTACTTAGTAGCTGCAGTATTTATGTTCCTGTTTCTAACACTTGCATACTCTTGTATTGGCAGAAAATACTTGTACAGGTTTGGGAAATGACATGCCCAACTACATGCAGGCTGTTCCGGTTGGCGCCCTTGACCAGTTACTCCAAAAGTTTAAAGCCCAGCCGCCATCTATGCCGCCAATGCCGACACTGAATGCCTCAGACGTGGTGGAGACACCGCTTCCTCCTGTTGCACCAAGAAATGCGCCTGGTGCGCCTCCTTCTGATACTCACAAGGCTACCGCAAGTACTGGTATTCTGTTTGTGATGGTTTTCGCAGCTCTGCTGATCTAGACAGACACATGAGGCTGTATAGTAGGTGATATAAGTTGTTTTGTACAAGCTCCATTTGATTCGGGCAAGCTTAGACCGATGACCTGGTGCTCCCAGGCATTTGTTTGATCGTTTCTGCCTGTATAAATTCAGCAGTAGAAAGGTTACACTATTTAGCCAGCATGGGGTGTTGATACATTGCACATAATTGTTCTGTATATATCCTCGTTCTGACATGAAGAATATGTTATATGTTCTGCGAATTGGCAATCATCACTGTCACGTGAAAGAATGAAGCTCAGATGAAATAGCAATTTTTCTCTGATGTGAGTTATAAGGCGAACTTTTCTTCGGAGTGCATGTCTCCTACAGTGAAGAACAGCCTAAAACCATATCGCTACTATGGTCACAGTAACTATCAAACATTCTATGCACAGCGCTGTTAAGGCCCATATGTTATCTAGGCCCATAGTGGCCCATACCCTGGCTACATATATGTCCACCTAGGACTAATGGAGATTATCACTTGTCTAATCATCTAAAGGTAACATGGAATCATAGCATAGTTTAGGATTAGGGTTAGGACTAATCTAATCCCTACCCCCGATCCATTTTTTTCTCCCGCCAGCGCTCTGCTCTGCCACCCGTCGGGTTCCTCTGCTCTGCCGCCCGTCGCGGCAGGTCCCCATCCACCACCGCCTCTGCTCTGCCGCCTGTCGCAGCCAATCGCTGCCGCCGTCGCGGCTCATCCACCGCTGCCTGTCGCGGCCCGTCCAGCGCCGCCGTCGCGGCCCATCTCCTGCCGCCCGTCGCGGCCTCTTCTTCGACGCCGCCATCCTCTCCAACGCCGCCCGCCGCGGTCTCCTCTACATCGCCGCCTGTCGTGGTGATTTCTGCTATCGCGGGAGTCCACTCAGGCTATCTTCATCAGGCACCGCTGCTGCAAGACTGCCGTGTTTTTCCTCTGTGAGCAGGATTTTCATTTCTTGTTACTGGTACTGGTTTTTGCTATTGTTGGACATATACCACCATGTCGCGTCCTATTGCTATCAGCCTATCACCATCCTTGTGCAGCTTGATGGCTCCAATTATAGCGAACGGGTTTTTTGTGTTGAGACAGTGCTTGGTGGATATGGTCTTGTCTCACATCTTATTGGCACTAAACCAGTTGCTCAAGCTGATGGTTCTAATGCTAGTACATTCACTACTTGGGTTAATGATGATGGCAGGGCAAGACTGCAATAGTCACAAGTGTTAAACCATCATTGATGATGAGTCTTCAGCCCTTTGCAACAGCTAAGGAGATGTGGGATTATCTAAAGAACAGATTTGTTCATGTCAGTGGTGCTCATCTGCATACTCTGATGCAAGGTCTTCGTGGACTTCAGCAAGATGACATGACCATTGATGACTACTATAGTGCTTTTGATCGTTTCATGGGACCAGTGCTATCTATGGTTCCTTCATCTACTGCAGATTGTGATGGGTGCTCCAAGAAGAACAAGTTCATTGAGCAGTTCATGATGTATCAGTTTGTTATGGAACTCGGGTCTGGATATGAGCCTGTTTGTGTGCAGCTTCTCAATAGATCTCCCTCTCCATCCTTATCAGAGGTTCTATCCTCATTGACTGCTAAAGAGGCTCGACTTCGTTCAGTGTCATCTGCTCCTTCAGTGTTGGCACCTCAGAGTGTTCTTGCCGCTGCTCACAGGTCTCGTGTGTCTGATACTTCCACACCTTGTGAACATTGTAAGAAGACTACTCAACGTTCAGAGCACTGTTTCGCTAAGTATCCAGAGAAGCTAGCTGAGTTCCGTGCTCGTCGTGCGGCTCGTGGTCGTGGTACATCTGCTCCTCCTCGGGGCTCTGTGTCTGTTGCTGCTGCTTCACCTGTTCATGCTCCTCAGTCCTCTTGGGTCCTTGATTCAGGCGCTTCTTTCCACGTGACTTCTGATAAATCTCAGTTGGTTAATTGCCAAGCAGTCCATAATGGTGCTTCTGTTCAGACAGCGAACGGTACATCTTGTCCTATTACTTCTCATGGTTCACTTTCTACACCACACTTTTCTGTACCCAATGTTTCCTTTGTACCTCAGCTGTCCATGAATCTTCTTTCAGTAGGACAGATTACCAATCAGAATTGTTTTATTGGATTTGATGACTTCGCCAATTTTTGGCCTCTGAGGGTACTCTTCCTCAGCTTTCATGTTCTGGCGCTCATGCTCAGAATGGGGTTGCTGAGCGCAAGCATCGCCATCTCATTGAGACTGCTCGTACCCTTTTGATTTCCTCATTTGTTCCTTCTCATTTTTGGGGTGAGGCTGTTTCTACCGCTGCTAATCTCATAAATAGACAACCGTCTTCCACACTGTCTGGAAAATGTCCTGGTGAAGTTCTATTTGGTACTCCACCTCTCTATGATCATCTTCGAATTTTTGGTTGCACTTGTTATGTCTTGCTTGCACCTCGTGAGCGGACTAAGTTGACTGCTCAATCAGTTGAGTGCGTGTTTCTGGAGTATAGTCTTGAACATAAGGATTATCGTTGTTATTGCTATCGTCGTATGCGTATTTCTCGTGAAGTATTATAAAAGAAAGGGCGATTCTCATCAAAGATAAGGACAAGAAATTAGTAACATTTTCCGAATCTAGTTTGTTTATGGTTCCTTAATTCGGGCTGGATTTCCAAAATGTAGGCATCATCGAACGCAATCTATGATGGGGAAGAAACCCACAGACTGCCTCAACGATGAAAAACCAGCCTGTCTTCCTCATGATTAAGAAACAAACTGGGTAGGGTGATGAACACAACGAGCAGCCTTGCTTCAGTATTATCTGACAACCCAAACCCAGTACCTAAATGGTGAAACTAGAAATCAAATTAGAGGAAGACCGGCAGGGCTTTGCTGTTCGAGAGGGCTCTCTAAGAATGGCTTCCATTTACACCATTCCCCTTCTTCTATCCCTCTCAAAGAAAGATGCATTTTTAAAGTGTTGTAACATGCAACTAGACACTGACTAATAAACACATTACAAATAGCAATTATTTGGATATCAAGAGCAGAAGAGATGGAGTAAAGGAAGCTCAAATTGACAAAATATATACACTACAAATAGCACGTATTTGCATATCAACTATCAAGAGCACAAGAGATGGAGATATAGGAAGCTCACAGTGAAAATTGCTCCATCGTCAGATATACACTGGCCTGGCTGCAGAATAATCTGGCAATTCAAGGCTTCATGTATGTCTTCTTGGTACCTTGCTGACATGTGGCTAGGTTTCATCAGTACATCGCATGGGATTGCAAGCCAGTCAAGACAAGGCATAGATAAGAAAAGAAAGTTATGAGCGCAGCATTCCATTCTTGGGTGTTCATATACACGTATACAATTATGCCTATACAGGAAAACAGTACATTCCAATAGCTAAGTTTCTTGCTCAATATATCCACAGAGAAAACAACAACCATTGGTATCAACTTTTATCAAGCCAGGGATCCTTCAAGTGAGGACTTTGCCAGCCATAACAATCCAGGATCGTTCCTTTTCAACACCAGGTAAGTCTCTGCACGCCCAATCTCATCTGAGACGACATCCTCACAGAAGCCGATCAATTCAAGGACCTCCATTGCAGCTGGTTTTTGGAGTAAAAAGAGATTAAACAATTAGTATGCACTACATTTAAAGACTCTAGTGAGCAATGGCAACTGGTAGAGCTAACAGGAATACCTTTATAGTTTGCTACACTCCTTTGGAAATGTGGATTGGACTGCAGATGTGGCAAATGAGAGGATTTGTAAGAATTTGCTTTAGCAATTGAATGCTATATCATAATATGCAAGAATAACGAAATTTAAGACAGCCAACCATACCTTACGCAATCTCTTATACTTAATATCGTTTGGGTGCTCTATCACATTCTTGATAATCTTAAAAAGTGTTTGAATAGCAGACTCTGCCTCTGTAGGTGTTGCTTGCAACCGGAGCATTTCAATGGACTTCTGGAGTCGTGCACAGAGAGCTGCCACGGGTTCTTCGATCCTTTGCAGCTCATTGCTGTTTAAATCTCTAAAACGATCGTCAGGATCAGGTTCCAACTTCAAAACTTTGGAGTTTCTACTCTGCTCTGTTATCACTTGTGTCTCATCTCCAGATTTTGGAACAATTAGACAAGTAGTATCATCAGGATCAGGTTCTTCACCATGCTTCCCATCAATGACCAACTTCTGATTGACAACAGTATTTAAGGAATCATCAGGGTCAGGCTCAGACTTCAAAACTGTGGTGCTGTTTGTCAGTTCACTATCCACTTCCATCTTGTTTCCAGATTCCAGAACGAATCCATTAGTACCATCATCAGGATCAGGTTCACTATGGTGTCTTCCATCAAACCTCAGCTCCTGATTCAAAATATTAACATTTTGAGAGTCATCAGGATCAGGTTCTAGGCAACCAAAAGAACTTTGCTTGCCAACACCATTAGGCTCAGAGTAGCCAATAGTATGTTGTCCTGCCACTGATCTAGAACCCATTGCTGAATCAATATGCATAGCATCATCTGGATCAGGCTCTACCTTCACAGTTCCCTGAAAAAAATCTTGAGGAACACCAACTGGATTATATTCAGTTTCAGTGCCTGATACATGGTCCTCCTTTGCAGATGCATTTAAGAAACGCTGATAAGCAGCAGCCCCGGACAACGCACGAGCACTAGCCAGCGAACTTAACTCTCCCCCAAGCATGTGACCAGAAACAGTTATACCTGGTTCCAGAACAAATTCATCTTCATAATAATCAAAGACTTTGCGACCATTCAACATATGACCTCTAGACTTGGTCCAGTCCAATGAAGCAGCTTCCTCATTTAACTGCCACAAATTAAAAGCACATTTAATAAGATTAAATAAAATCAAATGCAAAGAGATGCCAACCGAACATGATCAGAACATCTACGAAAAAAATTACCTGCTTATTAAGAGCAAAAAAGTTTGCATCATGCTCAGAGTGCACCATATGCGCCTGGAATTGAAATATAGGCACTCAGCGTAACATAGAGAAGGCCCAGTACAGTGAACGAAAACCATACGGAAATTTTTAGTGAAGCCAAAAGTTACATACAAGTTCATGAAGTAGAGTCTTCTTGATACTTTCATACTTCCGGAATCCCTTCAAGTCATCTGTTCGTAGACGAAGAGATATTTCCTCCCCCATGTTCTGCATGAATAATAAGATTGTAAGTATATTCTCAAAAACTAGTGTTTGACCATTTTTTTTCTATAATACACATATTGTAATGGCTTATGCTCACCTTATTGAAGCCTAAAATGCATTTCGGACTGACTCCTACATATCCGACAGGAGCCATTTCAGTCATGATTCCAACTCGCCATTTATGCTGAGAACATCAACAACAAAGTCAAAAAGGGATGAAACTCCATTAACAGAAAGGATTAATTCTTGGAGATCATTACCTTGTTCATGATCGCAATTATACCAGGGTCACATGCAAGCATGTGCATCCTTTTCAGGGCTTCCGAAGGTGGAGGATTCAGCTGGCAGAGGAAAGGAAAGTAAACAGGTACAACAGCTTAAATCAAAACTGATTCATAGCACATCCAGGATCATACATATTAGAGATGTGTGTACTTGTACTACCATGCCCTAGAGAGATAGTGGTATGAAATTGAAAAGGTTTTACAGCCCACACTATTTTATATTGGACACTAGAACAATTAGCTCAATTTTTTGTTCAGCTTTCAGTCTTTGCAATTGGTCCTAGACAGAACTTTGTCCAAACATACACACTCATGTAGCTCCTCAAACCCGATATTAAAAATGCATACTGCTCAGATGAACTGATTCGCGGGGGGGAGGGGGGGGAGTGTGCATAATTCAAGCAGGGCACTGTTTCTGCGATTATTATCGGAGGGATCCATTTCCTGTAGCCTACAGAGCAGGTGGGAGCAGGGGTTGGCTAACCTCAATCCCAGGCAAGTGAAGTGTACGAAAATCACAGAAGATGTATTGTCCCTGGGGAAGTTTGAGTGAAATTTGTGGCCTGCCTGTTGACCGTTGCCTATGCCGCTGTTCTTCCTCATCAAATCCAATTATACGTAGATCTGGCCTTTTGCCATTGTCAGATACTTCCTCGATTTCATCATCAAAAACACCCATCATTCTAATAGGTTTTCCCTGTAACAAGAAAAACTTCAGTCACAATGATTTCAACAGCCAGCTGTCATTACAATATCCACTGGCAAGTAACATGCCAATGTGCCTGTGAAATGTTGCATGCTAGCCACAGCTTACCTCACTAATAGCCGCTTCATTCAGTGTCAGGCTTGAATGTGGATCCGAAAATGGTGTGATCAACTTGGAGCCTTTGTTTGTAGACTGTGGCACGTTTAGCTTCAATGTATCAGGTTTAACACTAGTCAAATCCTGCAGCAGTTGCCCAAATTCTTTCACCGTGCAGCTTGGATCTGCATCCACATCAAGCTGTCTGCCCCTCCAGGTGACCGAAATTCGAGCTATTCTGCTCTCTTCCATCTTGTTCCTGATACAAGACCACCTTATGCTATCAACTTCATGGATTACCCAGAAAGAATGCGGTGATGCTAATTATCAAGTTATCCACTCGGTCCCCCTCAAACAAAAAAGTTATCAGTTCGGCAAGGAAGCTAGATAATTAGGCATGAAAGAGCAAGAAATCTCAAAAGAAATATAAACACCTGAGCTCAATCACTCATGGACCGAGATGGGCAATCCAGATTTATATCTAAATTATTTTTAGACTGTTTCTAACCTCACATTCACATATTTTGTCAGCAACGAAACGAGGAGTTCGAGAATTTCATCGAGCCTTCACCCAACCAAAAGAGGGGCAACTGCCACTAGTAATATTTTTTTTTTGCGAGGGATTGCCACTAGTAATAGAATACACAGACACAACAACCTTTATATCATAGTAGTGCAGCACCATAGAAATACATTCACTAATCTCTCGATTCAAATTATTGCCCAAAGCTAGCCCCAATTCGACCAAAATGGCGAAATTCGCCTCCCAGGAACAACCATCCGGGCCAACTTGAGCCACGGAATCTGCCGCTGATCCGACTATACCGAACAAACAAATAACGAATCGAACTTGCGGGCGGAAGCGATTGAGCAGCCAAGGACGCACCTAGACAGACGCTCCCGTCGTCGAGCGCGTGAATCAGCTGGTGGAAGGAAGGGGAAACCAGGTCGGGTAGCTTCCGGATGTGGGGGAGTTCGATCGGCTACGTCGGCCTCGCCGGCCTTGGATGCCGGATAGTTGTAGGCGACCGGAACGTTCGAGAACGCGGCGTCGGACAGCGGCGGCGGCAACAGGCCAAGCAGCTACCCCCGCGATGACGGGGCGGGGTTGGTTTATGAGCACGCTGCCGATCGCGTTTTGTCGAGTCGATTGCGTCATGACTGACGGACAGCAGTTTACGCCTACAACTATCTCGAAGGGCGCCTTCTCCTTCCGTTTGTGCATTTTCCTTGTGTGAGATTCGCATGGAGCAAGCACACGAGCAGTAGGATTGTAAGACTGACCTCACCAGCGTCCCGCGAATCAATGGGACACCCACCACGCTGCGGGCCCGTACCGACGTGGTGGTGAGGTGGACACGCGTGCTGGTGAGGTGGACACGCCGCGCGGTGGGTCGCGCGTCGGCACCGCGGGTACGCGGGTACGCTGGTGAGGTCAGTCTAAGGCTATCCGCACCAAGTACCGGGAGCCATCCGGTACCCGGTACTCTAGTACCAACCTCCGTTTCAAAATACTTGTCACTTTTTGTTTATCGTGCCAACTTTAATTAAATGTTTTTTTCTAAAAAAGTTTTGTAAATACTTAAAAATATATAATAATAATAAAATCTATTACATAAAAAATCTAGTGATATATAAACATTAAACATTAATAAACATTCTACAGAAAAAAAACAATTGGTCAAAGTTGACACGAAAAACGAGGAGTGACAAGTATTTTGAAACGGAGATTGATACATGTTAATGCTAATGCATGGTAGTGTTCTGGCGTAGTTATGGGAATCTAGGGAAGGTAGCGGACGTGCACTACCATGCGACGTGATGTGGGAGCCACCACCAGCCAACCGCGCCAGAAGGCAGCCCGGAGCCGCTCCAGGCCGAGCCGACCATGGACGCCGCTGCCGGAGCTCAACTTGGCGCGTGCGAGCTTCTGCCGCCGCGGCGAGGCGAGCTAGCGGGCGCGCATGGCTAGGGGAGGGCGCCAATGAGGGAGGCAAACAGAGGAGGGAGGAGGACTGTGCCAGTTGCCGGCATTGGAGTTCGTGCGAGCCGCTGCGGCCGGCATCATATGTTTGATGTAGAATCGCATTATATTCGACAATTTAGATAGTTTCATAAAATATATAATTTATGTGCATATTGACATGGTATCTACTATTTAGAATGCCAACTTTTGATGATGTCATGTGTATGACATGTGGGACCATTTACCTTTTTTACCAAAAGATATCAATTATGGATCTCAATATGTTTGTAAAAATCATTAGTTTAATCCAATTAGCAATCGGATATAACATTTGGAAACCATAATAGTTTGAAGATTGTTAACGGAACAAGTAAAGTATTTTTGTGCAGCCACTAGTGAATTGCCATGTCAAGAATAGTAGGAAGCATCAACAGGATGATGGTATAGGGTACCTGTAGTTTTTAATTGCAAAATTTCGATCAAACATTTTGAATTGGCTGCCGCTGGCTGGAGCTGGTCGGCTGCCGGCTCCAGCAGCAGCTCCAATCCAGCCATTTTAGCCCAACCGAATAGGCCGCATATTTCCGGCAAACACCTATATCGGTTCTCACTGAATATAAGTTTTCAAACTTGCATCGTGTTGGGCGTTGGCTCTTCCACCTAGGTCCCCCAGGTGCTGGGACCACCGAACCAAGGTACAGTACACGTTACGATCGTGGCTGTGATGCAAAGGATCATTCTTTCGCTTTCCCTTTTTGTGCCAGCATCCAGATAAATAGGCTTATTGTGGTTTGGGATTTTGCGTGGTGTACCTTAAACTCTATTTCTTTCTTAATTGAAAGGCAGAGCTCCTGCCATTTTATTAAAAAAAAAGATAAATAAGCCTAACTATAGTTTTTTTTGCAAAATGAGTTTTACCCCTTATCTTCCTTTATCTTTTTATTTTTTTTTTCTAGGATACCTGTCGGTATTCAGTTTTAATTCTGTACCTATAACTTCAGATTTGAAGCGTGGTTGTCTAAACACATCACTCGTCGGTTCTTTATCTTCATCGTCGGGCCCTGTTTAGTTCCCAAAATTTTTTTATGAGGTACCCGTCACATCGAATCTTTGGACATAGACATGAGTATTAAATACAGTTAAAACAATAACTCATTACACAGTTTAACTGTAAACGACAAGATAAATTTTTTAAACCTAATTAGTCTATAATTAAATATTAATTGTCAAATAACAACGAAAGTGTTACAGTAAACTCAAAAATTTTCACGAAACTAAACAAGTCCAAGTGTTGTTTTTGGGACCCCTGAAAGACTACGGAGTATTATGCAGGATAATTGGCTGGTGAGCCACACGTACGTCCCGCTTGACCTCCCTCGAGAAGCTTCCTGCAAGTTGCCTAGGGAGCTGGAGACCGGGTCTGCTCGTTCCACCGCCGCGAAATGGTAGGAGTAAAATTCCACAGATTTTGGAAATTAGTACGATCACGAGAAGTCATACGATTAGAGCTTCCCCTTCAAATTGAGAACACGCCGCTTTCAAAATGCTTTTAAGAAAAAAAAACAGTATCAGTTCGTGCAAGCCCTGTACTGGACTCCCCTTTTTTCTTCTTATTATTTTCCCAAACCAAAACCTCTAGTGCGTTACGACTTACGGCAGTTATTATGCTCGCTCGTCGATGGACCTGCCAAGTGCCCGTTAATCGTTAGGTAATCATGCTCCAAACCCCCTCGATCCAGAACCATCCAAGTCCGGAAAAAAACAAAGGCACAACGACCACTAACTCGTGGGCCCGGGGACTCCGTCCTCGGCACTGCCGGGCCCGGAAGACTTTCGGGCCCAACGGCAAGTCAGTCAACCTGCCCCGCGCGCCCAGCCCCGCTTCCCGTCTCTGGTAGAACGTTCCAGAACCCCTCCTCTCCCCTCTCCCCTCTCCCCTCTCCCAATTAAAATCCCCCCACCCCACGACCCTCCCCCGTCTCATCCCACGCTTCCTCGCGCTCCCCACAAACCCTCCTCGCCTCCTCCCTCGTGCCGCCGCCGCCTCTCTCTCCTAGCGTTCGGGAAGGGCCTCGCCATGGCCTCGGAGACGGAGACGTTCGCCTTCCAGGCGGAGATCAACCAGCTGCTCTCCCTCATCATCAACACCTTCTACTCCAACAAGGAGATCTTCCTCAGGGAGCTCATCTCCAACTCCTCCGATGTAAGCTTTTACCCCCGACCCGCCCGTGCTCTTCTGTTTGCGGTTCTAGATCTGTGCGATAATCCCTCGCGTCGTCGTTTGATAGATCGGTGGGTGGTTTCCGCATCGTGCTTTGAATCTGGTGATGGGTTGTAGGGTTTTGCGCTAGTTAGCTGTTGACTATTCAGCTCAAATCCGCGGCGTTCAATCTGAGCTTCTCAAGTTGTAAATATGGTCCCAAATTTATTGGATCTCGGTTGCGTATGCGGGAACTGGTTTATTATCTGAAATCTGATAGCACTGTGAACTGTGAAAGCATGATTGGTCTTGATAACTTTATATCATTATATGGTCCATGCTAGTAGATTAGAATGGCTGGTTTATGCAGGGAACGTTACATGCTTCAACGGCTGCATGGTTAAATTGATAGTGTGTAATCGTGTTTATTACATTGCTAGTTTAGAGTGCACAGTACATACAAATGGATGTGTGATTGGGCTTGATAAACCAGTCTTTGCTGGATTAGAAGGACGTTCGTGCTGGGAAGGTAGAAGGCTTTGTAGTTCATGTGTTAACAATATGGTTAAATTGATAGTGTGTTGATGCAGTTAATCGCGTTTATTGCATTGCTAATTTAGTGTACATACATGCATATATACAAATGGATGTGTGATTGGGTTTCATAAACTTTATGTAGTCTTTGCTGGGTTAGAAGGGTTTGTTCGTGCTGGGAAGGCAGAAGGCTTTGTAGTACATGCTTTAACAGTATGGTTAAATTGGTTGTCAATTCAGTTATTGTGTTTAGTGCAGGGATAACCTGAATACTTTGGTTACCCTACTTTCATAGAATAATAACTCCTGATATTAGATAAAGCTGTACAAGTTTTATTTAATTACTTTTCAGCTCTTCATTTTCTACTGTGATGTGTGGACCCAACCCTTGACCAAATTTTGTGTGGGTTTTGACAGGCCTTGGACAAGATCAGGTTTGAGAGCTTGACGGACAAGAGCAAGCTGGATGCCCAGCCAGAGCTGTTCATCCACATTGTTCCTGACAAGGCCACAAACACTCTGACAATCATTGACAGTGGTATTGGTATGACCAAGTCAGATCTCGTGAACAACCTTGGTACCATTGCACGGTCAGGCACAAAGGAGTTCATGGAGGCTTTGGCTGCTGGTGCTGATGTTTCTATGATTGGTCAGTTTGGTGTTGGTTTCTACTCTGCATACCTTGTTGCTGAGAGAGTAGTTGTGACCACCAAGCACAACGATGATGAGCAGTACGTGTGGGAGTCTCAGGCTGGTGGCTCCTTCACTGTCAAGCGTGATGCCTCTGGGGAGCCCCTTGGCAGGGGTACTAAGATGACCCTCTACCTCAAGGATGATCAGGTAAAAAACTTATGTATTATTGTGGTTCATTGTATTATTACTCTGATCATGCCGTGGACAGTTATGTGCTGACTATTTAGATATTTCTGATGCAATTTGGCTATTATCTCTGTTGAAACTGCTTGGCTCTATAATGTTAATAAAACAGGTTTCAATTTTTGATTATTTTCCCGGGCTTGATTCACTCTAGGATCTAACTGATTGGAAATGTGGATGGTTAGGGAATAATTAGGAATTTGATTATTTTGCTGGGCTTGATTCACTCTAGGATTATTTTGCTGGGCTTGATTCACTCTAGGTTTCAGTTTTACAGGCTTTTGAGATATTGCTATTAAATGATGCCTTTCTTTTTGACTCAACTAAACTGTTGCCATGCTTATTCTGGAATGACTGAAGTAAAATTGTGCATGCAGTCCTGGTACTAAGTACTGAGATAAACATAAATTTGTGCATATTGTGCTGTTGTACTGAACATTTAAAAGTTTGTTAATAGTTTAGTAGTTCCATCATCTTGATCATGATTTGCTCTTATTTTCTGCAGTTGGAGTACCTTGAGGAGCGTCGCCTCAAGGATCTGATCAAGAAGCATTCTGAGTTCATCAGCTACCCAATCTCTCTCTGGACAGAGAAGACTACTGAGAAGGAGATTTCTGATGATGAGGATGAGGAAGATAAGAAGGATGAGGAGGGCAAGGTTGAGGATGTTGATGAGGAGAAGGAAGAGAAGGAGAAGAAAAAGAAGAAGATCAAGGAGGTTTCTCATGAGTGGCAGTTGGTCAACAAGCAGAAGCCTATTTGGATGAGGAAGCCTGAGGAGATTACCAAGGAAGAGTATGCTGCTTTCTACAAGAGCTTGACCAATGACTGGGAGGAGCATCTTGCTGTGAAGCACTTCTCTGTTGAGGGTCAGCTTGAGTTCAAGGCTGTCCTCTTTGTACCCAAGAGGGCTCCGTTTGACCTCTTTGACAATAGGAAGAAGCTGAACAACATCAAGCTCTATGTCCGCCGTGTCTTCATCATGGACAACTGTGAGGAGCTGATCCCAGAGTGGCTGAGCTTTGTCAAGGGCATTGTTGACTCTGAGGACCTTCCCCTCAACATCTCCCGTGAGACCCTCCAGCAGAACAAGATCCTCAAGGTCATCCGCAAGAACCTGGTCAAGAAGTGCATTGAGCTCTTCTTTGAGATCGCTGAGAACAAGGAGGATTACAACAAGTTCTATGAGGCCTTCTCCAAGAACCTCAAGCTTGGCATCCACGAGGACTCCCAGAACAGGAACAAGATTGCTGAGCTCCTGAGGTACCACTCCACCAAGAGTGGTGATGAGCTGACTAGCCTCAAGGACTATGTGACCAGGATGAAGGAGGGCCAGAGTGACATCTACTACATCACTGGTGAGAGCAAGAAGGCTGTGGAGAACTCCCCCTTCCTTGAGAAGCTGAAGAAGAAGGGCTATGAAGTCCTGTACATGGTGGATGCCATTGATGAGTATGCCATTGGTCAGCTGAAGGAGTTCGAAGGCAAGAAGCTTGTCTCTGCCACCAAGGAGGGCCTGAAGCTCGATGAGAGCGAGGATGAGAAGAAGAGGAAGGAGGAGCTCAAGGAAAAGTTCGAGGGCCTCTGCAAGGTGATCAAGGAGGTGCTGGGTGACAAGGTTGAGAAGGTTGTTGTCTCTGACCGTGTGGTGGACTCCCCCTGCTGTCTTGTCACTGGTGAGTATGGCTGGACCGCCAACATGGAGAGGATCATGAAGGCCCAGGCTCTGAGGGACTCCAGCATGTCCGGATACATGTCCTCCAAGAAGACCATGGAGATCAACCCTGAGAATGCCATCATGGAGGAGCTCCGGAAGCGTGCTGAGGCTGACAAGAATGACAAGTCTGTCAAGGACCTTGTCATGCTGCTGTTCGAGACTGCGCTCCTCACCTCTGGCTTCAGCCTCGACGACCCCAACACCTTCGGCAGCCGCATCCACCGCATGCTCAAGCTGGGCCTGAGCATCGACGAGGACGAGACTCCGGAGGCTGACACAGACATGCCCCCGCTGGAGGACGACGCTGGCGAGAGCAAGATGGAGGAGGTCGACTAAGCGCTGCGCGGTGGTTTTTTACGTTTGAAGTTGAGTTAGCTTAGCTATTCGGGTTGCCAGTCTCTGAACCTCTAGTTGGTTTATTTTGTGTGGTGTTACTTTTGGTCGCCTGCAATGCATGTGGCTAAATGCTGTGGTGCCGTGGATTATCGAACTGCTTATGTGAATCGTCGGTGGTATAATAGTATTATTATCCTGCTGTCTTCCAATTTCTCCATGTTTGTCGTTTTGATTTCTGAGTTTTTTTTCCCTCCAGCTTATTTCCCATCAGCCATCATTGATTGCATTAGCTTGTTTTGCGGAATGTATCTGTGACTTTGCAGGCCGGCAGCTTATTTCCCTGACAGTGGTTTGGTCTAGTGATTTGTGTCATTGTGCGATGCTTGTTTTGGGCTTGTGAATATGGCATTGTTTAGTTTTCTGGTAAAATTTTTGAAATGGAATATTTTCACATTTCAATAACACATTTTTTTGTCTACATTTAATACTGCCAAAGTGTGTTTGTACTTGATCAGTAGCGTCTCATCGTGAAGAAATCTGCTTGGCCAACACACCTCGGCAGTTAACACGCAAATCGTTCAAGCACATTCATGCTAATGTGGAAAATAGTTTTTTAGAAAAAAAGGAAAATAAGCATGGTAGCACACAGCAAACTTCTTTTTTTTTTAAAAAACACTGGGTGCTGCACAATGTCAAGCTGGATGAAACTCTTTTTTTCTGAAGTGGCATTTTCGCTTCGCGGGGCAAACTTCGCTGGGCATGACGCAGCAAAACTTAGTTATGTTACAAGTATGCATACACGCATGACGCAGCAATTTTCGGCAGTTTTAGCAGAACTATTTTCTGATAATGTGTATCTAATTTTACTTATCAAAATTTGCTTGATGGCCAAAATACTGAAGGCAACCCTTAGAGTATTTGTCGATCTCCCTCTATATTCAACCAAGGAAAAGTCATGGACATATGTCAAATTCTATGTATGTTCAGTGTATAAGACTATGCAAATACGTATGGTCCATTTTATAAAATAAGTAAGCACCCTTCGAATATTTGTCGATATTTTTCAACACATCATCTTAAGAAACACACAACTCTGGTGAGTATTTGCTCCTCTAGAGCAGCATCCTGAGGAAGTTATGTATTTACACCAAGAACGCACCTCCGGATAAGAAAGAATAAATCAAAACATGATGTCCATCAGCTAAAATTTGGTGAGGTTACATGTCCAAGGAAGTTATGTTAACTGTCATGCATATCTTAAGAGAAGAGATCACTTGGAGAAGATCACGCAAGTGCTGAAGATCACGTAAGTGTCAGAAATCAGAACTAAAAGTTAGGCCATGTTTAGTTACCACCCCATAAACCCCGTAAACGCAAAAAAACCATCACATCGAATGTTTCGACACATGCATGAAGTACTAAATGAAGTCTATTTACAAACTTTTTGCATAGATGGGCTGTAAATCGCGAGACGAATTTAATGAGCCTACTTAATCCATGATTTGCAACAGTGATGCTACAGTAACCATCCACTAATTATTGATTAATCATGGATTAATTAGCATCATTAGATTCGTCTCGCGATTTACAACCCATCTGTGCAAAAAGTTTTTGTAAATAGATTTCATTTAGTACTTCAAATTAGTAAGATTCCAACGCAAAAAAAATTTGTGCCAGAACTAAACAGGGCCTTAGTTCTATATTTCTATCTCTACATTTTGCTGGTAAAGAATGCAATCAAATCTAAGATGCGGGCAACTTATTGCCTTTTCGAACCTATTGCCTTGAGCTGGATGATGCGGGCAACTTCCTAATATTATGCCTCTGCAGAAAACCCCTTGCCTCTAGAGAATCAGTCCATTTGCCAGCTGCAGCATAAATGTCAGAAATCAGAACGTGGAAACCAGGCTGCTTTGTATTGAGACTGAGGATCCAACTCTGTACTCTTTCAGCCACATCAAATCTCTTATGCATTCGACTTGCACCTAGTAGCGCACCCAAAACCTTGACATCCGGTGCCATTGGCATGCTCCGGATCAGCTCCTCCGCCTCATCAAGAAGCCCTGCACGGCCCAACAAGTCAACCATGCAGCCATAGTGTTTGAGCTCTGGCTGCATTCCAAAAGCAGATACCATGCTCTGGAAGCACTGCCGACCCTCGTTGACCAGCCCAGCATGAGCACAAGCTGTCAGCAGACTGACAAAAGTTATGTCGTTCGGGTTTTCTCCTGAACCCTTCATCTGCTCAAACACATCAATGCATTGCGGAGCATCACCATTTACTGCCAGCCCTGTGATAAGTGCATTCCAGGCAGAGACATTCTTCTGATCCAGGGAGTGAAAAACTTTAACAGCCATGTCTGTTCTCCCACACTTGGCGTACATGTCTATGAGAGCAGCACCAAGATTGTACTCATTGTCCAGAACCATCTTGTGTTTGTCGACGAAAGTGTGAGCCCACCTCCCTTCCTCTAGAGCTGTTAAATGTGCGCACGCCGAAAGCACACTCACCATGGTCACCTCATTAGGTTGGGTACTGCTCCTGCTCTGCATTGACCTGAATAGCTCAAGGGTTTCTGCATAGCATCCAGCCTGTGCGTACCCGGAAATCATGCATGTCCAAGAAACCACATCCTTCTCCGGCATCGCATCAAACAACTCCCTTGCGCCATCCATCTCGCCATTCACCACGTATCCCCGGATCATTGCATTCCATGAGACCAGATTCCTGAACGGCATCTCATCAAACATCTTCCTCGCCAATGGCAGCAGACCATGCCTTGCAAACCCTGTCACCATTGAATTCCATGTGACAACATTCCTCCCGATCGCAGGCATCCGATCAAACATCTCCCTGGCAACATCCAGCTCCCCAGCACCCGCATACGCTCCCACCATCGCGCTCCAGGACACCCCATTCCTATGTGGCATTTCGTCGAACACCCGTCTGGCGTTCCCAATATCCCCGCACTTCACGTAGCCACCAATCACCGTGTTCCAAGAGACCACGTCGGCGACCTTCGCGGACGAGTCAAACACGCCCCACATCGACGCTGTATCGCGGAACGCGGCGTACATCGCGAGGAGCGAGTTAAGAACGAAGATGTCGGTCAAGAACCCGCGCCGGGCAGCCTGGGCGTGGGCCTGCGCGCCCGTGCGCGGGAAGGAGGGGAGCCTGGAGGCGGATTTGACCAGCGGAGGGAAGGTGAAGTGATCGGGGAGGAAGTCGCACCGGAGGAGGGAGGAGAACGCGGCGAAGGACAGGCGCGGGGAGGGGGACGCGGCGGAGGCACGGATGAGCAGGTTGTGGAGGAAAGTGGCGGAGGAGGGGAAGAGTGGGAAGTAGAGGCTGGAGAGGGCGGCGGCAAGGTGGGGGTGCGAGGGAAGGAGGGGTATGATGCGGCGGAGGTGATCCGGGCTCCGGCGGATCTCGCCGGCGACGAGGAGGCGGCCGAGGAGGAGCGGGAGGCGGCGAGGCGGCGGCGCCATTTGGGCAGAGGACGAGTGTTCGTTCGAATATATTTTGATTTGATGCTTCTCCCAAGGTTAAGTGCTTAACCGTGCACTCGGCATCGGACGGCTGAGATCACGGTAGTTCCCCATTCTTGTTGGACCCTTTTAAAGGTAAGACACCTTTTGGTTGATAATACCGAAGTGCTAGTGGAATTCATAGATTTTAACGAAATTTTTTGGATGGGAATCAGAGAGCCTATTCAAATTTTTAACTGATGGGTGACAGATCAAATTCAATTGAAGTTTGAAATTACAGCTGAAACCAACAGAAATCAGGGTCAGCCAGGGTCAGGCATGGCAGAATTTCTATACTGAAATTTGTAACGCCTCTAGTTCTGGTACTAGTAGTACAGATCTCCCTGAACATAGCAGCCAGATATGACTGGTTTGCATACTTGAATAGTTCAACTATTGAAGTGTAAACTACTTATACCGATCTCAAAAGGACGAATACTCTAGGCTTTGGTTATCATTGTCATAGGAGAAAGGAAAAATAATTCATGTTTATTTACTATGTCAGATGGATGCTAATTTCTATCCCTAATTATATTCAGCTCCCATTGCTTGCAATTGCCAAGCTTCAGAGTTTGATTGCCTTCACTTTCATGTTGGGCATGCTGTCTAGCACACCCGGTGACACTGTATCTTCCACCATAGTTGACCTCTTGGGCGGCTTCCTCCTTGCGTAGGTGTAAGTGAATTGTCGAGCTTCTTCAACTTCAGTAACAGGCTTGGCAGGAGGTGCCTCCAGCTTCACGCCATCATGGTACTTGTGCACCGTTTCCAACTGCTCTGACAATTTCCCTGTGCCAAGGTTCAACATCTCTGAAATACTTTCAACATTTCTTATACTGTGCAATGTCTTGTATCCATTCATTTCATGACCATCACTAATTCCTGCACATGGATCAGGAGAACTTTGATGGACTATCTGTTTCTGATCACCAAAGTTCTTCAAAAGGTCTTTCATGTGGTCACATTCTCTGGTGTCATATGCTTCTCTGGAATACACTAAACTATGGTTAGCTGCTGGTTGATAGAAACCTCTCAGCATCATGGAAGGATAAACTGCATTGTGCTCCTCTGGAACCGTCATTTGGACTCCAAGTGGGCTTTTGCCGATCAGAGTACAAGTGTCCATTGTGCCCTTCCATTGCAAGGGATTCCATCGTGAACCAGCAGAAGTACCACTGTCTGTGTTGATGTCAGAAGATGAATTCTCAGAATAAACATGTACATCATGCTCAAAAGCATGAGGTGGAACAAAAAAGCTGGAGCTCTGCATTCCTAACTGATCAACTAGAACCAGTCTAGGTCTGTGATGTATACCTTTACCGCCATCAATATGAGAACTGCCACCAGTCCTTACTTTCAGCACACCTTTTGGTAGTTTACCACAAATTTGCCTGGGGTCATTGAGAGGATGGAAGGTTTGACTTTCCAGTGTGTTCATTTCTGCTGATTTGGGTACATTGCCTGTTTCATTATGTCTGCTTGAACGATGGATGGTTAGTGAGCCACCCATAAGTTTAGCTCGCTTCATTGGTGACACAGTGGCAGACTCACCCTTGATAATAATTGGTTGAGTGGAACTGCTTAGGCCTACACATGGGAACTGCTTCTCGTATGCCCGGTTGTGCGAGATGGGAACCTTCTCTCTAAGACTAGCACTCATATCAGAACTTCTCAACATTTTGGCCATGGATGCAAACTTACCAACCATACGATCATGGTACAGCATCAGAAATTGATAATGTCTTCGTCTTTGAAACATCAATAGTAACTCTCTTGCCTGAGAAACTTGTGGAGAATAAAGCCCACCGTTCAACCTAAGGAAAAAGCTTCTAAGTGGACTTCCAAAGAAGATAGCATCACCACTAAACAGTTGTTTCATTGTTGTAACGAAGTCATGTTGTTCCATGTCCGGGAGGTAGGCTGCTAGATACAATCTATCATCTTCCGTGAGGCATGAATTCCACGTCTCCAAAGAAAGAACCTCTGTCAAGTCAGGCAGATCATAAAGCCCATATGGCACATTGCACACCTGACCTCTGGACATTGCAAACTCACAGTCCACCTCTGCAAGTTCAGAGTCATGAGAGTCGTGAATAGGAAAGCTCTGAAGCAGCACTCTGTCATCTCGTGTAAGGTCCTCATCTCCACAGCTGTAACCACTCTTCTCTGCAGGCTCACCACTCGCTATCTTGACAATCCCCATTGGCCGAAAAGGTGGTCTAATTCTCCAATCGGATAAGAGATAATCAAAGTAGAGGATAATCAACAGAGTTTCGAGCACAACACCACTTCATCAGATAGAGGATCCCTGAGGGAGGAAAAATGAACAAAGGCATTTGAGCACTTAATCACTTAGCGATATCCTAGCAGCACATATCATGGAATGTCAAAATGTGGTCAGTGGTCAGCAACACACAATGCATTTTCAGAACCAAAACGATTGAAAGTAACAAGTAAAACTGACTACATTTCAGTGCAGCATAACGATTTTGTTTAGGATCACGGCAGCATTTTGTTTGTAAGCACCAATTTCGAATTTATTTAGTCACTGAACTAATTGTGCACAAATGATTCCCCCCCAGTGAGCACCAATTTTAAGTCTAACAACAGGCAGTCTGATCTGTGATGATCTCCTAGCACTTCAGGAAGCAAGCAACTGAAACACCACAGCGCTGCACAACTCTCTAACCACTCTACGCGAATTCTCAGGCTCGAACAAAAGTCGCCGAATTTCCTCTACAGTTCAGTTCCACAAACAGGAAAAACCTAAGAATAACCGAGCCCTCACACGACGGAACCATCCATCAATCCACCCAACCTACGCCAATCGCAAGCCTGCAGGCTGCAGCCACGCAATTCCGGGACGAGCAACGCCCCCAGCGCGGCGCCCAGTGCCCCCCCCCCCCCCCCCATACCCCAAAGCCTACCAAAAGCCCTCAAGCCCCCACCAAAACCCGGACGATCGATCGGTCACTCCGCGGCGCGGGATCGAGGCGGGTGGGGGGATGCTCACCGTGAGTACGCGCCGGGGATCGGGCCGGAGCCGCCGCCGGCCGGCGCCGAGGAGGGGAAAGGCGGGCGGGCGGGCGCTTGGCGAGGAAGGAAGGGTTGGGGAACGGGGAGGAGCAGTGAGGTGGTGGGTACTGTGCCGCCGCGCTGTTGCTCTGCTTCGCTTCGCTTCCCATTTTGTCCCGCGGCTGCTCGGCTGGCTCCACGACGAAAAGCGCAGGGATTTTTGCCGCCTGGCCTGGCCTTCTGCTGCCCCGTCTCCTCCCGCGGCTGTAGCGCAGCGGCCAGCGGCCAGCGGCCAGCGGCTCGGCGGCCGCGCTCTCTGATTTTTGCCGCCTGGCCTGGCCTTCTGCTGCCCCGTCTCCTCCCGCGGCTGTAGCGCAGCGGCTCGGCGGCCGCTCTCTCTGCCGGCAGGGGTAGCGGCCGCTTTGCGTCTCCTTTCGGTTGCCTTTTCCCTTCCGTGCAATTCGGTGCCTGGGCACACGGTTCCTTGCATTCATTTCGTGGAGAATTCTTGCGGTTCCATGGCTTCGTTGGTTCCTAGATAGAGACCAGAGTGGAACCGCACTAGGAGCGTATTCTTGTGTGGGCTTCTTTTTAAGTTGCCACAACCATCCTATCAAAAAAAAAAAGTTGCCACAACCACAACCTGAGAAGACCCGACACTAGTGGCATATGAGAATCAAGCTAGCACTGCGCACCTTAGAGGCAAAGAGGGTTATTTTTGCCGTTAACAAGTCACTTGTTACACATCATTTACACATATGTTCAACCATTGCTCTAGTATAGGTCGTTTTATTTTTTTCTGGGTACACACACTATGTCTGGAAAAGCTAAAACGACTTAAAATAATTTCTAGAAATAACATATCCAACACATAGCAAATTGTAATTTTATAAATATGTTTCCATGGTAAATTGGAGTACATTATTTCAAAAAAAAGTTCAATCAATGGATAAATCATTTGGAATATGAACATGTTGACTATGCACTCTTTAGTATATGAAGATGCTGTGAAATAATATAATAAAATCGAAATGTTATAAATAGCTTTTCAAACAAATCTAGTTGTACCATTTTCAAAAGTTTACCAAATATATTGAAATATTTTAAAATTGCTAATTGCATGCATCCTAAACACAACACTCTTTTACAGTATGAGAGAGTGGTGAGTATGAATTGTATAAGTCACCAACATGTTGTCACGTTAATTTAAGATGCACGGTAACTCTATTTGCAAATTTTCTTCGTCATTGTTTGATGGCTGCTTCACCTTTCCTCTTTTTACTTGTGAGTTTTAGTTTTCCTTTTGCCTTTTTGACTGAAGTCAGCAGGAGGCCCTTAACTATTTTTTCATATTAATTTTTTATTTAATTCAGGTCCATCTTTAATTCATCCCTATCAAGAGTCAAATCCAGGTCTATTGGACACTACTCATACGCTCCCTCCGCGGGTTTTCTTGAGCTTATTTGGCAGGTGATTGAAATATGCGAGGATGGTGATGAAAGCTTGCACTTGAGTAGTATAGCTTTTGACAATGAAAGGAGCTTTTGAACTTGGAAATGTCATTGGAGTTGTACCATACATTCAGTTAGGATGAATCATCCTTCGAGCAAGTCAAGTCAGTAGGTTATTCTTCCAAGTCTTTCATTGTAAAAGTAGGGGAAACATAAACTTATTATCTACAAAGTCATCAGTGTGGCATGTATATTACCATTAACAAATGCAAATGGACTTAGATATTATCTGTCATTCTCTTTTGAATTTTCATTAAAGTTATAGGGTTCTATAAAGGATCTTGTTAGTCTGTAATATGAAAAACACTTGTAACTTTTTTTAAAAAATAATGAATTTTCTTAATATTACAATAAAATCCATCGTTAGTTGAGATAGGCAAGTGGTAAGTTGTTGATTTGTTGAGCGAAGCCACAACTCTCCATCTGGATATAAATTGTGATTTTCCTTGTCATGGAGACTAATTATTAGTATTGAATATATGAAAACATATTAAAGAATGATGAATATTAATGATAAAATAATTAAGCTTATTGCCTACGCGAATGTGAAAATGACAGCATTTTTAGGGTTGAATAGAATGGTGCCATATGAGTTGAAAAGGTTGCGATCAGTAATAAATCTACGCCCCTCTTTGTCAGGTTGATGGAAGATGCAAGGTCGATACATATATATAATAGCTGTGAATTTTACTGTGGAAGATATATATCCCTTTCCTCTTTTTTCGATGGCTTGTGTCTCACCCTTTTCTCTATTTATAGCTAGTAGTGTTTCTTTGGCTGGCGGTTGAAATGCAAGCAGATGTGTTAAGCATGCATTTGAGTTCAGAGTCTTTGACGATGAGAGGAACTTTTAGACTTGGAAATTTCAATGGAGCTGTACCGTACATTCAGGTATGAGGATTTGTCATTGATGCATGCAAGCCAAGCCACTAGGTTATTCTTCCATGCCTTTTGCTGACAAATAGGAGAAAGCTCTAACTTAGACGAAGTGGTCAGTACTCCATGTATGTGTTACCACCTTTTAACAGGTGCACATGGACATATATAGAAATTCTCTATGAGTATAGGATTTTCTTTGGAATTCCTCATTAAAAGCTACTCTCTCTTTTTTACAACATGAAAAGCCCAAGTAATTTTTAAGAAAGTATAATGCTAGTTGGGTAATATTACATCGAATTCTGAATATCAATGAAGATATATGAATTGTAAATTGGTTATCTGCTGAGATAGGCCACATACTAGATTTCAATACAATCCGTTATGTTTCCTACCACAGTTTATATGGAGACAAGTGTGCTTCCTGCCACACTGCAATCTCAAAATTCACAAAAAGAAGCTGAAAAAAAAGACACACCATACATGATACACCCAACACCTCAACGGAATCCTCGCCACAACATAGTATCCGTGCACGACCAAGTCAAACAAAAAGATCCTCAAAAGCTACTCACCACTTGTCATCACTTTCCACAAAATATGAACACGCCCGATTCAGCAGCTCTCACTTTCTTTTCATCCACAATGACACCAGAAGACTCCAAAAAGTTGTTTGAAAGATGAAGCAGAAGAGAAAGCATGCAGAGGCGTGGCGACAGGGTGTGATGCAGAAAACGGAGCCATGGAATTCACTCATGCGTGCAGGACACCTGTAGTGTGACTTAACCTAAAGTAGTATATCTTGGGAACATATCAGGTGCAAACCAACATCTCCGTGCAAACTATGAAAACTCCAATCTAAACCATCAGATCAACATCTAAGGAGAGGGGCGTAGAGAGGTGGGAGGGGGGATTTGCAAAAATGTGATTATCCAATCCAAGGACGGGTCCAGATTGTAAAATTACTCAATCTCTCATACCTCTTGAATGTTGATCCAATAACTCAGATTGAAGTTTTCATAGTTTGCACGAAGAGATTGGTTTGCACCTGGTCCGCCTTGATTTGCTCACCATTTCTGCCGTGATGGCAACCCATCTCTCATTTCAGGCAGCTCCATGATGCGGGTACAGACAGACGGATCCACAGATAGCACACGGATTTGCAAAATGTTAATTATTCTAGATTTTTCAAAGTGGCTTCTTGCATTGCTGCACACATGTGTACAGTGTTCTGTTGATCTTAGCCAAAGGACATGGTTATACAACAGTCAACAGACGAGTATGTAGTGCAGAGTATAGTATGCAAAAACATAATAGCATCGTATGATTTTTTTTAGTTCATGACAAGAGATTAGATGTCTTTTCCTGATTCATGGGTCGAAAACTCGAACATACTCAAGATTCAAATCACCATGCATTGCATGACAGAGCAAATTTTATGCATATTATCTGAACTCTTCAAAAAATAAATTAGAGGGGTGAATATAACCTGGTACACAATAATGGACGTATTTTTGGCACTGAATCATAGTGTTTCCCTTCATGCAATTGCAAGCCCGACAATCATCAGTGTTGACGCCACTGCTGCAAACTCTCATGATTGCAACAGTACACATCGATGGCCCAGGGCCTGATGGAGATCCGACCATCCTTCTGATTGCTAGTAGTGTGGCGTTCTACTATGTGGCCAACCAAGTATGTTTCAGTAAGGACCCACATGTCAGTACAAGCCATGTGGCAGAGTAACATTTACTCCCATTGGGTACGTCTCCCTCCAGAATCCGTTGAAAAAAAGGCCAGAAAGATCTCAAGATGAATGCTGCGAGCATCAACCGCGCCCAAGAACAGAAATTGCCCTCTGCACACGCAAGAGCCGGCGTCGCCATTGGTAACAATAATTTACGCTTCAAGGTTGCCCGGCGTGTGGGGGTGGTTGAGTTACTCGCGTCCCCATCCGCCCGGCGTGTGGGCGAGCACGCGGCCTCCTCGATCGGCGCCGGTGAGGTGCGGGTGGGCTGTGGGCGGCGAGAGTCCGCCGCCTCATTAACTGCTAGGGGCTCACCGGCCGGTTCGGTGCGTTTGGTGGCTTGGGATGAGCTCCTCCTCCCGGTCCCGGATGGCGACGACAACGACGACGAGGAGCGGCGCGATCGATCTGCGACAGAATCTTCGGCGGTGAGATTGCCTTGGAAATGCAGCAAGAAAATTCCCTGCTGATCAGGCCAGAGGCAGCTAGGTTGTGTGTTCTTGGCCCCGGATGTGCCCACGTCTGATCGATGTGCCAAGAAGTTAATTGGGTTGTTGACCTGTGTGCCTGGTTTTGAGCACACACACGTGCTTTGATTCAGTAACCTCTGGCAGGATTAGAAGAAATCACAAGCAGTGTGGTACTCGAATGAGTCCCATCGAAGCAGCTGTTGTACTGGACTGCTGGAGTGTTCTACTGTTGTGCGCAGCAGAACTCAAGATTCGACATGAATGGCCCCATGGATGATTTGGTTTCAGGTACCCTTAGCGTTTTTTTATTTAAGAAAAATTCACTGAAACAAGCTAGCTCAATCTCAGGCAGAATTGCAGCGACGACCCTGCCCTGTCTTGCACGCACACGAACAGTGTATAGCACACGGCCGGCGTTACTGCCGGAGCCCGGCCGGAGGAGGTGAGCGTACGTCCCCGGCCGGGCGGGCCATCCATGATCCACCGCAACCCTCACCCCCTCCTCCCTGGACGCGGGGACCCCTGCACAGTTGGCTGTCAGCATTCATGTGCACAGCGCGGCGGCAGGCGGGAGATGGGAGACGGCAACGCGGATCCACCCCAGCCGGTGAGAAGCCGCCGCGGGCACGGACAATCCGGGACAGCAGGGCACGAGCCTCGCCGCCATTATTGCCCGCCGCCGCCGCCTGCCACCGTGGAGCCGCGGTTTCAGGCGAGGCGAGGCGACCCTCCCTCCCCTTCTCGATCTCTCTCCCGCACGCACGTTGCCGCCACATGCGATGCGATGGAAGAAGCTGCGCGTTGGCGGCGGCGCCTGCAACGGCCGGCAAGATCGCCCAGGTTGATCCGAGATGTGACGGAACGTTCCATGAACGCGGTTGCTCCACGTGCATATCCCCATCGATCGCCAGTACGTGTATATATAAAATTACTATCCAACATTTGCAACGAGCGCATCCATCAAGAAAAACCAGTCTCAAACTAATTTGATTTTCGAACTAGTATTAATTTGTGGGTCTTAATCCTCAGACATGGTGTCACTTGTCAGCAACATGTATGCATCCCCAGAAACCATTCCATGCATCCAACCAAGATAAAGTTGATGATAGACTTCCCAAGAAGGGAAATGCCATTTTTCAGACCAAGTTCTCCAGGATCACAAGTGTTTATTATTAGGAATCTCGGGAGATCTTCTTGGCCAACCACAACAAACCTACTTGGTTTGTGTGGTTTAACTGAAAACCAGAGTGCTATTGTCAATGCCACTTGTCCTCATGCACTTTGAGTGGCCAAGTCAACTCAACCACCGCCACTTATTCCACTTATTCCTAAGTTTGACAGTCCAGGTCTGAAAAAACTGAGCTGAACTTGATCTGGACGCGCCCATAGATCCGTTCAACAGCTCGATTTTCTGACTTTTAAATTACACATCTCACCAGTGCTTTGACTTGGCTTCAGTTTCAGTAAAGAAAAAAGAGTAACATTCATGATTCATGGATATACGAAGCCGTGCTTTTTAGGTGACATATACAAGTGCGTTGCTTTCAAGATAAGTGTTGCCATCTATGTCACCGGTGTCCATGTAATGCAGATTAGTGAAGAACAGTGTGATGCTCAGCAAGATGATAAACAATTATTTAGAGGAGCACTATGAGTAATCTATTGCATGCACTTGTGGTGGTGATAAGGACAAAGAGAGACCCATAAGGCAATCACTTTGTCCCTGTTGCAGACAAAAAGGCTATGCCAAAGAGTATACTATATGTGTATAGTTGAAAAATCTCAATCTAGAATCCATAGAGGAGATGCACCAAAAAGTTTCCCTTGTGTCAAAAGTGGGTTGAAAAGATGAGTAGATTGGATTGGTACTACTTTTGGTAGGTGTCAAATACAAAAAAAAACTTTTTATGGACTTTTAGTAGTTCATAAAATGTTGAAAAATTATCAAGAAATGGCAGTACTATATGAGTTATTATACTACATTTTTAAATGAATCTTGATTATTATAATTGTATCGTTCATATAATTTCTCATGCATGTAAGGACAATCGAGAACTGCATCGTTAATACAGCCGTCAGGATCCAATGTATCATCATGTGGCAGGTTGGATTAGTGCTGTCAAATGGATCTGATTGTTAAACGAGATAGCCATCTCAGGTTTTAAGATTCTTTGACACTTGCAAATGCAAAAAAGAAAAAGATGCATTGTTGTACGGCTGTACCCATCGGTGCGTTTTAAGACGACAGAGGGCACGTGATTCTTGTGCCCTCCCTTTTTCCCATATTATGTCAGTGGTAATACTTTGGTTTCCTGTCCCTTTTGCAGTTTTGCACTGTTAAAAATCACGATGCTATTCAAACTTATAAATTACAGCCAAATTATACTATCTACAACTAAGACTAGATTGAAGTAACTAGAAAACAATACTAAGTGTTTACAGTTTCCAAGATAAGCATAACTAAAAAAACTTGCATAAATTAGAAAGTATCAAATTAAAAACATATCTTTTATGAGTCAGGCAACATTATCCCACGTGGCAAAGCATTTGTATCTTCAAAGTGACCTTATCTTGGAGTAAAATTTTCCTCATTTCCCCATCATAGGATTCCATCACCCATAGGAGAGAGCATCATGATGATAATCAATTAAACCAACACCCAACCAAACCCTAGTTAAAAGTTAAAATAACATTTTTTAGCACAAACCTCCAAGCAAGAAGACCATACAATCCAGATGATACAGAAGGCTCAACTCCACAAGACCATACAACCCTACAGCCACACCACAGTTTGCAGCAACGCCCCACAGCCAGCAGTTACCACCCGCACCCTGTGCTCCACCCTGTTGCCTCCCTCCCATTGGCCGCCATGGGCTCCTGCCTCTCCTCCGAGGCCCCCGCCGCCGGCGACGGGCCGGCGTGGCGGAAGAGGCGCCGCGGGATCCGGGAGGGCTTTGCGGGCGGCGGCCCCTTCTCCAGCGGCGGCAAGAGGCTGCCTGGAGGCGGGGCAGAGATGACGGAGGACGAGCTCGCGCGGGTCTCCGGGAGGATGTACGGCAACGGAGCGAGCGCCGTGGCGTGCCTCCACACGCAGCAGGGGCGGAAGGGCACGAACCAGGACGCCATGGTCGTGTGGGAGGTGAGCTCGTAACCGCCGCTTCTTGTCTGGTGATTCGCTCCGGGGGGCTGTGGGTTCTGAGCCCTGATCAGTGGCGATGTTCGGTCCGTGTGCGATCTTGGTCCCCAAACGGCCGCCTTTGTGTCCTTCTTTCGCATGGTTTAGAGCGTCGAAATGATTGCGTTTACTCGTGCAAAATCGAAGTGTTCCTTAGCTATTGGTGGTATTGGGTAATGGCTTGGTTTGGTTGGGTTCCGGTTAGGGGTATATTTTGGTTTCGGATTTTGTATTGATTTGATAGAAGAAGCGTTTCTATATAAGCAATTTGTGATTTTTGATGCTAAGAGGTGTTTAGCCTTTGGATGGAGAATACACTCTTCTCTGAGGTGTTCCTTGCAATGATTTAGATAGATTCGGATTTGTAGTTAGAGTTGGAATGTGTGCTTTTTAATGGTTTGGTTTTGGTTGGCAGCCCTTTTTAGTCCACGTGAAGGCTTGATTCAAAATGAGCGGTGTTGTGCTGTAGATTATTCGAGCTTTATTAATATGAAAGTGATAAGTTTTCAGTGTGGAATCGGAAAGTACCAGCATAATTTTGTCGGATGATTTTTCAAAAACAAAAGAAGCTGATAGATGGCGCATGAGTTGGTTGAGGTATAGGAGCATTGTTCGTTTCTCGTCTTTGCTTTTGGTTATAATCTTTGATTGTAGTTCCGGACTTCAGGCAAGATTCTTTCCTGTGGTACTCTGGCAACCTTTTCTACTTTTCTTTGTTTTGATATCCTTTTGTTCCAAAGAATGGTATAATGTTGCTGCTTTCTTGAACCGGTTGTGCTTGTGCTATGAGGTGATTGGTTGGGCCTAGTGATAGCTGTCTTATTCCATTTATGGCCCATTATAATTAATTCATGAATTGCTCTTTAGTTTCGTGAACAAGCAACTGGTACTGAAAATCAGTTCCATTACACAAAAGGTTGCTTGTGATCCGTATCTCATAAGTGGAGTTTAACAGAGGGAGAGGATGAAGTGTACTTAAGGATGATTCTCTCACTATTTGTAGACCTAGCTAAGCGTAGACGTAGGTTGCTGTCTTCTAGGTATTTAAGAATATCTGTACGCATTGGTTTAGGAAGTCAAAGAAGTTAAGGCAGCCACTTTCATAAGTTGCATTGCGGATCATGTTCTACAGAGGACAACAAAGACTTTATGCCTATAGGTTCTCAGAGCAGTGCTATTGATTGCTAATATTCAAGGCTAGAAAGGTACTTGATTAACTAGGGTGAGGTATTTCCTTTACAAACATTTTAAATTTTGTTAGAACTTGGAATTAAATATGGCCTTGTGGTTCCATCTTGAGGTTTTTGTTTTACTCTTTGATAATATTTCCTCATACTTTATTATACTTTTAAATTTCCATTATATACCGAAGTTCACATATTTTCTGTTCATCTCTGTACATTTCAGTGTGAGTAACCACACTGTTGCAGGAGCTATTTGATGACTGCTGATAGGACTTTTTCTTAATGTCAGTGTAGGAATACTCCTGTAATTTAAATGTGGTCGGTCCAAACTGTTGTGAAACGGGCCTACGCAGTCTATATTATTGCATGCTATGGTTCTCTAAGTTTGCTAGCTCTATGCATGGATGATTGGGCGTCCAAATGATAATTGTTTTTCCTTATCCTTGCTAGCTGCTAAATGGCTTCAGAGTTTGTTGAAACCTGGTCAACGAGCCTATCTACTGAGACTTTTCACTGAACAGTAGAATATACAACTGCTGCTTTAGAAAATTACAGACGTTACTACCCAATGGAACTTTTGGATACATACAAAGAAAAATATCAGCATATAGCGCAGTAAATGCTATTACTTGACTACTGTGTGAATTTTTTTTTCTGTTACTGCAGAGTTTTAATTCAAGTGATAGCATCTTTTGTGGTGTGTTTGATGGCCATGGGCCTTACGGTCATTTTGTTGCCAAGAAAGTTAGAGATTCACTTCCTGTCAAGCTGCGCACACAATGGCAAACCAGTGCTAATGGGGCCTCCAGTCCTCATCAAAATGGAAGCATCTCTGGAAGTATCAACTCTGAAGAAACAGGTTCTGTTGTTGATGATGAATGGAGTGAATCCATTAATGGTGATGAGAGTGACAAGCTTCCTGAGATGTTTCTTCCACTTAAGCAATCTTACTTTAAAGCTTTCAAATTGATGGACAAAGAACTCAAGCTGCATCCTACAGTTGATTGTTTCTGCAGTGGATCGACGGCAGTAACATTGGTGAAACAGGTGATGAATACTTCTAAACTTGCCTTGGTGCTTGCAGATATTGAAGCTTTTGACAGAAGTGGTAGAAATACAACTTAATTTCTGAATTCAGATATGCCTCTTTTTTTTAGGGATTGGACCTTGTAATTGGAAATCTTGGGGACTCAAGAGCAATAATGGGAACAAGAGATGCCTCCAACAATCTAACTGCTGTGCAACTCACTGTTGATTTGAAGCCTAACCTTCCTAGTATGTTCATTTCTCACTTTGATAATTATGCTGGATATCATGCCCATGGCTTCCAAACTTAAGGCCATCTTAATCTGGATGTAATATCTTTCTTTTCCTTTTTGTCCTTAAGGTGTCTTTGATCGGACTATGATGTAAATATTTAATTTTCATTCTGTGTTCTTTAGGGGAAGCTGCAAGGATCCAGCAATGTAAAGGAAGAGTTTTTGCTCTTCAGGATGAGCCAGATGTTGCTAGAGTATGGTTGCCAAATAATGACTCTCCTGGATTGGCAATGGCAAGAGCTTTTGGAGACTTCTGCCTTAAAGATTATGGCTTAATATCTGTTCCTGAAGTATCATATCGGCGTCTTACTGAAAAAGATGAATTTGTAATATTGGCCACTGATGGGGTATGTCTCTGATCATCTATCATTCTTACTTAGGTGTTGTTATCAAGAAATTCGCTTGCCAATGCATTGTATCTTAATTTTCCAATCCCTGTTGGAGTAGTAATCTTTTTAGCACCTTTGTATAGAAAGGTTTTACAACTATCAGCTGCATCAACTTTCTTATATTTGGAAAGTTCAATGCTTGTAGGTTTGGGACGTCCTCTCAAACAAGGAGGCTGTTGACATAGTAGCATCAGCACCATCTCGGGCAACAGCAGCCAGGGCTCTTGTTGACTGTGCTGTCAGATCTTGGAGATTGCAGTTCCCGACATCCAAGAGTGATGACTGTGCTGTTGTCTGCTTATTCTTGGATCATGAGAAGTCACCTGAGTCTGTTCAGGAGGGTGAACACAAGGAGGAGACTGTAGAAACCACTGGGGAGGTTTCAACACCAGATGCCAGTGCTGAGGTTGATGAAGACACTCCAGATGTAAATGTACATATATCCAGTGAAGAGCACATCACCACGGCCACATTGCAACACTCCAACACATTAAGGGAGGCTGATGAGATTGTACCAGTTGATGAGCCTCCCATCTTGAAGGAGCCAGAGAGGTGTGGGTCTGCTCGCAGCCTGGCAGATTGCATATCAACAAACGAGGAAGAGGAATGGTCCGCGCTCGAAGGCGTGACCCGGGTGAATTCCCTTCTGAACCTCCCTAGAATACTGTCAGGTGATAAGAGATCGACCAGCTGGAGAAAGCGGCGGTAAACAGCAAAAGAAAGCTCCCTAGCATTCTTAACTGGATTCAGGCTGGGTGCTTGCAGAGCATTTCAAACCAGCGTGGGCATTTTTCATTCAGGCCGTGTAAAATTCTTCGGCCTCTGGGATTTGTTCTAGCTGCTTTTTAGGCTTCCCCCAGATTGTTTTGACCGGCAGGCGTGTACATTCCAGATTCCTTATGCTTTGCCAGGAGGGTGTTCCATGCTTGGGCTTCTTTGCTTCGTTTGTGCATAAGAAAGTTTTTTCTGTAAGAAGCTTCTTTTTGTAAATCATGCGATACCTCCTGACATTGGATGGATGCTGCCTGTTGTGCTGTCTGTGACTGTATTCAAACAAAGGCGGATTCGGTACTATATGTGTTATGTTAGGTCGTGATTTTGTTCACCTACTTTGGCTTGGCTTCACCTGTGAATTCACCCATCAAAAAGATTTTGTTTTGTTAAGCCTTCAATTTTTCTGTAACGATCTTCATGTATTCTTGTTGTATCATCATCTTCTCTGAAATCTGTGCCGGGCACTGCTCAAGTGCTTGCTCACAGTGGACGTACCACTATTTGGATTACTATTTTTTCTTGAGATTACATGGCGCAACTTAGATACTCAGTGCAGACTCATCCTTATGAACGCACGAACATAAATACTATCATCTAAGCATCTTCAGAAACATCGACTATCACTGAAAACACAGCGTCGTTAAATTTTAAAATATTCGCCGTTAAACAGAAGCGATAAAAAGCCCATTTACAAAATCTACCCAAAGCAAAAAGATGGGTACTTGCTGGGCCCAATCACGATAACAGGCCGAACCGGCAACCATCCCTTGCCACCTCGATTCGCTTTCCTTAGCTACTCCTTTCGTCGTTAAATAACTGTCACTTTTGCTTCTCGAGAAATAACTTTAAATAATTTTATATAAAAAAATATTAGTATTTATGATACATAATTGATATTATTAGATAAATTTTTAATCTAATTTTTTTAATAAATTTATTTAAAGATATAAATATTATTTATATTTTTTATAAATTGAGTAAAATTTGTGGCACCTACGTACCCTTAACATTGTGAGTCGCCGTGGCTGAGGTGGTGGACCGGGCCCACCAAATAGCCCCCGACGCAAAAGACAACTCGGGGCCGAGGCGGCGGCTACCTCCCGATCTCACCTTCTTTCTCTCGCGTCGTCTGCCCCCCGTTTCGCAGGTCGCAGCGGACGTGACTCGCGAGGAAGAAGAAGAGGGAGACCGGGCCAGGCCGACGCTAGGGTTAGGGTTTACGAGGGCGGGAGGCGGGCTTCAGCCATGGCGCTCAAGTTCCTGAACAAGAAGGGGTGGCACACGGGGTCCCTCCGCAACATCGAGCGGGTATGGAAGGCGGAGCAGGCGGAGGAGGCGGAGAAGCGCAAGACGGAGGAGCTCAAGAAGCAGGTCGCCGCCGAGAAGGAGAAGGCCGAGTTCCGGGCCATGCAGGAGCGCGCCGGCCTCAGGCCGTAAGTGTCTCGTCCTTCTCTCTTTCTTTTCCCCGCTTCGCTTGACTGGATCTGAGCGCGTAATAGTTCGGCTAGGGTTTCGCTTGGATTGAATGTCTGGGGGGCTGGGCGGTGCCATTTCCGGTGTTTCTGGCTTCGTCCGGTGTTATAATCGCGTCGTGATGGTTGCTACAGGGCGCAGGAGAGATTGGACTTCCTGTACGAGTCGGGGTTGGCCGTTGGCAAGAGCTCCGAAGGGTTCCAGGCGCTGCAACAATCTGCACCGGGCGCTGCTGCTGCATCCTCTTCTTCTGCGCAAGCGAGTGTGGCTGATTCTTCCAAGGTACTTATGCCTGCCTGTAATTCTCACTCCTCTCTGTTTGTAGTTCCTTTAGGCACATGACAAACAGCCGAGCAGTTAGGTTGAGTGTAATTCAAAGCTGGGAATCGATAAAAAAAAGGTTCTGTTATTGCTGATGCAGTGGCAGGTTTGATGTTACAAAAGGCTATTAAGTAAGAAATGCCAAGATCAATTAGAGTGGTGCATGGATTATTGATGTTGGGAGGTTGTCATGGTAGAATATTGTTACCTTATATCATGATACGATGCATTCATGGTTGTAGCCACTCAAAACAATTTTATTTTACATCATCATTCTTTAGTCTTTAGAACATATCACAGAATATGTTGATCTTTGCATATACGCAGTCCCTTGTAGTAGTTTCCTTGCACATATCACTTCTTTTAAAAATCATATCTACAGAATTAAGTGTTCGAGGTACAGCACAGAAGTGGTCTCCTAGTAGTCCTGAACAGAAAACTGCGCACACTAAACTTGTATCCTAACAGCAGTTCTTTGTGTTGTGGAACATGGTTTGAAGTTTTTCGCTCAGTTTCTTGTTTAAACTTCATATTTACCTTGGAGTTGTACTTCTACTGATGTCCTATTTATGAAAATCATATAAAGGGAAAAATTGATTTCAAGAGCCATTTTTTTTCATTTGCTTGATTCAGGCAGCTGCGCCAGGAGCTTTATTTGAGGATAAACCTCAATCTGCAAATGATACATGGAGAAAACTCCACTCTGATCCTCTACTCCTAATAAGGCAGCGGGAGCAGGATGCAATTGCAAGGATTAAAAACAATCCAATCAAGATGGCTGAGATAAAGAAATCTGTAAGTGCTCCTTTACTTTCTTAATCTGGGTTCTGAGTAGCCTAACTATATCCAAACTTATCAGCAAGTGGTGAAAATATTGATATGGTTTCAAATTGTTGGTTTGAGATGACAACATCATGAACAAGTTTTCAGAAAACAACTGTAGTAACATCTTGAATGATATTCGATTTGTTTAATGCAACCGCAGAAAAATGCTATTTGTAAAAGATGCAAATAATTGCTTTTGGTAAAAAAATATGAATTTTATGATTTTTTTGAAAAATAAGTTAATTTTAAAAGATTACTTAGCAGTATCCAAACAGTGTTTTGTGGTTGGGCTGAATTTGGTTTTAGGAAATGTCCTTTTGTAAAGCTCAATATCCATTCTCAAGCTTTTTCCTTTGAACACGCTCCCTGAGATGCTAATGAATCTTACTCGCATGTGTAGGTTGAAGCTGAGAAAAAGCAAAAAGAAGAGAAGAAAGATAAGAAAAAGCACAAGAAGCATCGCCACCATAAGTCAAAGAGTAAGAGGCATCACTCAGATGAGAATTCAGATTCAGATGAAATAAGTGATGGAAAGGATGAGAGAAGGAAGAGAGTTCATTCTTCCCCTGACCATAAGAAAGAAGAGAAAAGGTCCAGGCATGAGAAGAAACGCCGCAGACATGATTCATCAGATTCAGACAATGATGAACCCCGGAGAAGACAGGATTTGTCAGAAGATGATGAGACAAGGAGAAGACGGCATGATGATGATGAACTGAGGAGAAGACGGCATGGTGATGATGAGCCTAGGAGAAGACGGCATGATGACGATGAGCCTAGGATTAGGCAGCAAGGTGACGATGAACCGAGAAGACGGCAGGAAGATTTGGAACCAAGGAGAAGATGGCAGGAGGATGAGGAACCAAGGAGAAGACGGCAGGACAATGAGGAACCAAGGGGAAGACGGCAGGACGATGAGGAACCAAGGGGAAGACGGCATGATGACCGTCCACGATATGATCGCTTGGACGCTGATGATAGGAAGAGACGGCAATCGTCACCAGACCGCCATCATGCATACTCAAAGCATGACAGTCCAGACTCTAGGTCCAAAAGAGTGGAGGATGGCCACAAAACTGGAAATTCCACTTCTGAACACCGTTCCCGTGCTGAACAAGGCTCAGGAGAGCAGATAAGGAAAGAAAGTGAACAGGGCAGAAACAATGGTCCTTCATTCAACCGTCGACGAGGTGGTGTTCACCATATGTCGGAAGAGGAGAGGTTAGCTCGTCTGCGGCAGATGGAGGCTGATGCTGAGGTCCACGAGGAGCAGAGATGGAAGAGGTTGAAAAAAGCTGCAGATGACGATGCTAAAGAGGCAGCAACTGTGAACGTAAACCAGTTCAAAGGAAAGAACTTCTTGGAAGATGAAAAGAAGAGCATATTTGGGACGGACAAGGGTGGCAGCGCCACAATCGAAGAGAGCATCAGGCGCCGCGCTTTTTACTCTCAAGGTGGCCGTGATGCTGAGGGCAATGCGTTCAGGCGGTGAATCTTCTGCTGTACGGTTGCTGTTGCTTGACACATGTGCCCTCAGTACTGTACTAAGATTTTTGAGCATTATGTACAATAATACTGTTGTTTTGAATACGGAAAATTTGCTGCCGTGTCTTTTTCATATTAATTTGCTGCAATCTCGTATACAATTTCGCTCCATGATTTTTTCCCGTGAATGAAACTATAAATTTCGATGGAATTACCATTTTTGTAAGATTATTTTTGCAAGATTATGCGGACGTTGGACGTTAGCTCGGGTCAGAATGGTCAGACCGCTTCTACTGGTCCTGCACTAGTGTGTTAATGGTGCGAATGGGAACGTTTCCTATGCCTGCCAATCGGTAGACCAGAACCGAAATGGATGGCGATAGTTAAGAGGTAATTTATACTTAATTTATGCTTAATTTCTTTTTAAAAGAACATCTGGCCTTCTGTCTCTGAAGATGTACCAGGTGGGTCTAAATCTGGGCCTCTTTTACGCTTTCCGTGCAGCGGCCAGCGGACCCCATACATCGGAATCACTAGAGGCTCCACGCAGCATTTCCATTGAACAAGCAGAGGGTGTCATCCTCGAAATAAAGATTTTTTTATTCAAATCATTCTTTTATTCCTGCTGTGCCTCCCGTGTGTATCTACAAATATTCTCCCCTTAGCCACCATTGCCTTTAGCCATGGTATTTCGCATCTATAATTGGGTGCTGTTCCCACTGTACATTCCACGCTTGTTAAATAGAAGAATCAACATACATCAAACAGGAATCAGAAGATCAAAAGGCTGCTGGATTCCGAATTCCATTTCCATGAGTGCAGCCAATGACAGCATGCGCCTTGCTAATTGGCTGCTTCCTTGCTGGATGAGGATCTGCTCAAGAGCTGATGTTCAGGACCGGGACTCAGAGAGGAAACTCTTTCTGAAGAGCGTCGAGGTTGCGGGCATCGCATGCAACAATCATGTCAGCTCGTGACGCATTGCTGGTTTAAAATGGAACATATGATTAGTTGGTAAAACCAGCATCAGAGGTTCGCATGTATGAACGGCGAGCATACAGGACATACCTGAGAGAAATCCTCAAGTACTGCCAGGCGTTGTCAGCTTTCGGATTCATCGCAACTGCTCTTACATAGTATCGAATAGAATCTTCGTACAAACCCTGCATCAGCAACATAGAAGAACGCTGTCAACATAGAAGAAACTTTGCTAACTAGGTTGTCTAGATAACCGTTGCAACTTGCAATGCAAATGTTACAATAGTTCAGATAAATAACAAAAATAGAAGTTCCACCATGGTTGCATGTTAGTGTAGTAGTGTTGAGAAACCAAGGTAAGCAAAGTCAAAATATGGCCTCTTATTTCACATCACAAGGTGGTAGTATTAAAGAATGTGATGACACAGCCGATAACATAATCAAATGATAGCATTCTACAAGAGAAGAATTACCTGGTTTGCATAGCTGATTCCCATATTAGCCCATGCACGGACATAGTTCGGTTTCAAGTCTAGAGCCTGAAACCAACAAGCAACATATTGTGATTAGTTGTGTTTCAAATCCATAAACAAGGGTTGTCGTACCAGGAGCCACAATATTATCCATTGTATAATATACGCCAAATATAAGTTTGAATAACAACTATTTATTTATACCAGCCACAGATAGAGGAGATGATACAAAAAATATTATGTTAAGTTGTTAACCAAATAAGTGAAGGTGCAAATTTTTACCTGAGATATCTTTAAAGAATTTGGTCAAACAAATCTACATTGTATTTCAAATAATTTGATAAGTATTTTGGACGTTAATAATGCTAGAAGCACTGCAATGTAGTATTAACTTTATTAAACAAAAACTTTTCCCATAGAGGGCATGAGGCCACTGAAGTTGCAACAAGACAACACTTCTGCCATGTCTGTCAGTCTATAGAATAGTCATTTCCAAGTTCAATAGCAAGTCCTACAGGATCAGTGATACGTTATTTAGGAATTTATATGTTAAGACAACAACCATATAGTTTTTTCCTGTTAGTTCTGCAGCTTACACAGGATATAATAGCCACAAATATTCCACCAAAAGGAATAACCAAAGACCAACAAAAGACAGGATAAGCGATCATTTAAGCATCAAAGATGATAGAAACAAAGTGTCATAGTTCTTCAAACAAGAATATATACTGGGTCGTCAACCAGGAAAAACGACCAAAGTTGAAAATTTAAATATGTATTGGAACTAATTACCTTCTGATATGCCAATATTGCATCAGCACTCTGGATGCTGTTTGCTTGGGTTGCACCAAGCTTATTCCAGAGTGCATAGTCCTGAGGTTTGAGCTGTAGTGCTGTCTTAAATGAAGCTATAGCTTTATCATACTCTCTTGATAGGTTGTATAAGACTCCCAGAACTATATGGACGTCTGCATCTTCAGGTGACATCTGAGCAGCTTCATTAAACAACCTAACAACCTGATGAAATGTAAGCATTTAGCATGTCAGAATGAAAAAATATATGGAAACATATTAGAAATTGGAAAAAAGTATATGACTGTAGCTAAAAATATCTAACCATGTATACAGGGTACCCATCTGAAATCTGAAGTTGACAGAGTTCAAGAGTGACTAAACTGAAACATCCACACTAAAAGAGTAAAAGCATATAGCATGCACTCACATCTGGACCATAAGGTGAATCAGTCGCCTGTGGAGGGGCAAGGCCCCCATATTTTGGATGATTCTGAAGCCACCTATAAAGATATCTTAATGCTTCTCCCTGCTCCAATTCTGCAGCAATTGCGTAGAAGAATTAAAACCTTTCAAGATAGCATATAATTTGTTATTTTGATTAGTTTCCTACTTGAACTAAATTAAAGAATTTTGAATTACAAAAATGATATTAGCAAAGCATTTCATTATTGGAGATGAAGCTTGGAGAAGGATGGAGAAGTTTTTCTTTCTTTAAAACTACAAAAGTAAATAGATGTGTTTTGCCTCAAACATGAATTAGTTCAATAAGTTGTGTTTCATTGTTCACTGTTCCTGGTGATTTAGCTTTGCATCATTGCGGAAATAAGATTACTTCCAATCACAACTTCTGTCAGAAGATTATCTCGAAGAGCTTCAGAGCAGATTGAGCAGGATATTAAATTACTCTCACAATTCCAGGCACTAACCGTTTGTGTGACTGACACCTAGAGCGAGAAGAACTTCAAGGTTTGTCGGATTAGCTTCCTGCGCACGCATCATTGCAGCGATGGCCTGAATTCAAAGCAATAAATTAGAAACAAATTTCACCTTGATGAAACGGAGAACCAAGGAATCCCTAGGTCATAGCATCATAGTTTATCATGCCAAAGACTACCAGAAGTACATTTTTCCAGATAGGTATACAAAACTGCAATGGAACATTGTTGAAATTATTCCTCGTGACAATTTGTATACTGCATGCAGGACCAGCTACAAACAATCAAGCTCAGCCACCCTGTACCAAACTTAATTCTTTTACCTCTCAGATTTTGTTAACATGTTTTTTGAAATTGATCTATTCAAAACTCATAACAAACAGGACTCATACTCCAGTGGATACATGTTGGACTTTATCCACATAATAGATAATAGCATAATTCACATATAGAAAAAATATAAACATTAAAGGGAGATACATCACCTGTTGGTCATCATCATTTTCTGCATGTGTTACTCCTAGCAACCTCCAACCTTCAGCATTATCAGGATTCTTCAAAACTTCAGCCTCTAAAGCAAGAACAGCTTCACTTAAGAGGCCCTTGCGGAAGAGCTCTTGTCCTTCTTGCATTGGATTAGGGTGACCAACATACGGGTTCATCTCAGAAAAAAACATAAACCCCTCGAGAAGCACCCGAGCTTTGTTTGAAGGATGACAATTGTTCTTGGAACCTACAAACAAAGCATGACAACAATTAGTGGTATGATACCACAATGTAACAGCCATACGAAAGGGTTTCCTATAAAACATAACATAATTCACATGGCACTATAAACTAATTAGACACTTTTATTAATAATTTTCCAAACTAGATGGTACGTTGGAATAAAAAGCCCAAAGTTATTTCAATATCTTGATATAAAGATAGAACTGACAACACACCAAGAAAGAAGCAATAAATGTTGACTCAAATTGAATGCTATTCCTATGACAAACCAAATGTACAGAGGCACAAGTGACTTGTACTTACTCATCTGCCCATGGATCAGCAGAGCTTTCACCAAAACCACCACCACTGAATTCTTCTGCCCATTCGTCAGTAACATTTAATTTTGAAAACTCGTCAACCCAATTATCATTTAACGCGCCCTGATTATGTTTACTAGCGAACTCGCTAGCCCATTTATCCACCCCTTGTGAAAGCTGCAGGATAAAAAATAGTGGGAAGAAAATAATCAGAGCACAGCTGATACAAGTGTGAATGAAACAAAAGGCTGCCAACACCAATTATGCCAGGATACTACATGGTTTGTACTTTGAACTAAAGGATGATCATTATTTTTTTATATGCAGGTCCTAGAGAGAAAATCCAGCCACCATGGCTTGGGGATATCTAATCAGAAGCTTTGGCAGTTGTGCAATTCTGTACTGAACGAATGCATCCTAACTTCTAGTCTCGCACATGCTCATAGGCACAAAAGCTCAAAAGTCGCATGCTATAAAGTGCCATGATGCACCAGTGATTTGTCAAAAGAAAAAAAAAACTCTGGCAAGGGAAAATTGAATCCTCATTAAGCATGCAATACACCCATCTCTCTGTTATTACCTCTTCATGTGCAAACTGATCCGCCCATGAGTTTGCATTTGCATTGTACTGTGTTTGAAATTCATCAGCCCAGCCATTGGATTGGGATGCTGAACCTTGTTTTACTTGATTATCTTCTATAATAAGTTCACCACGGCTCATCTTTGAAACAAACTGGAAGAACTTAGAATTCTTCCAAAAGTGAGAAAAAAAAGGATACTGTCAGGTCTAAGATTGTCGTTTGATACACGGTCTAGGAAAAACGTAAGTCAGTACTGAACAACAATGGTTCAGATATGACAAGTAATAGTGCAGTACAATGTGAACAGTCATAAATATGTAATGCACACTATGCTTTCTCAGCATATCCAATGAGGTCCCCACCCCTCAGCCAGTCCAGAAAGCAAAGTAATCAGGTCATCAAGTACCTGAAACTTGGGGTCGTTATTACTTGCTAATGTTTGTGCAAGCATACGGGATTGCTCCATAGCAGCCAGGTTAGCCATGTTCGCTCCTCCCATCTGACCCATGGCCATCTGAGATTGATGCTGCAATAGTATAATAAATGTGATTTAAACCAAAGGTAATAAAAATGAGCATGTCAGGCACAATGATATTGCAAGAAGGCAAAGGAATTTTAAGAAACCAAATTGGGCATACGATTGGATTGAGGTAAAATAGCTGAGCAGATAAATTCATATCAACTCCAAACAACAACAACATAGCCTTATATCAACTCCACATACTATCTATTTCTAAGAAGACTTGTCCAGTAAAAAAGCATCTTTCAGAATTGATACTTGCAGAAATCCTAAACAAGCAATGCAAGAAATCCTAAACAAGCATGCTAAAGACTCTGACCTGTTCAAACTCAGAGGCCCAACCATTCGGGCCATATTGCTGCTCGAAAGAATTTGCCCAACTTTCTGGGTTATTATTTTGATTGCCAAACTCGGTAATCCATTTATCTGCAGCATTATGCATCGAGGCAGGTCCCATAGAACTTTGGGACTGATTCCAGTACTGCTCCAGCTCTGGGTACTGTCCATGCATAGGCCCTCTCATTCGGTTGTCAATATCAAGCGAATGCAACAAAGTATTGACCTAACAAACATAAATAAGTAAGTAAGATCTCCAATAATAACATAAATACTGAATTTGGAAAGTGCATGCAAAACTGAGGTACTGTACAATTATAGCTATATAAGAGAAACGGAAAACAGAAGTATTTTGAGCAAACCACATGATCCTAGGTAATTTTCAGATCCAGAGAGTTTACAAATAACAAGTTAACCTGAGCCTGTATATATTCCTCTGGTTGGTCAGCCAGAATATGTCGTGCCATTATGCAGCTACGATCACGTATGCATTGTTTGTCGCTTTCAGATAAACCAAGAGCTGGTAATGGAACAGGTTGAAACGGCACACCAGCTCTGCCACTTGCAAGAAAAGAATGCAAGACACCAGACAACACCCTTTGTGGTGGACCTGAAATGAATTATGTTGAGAGTCACTATAGTTTGTTGTATTTTGGCATCTTTGTCAACTCTAAACTGGAAAATACTGTTAAGTCTAAGGTAAACTCCATTTTCATATAGTTTGTTGTTTCAAAACCTTGTTCTCAATATATTAAACTTCAATCCTCACAGTCAAACACAATTTGCATAACAAAGAGTCAAGAACCGAGGCATTTAATATTTAGCTATTCTGGAGTATGCAAGCACTATATATTAAAGCAGGATCTAGTGCCTACACTGTTGATACAACTAAACCTTTTGTCTCAAGCAAATTGGGTAGGAAGTATGCCAGATGTGAAACAGTAAGAGCCACACAATCAAAAAAGGATTGTTAATATATAAGAGGTAATATCTCACAGACAAAATAATAATTATTAAGCTGTACATGATTGCATCATTTATTCAACAGGCTGGGTGTATTATATGTGCAATGTGGTACACAGACAAACATCAAGTCAAAAAAAAAGAAAGAAAAATCTAGACATATACCATCCAAGGGTGGTCTGATGGTTGTCCCTGCATTGTTATAGATTTGGTCAAATTCTGCGTATTGTGATTCTGCTCCTCCAAATTCAGGAACCCCTGGAGGGCGAAAAGATTCAATCCAATCATTAGCGGGACCCCCACGAATGAAGTCTGCACCCTGCAGGTTCTCAATTACAGTTAGGACTTAGGATTGCCTGTCAGGGGAATAAAAAGGGCAGCATTCGGAATAACTCTTACCCGTGCAAGGGGTCGCTGATCTTGTTTGAACTCATTCTCTGAACCGGGGATGGTTGACAAGGGAGGAGCTGTGCCAAACTCAGACGTAGACGGAACACTGACTGAGCCAGGAAGTTCCTTAATGGACTGCAAAAATACAGGGTGTTTTTAAGGAGAAAGTTGAGTTGATGTTAAACATAACCTATTAATATATTCGGATGTTAACCACTGCAGAATATTACAGATCCATTCTATATTCATATATCAAGAAGCATGATGCCATATTTCCATTAGTAGGTCAATCAGAAATTCTCACAGTATTGTACTATTGCTTACTGAGTACTTAAATTAGGAAATTGAACATCCTTTCAACTGAAGCAAAAATGAGCTGTTTCTTCCTTGGCAACAGAAAAGGATCATAGTAGAAAACTACATCATACTTGATACATGATCTCACCGAGGTGTACTGGCAATTCAGTTCCAGCTAAAAAGAAAAATTCACCACTCAATCAGAGACAAGTATTATTTTTGAACTCTTGTAATTTCGTTACTATTTGGTAATCAAATCATGGGTATAGCCTGGGGTGGAAAAAAAAAATCAGAGCCAAGTTGCAGTGGAACACATGGTCAGACAGATCAGTACTTGTACTCAGAACTGGGCACATCTAGTAGAGTGGCGTGATTATATACTAGCTAATTGGGACTTGCACAGTTACCGTTCAAAACAATACACGTGACAGGATACCAACCTAAACATCACGGGGCGATCAAACTACCAGCAACCTAGAATAGCAGGATTAGTTCCGCTTTCGGAACAATATAGGCGCAATTGACGAACTACGCAACCGAAGCGGCACGAATCGTCAAACCAAGCCTAGCCATCACTGCGGGCGTCGACTAAGCCTCCGAGCTCCAGACTACACAGGCAGAGCTAAAGGCTACGGAGGCTCACCTGAGTCTTGGAGGACTGGCCGAGGACGGCGTTGGCGAAGGCGTTGAGGGGGTTGGACGACGAGGCGCCGTCCGGGGCACAGCTGTTCTGGCCCGTGACGAGGTGCCGCATCGCCATCTCGGCCGCCGCCTCCGCCGGGCGGGCGCGCTCGCCGGCGCCGGAGCTGCGATGCTACGGGCGCCGCTTCGGTCGTCGCCGGCGACGAGGGGCGCCCGCCTCGAATTGAGAGATGGGGAAGGGCAGCCGGGCAGGTGAGGAGAGGAGGAGTCGCCGTGCGGCGGTGGCTTTGCGGGTGTGGAGGGCGGAAAGCAGCAAGACCCGATAAGGCCAGATACCGCACCGGACACGTGAGAGATCGGCCTGCGTACGTATGCACAATTTTTTTTTTCGTCTTTAAGTTTCGCGGTTAGTTGAGGAAATTTCCGTTTCCCTTTTTGGGCCCACAATCTCTATCAAATTTGGGCCCAGCCCATCGCTAGCATGAGAATGGCCCAGCACACAGAATAACAAAACCCTCACCCCCTCACGGGGACCTTTTTCATTTTTATATTTAAAAAAATAAAATTTCAAAAATATACGTCGAATAGTGAAATTTTCAAAAATAGGTGCTTGTCGCCCCCTAATGGGCGACAGGTGCCTGTCGCCTACTGGATGGGTGACATGACCTAAATGTAAAAAAAATTTACATTTAGGTCCCGGCGCCTAGGGCGCATTAAACAGTGAACTTGTAAAATCGATATAAAATCGTAAAAAAATCAAAAAAATACAAACTCAACTGTTCTATATTCTATGAAACAAGATCTACAACTTTTGTTACATAAAATTTTTCATTTGATCAATGTATCTAAATCAAGAAAAATAGTTCTTGTACCTAGAAAAATCTGAAATAATTCATTTGGTCTAGTTGTGCTTATCTAAAATTTACCAAACTTTTTTTTATAGCTCTTAGGAAATAAAATAATGGTACTTTAAAAGTTATGGCTGCTAATACTCAGTATAACAGCATGAATAAATAACCTATTTAAACTAGACATATTGCAAGATCTAATTTAACACCTTATTCTAGAAATGTTTTCTGGGCCTACCAATTTTGTACAAGTCTATTCTCACCATATGCAATACTCTGGCCAAAGATGAGATGCATACAAAGGATGGATCTTGAGATTTAAATAAAAGTGCATTAAACTGGTATTTAAAATAGAGAAAGATACATTGATCAAATGAAAAACTTTATGTAACAAAAGTTGTAGATCTTGTTTCATTGAATCCAGAACAGTTAAGTTTGTATTTTTATAATTTTTTTACTATTTTATATCGATTTTACAAGTTCACTGTTTAATGCTCCGTGGGCGCCAGGACCTAAATGTAATTTTTTTACATTTAGGTCATGTCGCCCATCCAGTGGGCGACAGGCACCCTGTCCCATTTTTGAAAATTTTCCTATTCGGCATATATTTTTGAAATTTTGTTTTTTTTAAATATAAAAATGAAAAACAGTCCCCTCACGGCCTCTCTTCTTATAGGAGGCGGCGACCGTCCGTCGAGGGTTCTGCCCAGTCTTCTCGTGGCAATTCTCCCTCGCACACTTACGTAGGCGAGAAGATTGATCTGTGATGGCGGCGGAGTCGTCCAACGCGAGGACGGGCAAGGGAGTGCCCGAGGCGGAGGAGGATCTCAAGCTCGACGAGGAGAAGGCACACGTCGGATCGAAGCAGAAGATGAAGAAGAAGGTGAGCGCCGGATCGAAGCAGAAGATGAAGAAGAAGGTGGGTGCCGGATCGAAGCAGAAGATGAAGAAGAAGGTGAACGCCGGATCGAAACAGAAGATGAAGAAGGAGGAGGTGCTGCCGACCCCGTGCCCTACGCCCCTCGGTTATCGCTCGGGCTGGTGGAGGGCAATGCGCGGGGGCCGGGAAGAGGATGAAGAAGAAGGTGCTATGGTTGGGAAAGGATTACGTCGACTTTCTCGCGGAAACCCCCCTTCCCCCGCCCTACCAACCCATCCCTAGTTCGAATCTTGAATTCATGAGGATGCAGGAAAGCTTTGCCGCTAAACTAACTGCTGATCATGAAGAACGCGACGGCATCCTCAAGCAATACGCCGAGTACGGGTACGCTTATCTGGAAATCGAGGTCACCAATGACGAGGATGACAAGGGGTTCGCAGGATCGAAGCAGAAGATGAAGAAGAAGGTGGGCGACGGATCGAAGCAGAAGATGAAGAAGAAGGTGGGCGACGGATCGAAACAGAAGATGAAGAAGAAGGTGGGCGCCGGATCGAAGCAGAAGATGAAGGAGGAGGTGCTGCCGACCCCCGTGCCCTTCCGCATTCAGTCATCGATCGGGCAGTTGGAGGGCAAGGTGGTAGCCGGGAAGAGGAGGAAGAAGGTGCTACCATTGGGAAAGTCATATATCAACTTCCTCAAGGAAAACCCCCTTCCCCTGCCCTACCAACCCGTCCCTAGTTTCGATCCGCGATTCAATGAGATGCAAAAAAGCCTTGCCGCTAAACAAACTGCTGATATTGAAGAACGCGACAACATCCTCAAGCAATACGATAAGTACGGGTGTGTTTATGTGGAAATCGAGGTCACAGATGACGAGAAGGACGAGGGCTTCGCAGCGTGAGCACCAGAGATTAGTTTGCTTTATTTGCTGGTAAGGGATTAAGGCTGGCTAAATAATTTAATACATGTGACCTCTAAGTTCATGTACTAGTATATCTTGTGTGTGATCCTGCTATCGTGATCCGACATTATGTTACTAGTAGAAAACTCATATGTTGCTTTTCTCATGTGATCTATTATCTTGTTTTGATCTTAGATAATAATCTATGTGTTGGATGGCTTCAGTTTGGGTACTAATTAATATTCAGATTGAAATGATGGCATGTGTTATCTTTGCTGTGTATGGCTGGAAAAATGGAGTAGATCAATCTGAAGATTGTAGATATAGTTATAATGTAATTTCAAGTAATTGGTACACGGGTGTAGCTTCATTCGCATACAGAGGCCCATAGATATCTCAAAGTTTGATAGACTTATTTGTACCCAGCACTTAAGCATGTATTATCATAAAGAAAAGCGAAACAAATGCCAGTCTATATGTTAAGGTTGGTAATCTGGGGGGCAGCAATAACATGGATTTGTTGGCTGCTGCATCAGGCATATATGTGCTTTAGTTGATGAAGCAGGAAATGCATTAAGATTCAAATTTGTAGGATGTGGCCACATGCACAATTCAAGTTGGAACATACCAAGAACAAAACAAAGGCATACCAGGAGAGAGAGAATGCACAACAGACAGGTCAAACCATTCAAGGTATATTTTGTGAAATGAAATGCTCCTTTTGCTACAGCATCAGCTTAACTAAACATATTCAGAATACTTACTCTAACTCATATACACCGTGGGAGGGAAGGCTTGGGAGCAATTGGATAACATGGAGCTGACACGTGTCTCGGTGGACAGCCCGACGCTAGCTCTGAAATTTGTCCACGCCAGTTCACGCACGTGGCCGCTTCCCGTCCACGAGACATCACCGCCTCCGACGCGCTGACTCCGGTCCTTCATTGGGACGCCACGCCGCGCACCCCCTCGCGGCTCCCACCCGCTCTCTTTCGTTCGCCTTTTTCTCCACGGAGGCGCCGGAGGAGGGCGGGGAGAGCTGGGCTTCAGTGGAGTTGAGAGCTACGGTGGATGAGGAGGAGGTCCAGCGCCGGTGCGTCGGCCGGTGGGGGCGAGGCGCGGCTCCCAACTCCCGTCGGAGCACAGAGCACCGCCCCTCGCCTGCACTGCCTCCACGGTGAGTTCCAGATATGGGCTTCGCCGCTTCGGTGGGGAAAAGAGCTAGGAGGGGAAATGAGCTGGGCCTCCCGGCGGAGCAGCGCCTGTCGCCTGCCGCGCGTCCGCCCTCTCTGCGCCCTGTGGTGAGTTCCAGATCGTGCGAGTTAAGGTTTTTCTTTCTTCCTGGTGTTCCTTTCATGGATGGCTGATGTTTGCCTTCTATGTTTCCATGGATGCCTGATGTTTCGCTTGCCTGCTTGTGCTCTGTTCGTCGGCCGGCTAGACCAGTTCTCCTGCTGTTCACTGTCTCTCTGCGTTGTTCCAGTCAAGTTCGTCCTCCTGGTTTAGCTGATATATGTTCGTCGTTTGTTAGTTTTGTTCGATGCTTGTGCTTTTGTGCTGGAATGTTCAGAGATTTTAGATAGCTGGGCTCATGTTTTTCTGGTACAGAGCAGGGCATAGGTAGGAATGGTTCATGTACATCTGAAATATCGGATTGTGCTGTGTAAAGACCAGATTTATTTTCAGTGAAATGTAATATAGACCTTCAGGTATTATTGTGTGCTGGTACAAAGCAGCCCAGCTTCGTGCTAGATGGTGCTGCTTTTTTTTATATGGTGGCTAATGAGTTACTGCAGTTTGTGCTTGCTAAATATCAAAAAATTGCTAATCATTAATTCTTTCTTGCTTTTTGGGTGTGTTTCTCATGTTGCGACGCTAGCTGCTCATGAGTATGGGGCTCCCTATTTTCATCAGGTGTGTTGCGACTTTGTGGTGCTGCTTAGTTGCAGAGGCTTCGCGAAGACTGTGGGTGGCATACTGGCATACATATACTTACTATTACTCTTATGCACCGTGGAGAGGAAGAACTGAGAGCAACGACACGTGTCCCCGGAGAGAGGAAGCCCGACGTGCTTCCCTGGAGAAAGGAAGTCCGAAATGGGGTATGCATTTGGTGTTTGCTCCTTCCGGTCCATACGCAACAATCAGCTTATTGTCACGCCCTCCAACATACCTCTCTTCCTATTCTATACGCATACGTAACCATCAACGCATCAACTATTTTGCTTCATATTTTCAAGTGGACGCTATGCTCCATATTTTCAAGTGGACGCGGCGTAGCGCGCGGTTTATCTAGTATACCTGGTATAGCTAGCATAATAAAAGCACTGCATCCAGATAACACTTGTCACTTCATATTAGGTATTTCTGTTGTCTACACTTAGCTCAAATGATAGGGTTGCATGTATTCTCATAGTAGATTTCCTTATGGACCCCTTTCCTTATCTAATTTAATGGGATCAGTTCATTCATTTTTGTATTTGAGTGTTTTTAATGGGTGATAAAATCTTTCTTTTTATTTTTTGCTAACTCAATGTTTTTATAGGAGCATCTAGTTTAATTCCATCATTTTTAGGATTTTGATCTTGTAGAGTAGCCATATTCATCATGGTTCGAAAACAGATCACTAAGACATAATGCTTAATGCAAAAACAATATGAAAGCTAATCGGTTGATTACATAGCATCGATAGGGAATATCCAAGTTGAATGCCAGGTTCAGATAGTATCATACTATCAAGTAGTGTTTGGCGTGTGTAGGTCCGCATGTTTTCATGATGTGTCTGTTGCAGGCCTTTCCACTGCATAGATCTACAAGACATTTGTAGCATGATTTGCCAGTGTAGTTCGTGAGATGGCTGTTAATCAATTGTGTAATGCAATGATATCTATGCTAAAATCCACATATCAACTATATCAATCTGAATTTCCTTGTGCCTGCAAATATTATAAAAAAAATGATGCTGAGCATGTCAGTGTTCTGGTGACCAGAGGAGCAAGAAGCGCAGTGTTGGTCCTGCAAAGATGTGGTGAACTGCCCTCATCAAATGGTTGTGGTGTCAACCTTTGCCAAGAAAGTCATGGTTATATATATGGTGAGAAATATACTTAGATCAGGCTATACCATGTCACAAACACATGCTGAGCTTACTGGCAAAGTAATTTAACTATACAAGGTTACAAATCATTTTCCTTTGTATATGACGGTATATTGTTTTGTCTGAAATCTAATGATGTATTGACCAGCGAGAAGTCATGTTCAAGGTACTTTTGCCTTGCAAATAGGTTGAACAGATGGGGCCGAAGAGATGACTGGGTACCTCTTGTGACTTCGTTCACCTGCCAGCTGCCTCAAATCAGTGTAATTTCTTAGACGAAAAGCAGAGGGCAGGCACAGAAAATCCAGTGCCTTAAAAGCAATGAACGAAGAAACTTGTAGTTAGAGCAATTATTATGGGTTAGTCAGCAGGCTAAATAGCTGTTCATATCACAAAAAGCGAAAAAGCGACTGCTCGGTGTAGAGCAGCACAAAAAACGACTGCTCGGCGTAGATCAAGCAGCATAAAGAGGAAATGTCTGAGCGCATAGAGCAACGAGGAAATGTCTCAGCTCAAAAAAGAGCATGCAAACGGGAAGCATGCATTCGATAGGCAATAGTGAATATTATATGAGCATTATTTTGCCATAGGCGTTGAGTGACGTGGCCTGCACATGCTAGTGCTGCCGTCGATTTCTATTCACTCTGTTCTGCTTGCTGCTCCACCGGCTAGCAACAGTATTTTTCTCTCGCACCAAACAGCACCAGCCACTAGCCAGCCAGCAGTAATTTTCTCTCATAATAAATTTGTCACGAGTCGCAGCCAGCAGAACAGAGTGATTATTCTTACTCTTAGATTTGACCATTCCGGGAAACAAAATAGTTAGACTTGACCCGGAGATAGACTCATAGTCAAACTTACCCAATCATAGTGAGATTTTGGCGGTCGGAGAAAGAACGGTTCAGGCTGCGATTCGAATTTTTTTATTTTTATATTATTTTTTTTTCGATTTATCAAAAATAAATATCGTTATATTTTTTTTGCAAATATGTTACCCTGCCGCTAGTTCGTTTGGCGGTAAGGAGATACCGCCGGATGAACCGGCGGTAAGTTTCTTGGCCCACGGCCCATCAAACATACCGCCGTTTCATCCGGCGGTAGCTACCTACTGCCGGATGAACTGGCGGTATGTGCTACCGTCGGGCTACAGCGCGGTTATAACCGGCTGTAGCCGGACTGTAGACGCCCAGTGTCCTATCGCCGTTTGAAACGGCGGTAGGTATTCCCACATTTTTTAATTATTTTATATGCTCTCAGTGCTGTAATTAATTGTTTAATTATTTTATAGGCTGTCTGTACTGTAATTATTTTCTTTACGTTTAGAGATATTTCAGAAAATAATAGAGATAGCGGAGGTTAGGGAAATATTTTTTAAAAAATTAATACAAATTAGATTTAACTCTAATAGAATGTGAAAATATATTTTTATGAGATATTCATGAGTTTCAATTACGATTTCGATCTCCTGTCACCTTGCATCAGATTCTTCTGCACCCCACTATAATTAAAAATGTGGGAGGACCTACCGCCGTTTGAAACGGCGATAGACATGCATGAACCATGCCTATAGACCAAATAGCTCCATCTATAAATAGGACATCGCCCCATCTCATACAAAGTCACTAGCCATCCCCGCACTACCACCATGTCTTTCTCTGGTTCTACCTTCATTCCGTGGAACAAGATTAGAGAACCTGTGCCTCAAGGAGTGCAAGTTCTAATGTGCTTCTGCGGTTCGTTGTGCAAGCTGATGGAGTCCAAAGTTTTGGGCGATGACTTCGGCAGGAGGTTCTTCATGTGTGATAACTACGAGTACGATCCCCCAAAGCGCTACGGCAAGGACAAAGCGAATGTATCACCTCGCACTATCTAGTTTGCGCCTTCGGAGTTTAGTAAGTTAATTCTAACTCGGCTTGGAAATAGAGTCCACCACCTCTTTGTGATTTCATACAGTGGCTGGACACGGAGCAATCGACCGAAGCTAAGGAACACGTTGAGCGCGAAGCAAGGTGGGCTGCGGAAAGGTGGCAGCGAATGCTGCAAGAGGAAAAAATAGAGGAGAAGAGCAAGAAAGATAAAGAAGAGATCCAGAAGAGGTTCGCAGATGTGGAACGTCGGCAGGCGGAGGAGCGTGAAGCTAATAGGGAGAGGAAACGAGAGAGGGCCCGCCGTGCGAAGGAGGCGGGGCCCGAGGCTATTAGGAAGGGGAAGTATCCTCGGTGCACTCTGTAGATGACTATCATGTAATGTTCGAATTTCATATTCCCTAAGGCATGTTAGGTCTAGATGGAACACGACGTTAGCGTGTTCCATGTACATGCCATGGCAATTGTTTTTGTAATTTCAATGTCTAATTAATATGCATTGTGTACTTTCTACTACAAGTACCCATTTCATAAAACAGGAGCTACAACTAAATTTTTCAGAAGCATTGCTCTACAAATAAACTTTTCAGACCGACGTGATGACAACTCCATGGGCATATATCGGCCAGTACACACAATAAAAACAAACAAAACAATCACCGTTCATATATTGAACACAAATTAAATAGTGGTCCACACAATTCAACGCACAGAACACATGACATGTCATGTCAGGACCTGTTGCAAGCTACGGTAACGAGGTCCAAGACTAAACCTAACATGCCTTAGGTAATTCGAACAAACATTACATTATTTATTCAGACGGAGCAGGACAACATCAATCATTCACGGGCAGTCCCCTTATCACGTCCCGCGATGTCTGCTTTTGCACGCTCGCATTTGCGTAAATCTTCATTCACCTTCTTCAACCACTCCATATATTGTTGATCACGACGAGTGATCCACGTGTCAATCCACTCATGGAAATGACACCAATGAGTATGCGTGTCATCACCAGCGTACTTTTGCAAACAAGAAACAATTCAAAATTATTAAAAATAACAAAAGCATATTTACAAATTAATCTATACCTGTGATGTTGCACCTCTTTTTTGGACTTCCTCGATATTCTTGCAACACCAATACCTTTGGCCAAAAGTCTCGTAATCACGAGATATGTTCGGAACACAACACATTTGGCAATAACAATCGGGTGGCTCTACACCTTTCGGCCATACCTTGCAATATGTAATACATCTATTGGGATCGTTAGGAGAGGGTCCTAAATTAGCCTCCATTTCCCGACGGAAAGCTGCCCGGGAGAATGAGGAGCTCATAGTTGTTTGTTTGGGCTAATTAAAAAAAGTGGAACCTGAATTGCAAGGCTTTGCTTTCGGCAACCACAAGGTGGTCTTTTATACACGCAGGGCTGCCTGCATCGTCCAAGCACTTTGAACACAGATATTACCTCTCACAGCTCCACAGTCGTCCACGCTTCTGCACTCGCACACTCCACAGCGCGCACTCATTCCACTTTAAACAACAACAGGACCTCTCACTGCTCGTACCATCAGTACTTGCACGCTCCACAGCGCTCACTGCTACCACTTTAAACACAGACACTGATTCACAAACCTCCATCCATCAATGTTCAATTAAGTATGTACTTGTTATCGCAAATTAACAACTCGTCTTAGACGTACCTAGATCATGTATTGGACGACGAAGAGACGAAGATCCGGCGCCGTACGGATCTATCGACGGAAACAACGACGAGCCGGGCGCTACACGAATAAGAAGTACAAGTTAATGAATAAAGTTTTACATAATACGGTATTGTAAGTGACACGAGGTTAGAGTACGATTTACCTGCCGAGTACAAATGTGTCGGCCGCGGCACGTACATGGGCCGAACTGCAGAACCCGAAGGTGTCGCCATCGTGTCAGGTGGCGGTGGCGGTGGCGGTGGACTTGACTGTGCCGCGAGTGCAGACCGTCGTGACGATGGACCGGGCACAGGCACCGGCCCCGAACTGTGAGGTGGGAGGAAGGTGTCGTCCTCACGACAGGTCACGGCTCGTCGAAACCGCTTGCACATGTCGACGATCTTCTGCAGCGTGCTCTGGTGCTGCGCGAGCGTCATGTCATGGTACTGGCCCATACTCGACGAAGCCTCGAACTCAATCGCTCGTATGACATCGTACTGAACCGAGAAAGTAGTAACATCATATGCAATCGGTTTTGTAGACTGCAAAATCAATCAGAGAAACGTACCGCTATGGCGAAGTTCTGGTCTCGAACTACGGGGTACGTCTCGGACACCCTTGCGGCCTCGATCCGAGCATCTGGTGGAACATGCACAACACGTGTGCGCGTCCTCGGCAGGTACCACCGTAGGTAGTCCGCGTATGCCTCGTCGCTGTGCGGCCGATCCTCGAAAACGACGTCGTCGAGGGCCGCGGCCCAAGAGTTGACGTAAGAACGGACCTTGTCGGCCCACCGCGAGCCTGGTGGCTGGCCCTGATGTGTCCACCTATAATAGAAAGCTTGAGCGATTCAATGCTAAATGGTAGGGTATAAAAAAAGATGAATTATTAACAGAACTATTTATTCGGTACCTGTGGACGTGGGCCTCCACTGAGTGCACAATCGGGACCGTGGTCTGCTGGTAGAGACCGAACTGCCTCATGACCTGGTTCACGTGGTACTCCTCGATGTGGATGTCGTAAAGGATCGGTTTCCTCGTCATCTAGTACTCGTGATCTCGCAGGCATAAGGACGAAAGACCGCTCGGTGCCCGGGCGTAAATGTCGGCTGCAGTGTACGGAGTCCACCTCACGTCCGTGTCCACAAGAGCGTCAAACTGTCCCACGAAGTTGTGGTACGACTTCCTCGTCTGCACGCCGACCCAAGAAGGCTGCATAACGAAAAAATATGTTAACCGCTAAATCGTACAATTCTGAAGGCATGTAACAATAAGTAAAACAAACGATGTAACGTACCCTCCTGAGGCACCACAACGAACCCATCGTAGGTCTGTCGACGTCGTCATGGTCTGCGGACAACTGGACGTACGGCTCGAAGTCCATCTCTGGCCTACTGACGGGAAAGCGTTCGTACAACCAGAGCTGTAACAGTAGAGGACACCCAACAAAAATGGGCTCCTCTGCTGAGACCTTCGTCACGCCCGTGCAAAGACCCCTGTAACTCGCAGCCAAAACGGCAGACCCCCAGCTGAACTGTGGGACCTCGTGAAATGGAGCATCAGCTATCGACCTCGCCAATGGAATGAGCTGTTTGGGGGCACGAGTCAACCTGGGAGCTGCAGAACATGACCCAGCCGAACAGCCACAGTAAGTAGGCCTCGAAGTGTCTGGCAACCGTAAAGTCGTCTGCGTCTGCCCTCATGTAGTCCATCTTCAAAATGGTACGAGTCGTCAATGCAAATACATATGAATATAAGTACAGAAAGATTCAACATTTATGTACTCACACTGAATTGTAGCAGCCACCTCTTTGTCGGTCCATGTGCGTAGTTCGCAGGCAAGGGCCGGTATGGCAACGCTAGCTCGTTGCGCTGAACCCCGGCGAACCGAGCCAAAAGGTCGTCGTGCCACGAGAGTCCCACGTCCTCTGCACCCACGGCTCGTCCAGCACACGGCAAGCCTAGAAGCATCGCCACGTCCTGAAGAGTAGGGGTCATCTCACCGACCGAGAGTTGAAACGTGTGCGTCTCTGGACGCCAACGGTCGAGAAGTGCCGCGAGGAGGGACATGTCGAACTGAAACCATGGAGCCCTGTCCCTAGGTCGACGTGCAGGGTCGGCCATATCTCCCTCCACAAGTCGCGCAATCGGGAGAAGACCTGAAGCGCGTAGCCTGCATCGCGAAAATGAAACATCAAGTTAGAACAAACAGTTACGGAAACAATTAAAATATGTGACAAATGTAACCCGTACCTAGAAACCCAGCGACGGTGTATCGGCATCGTTGACATGGGCACACGTGCCCGAAACGTCCCTAAGCTTACGCCACGGACCGCAGACATGTACGACCGGTGGCGCTTGTCGACGAGAGTATCGAGCAACTCAGGGGTGGCTCCTTCCTCGTGCGCGATACCTGTATAATAAGATTTATTAGAAAAAATTTCAGAATATAAATAACAATATTAAGCATAATAACATTAAGTAATACAACAAATACTTAATAAAATACTAAATAAAACATAACGTAATAAACTAATAAATGATGCACGACAAATTACATATCATATAACTTCAATTTTCCAATTACAACAACAAAGTTGAACATACATTTGCGCCACACATTACAACAAATATTCGTACGCCAAGACGAAATCAGTTTACGACATATTAGTTCTTAATATTACATAATTTAATATCGAACATGATTCAATAGCGAATGACACAGATGACAATCGTCATCGATCACATAAGGCCATCGTTGTTCGGACGGCGGCCACGACGACCCGTTGCCTGCGTTGCCGGATTTGGAGCAGCTTCTGATGGGCCCACTCCATCTGTGCGGCCACCATAACTCAATGCCGTACAATCCTTGTACGTATGACCCGTCTCATGGCACTTCGAGCAGAGGCGGACCTCTCGACCTCTCGACCAGCCTCCGATCGATCCATGTTATTTCTAATGCGTTTCTTCTTGCGTCGGCCCACCCCTTGAAACATTTCTGGATCTGGATCCGGAATGTAAGTTGCATTGTGTTCAGGATCAGTTATGAAGTCTCCCAGGATGCGGAACCCATAAATCTCGTGCCTCCAAGTCATCCAAATAGTTTCCTTCATGAAGTAATTTGAGACATACATACGAGGCTGTAGTCCACCAGCTTCAAAACAGGCAGCAATGACATGTGTGCATGGCATGTGCAACAGCTTTGGCTTATGACATGAGCAAATACAAGCATCAGGACGGAGAACACACTCCTGCACATGCTTCTCACGCCGGCCCCCCATTCGGCCTTTGTCCCTACACATCACCTCGTACCGACGTTCCATCGAGCCAACTGGAGTCACCCGATGTAAACGGGCCTTTTTGAAAGGTGCCTCCATATACTCCGTAACCTTGTATCCGTAAACTTTGTGATTATCGATCATATCTTTCTGTGCCACTGCGTAACGGTCCCTAAAGTACTCGCAAGTGCGATACAAGAAGAACTCCACGATCCCAACAAGTGGCAATGATCTTACACCACGCAGCACCCAATTGTATACCTCGGCTAGGTTCGTAGTCATTAAACCGTACCTAGCACCTCCTTCATCAAACAGTAAAGCCCATTTCTTTTTTGGTTCGTGCTCAATCCACTCCGAGAATGTCTTAATTGCCCTTCTCCTTTTGTGCCTGACATTCGGACCGTCCAAGCCCACGTCTTCAAGTGAGACCTGGTCGTCCTCCTCTGTATTGACAGATCTCTTCGCTAGCTCCGCCGTTTGCTTTTTTGTTAGCTCATCCAATTTTTTCCATAGGAAGTTGAATTTCCTTTCCTGATTCTGGCTGCATAACCGCTTGAACAGCTTCATAAGGGTTTTGTTCTTGAACTGGCTATGAAAGTTTGCCCCCATATGCCTCATGCACCACCTACTCTTTAGGTCCGGCCAAAGTGCAGTCCTACTACGCTCAGTAGAACCATTCTGTATGTCATCGATTGCTTGTAATATACTCTTGTGCCGATCATGAATCAAACACACTTCTCTACATCTTTGACAATCATCTGCTTCACACTCTGCAAAAACCAATACCAAGTATCCCCTGATTCTTTCTCCACAAAGGCAATTGCCAAAGGCAACAATTGTCTGTTACCATCAGCTGCAACAGCTGTGAGGATTGTGCCTTTATACATTCCTGTCAAAAATGTCCCATCTATAAAAATGACTGGCCGGCAGTGCGGAAACGCCTCAATGCAAGCGCCCAAGGCCAAGAATGACCGTTGGAGTACCTTGTCAGTACCCTATAGCAGGGATACCAACTCTTACTGCAGCAAGGCAGGACCCGCGTAGTCATCCGTAACTGCGCGGAAAGGACGGAGTAGCCAGGCCCCACGGGTCAGGCTCTTCCCTCACCAGGCCAACGGCCCCGGACCCGTTCCCCGCCTGGGGATGGGTCCGGAGGCGCCACGTGTCTCTAAGGAAGGGAAGCTCTATGTCGACAGCCGAGGCCTCGGACCCCCCGTAGGGGTCCGGGACCTCCTGCGTCCATGCGGACCTCCCGCACTGCGTGGGGGTCCGGAGCCGCCACGTGGCCCGGAGGCACGGGCTCGAGCGCGAGCCTTCCGCTGGAAGACTCGCGCGCCCACTGCATTTAATGCAGATAGACAAGGCGTGCTCTGCCACCGCGGCACGCGAGACAGCCTATGTTAGGCCTCACTGTGCACCGCGTATTACCAAGGTGCACAGTGCAGCCGCCTGTGCCGCGGCCGCATAGAGCCCGTCTGCAGCATTAAATGGATACGACGACACGATACTTTTCCATCATGCCGCCTATGCCGCAAGCTACACAGCCCGCTTAAGCAACGTGGCAGGCGACGCCACTAGCTACATCTGGCATCGTCCCGACAAGACAGTGCCAGGACATGATGAACAAGGGACTCCAGGAGCAGGCAAAGGAATCCAGGAGAGAGATCTCCTTTGCCTGCAATGCCATAATGTATGGACAATACGTTATTTTATACTACACCGTTGGGCTCACCTGTCGGGGACCCAACAGCTGTGTACGCGCCTCCCTTGAGATATAAAAGGGAGGCGCTCGCTATGCACGACAATCCTCTCCAGACATACTCAAGCTCTCGCGAACTCTCTCTCTCTCTCTCTCTCTCTCTCTCTCTCTCTCGGGAAGGCAATTCAACACACAGTGGACGTAGGGTATTACGCTCCGGCGGCCCGAACCACTCTAAATCTTGCCGTGTTCATCGTGTTCCTGAGTGAGATCGAACTAAGACTAGCTAACCCCCGAGTACACACCCTCTGGGCAAGGGCGGGTGCCTTTCGCCACCCGGCTGTGGTTTGCAGCACCACGACATTTGGCGCGCCAGGTAGGGGAGCAATTTAGCTGGTCGCAGTTCATCTCTTCTTCGTCCCCATGGTTCGTGTGGACGACGTGGAGATGACGGAGGGTGTGGCGTCCTCCACGCCACACGCCTCTCGTGTCCCTGCTCCAGGGGCAACTGTGCCCGTGGAGCAGCCACTGTCGGCGGCGGCACGCGCTGCTCGCCGGCAAGAGTCAGGGCGCCCATCAAGGGCCCCCTCACAAGCTGCGAGCGGCGGAGTGCTGGCAGCGGCTAGGGAGTTGCTTCGCAACCCCCCGGCTGAAGCAGCCTCGCCAGACGCCCTGAAGCAGTGGCGGGACGACGTTGACCGTCTCCTCCACCCGGCTCAGGCCTCCCCCAGTTCTGCAAGGACTGGGCAACGACCTCCGCCCGGCAACGCGGTGGTACCTTACCGCAAGTGTCAGGGCGGTGCGTCGGCGTTCGTGCACTCCCCTACCGTGAGGGGTGCACGAACAGAAGACCTGCGGGCGGAGCTCAACCGCCGGCGCGCGGGAGAGGATGCCCGTATCTCCGTCGAGAGGGCGTGAGAGCGCCGTCTTAACATTGAGGGCCGCAACCTCAACGCCGACTTGGACGTGGTGGCACCCAAGCCCCCGGTGAACGCCCGGATACAGCCAGACGCACTAGTTGCTGGGGTGGGCTACGCTGCGCTGGCGGAGCACCTCCGCGCCATGGCATGGCCATCCAAGTTCCGCCCCCACCTGCTGGAAAAGTATGACGGTACCACTAACCCGTCGGAGTTCCTGCAGGTGTACGTTACCGCCATCACAGCGGCTGGTGGTAACGGCGCCGTCATGGCAAGCTACTTTCATCTAGCCTTGTCTGGGCCAGCCCGGACCTGGCTCATGAACCTCACACCTGGGACGATCCAGTCCTGGGAAGAGCTCTGTGCGAGGTTCACAGCGAACTTCGCCAGTGCATACCAGCAGCATGGTGTGGAGGCGCACCTTCACGCCGTGAGGCAAAAACCCGGAGAAACGCTCCGGGCCTTCATCTCGCGCTTCACCAAGGTACGGGGTACCATTCCTCGTATCTCAGATGCATCTATTATCACTGCTTTCTGCCAGGGGGTACGTGACGAGAAGATGCTCGAGAAGTTGGCGACACACGAGGTGGAAAGCGTCACTACGCTTTTCTCCCTGGCAGACAAGTGTGCCAGGGCCGCTGAGGGCCGTGCATGGCACTCAGCCCCCCAAGACGGAGACGCCAAGGCTGGTGGCTCCGGTGCTACCGCTCAGGGCGGTGGCAAGAAGAAGAAGAACAAGAACCGGAGTCGCGGGGAACCGTATTCTGGCGGACCAGTCGTTGCAGCAGAAGCGCCAGCGAGCACAACTCAGCAGAAGATGATCTCTCTGCGAGAGCATCTACCTGGGCATCCGTGCCCGAGGGTGTCTTCGAAAGACGGCTGCTGAGACCTACCGCCCAGCCTGCCGAACTGGGTGAAGGGGATCAAACTAGCACCTAGAAGCCAATGGTCCCGGCAGCATTCCAAATATGGTGCCCGATCTGGGCTGTGTGCTCTGTTGAGGATCCAAGTGACCTCATAGAGCCACCCCCACCTACTCAGGGAGCTCCCGATGCATGGATCTCCGAGATCCGGGACTACCTGAAAGATAACATCCTCCCTGATGACGATGTGTCCGCTGAGCGCATAGTCCGATTGGCTAAACGCTACGCGGTGGTAGAAGGGGATCTCTACCACCGTGGCGCCAACGGTGTCCTCATGCGGTGCATTTCCCAGGGAGAGGGCCGCGAGTTGCTCGCGGAGATCCATGGAGGCGAGTGCGGAAGTCATTCTTCCTCTCGCACGATTGTTCCCAAGGCCTTTCGGCATGGCTTCTACTGGCCAACAACACTCCAGGATGCGGCTGAGCTGGTAAGGTCCTGCAAAGCATGCCAATTCCATGCAAAGCAAATACACACCCCGGCTCAAGCTCTGCAGATGATTCCGCCCTCATGGCCATTCGCTGTGTGGGGTGTGGATATCCTGGGGCCATTCCCCCGGGCTGTCGGCGGGTACCGGTTCCTCTATGTCGCCATCGACAAGTTCACCAAGTGGCCGGAGGTTACCCCTGTGGTGAATATCACTAAGAAATCAGCAGTCGCATTCCTCAGGTCCATTGTGTGCAGATTTGGCGTCCCAAACCGCATCATCGCGGACAACGGGACCCAATTCAAAAGCAGACTCTTCCAAGAGTACTGTGAGGACATCGGCATCCAGCTATGCTTTGCGTCCGTAGCACACCCCCGCAGCAATGGACAAGTTGAGAGAGCGAATGCAGAGATCCTCAGGGGACTCAAGACCCGCACCTACAACTGCTTGAAGAAGCATGGTGCCAAATGGGTTGACGAGCTTCCATGCGTACTATGGGGCAACCGGACCACACCCAGCCGAGCCACCGGGGAGACTCCGTTCTTCCTGGTCTACGGGGCTGAAGCATGCCTTCCCCCAGAAATTCACCTGGGCTCACCACGGGTCCAGGCCTTTGACGAATCCATGCAGGAGCAGCTGCGGTGTGACGACGTGGACTTCGTTGATGAGCGAAGGTGGCGAGCAGCAATCCGAAATGCACGCTACAACCAGGCGCTCCGGCGCTATCATCAACGGTTCGTGCACAGTAGGGAGCTCCGGGCTGGCGACCTCGTCCTCAAACGGATCTTGAGCCGAGCAGGGCTCCACAAACTTTCCCCCAGCTGGGAGGGGCCCTTCAGGGTCACAAAGGTATGCCGGCCCGGATGCGTTCGCCTCGCCACAGAAGATGGAGTGCCGCTGCCCAACCCATGGAACATAGAGCATCTGCGTAAGTTTTACACCTAGGCAGAGCAGGGAAATAAACTTTTCCTTTGTAATAAGATAGAGTTAGCATGCGGTCCAGAGCGGTTGGGGGCCACCCTCGTAAACCCGACCTCTGGCATCCATCGCACCGTCGGCTAACGCGCGGCTCAGAACGGTAGAGGTCCGACCTCGTAAACCCGGCCTCTGGCATCCATCGCGCAAGCCATGTACATCAAGATTGCAAAGGAAAGATTTTCTCCTAGTTCTGTCTTTGTGTCAAAGTTAATTTTCGCATTTCGATTCTCGAAGTTTTCGCTTTTCTAACCCCCGCGGGGACCTCTACTCTTGTTGCTACAACTAAGATCTGCATTGAGCTGCTGGACTGCCGTACAGATCCTGACCCTCTTGCTGTTGGAGAGGGGTCCGGACCCCTAGGGACCTACTCTGGAGAGCGGGTGCTTGTTTCCTGGGGTGGTCCGGAGTCCTGTGTAGCCGCTTGGCTGGTTCCGTACCCAAAAGCCTACACACTCCACCACCCTGTAACGAGTACTCTAGTACCTGGAACCGGGTAATTAGGGGCTCGGACCTCGTTCCAGCTCAAGAGTTGGTTTCCTAAGTCCAACACGGCATGTCCAATCCTATATCTCAAAGGATCGAGTACAACAAAGTGATCTCACCTACTGCTGCGAAAGGTCTGGGACGATGAAGCCAGGTCCGGAAAGATCGTGCTGTTTCCTGGAGTGGTCCGGAGCCCTGTGTAGCGCCTTAGCCTGGTCCCGTACCCTAAGCCTACGCACTCCACCACTTTGTAACAAGCACTGAGCTACCTGGACCTGCGCATCTAGAGCCCCGGACCTTGTACCAGCCTGGCACTAGTCAGGGATGAGTCCCGCGGGCCTGCTACTAAGCTGTGAATTTGAAGTGGTACACAGGTTAAGCCCTGACTGGTGGTAGCCAGTCTCAAACCATTGAGCCTACCTACCAGGGGGTCCTATAATCCGCTTCAAAGCCTTCATGCAGATCAAGGTCCAGTCTCAATGGTAGACAGACTCAAAAAAACTGAGTCTATCTCCCAGGGGGCCCGGAGCATCCGCTTTGTCCCAGACATCATGAATGGATTCTGCATGCGTCAAACAGCTAAGTTGCAGTATCATTGCTACTGTATAAGCGAATTTGATTCTTCTCTCTGTTGTCCTGTATGCTACACAGGGAACAAGGCGGTTGCTCGTCTTACAAACTATGCAGCCCTATGCCCAAGGAGGTCCGGAGTATCTTCTACGGCTCACGTGGCAGACAGGTCCAATCAACTGAACCTATCCGCCAGGGGGCCAGGGCGCCGGGGTGCTGTATACCGCAAATCAGCAACTAACAAACAACTAAGTTGAAGTTTCTTCTATTTTTAAAAAAATTTCAGCTAGTACAATGTTTGTTACCTCTCGCACGCTGTCCCGAGCGGCGACCTCTGTCTCCGCTACAGGACCATTGACCACGGGCGCCAGCGAGATGGCCGGGTTGTGGCTCCGGAGGCAGGTCAGGATGTGCTCCGCCACCATCCGGATCAGCTCACGACCCTCGGCTTCGAGCTGGCCAGCAAGGACCGGCCCCAGACGCTGGAGCCTATCCGAAGCAGAATTCAGCACTGGGAGGGCATCAGCTATCGAAGCTGGCGGCTCCGCCACCTGGATTGGGCTCAGTCCAAGTGGCACCAGCGCCAGGCTCGCTTCAGTCGCCCAGTCAGCGATCCGCTGGGCCTCCACGCGCTGGTCCTCCTGGTGCTTCCGGACCGCCTCCTGGACCGCCTCTTGCACCCGGGTGTCCAGAGCCGCCTTGGCCAGCTCCACCTCGCGGGACTTCTCCTCGAGCTCGCGGGACCTCTCCTCGAGCTTGGTCTCCCTCCGCTCCGCCCACTCCTTCAGCTTCTTGAGCGAGTCTCGCTGGCGCCCAAGTTCCTTCTCTATGTCGGTGGCGTGGGCCTCCCGCTTATAGAGGGACTTCCGGGCCTCCTCCAGCTCCGCCTCGGCATCAGTCAGCTCGCCTGCTCTCTCCTGCAGTTGCTCACGCAATCCCTGCAGAGTAGCAGAGAAGACGTCGAGCTCCTGCCTCCGGACCTCGAGATCCAGACTTCGAGTCTCCAGATCGGACTGCTGGGCCGCGAGGTGGGTCTCGAGGCCGGACCGCTGAGCCGCGAAGCCAACAACCTCCAGGGCGAAATCCTTCTCCCGCCGTGCCAGGATTTTCTCTCGGTTCGACACTGCGAACTCCCGGTCAAACACCTTCTTAAGGTTGGCTCGGTAGGCCTCTTGGTCCGCATTGAGCTTCGACCGAGCTTCCGCAGCGCGGGAGGCTTCAGACTTCGTGTGCGCTTCTAGGCGGGTGTGCCAGTCGGAGAGGCGCTGGCGCTCGCTCTCCAGAGCAGACCACTCCCGCCGGAAGGCCGCCTCGGCGGAGAAGGTTGCCTCCTCGATCGACCGCCGGACCTGAAACAGCACCTGGGGGAGGGGAGTCACATCCTCCTCCGGGAGTTAGAGCTGCAGGATCCGCCTGCCAAAGACCACCTCCAACTCCTCCTATGCAACAGGACCGGAGCTGGAGGTGGGGGCTTCCGCTGCAGCACTTGTCTCCGGCGCCTCCGCTGCCGCCGCGTTGGGTGCGGCTGTGCCCAGCTCCGGCGCCTCCGCTGCCGCCGCGTCGGGTGCGGCTGTGCCCAGCACCGGCGCCTCCGCCGCTGATGCGTCGGGTGCAGCTGCGCCCAGCACCGGCGCCTCCGCCGCCGCCACGTCGGGTGCGGCTGCGCCCAGCACTGGCGCCTCCGCCGCCGCAGCGTCAGGGGCAGCAGCGCCCAGAGCCGGCATCTCAGCCGCCGCAGCGTCGGGTGCGGATGCCCCCAGCACCTGCGCCTCTGCCATCGCTGCGTCGGGTGCGGCTGCACCCAGCACCGGCGCCCCCGCCGCCGCTGCGTTTGCTGCCTCCGCCACAGGTGCCTCCGCCGCCGCAGCGTTGTGTGCTGCTGAGTCTAGAAATGACGCACCTGTCAGCATCACGTCGCGCACCACCGGGTTGGCATAGGTCGCTGTACCTGGGGGTTCCGCACCCGCCGTCATCGTTGCCGTCGACGCCGAGGCCGCGGGCGCTTGGGTACCAGCCGACGAGCCGGCGATGGTGGAAGAACTGCTGGGGCGATGACCCCTGGCAACAAAGTGGAGAAGCCTTCAGCAAAAAGCGGGGCACCTGGCACAAGGGAAGAGAGCAGGATAACACTAACCCAGAAGTACCGGGTACCCAGCGTCCTCGGAGGCCCGGCCTCTTCTCCTGCAGCTGCTGCTGTTGTTGCTGCTGCTGCTCCTGCAGCTGCGATGCAGGCACAACCCGGGCTTGCTCCTGCTACTGCTGTCCCCGTGGCTGCGGCACAGGCGCGACCCAGGGTTGCACCTGTTGCTGTTGTTGCCGCTCTCGCGCCCGCTGCGGCTGCTCCTGTGGCTGCTGCTGTTGCTGCCGGCGGGAGGAATTCCTCGGCGGCGATGGTGGTGGTGCAGTCGGCCCAGAGGACCCGCGAGGGCCTGCAGCCCGGGAGCTACCCTGGCCCGCGCCCTCAGAGGTCCTCTGGCGCTTCGCGGCGGGCTCCGAGACCAGGGTCCCGTCGACCCTGAGTAGCTTGCGCCGGCCTGCATCTCCCGACGATGCACCGGAGCTGCTCTGTGCCCGGCTGGAACCGGCTGTGGCAGCGCTGCTGGCCGCGGCCTGCTTCCCCTTCGTTGTGGCACCGGACCCCACGGCGCTCAGTGTAGCTTGATCCCCGGACGCGCCAGGGATCCGGAGCCCACGGTTCGGGTCGCCTCCGGTCTGGCGTGGGGCCGGCCCCCCGTCGTCCAGAGTTGGCAGGGTAGCCAGCACCTCCACCCTCGCGGGGTCCTCGCAGAGGGGGACTATGCACTGAGGGAGGATCAGGTTCTCCGGGATGAAGGCGTCTCCCGTCACGTTCCGCACCAGGACCTCCAAGGCTTCCTGAGTCAGGTCGCTCCCCTCCGCGCGATGGGTCCTGCTGCAGTCGTTGGGCCCGGTGAAGTTCCACGCAGGACGCGGCCGCTGCTTCAGGGGAGCGATCCGGCGCTTCAGGAAATCTCCAAGCACGTGCCACGAGGTGAGGCCGCTCTCCGCCAGCGACCTGATCTTGCCCAGCACAGAGTCGAATTCCGGCTGTAGGGACGGCTTGGCCCTCCAGGTTGCGCGGTCGGAGGCAGGCCCCTCGGTCGGCAGGGCGAGGCACTCGTTGGCTTCGGTGGTGGCGATCACCCAATCCCTGCGCCACTCCTCCCACTTCCCGCCAGTGAGGCCGGGAATGTAAGGAGTCGGCAGGTCACTACTTATCTGGAAGTAGTACCCCCCACTTCGTCCTTGCTCCTTCCGGACCTCACCAGAATGAAGAAGTAGCGGAAGAGGATGATGCAGGGCCGCACTCCCACGAACATCTCGCACAAGTGCATGAAGATGGACGTCAGGAGGAGGGAGTGGGGCGTTAGGTGCTGAAGTTGGAGGCCGAAGTCTTCCAGCAGCAGCAGCAGGAACGAAGAAATCGGCAGTCCCACGCCGGTGGAGATGTGCGAGGTGAATAGCACAAACTCCCTGGCGCGGAGGTTGCCAAGGGGAACCGAGCCTGCTCGGACCCCCAGCCGGTCTCCTGAGCACTCCACCCAAGCAGGCGGCGCACTGTGTTCAACTCTTCCTCGGTCTGGAAGCGGCGGGGATGAACAAGGGACGCCATCTCTCGGTGGAGTGAGGAGCAGCCTGCGTAGGGGAGAAAGGGGCAAGGAAAGCTCGAAGGCAAAGGGGCGCAAAGGTTGGAAGGAAGAAGGCGAATGCGGGAAAGTAACCGCGGAATACGGTTCGCCCCATTATAAAGCCTGGCTCAACCGGCGCACCCCGGAACCGTCGCCGGAACCCAAGCGACGCCCGCGCCTGGTGTTAACCGCCTAGTCCATGACATGGGGCCCCAGGCCCACCTGTCGGGGTGAGCGGGTAACCAACAAGGGTGCGAAAAGACGGGATCTGAACCGTCGCCCCCGCGCGCGCGGAGCGAGGCGGAAGCTGAGCTGACGTGCGCGTATTAAGCGCTGGCGTGGCCGAGCTTTTCGGGAACTGTGCCGGTGGTAAATGATCCGTTTACCCCGGCCGCAGCAATGCCGAGCGTCGTGCGCGTGACTAGGTGAACCACTGTGCGTGGGGCCCATAGTCAGTAAGCCGTTGCGATGTGATGAGGCAGCAAACAACCCGATGGGTGGTCAAAGCCGGTCAAGACCCCTGCAGTAAGAAGCTTCAAGCTATACGGAGCCAAATCGCAGTAGTGGCCCCACCTGTGGGTTCGTACCTCCCCCAAGGTGGGCCCGGGGGCCACTGTCGGTACCCTGTAGCAGGTATACCCACTCTTACTGCAGCAAGGCAGGACCCGCGTAGTCATCCGTAACTGCGCGGAAAGGACGGAGTAGCCAGGCCCCACGGGTCAGGCTCTTCCCTCACCAGGCCAACGGCCCCGGACCCGTTCCCCGCCTGGGGATGGGTCCGGAGGCGCCACGTGTCTCTAAGGAAGGGAAGCTCCATGTCAATAGCCGAGGCCTCGGACCCCCCGTAGGGGTCCGGGACCTCCTGCGTCCATGCGGACCTCCCGCACTGCGTGGGGGTCCGGAGCCGCCACGTGGCCCGGAGGCACGGGCTCGAGTGCGTGCCTTCCGCTGGAAGACTCGCGCGCCCACTACATTTAATGCAGATGGACAAGGCGTGCTCTGCCACCGCGGCACGCGAGACAGCCTATGCCAGGCCTCACTGTGCACCGCGTATTACCAAGGTGCACAGTGCAGCCGCCTGTGCCGCGGCCGCGCAGAGCCCGTCTGCAGCATTAAATGGATACGACGGCACGACACTTTTCCATCATGCCGCCTACGCCGCAAGCTACACAGCCCGCTTAAGCAACGTGGCAGGCGACGCCACTAGCTACATCTGGCATCGTCCCGACAAGACAGCGCCAGGACATGATGAACAAGGGACTCCAGGAGCATGCAAAGGAATCCAGGAGAGAGATCTCTTTTGCCTGCAACGCCATAATGTATGGACAGTACGTTATTTTATACTACACCGTTGGGCCCACCTGTCAGGGACCCAACAGCTGTGTACGCGCCTCCCTTGAGATATAAAAGGGAGGCGCTCGCTGTGCACGACAATCCTGTCCAGACATACTCAAGCTCTCGCGAACTCTCTCTCTCTCTCGAGGGAAGGCAATTCAACACACAGTGGACGTAGGGTATTACGCTCCGGCGGCCTGAACCACTCTAAATCTTGCCGTGTTCATCGTGTTCCTGAGTGAGATCAAACTAAGACTAGCTAACCCCCGAGTACACACCCTCTGGGCAAGGGCGGGTGCCTTCCGCCACCCGGCTGTGGTTTGCAGCACCACGACATACCTGCTTTCCAGGCTTCTGGGCACATGGATACGTTTTCAAGTCGTAGTAGCTACCAGGATTTCTAAGACATATAGTGTGCAGCAATGCCAGCATATTGTGATACGAAGCTTCATACGTCCCCCACCTCATCTGCAGCGCTTTCTGTTTCGCTCTGTAAGCTTTGTTGTAGCTAATTTTATATTTAAACTCCTCATCAACAGCACAAAATGATTGACTTAGGTTCATAACTATTATTGTCCATGATCAAAGGGTACATGTAGTTAGCTATGAAACCTGCACTGAGGTTGCGGTGCTGTGGTTCTAATTGCTCAAGCAGGCATGTGTGCTCCACAATCTTTTTGACCTCCCAGAAATCCTGCCACTTACCCATAGAAGCGTACACCCTGAAAGAACATTCGCTTCTCACACAACGCACGTCATATGTTCTCGGACTGCTCTTGACAACTTTGAACTATCTTTGCAAAGAGAGAGTCAACCAACGTTTTATAGATTCCTTCATATTGTCACTGTTGGCATACACCGAACCTATGCATACCTCATCTTGCCTGTACTCCCAAGGGACCGCTTCACCTTCATTTACACTTAATTTTGAAAAATCATACCCGGACCAGTTGTGTGAGACATGATAATCATCGTCATCATCATCATCATCCGAGGAGTCATCATTCATTGCATTGTGCTGTTGTTCACCCTCCCTCTTAAACTCTTCAACTATCTCTGGAATGTTTTCCCCTTCATCAGCCTGACCAGTTGCTTGACGAGGTTCGTGTGCAGCATGTCTATCATCTTCTAAAATCTCGAGTTCACCACCTTCTTCATGAGGTTCATGCATCATTTCGGTTTCTTCCGATACTATATCTCCCTGCCCTTCATGATCTCCACCCGCTTCAGTTCTAAAACTAATCTTCTCGAATGCTTGAACAAACAACACAAGCGGTAAGATTCGGCTACTACTTATATTGACATAGTTCCTCCAGTTTTGCGTCCCTTCAAGCGGCAATAGCTCCCAAAATATTGGTTCTCTTCGACTGACCACTGCAATGACAGAAATCTCATGTTCATCTCGACTAAGGCCGAAAGCTTTAAATAGCCAATTGGATATTGAAATCCAAGTCCTCTCTCTAGCTCGGGGTACTTTTTTTTGTGATCGAGCTAAACTCTGACAAATCTACCCCTTCAGGACCATATCTAACTTCTCCTGACCCATAAAACACTTGAAAATACAAATCATCTGACATGCCTGCCAATATTTACGATAATAATTACTCGTCCTTAGAATTTAATCAACGCTAAAAAATATTTATGCTATTTTTACATCTATCTTAATTGTTTCTCTACAATTTCTATTACTGACATATATTCGTAGGTTTTCTATGTAATATAATATCAATTAATAGTATTTTTATGAGACTAATATGTCTGTTTGAACTCATTAGTATTTTCAATTATATTCGTATGTAAACTAATATTTTCAATTTCATGTTCTACGATTTTATATTAAAAACAATTATATGTAAATCACTAATATTTATTAAAACTATTTTTACACCTAAAACTATATCTAAATCACTAATATTTCTAATACTAATCTACCAATTATTATTAATAAAACTAAATTTTAAAATATACCTGTGACACGAGTAGTCGCGCGACGCAAGATGGCGAGCGCGCGGCCGGGGCAGCGCCGGCCGGCCAAACCCCGGCGCGCGGGGGCCAGGCGCAAGCCGCCGCGCTGTGGCCGGGGGCGGCCCTCACCAGCCGCGACGCGGGCGGTGGCGCGAGCCGCGCGGGCGGCGGCGCGGAACAGCGAGCGGGCGGGCGGCGGCGGCGCGGGGGGTGCGAACAGGCAGGCGGTGGCGCTTGCGGAGCCGGGCGGGGATTAAGTGGGGGGGGGGTCTTACCGCCGGTTGGTCCGGCGGTAGGTACTTACCGCCGGCTCATCTGGCGGTAAGCGCCAGCTACCGCCGTTTCAATTGGCGGTAGGTTCCCGGCCCACCAAGGCCCATCGGCCGGCCTCCTACCGCCGGTTGATCCGGTGAAATGCTATCAGGCGGGCCATACCGCCGGTTCATCCGGCGGTATCTCCTTACCGCCAAATGGACCGGCGGCAGGGTGACATATTTGTAAAAAAATATAACCACATTTAATTTTGATAAATCGAAAAAAAAATATAAAAATAAAAAAAACTCCTGCGATTCAGGGGCGGGGCAACCGAAGCTCATCGGACGGCCCAAAAGGATTAGCTTATCAAGCTCCAGCCCAGCCCACATAAAGCCCAAATAACCTTCCAGCCCAACACGCGAGACGAAACCCGGCTCGGCCTCTCACGCCCGAAACCTAAGCACGCCAAAAGCCACGACTCGCAAAACCCCCCAACCCCACCTTCGCATCCTGCGCGTCGCGTCGCCTCGCCGTCGAAATCCACGCCGGCGCAACCTAGGTCACGCCTCCGCGTCCCCTGCCCCCCCTCCGGCTCCGACGATGTCGGCGCCCTCCGACCCCGCCGCGGCCCCCGCCCCCGCCCCCGCGGCCGCCTCCTCCAGCAGCGGCCTCACCTTCAAGCTCCACCCCCTCGTCATCGTGAACGTCTCGGACCACCACACCCGCGTCAAGGCTCAGGCCGCCTGCTCCGGGGACAGCTCCTCCTCGTCCGGGGCGGCGGCGGCGGCGGGGCAGCCCCCGAGGGTGTTCGGGTGCGTGATCGGGGTGCAGCGCGGGCGGACGGTGGAGATCTTCAACAGCTTCGAGCTCGTGCTCGACCCCGTCTCGGGCACCCTCGACCGCGCCTTCCTCGAGAAGAAGCAGGAGCTCTGTAAGCCCGTGATTGAGTCTTGGGGGTTTCTAGGGTTTGATGGCGCTCGGAATTCTAGGGAATGATAGGGGTTTTCTGGGTGGTTTGGTCCTGTTTGGTTTCCGTACTATGGTGTACTAGGAAACTTTGACCGCTAATTACAGTGTTAAATAAAGCCAATTTACAAAACCAACTCCAGAACCCGCGCTAGGAACCATGAAGAATCTAATGAGGCCTTTGGCGTGTGATTAGAGGATAGTTACTGTAGCACTACTGTAGCCAATCGTCGATTAATTACTGTTATTAGATTCATCACGAAAAATTATACCCATCCCTAAAAAGGTTTTGCAAATAGACTTCATTTAGCACTCCATGCATGCCAGATTCTTTTCTCGGCTTGCGTGCGCTAGGAACTAAAGCATGAACCAAACAAGGCCTTTGATGAGTGCTTGTAACGATTGATTGTGGCTGTGCAGATAAGAAGGTGTTCCCTGATTTCTACGTGCTGGGCTGGTACTCCACTGGAAGCGATGTGCAGGACACTGACATGCAAATCCACAAAGCCGTGAGTTTTTAGAACCTTTTCTTCAAGGGATTAATCTGAGAAACTGCGACATTGGGCTCTGGCATTAGTGTTTGCTCGTGTTATTTATGAAGAAAATGTGAGTTTTATTTAATCTTAGTATACTTATTACACCTAGGAATTTTTATTACTACGTGGTAGGCCAATTTTCAGGTGCCTACTAAAACAAGAGAACAAACTGGCTTGATGCTTGTGGAGCCTGGGAGTTCTCTCACTGTAGTATTGTAATTGGTGCTGAAGCAGATGGTTAGTAACCACTACTGCTGATAACCTAATAATGTAACCTATTTATGCTTCTAATAAGGCGCTCTTGAAGTTTCACGTTTAAAACTAAACAGAGTGTACTGCTGCAAGATTAACAACTGAAAATGTCACATCACTTACATTTTTCAAAGCCAGGCAGAATTACCCAGATAGAAATCGGAGAATAGTTTTACCAATGGCTTGGATATTGTAGAATTTCCTTAATCCTAGGTTTCCCACTTATGCAAAAAACTATGTATTGCTTATCTCGTGCCAGCAAAAATACATATACTTACTACTATAGAACATGACCCGAATGAAATGGAGGATATTTGATTTTGACTTGAGAATAGTTGAGGATTTGCTTGTCAGCATAGATATTTGTTTGATTTGCGATGTATATGTTCAGTTGCCTCTGCATAACCTTCTTTTACATTTATTATCCAGTTGATGGACGTTAACGAAAGCCCTGTTTATCTACTATTAAATCCTGCAATCAACCTCTCCCAGAAGGATCTCCCTGTGACTATCTATGAGAGTGGTAAGCAAATATAATCTAAAGTTTGGAACAATTAAATGTACGGAAACTTGCTTCTCCTGATCTTTGGACCATAAATCCATTTATGCAAGGATTTTATATGCGCTTTATTGACTATTGGTGCTTGATTGGTTCACATCAGTTATAAATGCAGGTAACTCCGAATATGAGCATCTTAGGTGCTGTTTGTTTCCCCAGACTTTTTTTTAGCCTCTATCACATCAAAAGGAATCTTACAATTTAGGAGTATCAAATAAAATCTGTTTATAATTTTTTTTGACAGACGGGTGCTAATTCGCGAGATGAATCTAATGAGCCTAATTAATCCATAATTTGCTACAGTAATGCACAGTAATCATTCGCTAATTATGGATTAATATATCTCATTAGATTTGTCTTGCAGTTTAGCCCCAGGGTTCTGCAATTAGTTTTATAATTAGATTTCATTTAATACTTCTAAATGCTAAGATTCTTTTTGATGTGATGACATGGTCTAAAGTTTAGCCCCTAGAACCAAACAACCCCTTAGAACACGAAGTCACTCTGACATTCTAGTATTGCTCTTCAACTTCTTAGTTTAGAGTGACAAAGGATATTTATGAAGTTAGATGTAGATGTACATATAAAGTAAATCTTCTTTCTGCCTTGTCGTTATGGCACATTGCTTTTTTCCTTTTTTGTAAAATGTTCATTTATTTATTTGCTATCTAGTGATCCTAAATTTCCTTTCCCATGTGCCAATATTTAGCTACATTAGTATAGGTACTACCATACTAGTATAACATGGATAACCCTTCAACTCTTCTCACTATATACTTAAAATCACTTAGAATCTTATCAATGTACAAAGTTCTTGTCTCGCTGCCTTTTTTTTTGTATGGCTCTAATCCTTTTTTATTTTCTGTAATTTTAAGAGTTGCATGTCATCGACGGGAGTCCTCAGCTCATCTTTGTCAGATCAAATTATACCATTGAGGTGTGTTTGTGTGTGTGTTCTCCCTTGTGTTTGTTTTGCTATAAATGTACCTTTTTAACACTACATATGCTTGATCAAAGACTGTGGAGGCTGAGAGGATATCTGTAGACCATGTGGCCCATCTCAAACCATCTGATGGCGGCTCAGCGGCAACTCAATGTAAGGATTCTTCTATTAAGCCCATTTCTTAAGACAGCCAGGGTGATGTTCTCCCCTTGGCCCTTGGTCTAGTGTTTTTTTTAACCATACTGCCCAAGGTAATATTTCTGGACAGAACTATACTGATGGATGCATTCTGCAGTGGCTGCTCATCTTACAGGAATACACAGTGCCATCAAGATGCTCAATAGCAGGGTCCGTGTTATCCATCAGTATCTTGTTGCCATGCAAAAAGGTCTGTACATATATGAAGTTCTATGTGTGCTTTATCTTTCACCACTGAAATAATGTTTTAGTCTTTCTCATGTTTCCTTTCGTCTTTAAACCTATCCTTTAGAACTTTAATTGCCCAAATTTACTAATGGCCCTGTTAAACTTTAATCCTTTTCTTCGGCTGCAGGTGATGTTCCAGTGGATAATTCGCTGCTTAGGCAAGTCTCAAGCCTCGTAAGAAGGCTACCAGCTATGGAATCACAGAAATTCCAAGATGACTTCTTAATGGTATGCTAAGTTTATGCGTACTCATCTTACACAAAAGTCCTTTCTCTTCTTTCTATATGGAAAGACACTTCCTCATGAATACCATTATTTAAAATAGATAATCCTTGCCAGCAAAAAATTGTTATCTTCAATTTTTTCTAGGTTTTGTCACAATATTTAACACTGTATGCCTGATTATATGATGATATAATTCGTTCTTTCCAGGAATACAACGACACTCTCCTCATGACTTACCTTGCTATGTTCACTAACTGTTCAAGGTATGCAGTCACTTCTTGGCCATATTTTTTTTGTTAATACATCAATTCTTCGATACCCTAGATCATTCTTTGCTTGAAATTTCACTCATGTTATCATCTTTTTTAAATTTGCAGCACAATGAACGAGTTAGTTGAGAAGATCAACACAAGCTATGAGAGACCTGCAACCAGGAGAGGAGGGCGAGGTGCTTTCATGTAGTTTACCTTCCAATCAGTTACTGCTGCTCTCATCTGTGAAGATTTTTGGAAATAGTTTCTTGTATCCCGAGGCAATTTTTTGCATGCAATCTATTATGCACTATCGGCTATACGGCAGCTCTAGAGTTACTTCAAACTTTCTAGGCAAAAATGATGATTTGCTCGATTCTGTGCCAAATGCCACTTTTGCTGAAGCTGGTCTGTAAAGTTCATCCTCTCCGTAGTTATTCTATTCGACTCGCAAAAGGATATTGATGCTGGTTTGCGATTTCACTATGCTTAGCAAAACTTGAAACCACTTCTTGCTGTGTTGTTAGCCTGTTGCTGTGTCAGAGCAGTTTGATGTGTTCCTATGATCGATGAGCATGGCAGAACTCAGCTTGAGGTGATCTCAATGATCTCGTGACAAACTAGAGGTTACATCTGATTGTTTATAAATAACACTTAAGAAGGCTTTGTTGTGATTGCCTAATTGGCCAGCTGCTTGTGATAGCAACTTAAGTTATAGTGCATGAGGGGGAAACAAACACAACCCAGAATTTTCCAATAAAATTTTGCAAGTACGCAATGAATGGATCTTCATCCAATGAACTTATCCGTAGGCTCTCAGTGATGTTGTGACATTTTGAAGACTACAGGGTTACATCTGAATGTTCTAAACAAGGCAAAAGGGGGAATTGTTGTAATCAACCAGCTGCTGGTGAGAACTTGAATTATTGTTCATACGGGGGGAGGGGAGGGACAGGCTCAACCCAGAATTGTCCAATAAACCTTAGCAAGGACGCAATGAATTGATTTTCAGTGTAAACAATCGCTTCTTTTCAAAAAAAAAAGAGAGTAAACAATCACTCAAACTAATCTTCATTATAAACAATCACACAAACGAAACTTATCAAGGGCATAATGAATGGTTTCTCATTGCAAGCATTGTAAACAATCACACAAAAATCTTCATTGTAAACAATCACACAAACGAAACTTACCAAGTACATAATGAATGGTTTCTCATTGCAAGCAATAACACACCACAAATGCTCTAGTTTAGTTTTGTTAAAGAATGAACAGAACATTACAACATAAACTCAAATGACTAACGCCACATCTACTGAAGAAAACAAATATCGGGATGGCACTTGTTGCTGCAGCCCATGTCACACACGTTGCCTCAGATTGTTAATCCTAGGTTAGTTTTTGTTAAAGAATGGACAGAGCATTACAACATTGACTTGAATGGCAAATAACAACACATCTACTGAAGGAAACGAATATCAGGATGGCACTTGTTCCTGCAGCCCATGTCGCACGCGTTGCCACAGATTGTCAATCCTGGCTTCCGCTCCAGAAGCTCTGCAACCGTTGGACTGCAGCCACGACGTTGAACCACATTCTTCCCGATGCCAAGCCACCGCAGGCCTCGAAACAATGGTGGCTCAAAGAGTCTCAGGAAGTTACGAGACAGCTTACTGCAGTAGGCTAGATCAAGCATTCTCAGGGAACATTTACTGGAGTCGCGGCTCATTGAACCTAGCACCTCAAGAGATGAATCAGTTATGAGGAGGCAGTTCCGCAGACACAGGCTGTTTATCTGCTCACAGTTCTTGGCGATCACTGTCACAGCTCGACATGATATTCTTGGTACATTCCCAATGTCAAGTGAGACTAAAGTTTTGTTGATGGTGCCAGTCCCACACAACAGTGAAGCTATTCCATTACTGCCGATCCTTCTGCACCCTCTCAAGCACAAAGAAGATATCAGGCATCTCCCATTTCCGAGTGCTGATAAACCAGCATCAGTGATATCAGCTCCAGCAAGATCCAGGAGAGTTAGCTTGGGAAGCTGTGAGATGGAAACCAAGCCAGAATCTGCAATGCTCTTGCAACCCGAAAGATCAAGAACCTTTAAGTTAGTGCAGGGTGCGAGAGATATTGCTGTATCACTTGTTAGGAGAGCACAATTAAGCAACCTCACTTCTGTGATGTTTGGGGCTGCCTTATCAAGATCAAGGCACGCCAAGTCTGACAAGCACAAGCCATTACTAACCTCAAATTTCTTCAGGTCCTTGCCAGAGTGGAGAAGGGCTGCATACCCTGCATCGCTTACTTTAGAAAACCCACTCAATCTAATGGCTCTGAGTTGCTTGCATCCTTCAGCAAGCATCAGTATCCCAAAGTCGTTCACCCGTCTGAAGTCACAGTAGCGACGTGTCAGAGATAAATGTCTCAAGTTGTGGCACAAGCCAAGTGCTTGAAGCCCGACATTGGTCAAATCTTCAGGCAAATTTGGTTGGGTAACAGGTTCATCTTCCAGGCAGAGTTCAACTAAGTTATGCACGTTACTGGTGATCAGCATAACAAGTTCATCTGTCATTGTGTCAAGAACTAAGGAGAGTGATTCCAAACTGTCAGTGACGTGTTTTGTCAGAGATGTGATTCTAGGGAAGACCGTCTTTGCCCGCGAATGAGACACAGGTTGCAGCAACAGTTCCTTGAGGTTACTCTGAAGAAAAGGCAATCCAGTTTCGGAATCAGCAGTGTGTGGATCTAGCAGAGGGAACTTCACCCAAAGAGTCTGTATTAAAGATTGAAAAAGACTTCTTAGACCCAGCAGCCAAATTAAATGAACTTCTTCCAAATCAATATCATTATTCAAAGGCTGTGGTTAATCTTATCTTATGCAATTTATTCTATACTTCGTCACCAGAAGATACTGAAACCAAACAAATTTTTTAATATACTATGTGGCATATTGCTACAAAACGGCCATGTTTTTATGCGAGGAAGAGTATCATATTCTTACAGGACAAATATTTCTCACCTCCAAGTAAATGCATCCCGCATAGATAGGTGCTAGGCAAGTACTGAATCCAGAATAACGAGAATATAGTACTTCTGGAGCAACTGCCACCTCCAGCTTCAGTGATCTGAATTTAAATACAGGTTAAACCATGCTCTAACTTCTCCTCATGTCTCACAACATGTATTAGCATGACATTTACTCTCTATGGCTTGAAAACAATGGACCAAAACTAAGTCATAACTTTTATGATTCCATTTCACCACAACAACCAACTAGAATAAACTGGGCAGGGCATAGCTCCTGATATTCCACCACAACAACTGACGAGAATAAACTGGGCAAGGCATAACTCCTGATGCAATCTTCTGAAGAATACATTCACTTGCATACACAAGGGCATAGACAATAACCATACCTTAAATCGCGGCATCTCTCACCAATAGCCATAAAGAAACTCAACGTGAACGAGCACTTCAGCAGCGAGAGCTCGCGGAGGCTACCCTTCGCGATGACAGAGGCAGAGGAGTCGTCGAGGAGGCTGCAATTGACGGTGAGGCTGCGGACCTCGCCATTCCCCTCGAGAATCCTGCTCAGGATCGCGTTCGACGGAGCAAATGCCTGCGATAGCGAGCGACCAAACCCCAGCGTTCAGGGGGAACCGTTTGGGAGGGTACGGCGGGACAGGGGCGGGTTGGGGGGGGGGGGGGGGGGGGGCGGATTGCGGGGCAGAGAGGGGAGTCTCACGGATAGGTCGATGGTTGTGATGGAGGAGATGGCGGCGGCGGCGGCGCCGTGGAGCGCCCGGCAGGACGCGGCGGCCGAGCAGGCGTCGTCCACCTCCAGCCGGCCGAGCACCTCCACCAGGAGCGCCTCGGGGAGCCTCTCAACCAGACCTTCACCTTCAGAGCTTCCGGAGGCCTCGCCGCGGGTGCAGCCTGCGTCGCCGGCGGCGGCGGCTCCTCGAGGTTTTCTCTTCATGGCTTGCTCCTCAGCCCCCGTTTGCTTTCGGGCATGGAGCGTGGACTCTGGATTGGAGAATTGCGGATTTGTGTTGTGGACAGAGATTCCCACGATATGCGACCCGACACCTTTGTCATTTTTGTAATCCTCTTGTTTCTCTCCTGCAAAAAAATATTTCTTTTTTCAAGAGATTTCTTGTCGAGTAAATGCGGAGAGGTCCAAGAGAATATCCATTAACTTCGAAAATATATTTTCAGATCCATAAACTTTAAGTCGTATACATAGCAGATCCACACCCCTTCATGTGGACAGGTATCGATGACATGGTGTGCTTATTGGATATCTTTATGAAAAAATTTCCTTTTTAGCTCTTTTAAAGTTGCCACTCCCTTCCTTGTTTTTTTCCTTCAAAACTTCCCTATGTGACCTCTTAACTTCATTCTTCTTTTTCTGACTCTTCCGTTAGTTTGAGTGCTAACGGTGTTAGCAGCAACACTAAAAAGACCATTTTACCGCTGTAGCCGTGCCTGACCTCTGCATCAGACGAACCTGCAGGTTCCCCTCAGGCCACACTTGCATGGAGCTCCACCACAGACGGAGCAGATGGCCCGGCCTCTGCGACACTCCCGGCCGGAGCAGGGCCGACAGTTGTGCCCCCGGCCAAGCAGAGTCGACGCCGCTGCCTTGGGCTGCACTGGCGGCCACCGCCGCGCCCCTGTCCTCCGCAACATGGGCGGCCACCGCCGTGCGCCCTGCCGGAACAGGGCCCGCCGCTGCCGTAGGGCATGACGCCGTCCCTCAGCCGGAGTAGGGCCCGACGGCGCTGTGCCCCTGGCTGGCGCAGGGCCCGCCGCCGCCGCGCCTCCGACCGGAGCAAGGCCGGCCGCCGCCGCCGTGCCCCTAGCCTGAGCGGGCATTGACAAGTGCTCCTCCTCCCGATCTGTTCCAGGCAAGGCTGGCTTAGAGGGGAGGGTAGCCAGGGCGACGGCTCGGGGCCTACAGAGCAGGGGCCCCTAAAATCTAGTATGTAGTACGTAGTAATACTTGGTCCAACTCGGAGTATACGAGCAGGCAGCCAGCCACGCAGGCAGTCACGCAGATCTTCCAGACTTCCGCATGAATTACTGATATTATTAGAATTTCTATCTTCCTTTTAATTACCGTCTTAAATTAAAAATAGTTGGCCTAAGAGCATCTCCAGCAGACTCCTAACCCCCCCACAAAAAAAACTACCACTATTGGGAAAAGAATTGGTTCATCAGTCTCCCAATAGTTCTCCCTTTCCCTAATATTTTTTTGTTCATCCCAATACTTCCTCTAAATCTCCCAATATAGAGGGGAACCCAACACCATCCCAATATATTGGGGAAAGTTAATTGTGAGACTATTGGAGATGCTCTAAGACCCTTCATAATGTGAGACTTGAGTGATGCTAAAAAAAGGAGAGAGAGAGGACTTGGGCATCACTCTACACACTATTGAAGATGATGCTTATGTCAAGCGATGCCAAAAAAAATGTGAAGCGGGGCAAGAACTTGCGCCGGTGCCAATTCTATTAAAAATTGTCTCATTGTCCTTGTCAGCTATCCTCGTCAACTGCCGCTCACAGCATGTCTCAGGTCTGGGAAGAAAAGCACTAAAAGCAATGCTATTTTATTTGATGTGGGTGCCAATACTACACCAAAACAGAATTACCTTGCAAGCATATTTGATAGCTTCGATGCTCATTCATCTGTAAACTACAGTTCGAAAGGTCGATGCCTACTCACTCACTTCGAGACTTTTTTTTAGTCACTACAAAGTTGTGGAGCGCTTAAAGTATTAGAGTATATTTGGGATATCTCTATAATAGGTAGGTTAGGATTGTATCCGGACTCTACCATACCGTAGGAGGCTTGCCCTCCAAGTCATGTACCCCAATATATACCGGCCTAGGCCTCAATGCAATACAATCATCCATTACACCAATTATATTATTCTATATGGTACCATGAGTTTAGGTATCCGATCTATGCGGCGCCGCCGCAACTGTTCTTCACACACTGTCGGCCGTCTCTCGCAGTGCACGTCCAGCGCGCCTCCTCGACGGCCCTCTGGCGCGTCCTCGGGAAGATCGCTCCATGATCTCCGCCGGGGCCGCACCCCTGTTTAGGCGGCGGTTGCTATTGATCCGTCGCCACCATCTGGCTCGTGCCTTCATCCCCGACGCGCTACTAGGTCTAGCAAACCCAGTACTCGCCTAGGCCTTGGCAGTTTGATGGCGTCATCTTCGCTTCGTCCTCGACGCATCGCTGTCTTCGTCTACGGCGCCACCACTGTTTGGTGCCCCCTTGCGCGCCAGCGGCTTCATGTGTGGCTACCTCTGCATCGGCTTCCTCGACAGCTACGTCGACCACGGCTACCCTACGCACGACATCCTCGACCATTGCTATTCACCCTCTAGCTCGGCTACCTCGACATCGGCACAATGGGCTATCATCCGCATGAGGCTTCGCCAATTTCTCTCCAGTCATAGCATTCATACTGCACCGACGTTAAGTCTGCGGGGAGATGTCAGTCCGTTGGTTTCTATCTTCGGCTTCTTCTCCAGTCTCACCGTTTGTAGTGCTCCCGCTGTGATTGGAGGGGGAGGGGGGGATATTAGAGTATATTTGGGATATCTCTATAATAGGTAGGTTAGGATTGTATCCGGACTCTACCATATCGTAGGAGGCTTGCCCTCCAAGTCATGTACCCCAATATATATCGGCCTAGACCTCAATGCAATGCAATCGTCCATTACACTAATTATATTATTCTACATAAAGGGCCCATAATGTCTGGCTCGCCCTGAGCCATTAAAAACCATGAGCCGGCCCTGGTTCCAGGGGGCTAGTCTCATGGGAGGAAATTGATTCAGCGCAGAGAGGTCAGTTGCTCCTCAATGTCCTTGAATCAAGGGTATTTTGGTGACTTCACATAAAATCTGACAATGGGCCCTACATATTTGACGGCAATCACTAACGGAAGTGGAGAAAAGGCCAGAAAAGAGAGGAAACGAAGTTAAGGGATCATATAAGAAAGTTTTGAAAAAAAGAGGCCAAGAAAGAAAGAGACAACTTTAAAAGGGACAAATAAGGAATTTTCTCTATCTTTATCTGTCATCCATCACCCTCTCTCTTTCTTTTGGTAGGGGCATTTCATCAAGCACGTTGTGGATGAGATGAGCTGCTCCACGTCACCGTCGAACTCCTGCCAGATGTCGCCAGCGACCACTGTTGATTGTCATTATTTCCCATTTTGACCGTCAACTTTTCGGAAATAACATGAGCTTTACACCATGTTCAATACACATTTTTATTTATTTCTAACAAGTGCAATAAGTTTTGGATGAGTTGTAGATGAAGGAACTAATATACCAAAAATGAGCCAAAATTGGAAAAAACCCAGACCGACCAGCCTCACCTAGGCCGGCCGGCCAGGCACCTCAACTAAGTGTGCCAAGTATTTTGTTCCAAGAGTGAATAAACACACTCACATTGCCACTAAACCGTCGACTTCAAGTTGGTTTGATCAAATAGACCGAAATGCCTAGCACATGGATTGAAGGACCAACCTACATCACTTACCTTGATCTTTTGGCCTGGAACCGCCTCTCCGCACTTCATATACATGTTGATCAAGAATTGGTGAGATGAAGGGCCGAGACGTGCCGACCCAGGCCTGCTTGCCTACAAATTTCAGCAACCATCCACCGTCATTTAGAGAAGATCAGAAGCATCCACAAGAAGGTCAGCGCCAAATGGCAAAAATCCCAGGCCGACCGGCCTATGAGAGGCCGATCGGCCCCACTTTGCAGCGCCTCATGGTCAACTTCGCATGGAAGTTACATCAACCGCCATAGTGGCTTACAACACACACGCCCGCCTCGTACTGATTTGGAGCACTATAAATAGAGAGCAACACCCTCACTCTCAACACACACCAAAGAAGTTCTCTCTTCTCACTTTTATTTTCTAGTATAGGTTAGGTAGTATGAGTTAGAATCGAGTCTGAGATTGTCTTAGGATTCTGGAGTCGTCATCGGAAATCGGGTATAAGCTCTTGTATCTTTTCCTTTGATGTTTATTAATATAAATTATCTTCTTTATCTTTTCGAGTTAGCTTTATTTTCCGCATTTATTTATCTTCCCAAGTTATCTTGCTTGAGTGCGGAAGTAATACCTCTAGCTTAGGCTTTGTTGTCTATCTTGTTTATTGAGATCTTATCTTACGGGTTTTCTCGCCCGGACTAGGGGGCTTAAGAGAAATCCTAACACCGAGTATGGATGTGGTGTCTGAGCTCAGTGTTAGATACAAAGTGTGTTCCACCCCACAGTAGCACTGTGGTAGGTGGCAGATGGTGACAACCCTGTCCGTCCTTTGTAGTCCACCACGTTCGGGTGCTTTCATAGCAGTAGTTGCCGACTGCCGTTGGACTCCCTTCTCACCCCAGTCTGAGTCCTTCCCTGAGGCCACCGAAGTAAGCTCTAGGTTCTCGATAACTAGTTAGAATTAAGGTTTAGTCTCAGAGAGGCTAACTCGATAGTTTAGAAGTGTTTTAGGAATCTTTCTCGCTCGTTATTCTTCCAACTGCTTACCTCTCTAAGGATTAGAGTCTCCTGTGTCAAACGGTTATCGCTTGGCCATTATCTTATCTATCTTATCCGGCTTACCCACTAAGTTAGTCGGTTGATATCTCTAGTAAAGTTTCTCATACGATTCTTCTATACTATTTATCCATAGTGCTTCCCTGAGAAAATTATGATACCTTGGAATACTCCAAAGTAAAGTGCTACAACAGTGATTCTGTGCGCTTGTAGAGTACATTTTTCTATTGGGCTTAAGAAATGCCAATAAGCATTTCTGGCATTGTTGGCGGGGAAGCAATTGGCTAAAGATATCATCGATGAGTTTGACAAAATTTACTAATTTGTCACCGCTAATTTTAGCTGGATTACCATTGCTCTCGGTATCTTTGTGATTTCTGCATAGCAGTGCATGACCAGTTTCGATCTACCATATCGCTTTAACTCAGATCCAGTAAGAATTAGGTGAATTGTTTGGCGCATAGTCTTCCTGCTAGAAGAAATTTTCTTAGGATCACGGTTTGACAACACCAGCTTCAATACCCATGGCTCAGAAGACACTCTGTCAATTCTCAGCCCCATCCAAGCCATATCCCTACTAGACTGACCAATGATCAAGGCACTGATGGCTTTGAGATAAAGACCGGGCTTGTCAACATGGTCCAAGCAAGTCCCTTCTGCGGAAAGGCATCAGAGGATGCCAACGCTCATTTGAAGAATTTTTTGAAAGTGAGCAACATAATCAACCCAAAAGGCACTACAATGGATAGTGTTCTTCTTCGACTGTTCCCATTCTCTTTGCTTGGGAAAGGTTCTACACCAACAAAGGCGCATTCAACACTTGGGATGCATGCTCCAATGCTTTTCTGGTCAAGTACTTCCCAGTGGGCAAAACCAACGCCCTTCGGAATAGGATTTTTAGTTTTCAACAACTCAAGGATGAGACAGTCTCAAAATCCTAGGAACGTCTTCAATAATACATTGCAGCATGCCCACATCACGACATGAAAGAATGATTTATAATTCAGAACTTCTTTCATGGCCTGAACCAATGATCGCAAGATCACATGGACGCAGCAGTGGGAGGAGCATTCCTCTCTCTCGATTGTAGGAGCTAGGGCGCTCATCAACAAGGTTGCCTCCAACCAGAGTTGGAAGGGAGTTAGGCAGCCGGCCCATGCAAAAGGGATACATGAAATCGACAGTGTCGATATACTAGTAGCCAAGATGGATCTTCTGATGAAAAAGTTAGAATCTTCACACTAGGAGGTTAACCATTCTATGAAGTCTTGGATGACATGTGAGAAATGTGACAATCTGGGCACTCGGGCAAATCTTGCCCGTTTACTCAAGAGGATGTAAACATCATTGGGAACGCCAATCCCAATAACTCAGACAACCATCCTCAGCAAGATTGGAATTCCAGGCCCGACCTCCCCTTTGGCCATAAGCAAGGTAACAATGTTAATAATAGTATTCAGCCTTCGCTTAAAGACCTAGTGTACGTCCAGAAACACATTAACAACAACGTTACTAAGAAATTTCTTGCTGATAATAAATTTTTTAAGTCTTTGGCTGCACAACTAGAGAGGCTTAACCCTGTTATTGAAAATCTGCTGAGCTTCAATAAAATGATAGAAACTCGAGTGGCTCAGCTAGCCTCATCCTGCCTTAACCATAACACGGGGAAGCTACTCGGGTAACCGAGAGTGTCGAAGGAAAATGTGAATGCGGTAACTACGCAGACAACACAATCCGCACATAAACCACCTCTCCCGCAAGATACAGGAACACGGCGGAAGACTGTAACCACCAAGAATACCGAACTTGTTGACGCAAAAATCAACACACTGGAATCCGAGGGCAAGGGTTCGCCAAGCTCCAGAAAGTCAACCAAGCGTGCCCGTCAATTTGACCTGTAATTGACAAGGGATAAAACAAAGTCAAATTCGAGAGCGTATCGGCTAGGATTCTGAATATCTCTCACACAGGCTCTACCGATACGAAGATGACAAAAGAATATTAAATGCGGGTGCGTAATAAACGAGCGCATTGGCAGGTTCAGCCGATGCAGAAAACGATAAAACCAGCTTAGAATAGCCGATTGCACGTGTAAAACAAGATCTAAGCTACAAATGTGTAACTCAGATAATATAAGCTTGAAACAGATCTAAACCGTCTTTTAAGATAACAAAGTATTACTGCAAGGCCTAAAGCCGATAGAATATGCTTCTAAGTGGATAGATGTGATAATAGCCAAAAACATAGGAAAAAACCTACAATCTAGCTAATATTGATAAATTGTGAATAAATCTAGACGAGAAAACAACGATGCGCCCGGGATTAAAGCCTAGATAAACTCGATAACTTTTGAATAGATTTGAACGAAGCCACAACGATACGCCTGGTAGCTAAAGCTCAAATATACTCGGTAAAACGAAAACTAACCAGCAAACCAAGTCGCTGGAATGTGAGGCGTCTGTTGACGCTCACTAACGGTCATTTTCAGGCGTCAACTTGATCAGAAAATCATGAGAGTTTGCATTTCTTACATGCATCCTTATCTAGTAAAGTCCCTAAACCACACTTTTTTTTAGAAAATGCAAGTTGTGTTTTGGAGCTAATATGCAGGCTACAAGCACACTTTGGCCCAATATAAAATCACAGAAAATATCAGAGCGACGATTCAGGCTCAAATGGACCAAGTGTAGCCCAAGAACCAACCCAAATGCAATCCAGGCAAGGCAAGCCCCAGCATTCAACTAAGAGGAGGCCCCAGACAGCCTGCCAGAAGAAGATGGGGGCGGTTGTCACCACTGGCAGGCCGCCGACCTACCAGGTCGGCCGGCCTGGCCCGTGGGTCCCACCACCTCAACTTTGCCACGTGTCGCCTCCTCACTGGTTGCTCAAGTCAGTTCTGCAAGCTTCACCCCGTGGCTCTCTGCTATAAATACAAAGGGGGTGGAGAATAGAACACACACACACACACCACACTTCCTCTCCTCTCTTGCTCATCTTGCATAATCTTTAGGTCTAGTGGAGTTTAGGAGAAGTCTAGGAGTCTTCGAGTCACCGTATTTGCTTGAGAGTCTGGTATGGGTTCATCTCTAGCTCTCTCTTGTAATATTCGATTGTTTGTAATAGAATTAGACTATGGTTACCGATATCTGCTCGAAGTATGTTCTGAGTTATCGGATATATACTTCTTGATATGGTTGCGTTATTGTTCAATACTTGCATTGCATGATCACCCTATGCTTGAGATGGTTAGTATTTCGTGCTTAGAACTCTATCAATTGCTCCGGTATTCATATGTTTGCTCCAGTGTGATGTCTGTCCATCCGGAAGTTGGGGGCTCCGCGCGGGACACTAGAGTATCCCTTACTAGTGTGGACATGGTGTCTAGATTAGCTAAGAGTTGCTGGACGTCAGGTATACTCACGGTTTGTAGAGGTAGCCGGCAGGTGGTGACAGCCCTGTCCGAGCCCGAGTAATCCTCCACGTCCGGTATGGGGGGTAGGAGGTACATAAAGCCGCCGGGGTGTACGGGCTCCTCCCATTGCTTCGATAGCGGTCTCCCTGTTGTGTAGTTTAATCTCTGACGATCTAACCAATGAGATAGTATATATATAGCTAGCCTAGCAGAGTTGACTCGAGCTCTAGCTTCTGCCTTGCTCAGAACATACTTTTTTTAGATTACATAGTACAACTCAGACATTCACAATGCACGCACACTCACACCCCTATGAACACATGTACGCAAACTCTACCCTATGAGCATCTTTGAAGACTGAGCCGGCAAATCCTCGAGATTGACGAAGTCACCACAAGCGTCTCGCTGTCGACAGGAACTTCGCCTACCACTTAATGCACAACGCCGTTAAATTTCAGAATATTCGCTCCCTTTTGGAGTCGAACCCATGACCTTAGATGCTATCGAGATTCTTGTAACCATTAGACTACATGCCGTTTCGCTACCTCCATATACTAGGATGTTCGTTAGGTAAATTCTGCACCTTCTTTACTGAGCGCTTTACTTGTTTTTTCTTTATCGTTAGGTCTTGATAGCCATTGCCATCATGAAAATAAAACTATTTGATATTTCGTCAGTCTTGGTACAACATGTTAGAAAAAAGAGATAAAACTAATGAAGGAGCTGTGCAACTATATTTGCCGTCCTCATAATTGTTCAGAGAGTGCGCCTAATCCGTTACTGAACTATATATCCAATCAAGCGAGCTGAACTTATGTTGTCAGGATAACCCTCTCTTTTTATAAAATACTGATACGTGACACTATAAATAAGCCTAGTTTATGAAAAAATTTGGAACTCATTTTGGGAGTAGTTGATGTGGGTCATAAATCAAGTTGTCACCTGATAGTGTTGGCTTCGTTTTTCTTTTGCTACAAGTGTGGGAAGGATTTTTTCCTTCCTATTGCAACGCACGGGCATAGTTGCTATTTTATATACCTATTTCTAAAGCGAGTAAGATTTCTATCTCAATTTCTAGTTTGGTCCGTCTTGTGTCATTGACATATGGGTCTTAGTTCATCTCATATGCAAGTCGAACAAGTTCTCCATCCACGACTCGATCACGTATATCCTTATACCCTAAAATACGAACAACTATACATGTTCGATACCTATACTAACTTTGTTCGTATCACGTATGAGTGCATATATGTGATCAGAATTCTAATAAAAGCCCGAACAAATTAATCTGAATCAAAATAGAAAACTGGGCAATTAATCAAGATCTCACACGACCGCGATACGATTTGTACACGTAGTGAAAGAGCAAAAATTGTTGGAATTTATTCAATAATTCAATAGAAAAAAAATTAAAACCCACTACTAATGCTAGGGAATCATGGGGAGGTAAATATTGGAATTTGAGGAGAGTGATGGCTGAGTTGTTATTGGTGATTAAAATAGAGGATTGATGACTGGTTAATGGTGCAAATTTATGGCCATTGTTGCACCTAAAAAGCGTCTAGGTTCGTTGAATCTGAGTGTGCCGCGCAGCTATATAAACCAGCCCCCTCTCCTCTCATTCTCACACAACTCAAGCACTCTCTCAGATACTCGTGCTAAGGAGACCACTCCCTTCTCATCCTGTTGCTTTCTGCATTACCATCGCTAGCACTGCGCGCACAGTTCTGGTGAGAGCAAGCCTCCGAAACCTCTGCACGCTGAAGATCCTGCTCGGGATAGCGGGCAATCAGATTTTTGGGGAGCGTTTTGACGCGGTGCTCGCTCCTTGAGCGACAACGTCGTCTACATCCTGGTGGCGTGAACGACTACTTCGTCTACATTCTGGTGGTGTGAACGACTACTTCGTCTACTTTCTGGTGGCCGTTCGTGGGACTGCACTGCGAACAACTTCCTACATCAATTTCGTACGGCTATATCGAACAAGGCCAGTCGAATAGTATGATTATTCCAGATGGTAACGACGCAACTAGTGCCTCCGGCACTAGTCCCATCTCGGGTACATTCTAAACCATCTGTAGTTTATTATCTTGTTCATGTTTTTAGTGAGATTAACATGAACACCAGCACATATTTTATTATCACTGGATCACTAAGTTATGTTATGGAATTTCTAATAATATTTGGAATTAAAATATACCAAAATCTGCCTATTTTTCTAACAAAAACATTGACGGTCTCATGTAGATCTGGGTAAAGTTTATATTATCCGTAGCAACTCACGGGCACTATGCTAGTATACATTCTGTCATGGTGTGGCAAACCACAGCCGGGTGGCGGAATGCACATGCCTAAGCCCAGAGGGTGAGTACTCGGGGGTTATCTAGGACTAGTTCGATCTCGCTCAAGAACACGATGAACACAGCCGGGTTAGAGTGGTTCGGGCCGCTGGAGCGTAATACCCTACGTCCACTGTGTGCTGTATTGCATGAGTCTGGATGAGCTCGGAGAGAGCTTGGTCTGTGTGTGTGCTCGAGAGAGCTTGTCCTGTGCAGCGAGCGCCTCCCTTTTATATCTCAAGGGAGGCACGTACATGACCGTTGGGTCCCCGACAGGTGGGCCCCAAATGATGTAGTATAAGATAACGTACTGTTCATACATTATGGCGTTGCAGGTCAAGGAGATCTCATCCCCGGATTTCCCTGGTTTGTCCGTGGGAATCTTCCGACCGGCGTGCTTTGCCCTGTCTTGTCAAAACGGCCCAAGGGTGTAGCGTGCGGCGTTGCCTGCAGCGTAGCTGAACGGCCATGTAGCTTGCGGCGTAGGCGGCATGATGGAAAAGTGTCATGCCGTCGTATCCATTTAATACGGCAGACGGGCTCTGCGTGGATACGACACAGGTGGCTGCACTGTGTACCTCGGTAATACACGGTCTACAGTGAGACCTGACAAAGGCTGCCCCGCGTACCGTGGCGGCAGAGCGCGCCTCAACCACCCACATTAAATGCGGTGGGTGGGCGAGCCTTCCAGTGGAAGACCCGCGCCCGCGCCCGCGCCTGCGGGACACGTGGAGCCTCCGGACCCCCCGGCGGTATGCTGGCTCTACGCGCGTGGGAGGTCCGGACAGACGTGGGGAGGTCCCAGACCCCTATGTGGGGTCCAGGCCCTCGGCCGTTGGTTCGGAGCTTCCCCTCCTCAGGGACACGTGGCGTCACCGGACCCGTCCCAGAGCTGGGAGCGGGTCCGGGGCTGTTGGCCCGGTGAGGTAGGAGCCTGACCCGTGGGGCCCGGCAGCTCCGTCCCTTATGGCGTAGGCGCGGATGACTATGCGAGTCCTGCCTTGCTGCAGTAGAAGTGGGTATCCCTGCTACAGGGTACCGACAGTGGCCCCTGGGCCCACCTCGAGAGAGGTGACGAACCCACAGGTGGGGCCACTACTGCGATTTGGCTTTGCATAACTTGAAGCCTCTTACTGCAGGAGTCTTGTCCGGCCTTGACCATCCATCGGGTTTTTCATTGCCTCATCGCATCGCAACGGCTTACTGACTCGTGGCCCCCACGCACAGTGGTTCACCTAGTCACGCGTGCGACGCTCGGCATTGTTGCGGCCGGAGTAAACGGGATATTTACCACCGGCGCAGTTCCCGAAAAGCTTGGTCATGCCAGCGCTTAATGCGCGCACGTCAGCTCAGCTTCCGCCTCGCTTCGCGCGCGGGCAACGGTTCAGATCCCGCCTTTTCACACCTTTTGTTTGTTACCCCACTCTCCCTGACAGGCGGGCCTAGGCCCCCTGGTAGGTAGGCTGAATGTTTTGAGGCTAGCTATCACCGGTCAAGGCTTAACCTGCGTACCACTCAAAGTCAAAACTTAGTAGCAGGCCCGCGGGACCTATTCTGGACCGTCCCCCAGGCTAGTACGAGGTCTGGAGCACCGGATGCACAGGTCCAGGCAGTTCAATGCTTGTTACAGGGTGGTGGAGTGTGTAGGCTTTGGGTATGGAACTGGCTAAGTGGCTACACAGGACTCCGGACCACCCCAGGAAACAAGCACCCTCTCTCTAGAGCAGATCCTTAGGGGTCCGGACCCCTCTCCCTGCAGCAAGGGGGTCCGGACCTGTACGGTAGTCCAGCAACTCAATACAGATCTTAGCTGTAGCGACCAGGGTGGAAGTCCGCGCGGGGGTTAGAAAAGTAAAATCTCGAGAATTGAAATGCGAAATTAAATTTTAACACAAAGACAGAACTGGGAGCAAATCTTTCCTTTGCAACTTGATATACATGGCTTGCGCGATGGATGCCAGAGGCCGGGTTTATGAGGGCGGACCTCTACCGCTCTGGACCGCGCGTTAATGCTAGCCGACGGTGCGATGGGTGCCAGAGGCCGGGTTTACGATGGCGGACCTCCACCGCTCTGGGCCGCACGCTAATTCTATCTTATTACAAAGGAAAAATTCATTTCCTTGCTCTGCCTAAGTGTAAAACTTACGCAGATGCTCTATATACCATGGGTTGGGCAGCGACACCCCATCTTCTGTGGCAAGGCTAACGCATCCGGGCCGACATACTTCTGTAACCTTGAAGGGCCCCTCCCAGCTGGGGGAGAGTTTGTGGAGCCCTGCTCGGTTCAAGATCCGTCTCAGGATGAGGTCGCCAGCCCGGAGCTCCCTACTGTGCACGAACCATTGATGATAGCGCCTGAGCGCCTAGTTGTAGCGTGCATTTCGGATTGATGCTCGCCACCTTCGTTCATCAACAAAGTCCACATCGTCACGCCGCAGCTGTTCCTGCATGGATTTGTCAAAAACCTGGACCCATGGTGAGCCCAGGTGAATTTCCGGGGGAAGGCATGCTTCAGCCCCGTAGACCAGGAAGAATGGAGTCTCCCCGGTGGCTCGGTTGGGTGTGGTCCGGTTGCCCCATAGCACGCACGGAAGCTTATCAACCCATTTGGCACCATGCTTCTTCAAGCAGTTGTAGGTGCGGGTCTTGAGTCCCTTGAGGATTTCTTTATTCGCTCTCTCGACCTGTCCATTGCTGCTGGGATGTGCCACGGACGCAAAGCATAGCTGGATGCCGATGTCCTCGCAGTACTCTTGGAAGAGTCTGCTTTTGAATTGGGTCCCGTTGTCCGCGATGATGCGGTTTGGGACGCCAAATCTACACACAATGGACTTGAGGAATGCGACTGCTGATTTCTTAGTGATATTCACAACAGGGGTAACCTCCGGCCACTTTGTGAACTTGTCGATGGTGACGTAGAGGAACCGGTACCCCGCCGACGGCCCGGGGGAACGGCCCCAGGATATCCACGCCCCATACGGCGAATGGCCATGAGGGCAGGATCATTTGCAGAGATTGAGCCGGTGTGTGTACTTGCTTTGCATGGAACTGGCATGCTTTGCAGGACTTTACCAGCTCAGCCGCATCCTGGAGTGCTGTCGGCCAGTAGAAGCCATGCCAAAAGGCCTTACCAACAAGCGTGCGAGATGAGGAATGACTTCCACACTCGCCTCCATGGATCTCCGCGAGCAAATCGTGGCCCTCTTCCTGGGAAATGCACCGCATGAGGATACCATTGGCACCACGGCGGTAGAGATCCCCTTCTACCACCGCGTAGCGTTTAGCCAATCGTACTATGCGCTCAGCGGACACATCGTCATCAGGAAGGATATTGTCTTTCAGGTAGTCCCGGATCTTGGAGATCCATGCATCGGGAGCTCCCTGAGCAGGTGGGAGTGGCTCTATGAGGTCTCCAGGATCCTTAACAGAGCTCACAACCCAGGGCGGGCACCACAGGTGGAATACCGCCGAGACCGCTAGCTTCGAGGTGCTAGCTTGATCCCCTTCAGCCAGTTCGGCAGGCTGGGCGGTTGGTCTCAGCAACCGTCTTTCGAAGACGCCCTCGGCACGGTTGCCCAGGTAGATGCTCTCACGGAGAGATCATCTGCTGCTAAGTTGAGTTCACGGGGAACATGTTGCAGTTCCAAGGCATCGAAGTCCTTCTCAAGCTTCCTCACGTGGATGAGGTATGCCGTGAGCTGGGGATTGTTACAGCTGCAGTCCCCTCGGACCTGCTTGATGATTAGCTGAGACTCCCCCTTCACCAGAAGCTGTCGGACCCCCAGAGACAAGGCTTGTGTCAGGCCGAAGATCAAAGCTTCATACTCCGCCATGTTGTTGGTGGCCTTGAACTCAAGGTGCACCATGTACTTCTGCTGATCTCCGTTTGGGTCGATGAGGACCACACCAGCACCAGCCCACTTCTTGCGAATGGACCCATCGAAGAAGAGTGTCCAGTGGGGCTCGGTGAAGACTGGTGTCCTGATTTCCGGCTCTGGGGTCCGGCATTGAGGTCCGGTCCCCCAGAATTGCTTGGGGAAGGAGTCTATTCCGCTATGAAATCAGCCAGGATCTGGTTCTTGACTGCATGGCGAGGCTGGAAGTCCAGATGGAACTCAGCCAACTCTGCTGCCCACTTGGCAATGTTGCCCGTGGCGTTGGAGTTGTGCAGGATCGCTCTTAGCGGGTAAGAGGTCACTACGACAACTCGGTGTGCCTGAAAGTAATGGCGCAGTTTCCTGGACGCAATAAGTATGGCATAGATAAGCTTATGCGTCTCAAGATACCTGGCCTTTGCCTCGTGGAGGACTTCGCTGATGTAGTAGACTGGCTTTTGGATGGTCCGGACCCTGGTGACCGGGTCCCCGCTCGCCCTTATCCACCACGTCAGGTCCTTGGGCCCCTAGCGGTTCTGGGTTCCCACTGGAACGAGGCCCCTTCGGACCCCCTTGTCCGAGGTCCGGACCTTCAGGCAGAGGTGAGGCTGGCGGGCCCCCATGTCCGGGGTCCGGCTCACCATCCTTGGCCGGGGAGACCCTGGTGTCCCCCTGGCGAGCTAGCTCCGTCCTCTCTGCGACCAGCACCATGTTGACCGCCTCAGCAGACGCAGCGAGATACAGAAACAACGTCTCACCTGGCTCTGGAGCCACCAATACTGGCAGTGAGGTGAGATGCTGCTTCATTCCTGGAAGGCTTGTTCAGCCTCTTCAGTCCTTGAGAATGGACCGGACCCCCTCAATAGTTGAAGAAGGGAAGGGGCCCATCTCAGCCGTCTCGATATGAAAGCGGCTAAGAGCGGCGAGAGATCCAGTAAGCTTCTGGATGTCCTTGATGCGGCCAGGAGGCCTCATCGCCTCGATCGCCTTGATCTTGGATGGGTTTGCCTCGATGTGAGACCAGGAAACCCAACAGCTTCCCTGCCGAGGCGCCGAGATGCACTTCTCGGATTCAGCTTCGTGCGCGTGGCGTGCAATCGGTCGAAGACAAGGGACAGGTCCTCCACTAGTGTTGACCCTACCTTAGTCTTGACCACGATGTCATCAACATACACCTCAACAATATCTCTAATTAGATTACAAAGGTTTTGTTCATAGCTCGTACAACGTGGGTAAGACTTCCTCAGACCATATGGCATGACAATATAGCAATAAAGCCCATCTACTGTTACAAAAGCAGTATGCTTCCTATCCTCTCTAGACATCTGAATCTGGTGGAAACCAGAGTATGCATCTAGGAAAGACAAAAGGTCACACCCGGAGGTGGAGTCCATGATCTGATCAATACGTGGAAGAGGATAGGGGTCTCTAGGACATGCCTTGTTGAGGCTGGTGTAGTCAATGCAAATCCGAAGCTCCTGTTGGCCTTTGGGACGACGACCGGGTTGGCCAACCACTCGGGGTGGTGGACCTCCTTGATGAAGCCAGCGTGTAGCAGCTTGTGGACCTCTTCACGGATGAAGTTTCTGCCTCTCCACGGACTGCTTCCGAGGCTTCTGGC